>NC_135417.1:8700000-9300000 GCF_051991245.1 Festucalex cinctus
CAGCAAATGTGCGGTGAACAAAACGCATCCGCGCAATAAAAAAATAAATAAATGTTTATGGAACGGTGAGCACGCATTCATGAATTAGCAAACACGTCATGAGGCCGTTACTGATTAGGGAACACAGCCGGGGGAGGAAACATGAGGAGGAAGTGGTGAAGCAGCATGTGGCTCATTACTGAGGTTATTCGCGACGCTCGGTTTCGAGGAACCGTCAGTGATTTTAGGGGAAGTAAAAGTTTTGAAAGATGGGGTTAGGGTTTCAGAAGATGGTTTCAAGGCAGAGGTTTGGGGTTTCAAACAAGGGTTCGGGTTTTAAATGAGAATACCAACAAATGAGTGTTTTGAGCCAGGGGTTAGGGTTTCAAAGCACCATTTAAAAACAAGGTTAGGGTTTGAAAGCAGTATTAGTGTGATTTGTGCTTAGGCTTGAGTTACTTAGGCAAGAGCTTGTCATGACTAGGGTCATGCAAGGGTCATGACCGTGTGGTCAAGTGTATGTTTTGAACTGAGGTCAAGTGTAAGGGTTATGTTTTGGGTCAAGTGTCTGTTTTGAACGGATGTAACCAGCGTCTAGTTTCAACTGGTAATACGCTATGTGATGTCAGGATCTATGTGATGTAAAGAATCTTTAATCTCTTTATCAGCCAATCAGATAATTCCATGTCAATCCTGTTACCCACATATCTGGCCACAACCAATCAGATCGATTCACTGTCTATATAAGCTGTTTGAGAAATGTGTGTTTTTGTCAGATTATTACCTCTGTTCCTCTGTGCATCTCCCCAGCCCAAGGGGGCTTGGCGTCTCGTGATTCTCGATGCATTCTCGTTGTTTGGGCCAGAGTTTCAAATTATGATTATGGTTACAAGGTTGGGTTTCACGTTTCAAAGGGGTTACCCGAACTAGCAGTTAGCTAACTAAACCGCTAACTAGCTAACTACCTTCTTGTTCAAGAGGGATGACCTGAGACATTAGGAATAGGGTGGACCCTACCATTTACACTGCGAGGGGGGCAGGAACGGTTCATGAGAAATAGATTCAGTTAAACAAACAAAAGTTTGTTTGTCCAAAAGCTGCCATGTTGGATGACATAAAAACGGCTATGCTAACTGGACAGAGACAATTCCTTCTGCATTGTATCTGCTTTTGCCTCCCCATTGAATGGGCGAAAACAACAACACCAACAACAAGACTTGTCATCTTTGTGCTTGGCGGAGGTATTAAAAGGCGAGATGAAGAAGGAAGGAAGTGAGAAGGCAAGAGAGCGAAGCAACAGGGATGGATGATGATGACGCGAGAGGCCAAGGGAGCGAGTCAGCGCATCAGTGGCCTGGCAGGCAAGATGGCTGCAGGGGGGGACCCGAGCCCCCGGCCAAATATGGTCATCAGCTCTGTCCTACTTTCTCTAATGGGCTGAAACGCAGCTCGGATGATACAGGAAGAGCCATATACAGTCAATGGGGGGACATCACATCTCTTTTGAGCGTTTTGTTTTTTTTTTTCCCGACTCTGAAACGAGTGATGTAAGCGAGGCAACACTTTTGTTCTCAGGGTGACTCGGGATAAGGACTCGCCTCAGGTTTAGCTCGAGGCTTCGTAGGTGTGAAAGCGCAAAACATTATAAGCGAACCATGCGGTCGGGTCAACGACCTCGAGTCGCAACATCTGTATGCATGGGCAGCAAGCGGGTCACGCGAAGGCCTTGCGGCTCGCCAGTGTTAAGTCGTCCCTTCGCTCTATCGTGGTTCACTTTTTGCATCCTCACTGCTCTGCAGATTGTTGTGTCGTACTTAAATAAAAGATTATTCGCTATATGTTGTGGGATATTTTATTATTTTTCCACACAGGCAGGGCTGTTGTGCCTCTTCTGACCATAATTTGCCAAAGTCGTTTCATCTGTTGCTTCTGTCAGACAAAAAAATAAATAAATAAATCACCTAAACGAGTCACACTTTGAAACATTGCTTGAACTGGAGTCAAAATGTCGCTAGTGGTTACAATGGACTTATGGAAGACACAGGCGGGACTCTCTCTGGCAAACCAAAATAAATGGACAGAAGCCATAAAAAGATCGTGACAATATTTAAATGTGGTCTTAACTAACGAGATTTTGTTGAATTTGATTATGGAGCAGACAAACAGATTGCAAGTTCTGCGGACATGATGGATGTCGTTCGAAAATATGTAAACAGAGGGCATCAAACCCTCTGAGTTACTGTATTATCTTTTATATATTTTATACATAATATGTTCTATATATTTTTTTATATATATTATGTATATATTATGTATATATATATATATATATATATATATATATATATATATATATATATATATATATATATATATATGTATATATATTTTTTTATGTATATTCTATATATATATTTTTATATATATTTTTTTTATATATATTCGATATATATTTTATTATATATATATATATATATATATATATATATACATATATATATATATATATATATATATATATATACACACATAATATTTGTATATATTCTCTAATGTACACCACATTTAAATGGCAAATGGACTGGTACAGAAATTACCAATATCGGGTCTAACTCCCCCGCACAAAGACACGCCACAAGCCGCGCCGTTTTTACGCCGGTCATGAAAATAGAACCCGAAATCTTCATTATGACGCTCACACATCTTGAGACATTTCTGTTTGGTGTTGTATCATGACACTTTTCTCATATAGAACGGGTCCATTAGAGGAACAACAGTTGTGAAATCCTGGTGATGACAAACAGTCCGAAAATGACGCACGCTCATTTCGGGAAAACAAACACGACGGTGTCATCCAGTCAGGACTGCGGCACCAAGCAGCGCCGCCGCCGCCGCCGCCGATCTAACTCATTTATTCCAGATGTCCTTCACAGGTCCCTGTTGCTATGCCGGTTGCCATGACTGACCATTGGCTCTTCCACACGCACACACATACAACGGATTCCATTCCCGCCTGAATTATGCCATTAAATGAGACGCGGTGCTTCAGAACAAGGGAGCCTCTCTCGCTGTTGCTCCCGTGACATGAGCAGCATAACAAGCACGTTCCTGCAGCCGCACTCCTACGCCGCACTGTACTAAAGACGCATGCCGATGAGTGAGATACGTCCAAACGTGACAAAACCGCTAGGCCGCCTTCGTTATACCGACATGCGGACGTTGGCACATGAAAAGGAGGCGTCAGGCTTGTCAGGGGGAAAAGAAGGTCTTAAAAGGAGGAGCGATCGTAAGGGACTACACAGTGGTCGGTCACGACGTGGGCGTACGTACCGCCGACATTAAATGTCTACATAACGTGTTCATGTGGTATGTTTTCGTGGAGGAATGTTTTGAAAACACCATTAATGTCACTGATAACCTGTACAACTCTATCAGAAAATACATATTTATTTATTTTTACAAAAGGGGAAGTAAACATAAACAACTGAGATAATATGGCTGGTTTTCCTTCCTAAATTGATGAAAAGGCGAACAACATTTCATGAGTTGAAGGAATTTCTAGCAAGTCCTGGTTGTGTTTATTACATGCAGTCTCTTGTCTTCTTCATTTGTTGTGAGGTACGGTGGTGTTCGATTAGGCCTCCCTGGCACACATAATAAGATAAGTGGCTTCAGCTAGGCTGTTAAATCTCTGTGACAATTCCACTTGCTGTGACCTTTCTTATCTTATGGCACTCTTGGCACACTTACTAGCTGAATCCAGTTAAGACCGTAGAGTCACATTGTCACATGGATTAGGCAAAGACAATGCCATATGTGGGCGCGGCAAAGAGAAGAACAAGCAACATTGTGGATAGATTAGACATTCTTCCGCACCTGGCAGAAAATGCTCCATGGCCGTGTGTTGATATTTTTGGCATCCATTAAATAGTTCAACTGACAATATGCAGTCCTGTGGTAGTTAATATTAGTGTAAGCAAGCATTAAAGACAAACAGACCGGTGACAGTTTCCTCAGAATTTTGATTAAAAAAAAAAAAAAAGCACTTGAAATCTCCTCAATGTGTTACGGTCTGATGAGACCAAGGTTGAATTTTTGTTAATTCCAAAAGGTATTTTTGGCACAAACAACACTGCTTATCAGCCTACATATCTACAGTTTATGGCATGACAGTGGCAGTATTGTATTTGGATCATCATGCAAGAAAGCAAAGATGTCAGGAAAAGCCTACTAGAACAACAGATCTTTATCCAGGGCTAATGATTGCAGTTGTGTGCGTATTTAACATGAATTCCAATGTGATTGTTTACTTCTGAACACAGCCATATGTCTGTTAAAAGAGGGTGTGCACACTTGTGCAACTACATTATCTCACATGTTTATTTCTCCTCTTGAATAGATTTCATTTTTGCTGTTGAATTGCACATGTGATCGGTCACATTAACGGCAAAAATAAGTTTAGAAATGATTTTCCTCGGCCCCATTTCTTGACGTCGCAAAATGGCATTTGAACCAGGTCGCGTCGTCATTTTATATCCACTGAACACAAGCCCGCGCCGTAACCACCCGCGCAGACTATAAACGCCGGAGCGCCAGAGGAGCGCTTGTTTTTATGAAACATAAACGGAGACATTAGCAAAACGGAGACGCTTTTAAAACGGGTAACAAGATAGCATAGCGGGGAGCCGTTTACAGAGTCCAGTTTTGACGAGTGGTCAACAAAATAAGAGGGGACCAGTTGAGGACCTAAGGGTACCGAGATCAACAAAAAAGAATCACGTGCCGGGGTTTGGGTTTCAAATTAGTGTCACAATCCGGGCTTCAAAGTGGCGTTCGGATGTCGCATTAGCCGCCCGATGTATCCCAGCGGCTCGGTTCAAATGACAATGCGGCTTGAAACATAACAAACCCCAAACGTTGGGCTGATTTGCGTTGGCTGCCGACTGCGCTCATAACAAGGCCTACCGGCTCACCACCGCTGGTTAATATTCAGCTACAATGCCGGCCGACAATTCCACAGTGGCAGCTAAGCCGCGTATTAAAGCGTAGATTGCGCGCCAATGTACTTCACAGCGCGTTACCTTCCTAAGCGGGCGCCGCTTTCACTTCCAATCCCACCGCAGGCAGAAAATGCAAGACTTCCTGGAGGAGACGTGTCACGCCGATCAATTGCATGTCGGGGGGGGGAGGGGAGGGATTGTGCAGGTTTGATTGGTTAAACCCTCAAGTGCTCAATAAATTGGTGTTGCATAAAAATTAGTGAGCATTATGCTGCAGTGCAATTAGGCTTTTCTTTACACACTTCTGAAAATAATACATTTGCTCAAATTACCATCCATTAACTCATTCAGTGTTTTTTAATACGTTGTCCTTCCCTCCCAAAATGTGTTTACATGTTTGCTTGTTTTTATGCAAGAGCATACAGAAGGCTTTGATGCAGCTTCTGGCATGAAGAGGTGGCTTAAAGCAATGGTAGTTATTTAAAAAAAAAAAAAGAAAAAAAAGAAACGCCAGTAGGTGGCAGCAGAGTATAAGAGATCAGCCAGAACCATGTTGCAACAAGCTCTTTTTGTCAATGTTTTCACCAGGAATGTGAATATTGATGAAACCAAGCAATATGCTAATGCTAATTGCTGCAAAATGGAAACCGATACAAATATACTTCTTTTTTTGCTAATCTTTTGGTAGGTTCCATGTTTTATATCATTTATATTATATATATATATATATATATATATATATATATATATATATGTATTTGTATCTGTTTCCATCTTGCAGCATGTTTTAATATTCTGTGGGGCTTGCAAAAGCAGTCCAAATCCAGTAATCCAGCATCTCTTCTTTCATTAGAAAAAAAAACATATTTTTATGTTTCCGTATTGTAGTAATTAGCATTGGAATATAGCTCAGTTTAATCATTATTCACAAATCTGTTTAAAACAGTGGGGAAAAGAGCTTTTTGCAACATGGCCCCAGTTGATCTCTTATACTCTGCTGCGACCTGCTGGCCGTTTTTGTAATAACTACCTTTGATTCAAGCGTTCTCTTCAGTTCAGAGGCTGCATCAAAGCCTTCTGGATGATCTAGCATACAAAAAAAAAAAACGTATAAATACGTCTTTGGGAGCAAATTAGTTAATGAGGGTTTTAGTCTAATCTAGTCTAGATTTAGTCCAGTGATGAAATTACTTTTGTGTAGTTTTTGTTGACGAAATTAACACTATTCCAGCGAGAATGCTGTTGTTACCGAAGGTGCGTATGTGTGCGTCGCCGGCGCCTGATGCATGACACCTCGTGGTGACAGCGAGCTCCCAGCGAGGACGCTAGTCATAACACAGCGGCGGGAAGGTGGGAGGACATCACCTCCGAGCGCGCGCCCGCCCGCCGACGGGCACACGTCGAGACGCAGACACAATATGACACAGCGTTAAAGTCATATCAAGGTCCTTATTTAGATTGGCTATCATCTCTGACCTCCCTCTCCATCCTCATTAGCGGCACTAGACAGCCTCCGCGGGGCCAGGAGCCGCCGCGGGTCCCGCGCACAAGATGTCACATTGCTTCAGCCGTGACGCAAACGTAGCCGCCGGCCGGCGCTCGCGTTGCAGAAATTGCCGCTGTCGCTGCCATAATTGACTGATTGATTGACACCCAGACTGGATCGTCTTTTTGCTAATATGGCCGCAAATAGACTCAGCCGCGCTGACCTCTAAGGAATCGATACGGCGACGCGCCGGGAGGTGTCGGGCGGGGCTCGGATGGAGATGTTGCTTTTTAACGGAGGGCTGCAACACAAACGAGGTTAAATCTTCTTGTATGTGGGCTAAGGCCGGGTACCTCACAAAGGCAAATCGGGCTGTTTTTGCCACTTCCAAACCAAATGATGCAGGGAAGGCGGTAGGCGGTGCTTGTTTTATTGGATATCACACATACAATTGATCACAATATCCCGTTGAACAGGTTGGAAACTTAACGGGTTTAAATGGAACGGTCCTAACATGGTCCAAGTCCTACTTGGAGAAAAAAAAGGAGTTGACAATTGGAAATGTTGAATCTGATTGAATAGCCATGACGTGGCGTCCCTCAAGGTTCCGTCCTTGGACCAGTAAAGGTGCTCAAAAAAACTAATTAAAACGAACTGAAATTAAATGACAAAAAAACTATCTTAATCATTCAGTTTGAGTGTGGTGTGTTTGCGACAATCTCAAAATATTAAACATGTTCAATACTTACATTAAAAAAAAACAAAAAAAAACGTCACGTCCAATTTGAAAACACTTTGGTCACATCAGTGCCTCTTTAGGTGCTGCTGCTTTGGTTAGCAATATCGATCCTATTAACTAATATTCTCATCTTTAATTGTTTCCCAATAATAATTGAAAATTTGGGCTCCGGCATGATGCACATCAGCCTTTTGGGCTTTTAACACCACGTACATAAATGTTCGTCTTAAATGTATCGCGCCCAAATAAACTAAGCTAACTATTTTGAAGCATGAACGATAATGTCTGGTATGGGAAAAGGGAGGTAGGATCGCGTTCTTATTACTCGCGAGATCACTATTTGAGGAAATCTGGTCATTCGTCCCTGGGTATCATTCATCAAAAAAAATAAAAATAATAGTATACAGTAAGGTTTCAAATGACATTTAAGCTTTGGTAAATGTCAGGTGTGCGCAAGAAAAATTAGGCTGTTCCAGAATGTTTCCATTATACACAGATTGGAGGTAACTTGTGCCGGATGTAGCAAAAGTCATCTCCAGAATTTTGACTTCAATTCGGTTGAGTTTGCTCTCTATTTTGTAAATTGATTAATTGACTTCTCCCTGAAAATTGCGTTGTGGTCTCTTGGGGTAAAATGTAGGCAAATAATCATTGAATAGCACCACATCAGCACCATAAGACATCGGCCCACCGGGCATCTGTCCTGTATGCCAGATGGCCAGTCCAGCCCTGAGACACGAATCTTTCGGACATAGATGCAAGATTGCAGAAACAAAAAAAATATATAATGCTATTGACAGATAAAAAAAAAAAAAGAAGCTCACATTCTGAAAATATGTCCAACTTTTGGCACACATTTTCATTGAAATCTTACGTTGTATTGCACAGCTTTGCATCAGGAATGCAAAAACTTCCCTTGAAGAAATTTTGGGGATTGAACAGGTTCAAAGCAGTCCTAAGTCACGGTTATTAACGTTCCTCACCGGGGGGGCTTCAAAGTCGACGAGAACAAACAAAAAAAAGAAGTGATAAAAATCCCGCAAGTGAAGTTGCCAGCATGCTTCATTTTTTATTTTATTTTTTTAAATGTCAGATGTCAAAAGGTCCTCCAGTACGACTTACGTAATCCGAGGTCATCGTCCAACGACCAATTGCGGCTTGCCGAGCTTTTAATTATCAATGATCGCCTCAATGACAGAAAAGAACGGAGAAAAAAAAAATAATCAGGTTCTCATATACGTCGCTAGACCTTCACCTGGAGGACGAAAAGCTTTCATTATTCTTCTCTCGGCTGTTCTTTCTCCCTTTTTTTTTTTGTTCAAAACTCTGTTTGACCGTCACAGGAATGTCTCCGCACACTAATCAGGTTGAAGCCACAATTCCGTTCCATCACATCGTCGTGACACGGAGTAGCAAAGCAGCCCCAGATCATAACCGACATCGATTGTTCTCATACCGGGCAGCACATTTGACTGGAAAATTCCTCGATGGTCTTGACATTTGGTTGTACAGGTTGGAGACAGCCTGTGCCGGATGTGGAAACGTTCCCGCGGAGTACAATGAAATGTCAAGAGTATCACGACGTAATTCAGCAAAAAGGCGCCGGCCGGCGTAAGGGAAGCTCGGGCTCAGCTTACCGTTTTAGAGGAATTCCTCGTATAATAGACGTTGAGCCGCTTTTAATCGCCGGATGCGTCATCCACTTAAGGAAGAAAAAAAAATGCTTTCATCCATCCTTTAATCCTTTTTGCCATCCTTCCTTCCTTCATCTATTCTTTCCTTCACACTAGTTTCTATTCTTTCCGATCTCCTTTTCTTTATCTGTCTTTTTCTTTCCTTCCTTGGATACGTCCGTGTTTCCTACCTTCTATCACACAACCCTGCCTTCCTCACACCCTTTTCTTCGGCCCTTCCTTCCTCCTTACCATTTTTCCTTCTTTATTCCTCTTTTTCCCCCATCCTTCCTTCAGATTACATTTGGTCTGTCATGACTAGAGTCATGCAAGGGTTCTTCTTACTGTGACGAGGGTCATGTAAGGTTGATGTTTACAGTCATGCAAGGGTTATGTTTGGGTCATGACCGCGAGGTCAAGTGTGTGTTTTGAACTGATGTAACCAGCATCTAGTTTCAACTGGTAATATGCTATGTGATGTCAGGAATGTTTAATCTCTTTATCTGGTCAACAGCCAATCAGATAATTGTACCCACATGTCTAGCCACAGCCAATCAGATTGCTTCATTGTCTATATAAGCCGGTCTAAGAAGTGTGTGTTTTTGTCGGATTATTACCTCTGTTCCTCTGTGCAACTCTCGTTGTTTCTCGTCTAGTCAAGTTTGTTCCACGCCTCTCGATGCTAATAAATAGTTAACATTTTATTTGTGTCTGCGTTTTTGGGATCCAACCCCAGAACATAACATGGTCCTCAATTCCTCCTCTTTGATGTCTTAATTTCGTCCTGTCTTCCATCCATCTTTTTCCTAGCTTCCTCCCTCCTTTCTTTCTCCCTTATTCCTTCCTTGCATGCATCCTTGTTTCCTCTCATCCATCTATCATTTCAAACCTCCCATCCTTCCTTTCTACCTTGTATGGTTGTTTCCGTCCTTCCGTACATCCTTTCTTCATTCATGATTCCTTCCTTCTTTCTGTCAGACCTCTAATTGCTTCCTTCCTTTCATTTGATCTTTTTTTCTCCCATTCATCCAGCCTTGTTTACTTTCGTTCTCTTTCTTTCTTTCTTTCTTTCTTTCTTTCTTTCTTTCTTCTGTTTTCAGCCTCACTTCCTGTCTTCATCCTTTATCTCCTCCTTCCTTCCATCCTCCCTTTCTTCCATCTATTATTCCTTCTTCATTTCTTTTCACTCTATTCTTCCCTCCAGTCTTCATTTCTTCTTTCCTTCCTGGCATACGTCTGTATTTCCTTCCATCTTTCGCCCTCACTTCTTTCTGTCCTTCCTTTGTCCTTTTCTCCTTTCCATCCCGTCCTTCCATCCATCCTTCCTTCCTTCATTTAATTTCAACATTGTACATTTCCTTTTGGCCAATCCTACATTTTTAAAATGCATCTCATTCTAACAAGGGATCATTCATTGGTGAGAAATGTATCCAAATCTAATCTCATGGTGTTTAATTTTTTCATTTCAGAATGGTACATGACTTCCCATATCTGTAGTTCAACTATAGGTTTGATTGTTTATTGGTACCCATAACATGCAAATGATCCCATCTAAAACACAACTAATGACCACCCACCGCCCGCTCCATCTGCACTTGAGTAAATAAACACCCCCGGATGCTACATTGACAAATATGTCATGCGTGTTTAAATGAGTCGAGCACAAACGAGCGCTCACACATGCCGACAAGCTTTGACTGGCACTTGCATTGTGCCTTCTATTCAGCCTGCCGCATTTAGCAGGCTGCCAAGTGGCTCGTGCTGGAAAGACGGCGGGAAAAGCGGACACGCCGTCGCAGCCTGAACGCTCATTGACTGGAAAATGGAAGGATTAGCATGTGTGACATCACCGAAGCCACACACACAAAAAAAAAAAAAAAAAGTGTCCGATAAGAGCTTTTAAAGCCTGAAGTCGGATTAATTGGGTTTTCACTCTCAGGCACTGGAGCCAGGAGTTTCACGCGCGTCAACTCGCCGCCGCGTTTTTAAGGGGGGAATTGACAATAATCACAAGTGAGCGCGTCAGCCTTCGCGACGCATCTTAATTTAAATCTTCGTTTGCCTTTAATTGAACAACAGTTGACTTGTAACCGCTCCAACTTTGATTCCCGGGAAATGCCAAATGGTTGCGGCAGCTGTTGTTTTCCGCCCGCGCCCTGAATGACATTTGCCGAGCCTCGCTCGACTGTTTCGTTACGTTGCAGTGCAAAGAATTAAGAGGCGAGACGAGCAAAATGTACAGAAAGATATGCAAATCAGGAAATCAAATCGTTACACGCTGCGGTGAAATACCGTAAACTCGCATGACACGTGATTAGACGCCATATTGGGAAGCCGTACCCCAATTAGTCCCACAAATTCCCATCAGGGAACAGCGGTGCCTTCAAGTACAAGTTTCATTCGTTCCGTGGCCATGCTCACAAGTCACAACAATCATCCCCGTCATGATGCGTCATCCCAAATCATCGTTTCCCAATCAAATGAATGGAAATACCAAGAATCCGTTCCCCCACAAAAAAATGTGTCTCGAATAAGAAATATTACACACAGTTCTTGACACACTTTTGGTTTCAATACACTGGCCAATGTGCTGCTCCTTTTGGTGTGTGCGCCTTAGCCACCTGGGGGCGCTATAATACCAACAGGGATGCAAATACGTGTTTCTGGGCTACCTATATATTGGAATATTGTCAGCCACCTGTTAATGCAAACCATTACCATTGTCAACGGTATTTTAGATTGTTAGCATTAAGCTAAATTGCCTTTATGAAGGCAAACAGCTGTTTGAACTTCACACGGTGGAATTATCGTTGCTGTTTTAGGGTCAACTTCAAACTGGGAGTGGCATGAAACAAGCAACCAAGCATGTAAACAATCTCTCAGCTGAATTTGAGTGTCGAATCTTCAACCTTCTTCGTATTTTAAGATGCTCTTTGGTTTGTTCGTATTTTTTTCCATTATCTCACAAATGAAGAGCAAAAGGACTAACTCTGCGCCTCTGCTTTGCTTTTTCTTGAGCTTTTTGAGACTCACTCCATCAGGATTGTCAGATGAAGAAAACAGCTTCTTAAGTATGTGCTTCCTCGTCTTTCTCTTTCTTTTACAGACAATTCACAGAGGAAATTGAAGCGTTGCTCATACGTTGCATCACAAACTGGTTGAAGAAAATAATAGAAAAAATCAAACTGATGTTTGCTTTTGTGCATAAAAACGATTTTGACAATATGTTTGAATACAAATGATGTCACAAATTGGACGAAGTGCCAATCTGAAGCGTGCTCTTCTTGCAGTTGGTGATTGCGTGACAGCCAAAATGATCAATATTTTCACACCATTCAGTAAGTGCTCAAAGAAGCAATTTTCTAATCGTATTTGCTCGTCACACTTTTTTTTTTTTTTCCACCCTTGCTTTACATCAGCATTGCTTTGTCCTGATTGAACGCAGAGTGCACATTTGAAATGACAGCTTGTTAAAGTCATCATGACAACAGCAAGTCCGGAAAAGAAAACGCACGTAAAACGTTTGAAGGCACTTTCACAATGAACTTTGATTCATGCGGCGCGGATCACTGCGGGGTCGGGCGCAGTAAGTCGCGGGCAGGTCCGTGTTTGCCAATGGTTGCTAAGCAACCAAACAAAAAGTGTTTTCTAGCCTGCTGGTCTGAAATGTAAAGCATCCGGCAGGTGGGCAATATGGAAAGTATTTTGTATTTGTCACCGTTTCAACCAAAACGTCCTGTTGAGAAGGAAGAGGAGGACATGAAAAGCAGTTAAAAGAAAAGATATGACTCCATTTTGTGCGTAAGGTAGGATCTGGCCGAGTTTTTAGGCTGGCTTTGAGGTGTGGCTAACTCGCTACTTTGCGGGTCGCCACTTCACTCTATCGCGAGTTAACATTTGTGACCACGACGACTTCATCTGTTGAGGGTTTAGCTCGCCATTTTGCGGGTTGTCTTGCTATTTTTCTTCCGTCTGTAGCGGGATTACAATTCATTCAAACGAGCGGTGACAGGCTATATCAAATGAGCTAACTATGCTAGCTTCACCGTAGAGTTGCGGTTGCGTAAGCCGGTTTTGCACATTGCACTTTTTATTTTTCAAGTGTGAAATGTTCTAAAACTTTGGACATTCGATGTGCTGTGTTAGTGTTAATTTCGTCAACGAAAACTAAACAAAAATCATTTTCTCAACACATTTTTCACCAGACATCTACGGAGTAATAAACAATAAGTGGGACTAAAACCAGTAAGCATTTTCGTCGACTGATGAAGATAAGACGGAAATGTACTTCACTTGATAAAAACTGGACTAAAATCTATGGACATTTTAGTTCATGAACAAAAAGGAGATGAAAATGATGTGATTTTGTCAAATCTGATAATCTGTCACTGTGTCACTGTCATGTGAGACGACGAGCGAGTGCAACATGCACAAAAAAAATGGGACAGACAGGAAGTGGATTCACGGTGAACGGTTAAAAACAAACAAAACAAAAAAAAAAGAGTAAATTATAGTTATAATGTGACATGAATCCAACGGCTATAACGTTCCAACAATAATGTCAATCTGACCGCTAACTAATGCTGGCTAATTTACTAGCTCATAGCATGGTGCAATAGTAGCCACTTGTTAACTCTTTTACTGACACACGTTATCAAAAAAAAAAAAAAACTTTAATATGACAAAGGCTTTGATCATTTACATCATCCTTGAAAACGCTCTATTTCGTCAGATTTTGTCATGGTTCATTGTAATTTCATACACATTGAGCCCATTGAAAAGAGATACAATGCTGCCATCTGCTGGCCATAGATAGCGTGTTTTTGATTCCACAACTCATTTATCAGGCAGTGCGCTCTGCACTTAGACGGTGAACTGCCCATCGATAAAAAAAAAAAAAACAAAACAAAAAACGTAGTTAACGTCATTTAACGTGTATGGCGGCATGCATCGTGATTTTACTACTTGTTATTAAACGTTTTTGGCGGCGAGTTAATATACTGTAATTGTGTGTTCAAGTTGTTTTCCATCAAAAACATGAGAGAAAATTTTATGTGGAATAGTTTTAGATCTGAAATGTTCAACATTATCTGCTGACAAAAAAAATACAAGGGTAAAATGATTGTCCTGACTAAAACTAGACTAAAAACATTGACAGTTTTTTGTTGACTAAAACTAGATGAATAAAATGAAGGTAAAATAAATTTACGTTTTCTTGGACTAAAATGATAGATTTATAGTCAACTAAAAGTTGACAAAATAAAAACAGGGATGAGGTTGAAACTAACAAGCGTGATTGAAACTGGACTAAAACTGAAACTACATTTAAAAATGGCTGATAAAATTAACACTATCTTGTGTCCCAGCTCAGACACCATAAAAAAAAAAATAAAAATAAAAAACGGTTCCTACATTCTCTCTTACATTCGCTTTATTTTCACTTTCCTCAGGTATGACTTTGTAAGCCCTCCAATTATGTAAATTCCAGAAATCCGACGGACATCTTTGTAGCTCTGCCGTCTAAAGACCCAGGTGCGAAACTTGATTGGTTTCCTAACGGGCGAGCCGGCGGTGTAAAACACGTGGATGATAAGGAGGGTGCGGGGCTGCAGGTGCAAACGCACTCGCCGTCAAGTTTTGACGGGCGCCCGCCTGAGGTGGCGTTCATTAGCCCGTTAAATGGCCGACATTGGCTCGTTAGCCGCCCAGGTGGCGTTTGCTGAATACAAAACCGACTAGGGGCGGCAACATAAGGGGTTCGGCGCATGCGGGGGGCGGGGGGGTGGGGGGTGCCCTCTTGTTAAAAAAAAAACGAAAAAGAAAACCTGCACTGAGCTCTGAGGAGCTCGACTCACATCAATTGAAATGAGCAGCAGCTGAATGTTAAAAGGCGCCCCCGAGGTCTTCCCCTTGTAAACAAACCAAAGTTATGTTTCCTTTATTTAATCAGCCAAGTCACTGTTTTGACAGCCACCAAACGCGTGTGCGCGCCGTCCTCCAAAAACATGTTGTCTTGTCGAAATCGGCCTCATTGACATTTGCATCTCCCATTCAAAAGTCACATTTGGTCCAATGAGCCGATTCATCGGCGCGTTTGGCGCCACTTGAGCGTGTTAAAAACTCAATGGCTGTCATCAGTGTTGCCACAGCCATCTGTTATACAAGCTCCTTCACCACATTTACTAACTCCTTTTTACGAACAGGAAATAATGGAAATTGAAATAATCGCTTCTTGTTACAAATTTGTGCATATGGTTACAGTTATTAGACGGTTGTGGCTGTGCCAAAAGCGCTTATTCATTTGCAGTCTGGACAAAGAGGAGTGAACGTTAACTACAGAAGTTGACAAAACGTCAACAGATTTGGCGGCTAAATAGAAGTCACTAAGTACAATGAACAATGTTTAATGTGGGAAATGCGCTGGAAACCACCAGCTGTACAAATCCATAATACAGAGACAGATGAACTTTCCTTTTTTTGTTTGTTTGTTTTGTTTTGTTCCTTTACATTTTTAACACACTATAAAAAGAATAAGAAGACAATTGTTAGACTATTATACTAAAAAATAAATAAAACAACTCAAATCAAAATAATACAAATATTAAAAATAAATATAAATATATAAAAATATATTAATTGAAGTAAAAGAAACAAGTGTTAATTATTATTAATAATAATAATAATAATAAACCAAGTTACATTATCATAATTCATACATTATGAATTATAGAATTTATTTTGGAAAATGAGAAAATGTTATTGACAATGAAAATATTTCAAATATGACTGAAAATGATTAAAATTAAACAATAAGACTATTCAAACAAAAATAATGATAAATTAATTTAATACAAAACATTTTTAAAAACTATATTTTAAAATAAAAATACAAAAAAACTGAAATAATTAATAATAATAAATAACAATATTAGTAATGTACAAATATTTTTCAACAAAAAAAGAGAAAAATGCAAAAATTTATCATATTCAAGATAATTATATTACCAAGTAACAAAAAGTGATTAATGCCATAATTAAAATTATAATATAAAAACGTAAAAAAATACTTTAAATTTAAAAAAATAAAGTATTTGGAAATATTTAGAGAAAACATTGAATACAAAAAAAATAGAATAATTCATGAAAAAATGCTAAATAAAAAATAAATAAAACACGCACAGAGCTGAGGTCACTCGTGACAACGGTTGAATGTTTTGATTCCTGCCCTTTAAAGACTCATCAGATTGTCGCCTACCGTAAAAGTGCAAACACGTGACGACGTTTTGTTAAAAGCGCCCCGAGTGACGAGTGTGACCCTCAAATTATCCGGGGCCTCGAATATGCTCCTTTTCCACACGGGGCGACGGGCAAATTACAACGCGCCGCCGTTAAATACCCATGATGAGAGATGACAACGCCGACGCCCGCGTCCTCGTCACAGCGCCCCCTGTGTCACCTTTCACCTGTCACTCAACGTTATAATCATCACGCGCGCTTCTCGCGGAGGAGGCCGGCGGAGTGATTAGCTTGACATCACAAGGAACACGAGCGTGTGGGAGCGACTGAGGCAGGTACGCGTAACACAACAAAGCCAATCAGATCCAAGACGCAGCTGCACGCACGACACTTGCATGTTAATGACAGCGAGGCATTTAGACTCCTATTTTCAAACCTTTCAAAAGAAGTACAATAGATGGAAGGTGAGTGCGGGAGATGACTATTTTTTTTATATCGCTTGTTCTCACTTGACATAAATTAGACATAAGGGCTTTGTTTATTAGGAGGGAGGCTTTTAAATCTTACAACTGTGTTTTTATACTAGTATTCAAGAATATATAGAACTATATTTCCTCATGTCGCCAAGGGCGTTTTAGGCATTTATTAAGAAGCAGGGCTTTATTATTATTTTTTTTACAAATGCATTTTTATAACCTAAAAAATAAAACATCTTTCCTCATATAATTGGCAGGTAGGAAATTGTTTATTGACCTTCCAAGAGCAGCAAGTGTTATATAGAAAGACATTTAAGAGGGAGGACTTTATTTTTACAAATGCATTAATTTATTATAATAATAATAACAAAACCTCTTTACTCACATAGTGGTGTTTTTATGCTCAACTACCGAGAGCATGAGGTGTTGATTAGTCAAAAGACATTTAATGAGGAAGGCAATTTTTTTTTTTTCTAAATGCATTTTTACAATACATGAAATCCTTTAGACTACAGTACCAAGAGCATTTTTTATTTTCACCTACTAATAACAGTTTATTGGAAATTAGGCTTTCATTCATTCATTCATTCAAAAATATACTAAATGATGCACATGATAGGGGTTTGTTGGGGATATTTTCTCAACTGTTTAGAGCACCTAATTTCTATTAGTTTTGGTTTTATTAAGGGGAAGGCCTTTAATATTTAAAAGTATTTTAATAGTAATGTGAAATATCCTATATTCTATTTCTCACATACGTTAGTGGTGTGTTTATTGAAGTTCCAAGGGGACGGCGGGTCGAATAGTCATGTCCATGTCTACTGCGGGAGAGGCCTTTTTGTTTTCATTTTTAAACCAATATTAAATAATACTAGACAAAGTGCAATTTCTGGAGCAATTGTGTGGGAATGCTGAAATCGGAACGCTAAGCTGAATGCTTATGAAGTAAATTGAAAGATAAATGATGTGAAAATTCCAAAGTTTGAATTGAAGTTGAAAGATAAATGAACAAAAAGAAGTGAGCAGTACCACAGAGCTGGTAATAATGATCAGTTGTATGTATGGAAGTGGGCGTGGAAAGTGGGACTTAGAAAAAGTTCAATGTCAGTCCCATTGAAAATGAATGGGGAAAAGTTGATATTTAACGTCAAATTGTGCGGGTACTGTAAGTAACATGGAATCCGACGATATATCCCGGAATGCGTGAATTTTTGGAGCAAGTTGAAACTTAAACGGTGTAAATCGGAAGCATTATGTGGAAGTTGTTTTTCGGCAAAAAAGTGAGGAGAATAAAAATCCGAATAACATAATGTGGGATGCTTTTAGCATTCCCACAATTACTGAGTATTTCTTTATATTGTGGCTAGTAGCATTTATTTATTAAAACTGCAGAGTGTATCAGATCATTACTTTCTTTTATAATGCAGGATATTACATAAAAATATCCCATCCGCTCATGTTGTGGGACTGGGCTTTATTCATTCATCAGGTGATTATTGAGAGGAAGCGGTCTTTCTTCTTTTAATACACAGACCATTCAAAAAAAAGAGCAATGGATTTAAAAAAAAAAAAAAAGGTGCCTGTGGGACATCACTATATTTGTACTCCTCTGATTTATTATTTATTTTTCTCCCTCCTCACAACCCTTTTTGACATTTTCCATTAGCATGCCTTTCTTTTTATGCCTCTCCTCGATTAAAAGGCTGCAGATTGGGGAGGCAAAGCGCCGCGGGGGCCCCGAACCGAGACCTCCCTTCCTCACTAGATGGAGGACAAACTCTTCTGCTCCCCTCTTTTTCTTTTTTTTCCTGTCCTCATCCATCCTCCTTCCCATGCGCCTCCCTCACGTGTCTCCATTCCATCACCGACATCCCCCCCGCCCCATTCTCGCCTCCCTCTCCGCCATCTGCCTCGTTCCCTCATCTCCAATCCCCTCATCTTCCTCCCATCAACCACCATCTTCCTTTTCACACACGAGGGCCTCCGCTCCCCCGAACGCCCACCCCCACGCTCCCCCCCCCCCCCTTTACCTGTTTATCCACAGAGAAAAAAAGGCTGAGGTCAATAATGCAATCTCCATCATGCTCCTGGGCTGTCTGTGCTATTTACAATGCTGCAGCATGCACACACAAGCCCACCTGGAAATAATAGTAGCAGAGGCAGTTGAGTAGTCGTAAGGCATTTATTCGAGGAGGAGGTCTTTATTTTTATGACTGCATTTTTATGATATATTGACTCAAATATCATATTTCCTCCTATAGTGGCTGATGTGTCCACAACAAAAGGTTAACTGCAAAGCGCATACCAGAACATCTATTACTTACAAGGCATTTATTAGAGGAGGAGGTCTTTATTTTTTATGAACATATTTTTAGGATGTATTTACTCAAATGTCATATTTCCTCTCTAGAGGCTGTTGGGTCCTTAACAAAGGTTGCTCAACTGCCAAGAGTACCTGAGCATGTATTAGTTACAAGGAATTTGTTAGAGGTGGAGGTCTTTATTTTTTATGAACATATTTTTAGGATGTATTTACTCAAGTGTCATATATCCTCCCATAGTGGCTGAGGGGCCCTCAACAACGGTTGCTTAACTGCCAACAGTACCAGAGCATGTACAGTATTAGTTAAAACTTACAAGGCATTTATTAGAGGAGGAGGTCTTTATTTTTTTAGTAACATATTTTTAGGATGTATTTACTCAAATGTCATATTTCCTCCCATAGTGGCTGAGGGGCCCTCAACAACGGTTGCTCAACTGCCAAAAGCACCAGAGCATCTGTTAGTCTCAAGGAGTTTATTTGGGGTGAGGCCTTTTATTTGTCGAAATGCATTTTGATAATATGACACGATACATATACCCTTTTTGCTCGAATGATGACCAGGGGGAGTGAATTCATTATAGTGCGAGAAGTGCTTTGTGTCTAATAGTTGCAAGTGATTTATTGAGGGAGTATTTATTTTATTTTTTTCCTTTTTTAAATATAGTATAATATACCACATTGACTTTTGCGTATGATGGACAGGGGCATTTATTTATTCCATGAAGAGTAACAAAAGTCCATTAGTGGTCATTTGTTTAGTAGAAGAGATGCCTTTATTGGTACAAATGCATTTTTATAAATGGATGAAATAAAATATCATTATTCCTCATGTAATAAATAGAGGGCATTTCATTCCTAGACTCCGGAGAGCACCAGTCGTCTATTAGTCATGAAGGGTTTATAAGGGGGAGGATTTTTAATCTTACAAATGAAATTTTATAACAACAACAATGAATAATATATACCTAATTTCTTCATAAAGTGGCCAGGGTCACTTGTTTATTCACCTGCAGGGAGTACCACACCTAGATTCATTTATCAGCGCATTCATTGGAAAAATACATGTATGTATGCTATTTACTGAACTGCCACCCCAAAATAACTACTACTAGTAGTACAGCATTTATGGAGAGGGAGGCCTTTAATTTCTTATTAAAAAAATGCAATCAAATAATCATCAAATAAACAGTATTCCTTTATAAAGTGCCATTTATTTATTCACCTGCTAAGGTGGATGTTTTTTTTTGTTTTTTTTTACAGTAATATCCAATAATAGAAACTATTTACTCACCAAATGGCCAGGGGAGTCATTTATTCACCCTTCAATTTATTTACAAACGAATCGTTTTAAAATCAGGTGTTTGTTACTGCAACTGAAGTTTGAGTTTATTAGAAGGGAGGCATTTATTTCTTGAAATGTATTTCATATTCAATAAAATACTTTTTGGGGGGGATCTTTATTTTAACTCGTTTATTTTGGAGTCATCTTAAATAATTTACATAGTATTCCTCATAGTGGCGAGATACACCTATTTATTGGGGGTTAGGCATTTATTTTTGTATTTACAAAAGACTTCAATAATACAGTACATTAACTCATTCACTCCCAAAAACGTATTTATACGTTTTTTTAATGACCTTTTTTTTTTTTTTTTTTTTTTTTTTTTAATGCAAGAGCATACAGAAGGCTTTCATGCAGCTTCTGACTTGAAGAGGTGGCTTAAAACAATGGCTACTACTACTACTACTACTACACAAAATGGCCAGCAGGTGGCGGCAGAGTGAGATCAGCCAGAGCTATGTTGCAACAAGCTCTTTTTGATAGTGTTTTCACCTGGAATGTGAATATCAAGGAAACCTATCTGTATTCTAATGCTAATTGCTACAAAACGGAAACGGACACAAATCTTTTTTTTTTTTCCTGTTGAAAGAAAAGACTCTTAATGTTTCTTTTTGTAGGTTCCTTGTTTTGATAGCAATAGAACACAATATTCTGTGGGCCTTGTAAAATCAGTCAAAATTCAGTATAACAGCTGGGAGCAAAGGGGGTTGCTTCAGTGAAAATGGCTGGGAGTGAATGAGTTAAATAACATACATCTTATTTACGCAACTGCGGAATGTGTGAGGCATCTATTGGGTTTAAAAAAAAAACCACCATGCAAAAAAAAAAAAAAAAGTTCAACATCTGCACGACTAGCCCGTCGGACGTCTTTGTTCCAAATAAGTTCGTTAACATGCTTGTGCATGTGAGCCGCCACATGTTGTAATTAAATGACGCGTCCGTCTGGGAAGAAGCAGGCCTGGCAGCCATGCCGGCGCATTAGCATGACAGCCGTCAGCACCTCTGGCGGCGTGCCCTTTTTGCGCCGTGACTAGTCGTGCGTCTGTCACGATGTGTCACGACACGCGGTGGCGTGCGCCGCGCAGGCACACTCGCATTGCTCGCGTACTCAAAAACGTTACATGCCCGCCTGGATATTGAGCTGAAGCAAGCATGAGGATGTGCTCAACTTGGGGTTGGCAAACTTTTTGCGGCTCCATGGACCGCTTCTTCATGATAATTGTGGGAATGCTGAAGCATTCCCACATGTTATTATGATTTTTATTCTCCACATTTCTTTCGCCATGTAACAACTCCCACATAATACTTCCGATTTACACTGTTCAAATTTCAACTTGCTTCAAAAATTCACACCTCCCGGGGTATATATATCGTCTGATTCCACATTACTTACAATATCCGCACAATTTAATGTTAAATATCAACTTTTCCCCATTCATTGTCAATGGGATAGACATTAAACTATTTCTAAGTACACTTTCCACTTCCATGCATAGAATTTATTATCGTTACCAGGTGTTTGATACTGCTCGTTGGCACAGTTGTAGTGTTGTTCCGATACTGCATTAAAACAGTGGTATCGGTGACTACTCACAAGTAACATGCCAATACCAGTGACATGCTCACTGCATGTCATCTAAGATATCCTATTGGCCATTGAATGCTCTGAACCAATGACAGGACAGCTTTTTCATGTTGAGGGAAAAAAACCTTTGGTATCGGTATGTATCGGTATCGGCCGATACTGCAAAGCTGGGTATCGGAATTGGTATCGGGGGCCAAAAAACGGTATCGGAACGACACTAATAAAGTACATTGTTCATTAACCAGGAGGTCATCATTCCATAATTTATCTGTAATTTTACTTCATAAGTATTCTAGATGCATTCAAATGTTAGCATTCAGCTTTCAGCATTCCCACGCAATTTCTCTAGAAATTGCATTTAGTCTAGTCTATACTTGTGTTTCACAGATTTTATTTGTCATTCTTTGGTCATTTAAAAAACAAACAAAAAAACAACAACACTGCTTCCCATGTCTGGTGTTTAGCTAGCCATCACCATCACCGTGGCAACCAAAACCCAGACAGAACCTCTGCTTGGCACAAGCCTTTTGTTGGTACAATAAAGCGGCAGTAGATTGCATTGACAGACTGGATCCATGCCCGCGCGGACATTTGCGCATCTACACATCGCGATGACAATAGAATATGATATGTACGTCGCTGTCATATCACATTTAACGCACCGCTTCTCTCACCAGCAACTCTGCCGCTCGCTCGGCCCCCGCCGTCCTATCTCTCCCGATCTTGCTACTGTCTCACTGGAACGCCTTTCCCTTTTTCCCTCGCTTAAGCCTGGGAGACATGCGTGCGCACGCACGCACGCAAACCGCGTCTCGGATGTGCTGACACAAGGAGATTGTTCCCCCGGACGGCGTCATGAGCCACCGATGCAAGGGATGCGCAAAATACGGCACGTGGGCCGTGCACTGCATGTTGGTTTGGCAGGCAGAAACAAAAACAATAACAACCACACATAACTTGGATCAGCTTACTCAAGAAGAAGAAAAAAAATCCACAAACAGCCGTCAACATTGCAAAAGTCAGCACACCCCTGGGAAAATAAGTCAGGAAATCATGTTTATAGCCAATAGAGGCATTGACAGTTTGGTAGCCTAATCATTGACTTTAGAACATCAGTCTTTATTTAAGCCACGCCCACTTTAACATCCAAACAGAGTTGCGCAACCACACGATAGAAGTCAAAACAGACGGAAAAGGTTTTGTAGAAAGGGTTTTCTTTTCTGTATGAAACAGATTCAAATGGCTCAGGATTGCTGATCCTGCCCCACCGCCAATGATTAAAGAGATACTTGACTCAATGAATAATTTTCAGCAGTGAAAAGTTCATATTTTGTCCATAATTAATTTGATCATTTCATTATTTTTCATGTATAATAAATACCTTTAAAAACTATTTTTTCCTCTTGCTGTCCACTGATGATGACATCACCTGTGCTGAGGAAGTAGGTAACAACCAATCATGGCTCACCTGTTTTCTGGGGTTGGTCAGCAAACCGAGTCATGATTGGTCGTTACCTACTTCCTCAGCACAGGTGATGTCATCATCGGTCGACACAAGTAGAAAAATCACTTTTGAAAGGTATTAATTGCACATGAAAAATAATGAAGTCACCACATTAATTATAGACAAAATATTAACTTGTTACTGCTGAAAATGGCTCAATGAGTCAAGTATCCCTTTAACATTATATATTTTTCATTTCTTACTGAAAAAGAACTCAACACTAGTATGAACGCAAAATAGCTAAGAAAGACAATAAAATGAATACCAAATAAAAGTAAAATGTTTGTTTACTTCTCGCGTGCCGCATCTTGGGTGACATATGTGCTCAGAAGTCAAGGCTTTAAAAATGCTATAAAATGACATTTTATGGAGAACATGTTGACATTGTAAACATTTTTGCGGGCAAAAAAATATCAACCTCCCTTGTTTGCTAAAAGGATGTAAATGTATAATTATTATACCAAGCCAGCATTACACTTTTATCTCACGCACCCCCTGAAGGGTGCTCATGCATCCCTTGCCTAAGTTATAAAAGCTCACAAAACAGTTACTATAAAATATCATACCCATATATATACCTAGTTATTATGAACCTCGACTTACTATAATATACTGTCGGTGACACATTTAATAAGGAAAACCTGAAACATCACACGTGCTTAATTTATTTTTATCATTTCTCACCCTCTCCGTATGATGTGATGACCCCCCCCCCCCCCCCCCCCCCCCCAAAAAAAAAAAAAACACTCTCTAATGTTCGCCCTTCCCTCCCTCGCTCCCTCTTGGCACAAAAGGTGACGTGGGAGGGGAAAAAAAGGGGAAGGGAGGCGCTAATGTTCATGTTTTTCAATCGGCTTGATTTATGGCGCGTGGTTGCCATTATTTCACCATTTACTGCCGAGGCAGGCGGGCGGAGGGACGCGGCTGGGACGCTCCCGCCTGGAGCTCGGTTTGGGGTTGGGCGGGCTGCGAGAAAATGTGGAAGGGCGAGGAAGACAGTAACATGGTCGAAATGCTGAATTGCAAGGCTGATGGCAACTACGGAATCCCACACCAGCAAAAGTTGGGATATGACAGCCAGTCGCAGGCAGAGCTGGACTGGCCATCTGACGTGCAGGGCAAATGCCCGGTGGGCCGGCCTCTTTTGGGGCCGATGCAGTGCTTTTTCATTATTATTTTCCTACATTTTAGCCCCAAGAGACTGGCACAGAAATTGGAGGGACCAGTCCGTTAATCCATTTTGAATATAGATAGCAAACAGAAACATCATCAATAAACATCAGTGGCAGAACCACACATTCGGCAAGAGTCGGGCTGGGGTGAGCCTAAGTCAAAATTGCCAGGGCCATTTGTTTTTTTGGGGGGGGCCAGTCCAGCCGTGGTCGCAGGGCCCACATAGACAAACAAACGTTCGCACCAACATTCAGACTTCAAACATCCAAACTTCACACAAAGTGAAGGCTACAGCCAAGATAGGAACGTAAAACTAAAGACCTGTGAGGCAGACATGTGAACCACTAATCCACTGTACCGACCCTAGTAAAAAAACAACAACTCCAAGTTCTTTCATTTTCGGCCTATAAACAATTTATGGGTTCTATTTTTTGTGACCGACATATCAGTGCGCAGAGGCAGGTTAGACCCAATGTTGGTATTTTTGTAGACAAGTGGAGGCTGTGCCACTGTAGGAGTAGCCCCAGCTGACTTCATTCACGACCAATCAAAGCAGCTCGTTTGATTCCCTTTTATTGCAAGCGTGGCGTCTTGATATGGCGGAAGCACATTTGCACTGTGAAGTGACCACTTCAACCAAACCTCAATCGTTTGTACCCCCATGACTTTAAAATAATAGAATGATTCAGAGGGTTTGATGTCCAACCGTTGACATATATGTGAAATACATCGCTGTAGACCAGCTTTCTACTTTGTTCCAGCATTATATTTACATATTCATCAATATAGTAGTACAACAAAAAAAAAAAAAGAAGAAATACAAAAAAATCTGAAGCGAACCGCTACAGTGGGCATAGGACTGTAACTACATTTGCTCTTCCATTAACAGATGGCATCACTGCACCCCAAGAAGTGCGACGTTCCATTTGGAAGGTCAAACATCTAACTTCCCAGTTTTCTCAAACGCAGCGCTAGACGGAAGCCAGGAAGCGGGAAAAAGATAAGGCGGGAACGGCGGCCTTAATGACGCTAGCGGGCTATAACAATGAGGCCAGCTAAGTTGTCCATTAACTCAACACTCTCTCATGCGCGCGTCGCCGCGCCCTAACGGTCCAATTTAGCCCGTTACGCTCGGATGCTTCTCGGTCCGGAGACTCCCATCCGCACGAGCAGGTGCGAGCGAATGGAGAGCTGCGGAATTTGCGAAAAAAGGGGGGGTAGGATGGTGAAACAAACGGGTGAGATGGAGCGGGAGAGGGTTGCCGGGGCGGGATTGGTTAATTCATCTGTAGGAGAAATTCTCCACAGGGGAAGTCGGATAGCATCAGTCGTTGAGATCCAGCAGGAGATAAACCGCCGAAGAGGGACGGCTTGGATATTATAAAACGGACCCAAAAGGAAGTGCCAGCACTGCATTATCACACTGCAAAACACTTATTACTTTGGACAAGCCCTGAGAGAGACAGAAAGTGGAAGGGTGGCGAAGAGAGAGTTTTTCGGGGAACGGTAATGCTCCGTAAATGACACAACAATCGGTTGGCGGGAAAGTGCTTCAGCTGAATGGAAGATTGCTCCATTTTAATTGGCCTGCGCAATCGGAGTGTGCAACCAGGAGGATAATGACAATCAAGCGGGACAAAACGACTACGCACACACCCCATTTGTGCCCCCCCCCACCCCCCACCCCGCCGACGCAAATCTTCCACTACCTTTTATGCAGCCTAACGGGCCACAATGAGTCGTTAAACGGATTCAACAACGGTGATCAAATGTCACGTCATTTAGGGGCCCGTTTGTCACTTTTACTGGGGCCATTGAGAGGCTAGCGCTTCACACTGGGGATCAATTCCCAATCAATGTCGCAATCATTTCCACACGTTCGGCTAAAACCAAGATTTTTTTTTTTTTTGGAAGATCGATTGAATTGAATAAGACTTCATATCCGTCCATCAATTTTCCCAGAGACTTTGGGCCCAAGGCAGACTCTACCCAAAAACTGTCACAAGCATATAAACACACACTTTGGTGTTTTCACCGACGAGACGGAAAATGACGTGAAAGTTGGGCTCGCTCAGCGAGTGGCAACGTAAGATGGCATACAAAATATGGACCAAAATTCCTTGCGAATAGAGCATCCGCAGAACACAAAACAAATGTTCCGTTCAATGCAGGTACAGTACACCGATACAGTTTTATATGACAAAGTATTTGGGTTAGAAAAGGGGTAACTCAGGGGTGATATTCGGGTTTTTAAAAGCCTGAATAAGAGCACATGTTTTACATGGCCTTTCAAAACACGAATATTGACAATATTCATGTTTTGAAAGCTTACTGACCGCATGTAAACATAGTCAGGGCTGGCCACCTTTGCTGGGTTCTGTTGAAGGACGGATGGAAACTGTTGATACATGAATGCAAATTGCATGGAGACATGAATGGAAGGATGTATATTGCATACTGTAGAATGGTGAGTAGGTGAGTCGATGGATGGATGGATGGATGGATGGATGGATGGATGGATGGATGGATGGATGGAACGGATGGATGGTTACATGGGCAAATGGATGCATGGATGAATAGATGCATGGATGAATGAATGAATGAATGAATGAATGATGGAATGGATGAAAGGTTACATGGACAAATGGATGCGTGGATGAATAGCTGCATGAATGAATGAATGAATGATGAATGGTGGATGGAACAGACATGGACGAATGGACGCATGGACGAATGGATGCATGGATGAATGAATGAATGAATGAATGAATGAATGAATGGATGGATGGATGGATGGATAGATGGATGGAACAGATGAATGGTTACATGGGCAAATGGATGCATGGATGAATAGATGCATGAATGAATGAATGCATGAATTAATGCATGGATGAATGGATGCATGAATGAATGAATGAATGAATGAATGAATGAATGGTGGATGGAACAGACATGGACGAATGGATGCATCGACGAATGGATGCATGGATGAATGAATGAATGAATGAATGAATGAATGGATGGATGGATGGATGGATGATGGATGGATGGAACAGATGAATGGTTACATGGGCAAATGGATGCATGGATGAATAGATGCATGAATGAATGAATGCATGAATTAATGCATGGATGAATGGATGCATGAATGCATGAATGAATGAATGGATGGATAGATGGATGGAACAGATGAATGGTTACATGGGCAAATGGATGAATGAATGAATGAATGAATGAATGAATGAATGAATGAATGCATGAATGAATGATGGCCATATGGATGTACAATAGACAGATATAAGGATGATTGAGGGATGATGGAAAGAAGGGTGGATGGATGAATAATTGCCTGTATGATGGATGAACAAATGGATTGATCCAGATGCACAGATAATAACTGATACATTGATGTAAGATGGATCAAAAGATCCATGGATGGATAGAAAAATGAAGGAGTGAATATGAGATTGAGTAGTATGAATATTTCCATGGATACATTAAATGGTTGGTCTGGTGGATGAATGGCTAAAGTGGCTGGAAGGTCGGCATGGACGGACGGACGGACAAGCGAGCGTCCACTGCAGTCGGGCGCTCAGGCGGCATTTCAAGGCAGCCAAACGGCAAACGTGAAGGGACATCTGTCATTATCACTTAAAACGACTTCGCTTGGTGGATGAGCAACAGCGGCACAAAGTCTTCTTTTTGGCGCGTTGGCCCGCGAGCGCAACTTTGACTAATAACTCCTGGCCGGGGCGGGCGCTGGTGACGGATGCGCCGGGCCGGGATGATTTATTTGGCTCTGCGTCTTCTTTTTTGGCCGCCTGCGCCGTCGTCACGTGACGAGCCGTTTCAATTCATTATCGGCAGTTGAGAAAACGTGCATTCATCAGCTGTGCGAGGATGATGACTGTTTATGAATGTGTGCCCTTGAAGTGCGCCAATGCTTTTCAGCGCGCGCCAATGAGTGTGCGTGCGTGTTGCCGGCGTGTTTGTGTGGAAGGAAGACTGTATAAAAAGGATTAGCCCGCTATTATGGAGGAGGTGTCGGATGCCTGTAAAGGCCCCCAAAAAACATTTGCGCCCCTCCCTGCCATCTCCCTTTAAGCCACGTCGCTTAATCTCCACCCCGATCCGCCTCGGAAAGACTTAAAGGCTGTTAGTGATTCGTTTAATGCTTTCAAACCGACACGCCGCTCCGGTATGTATTCCGTTCGGGAGGCGGGAGGGCTCAAAAGGAGAAACTTGCATTCAGGGGAGGGAGGCAGATCTTGAAGAGCAACAAGAAATAAACAAATACAGGAGGAGGATTTCAATGTATGAATCGGTTTAAGAGGTGCGTTAGCAGCAAGGTTACAGTTAATGAAAAAAAAAAAATGGAAAAAAACATTTCATTAACAAAATGAAATAAGCATGCCTGCGTCATAGTTACTGTGCTTTGGATTTTAATTGCGGATTTGCCTGAAATGCAAAATTAAACATCCAGAAGACTAGTCCGGAAAAATATATATCATATTGATTCCCCCCCATCTTTATCATAATTGATATTGGAGCAATCCAAAAAGTACAACAACTTAAAATAATATTGTCATGACTGTGTTTTGTTTGTGGCAAATGTTTTACGTTTGGTTTTATTTGACTTTATTTGAACTGATGCATTCGGCACATAACTATGTGATGTCAAGAATCTTTCATCTCTTTATATGGTCAGAAGCCAATCAGTTTTACCCACCTGTTAGTCAGCAGCGAATTAGATAAATCCATGTCAGTCCTGTTTCAGCGACCTATCAGGGTTACCCACATTGGTGGCCGCGCGTTACAAGAGACGCCGTCAGACGTTTCCTGGGCGCAGTCTTTTCATCAAGCTCGCTAATGAGCCTCACGCCGTGCTGAGCTCAAAAAAGTCCATCATGTTTATTCATCATATGCCAATAAGGGTGCCACTTCAAACGAGGGACCAAGTGTTGCTCTCTCTCTCTCTCTCTCTTTCTTTCTCCGAGTTACAGTAATGCTACTTTGGCTCGGTCGACTGCGACCTGTCTCGCCGCCAGAACTCCAGTTTTATTTACCGCAAAAGCTCTGACGCAGATCAGCAGCTGCCGGCATGAACACGCACCTCCGCCGACTTTGGCTCCAGATCAGAGCGGTAGATTCTTTTTTTTTTCCTTATCATCCATCCTTACTGCGCTTGTTGTGTATGCTGAAGGAGGTCAAAAGGTGTTCTGCGCTTCCTATCTCTCACCGACTAATCAATGTGTTGAGGGTCCCCCGCGGAAGAAGACCACAGAGGCCCCCCCGAGTGGCCGTTCCGGTTCCTCCGCCGCCGCAGAGAACGCACCGGTTTGCACCTAAGACTGCTAGATTAGCCAACAGCCGGAGGAGTTTACACCTTTTTTCTGCTGAGCTATCGCTTCTTATCGCCTCTCCCGCACGCCACTACCCCCCCCCCCCCCCCCCACCCCCCCAACACATACACTCTGCTTTTACATCGACTCGCAAGGGGAAAGCCTCTGAGGACGCACACATCCGCTCATTAGCATCATTCTGCCTTTGGTTTCCTTATAAAATGGATGATTGTACAATGGTGTTTTTATATGAAAGCCATTGCGGGAAAGTAAATCAGTGTGAATTAGTAATGTGTGGCCTGGTTTGCAAAGGAAAACACTGCATAATTGTACCTTTTGGGACTGGATGGCTAATCGCCAACGGCTGTAACTTAGAATGGTTACCTAGTGAACGGGAACCCCTGATACCGCCGGGCGCGGATTGCAGAATTGGGATAGTTGCATCAACTGTGTGAATGGCGCAACCTCAACACGGTGGAACCCACCGACGATTGACTGGAAACGCTGACATTTTGCATCTGACTGTTTTTGCAAGTTAACTCATGACCGACATACCAACTGATGACCAGTAGCGATCACTTAACCAACCTGGTAACTCACCGGTCCGCAGCCCGAAGAGAAACAGATTTTTTTTTAAGAATAACCTCCCACCCCATCAATTACCTTCCGAAAGTAAATACACGTAAGGCTGGGGGATTATAGGATCGAGAATTATGACATTACAATGACCAGCTGTGAGCATATTTATGCGATGAGGTGAGACAGAAATGAGTCGACCGTTTTCCTTCTCTACTCCAGTTTAAAAGTCGAAACAGAGAATAAAAGAAGGAAACAAGGACCTAAAATGCAGTTAAAAGCGCATCTATGAAATCTTGGAAGGATGAAAAGATAACATAAATGACAAGAGTAGTTCTTCGCCATGGCTTATGTGGCTACATCTCTAAAGCGACGCGGTGTAAATGAAACCGGTATGCACGGTACGCCCGCAAAAACAAGCAAGACTACAATTGTGTTGAATCATCTCAACAAGTGATACGAAAAGCATGAAAATGACATTTGCACAGCATACCCATGTGGCATTAGCAGTTTAGCCGCTAATAACTAGCTTAGCTGTACAGCCCCCAAACCGGTCACTTGTGTCATCTCTCTAGAATTTTCCACCAATGAAAGGACCTTGTACTTATTGAAATGTAGTTTTGGGGACTCTTTGGGGACAACAGACACACAAATTGCTTTCTAACTACACTGTTATTGGTAGAAAACCATTCGTCTGTATGGTTTGGGTCATGTCGGTCATTTTGTTTCTGAATTGTCATTGTAGGTCTTCCCCAGTTGATTGGCCGGGGACAAAATGCTTTCTCGTCACAGTATTATGGATCCAAACTAAACTGTACCTTGTACTTAAAAAGGGGCTTTGAAGACACTCATGTTCATTGAACAACAAAAATCGACTTGTAAGCCTTTCCTCAAAATAGCACCGTTCAGTACTCGAACGACTGAGTACAGAAACGATTTGAGGCCCTTTGTAAAAAGGAAGCACAAGTAATTGTTAAGTTTACACCAAGCAGTAGTTTGGCAACACATATTGCTCTGCTGTCAGTTGATTAGTTGACAAAGAAATTGCGACTCCAATGCGGTATAAAACGCAATCAGTGTGGTACAACATCGCACTGATCATGATTCCGCACTATGACAAACTCATCTGTACTACGCAATGACGGTGAAAGCTAGATTGGGTTTGGAAGGGAACTGAAAGCCAAGATAGCGGTTCAGATAAATGCTCCAAACATACACAAACAAAGTCGGCCAATCAAATACGTTACAATCTGCCAAGCGGTGCGCCGATGCGCCCGGCAGGCCAGCGCGTCTAAATGAAAACACAAGCAGCATGTACGCAGCTGACACGCACCATCAGTCATCGACGGCCGGCGGCCACCATGATTACCTGCTGTATGTAAATCCATTGAGCAATAAGGCGGGTTATCCCTTTACGAGGCGCCGCAGTTATGGCCGTCGACGGGATATCTCTCCCGAGTGCCCGGCAGCCAAACTACAAACGGATCATTATGTTGCAGCGAGCCGAGCGGCTGCAATTGGAAAAAGGAGATGATGTGATCTTCGAGCGGCACGGAGGACGGCTTTTGCGGTTTGTCCTCGTTTGTTGACGCCGCGGAAAGGTTGACGCGGTTGCGCCCACGCTGGATCTTCAGCGCCTTTGTGAAATTGCCGCCTTTTTTCTTCTTCCCCGACAAACACAATAACAGACATTCACTCTTGTGGTGTAGTCGTCAAGATATGTTAACCTCGCGAGGCATCCGACGGGCGAGGAAGCAGTTCTGAGAGATCACAAACGCAACTCGTCAAACGTTGAAGCGTTTGGAAAATAATTGCGTGGAAAAATAACCTGAACAATCGGCATCCTTTTGAGGAGAGAGAGGTGGAAGCGTGACTTGAACGCAAAACTACAAACAAAAGAATGAGCATGGATGTTGACCTAGCTGCTGTTTTACCTGGATTGGACTTGGCAGGTAGGTGGTATCCGCGTCACAGCACCCAGAACCCTTTCCCGGTTCTTTTATTGCGAATGCTTGCTATGCTAATAGTAACTACCAGAAGACTAATATGGTAGCTATGCTAATAGTAACTACCAGAAGACTAATATGGTAGTTATGCTAATAGTAACTACCAGAAGACTGTAATGACCTAATTTTTTCGCCAGCAAATGTGGCATGTTTTTCAAATGAGCGTGACTCCTGAACCGTTAGCGCTAGCAACGTAATTCCAATGGCTTCTGAAAGCAGAGAAGCTGAGCTTTACGTCGATACCTCATACATTACCGTAGTTGGCAGAATGTCACGTGTGGGGGACGGGGAAGTCGTGCGTCAGAGGGTAGTGACTTCAAAATCACCGTAAATCCGGAACCGTTTGTGATCGCAACGGAATTCCAACCGATTGAGAGCGGAGAAGCAGAGTTTTGCATCGATACCACATATGTTACGGTCGGTGTTTCTATATGTTACGGCAGATTGTCATGTGCGTAATAGAGGAGAATGACGCAGAAGACAGGAAATGACGCATGTTTTTCCAAGTCTCCATAACTCGAAAACTACGAAAATAGGATGAATCTAACAATAAGTAGACAGGAAATGTAAATAGGTTAATTTCTGCTCAGTAGAAAGGAAGGAAAGTTGGCTGGTTGCCAATGAGTAGGTTTCGGTATGTCAGGTAGTAGGTATGTAAGGTAAAAAGGTTGGTTGATCTAGAATGGTTGTCAGTCAGTCAGTAGGTTGATAGTATAGGAAGTAGAAAGGCTGGTAAAAATTAGTGTGGTTGATTAGTCATTTGGGTAGGTAGGTGGTAGGTAGATACTGAAGATCAGTGGTTGAGGTCGGAAGGTAGATCCAGAGCCTAAAACCATTAAATTGTGTATTTGCACCCTAAAAATTGAAACATCGATCTTCAAAGGCGTTTGGTGCTAAATCTGTCTAACTTGTCGTTTGTGTTGTGCTTTTTTATGAAATACGTCGCTGTAAAACACTTTTTATAGCTCCTGAAAAACAAAAGGGACGTGCGGTTTCATTGGAAGGCGACATTATGTTCTCAATACTTTTTATTTCCATAAAAAAGCTTTATAATGCAAGTATCGACTGTAGAGCGGCGTCAGTGCGCAGGTATTTAGTAATCTGCACACAGAACCAAAGCAGAACTAAACGAAGGGTGAAAAATGGGCTTACTCAACTGCAGGGGTTTTAAAAAAAAAAACAACAAAAAAACAATAACACCAAATTAATTCCGATGTTCCCTTGGGTGTTAAAATATGCAAGTGTTTGCCTGTTACCTTTATGAGGTAATAATTACTGCTTGTTTCCGCTGGATGTAAGAGGTGCGAATCAGTTATTTGGGGCTTTAGGCATAATGAAGTGACGTGATACAACACCTGCTATGTAATACCCACAATCTACACCAAATACCCAATTTGCCCGCTAACATCCCATGCTTAGCAGCGCTCCAGATAAGACACACCATGTGCCGACTTCTTACTACTTTTTTTTTTTAAACTGCAGGAGCTAATCGGTCCGATTCTGCAGGCGGTCCCGGTATGAATAAAAAAATAAATAAAAAATAAAAAAAAGCCTGCAATCATCCTCACCTTTCCGCATGGAAGACATCATTTGTGGCGGCTACCACACAGAGATGACGAGCGCAGACGATAAAAAATCTGACAGGTTTTCTTCACGTGTAATTCAGCGGCGGTATAAAACTGCCTCAACGGCTCATTCGTCTTGACACGGGCGTTGGGTGGGGAAATCTTAAGAATATATGTAAGCACGACACACACGGAAAAGTCCTTATTTGGTGTGCAAACACAAATAAGGCACTTATGCTAATGAAAAGTAATCAGTTGACAAAAAATACATTTGCTAAATCTGAGAAGAAGAAAAAACACCGGTACGGTAAGGACCGGTAGGTTAGTCAATCGGTAGATTGGTTGCCGGTCGGTAGGTTGATCCACAAGTAGGCAATGTCGGTAGGCAGGTAGGTCAAGTTGGTGACCAACTCAGTAGGTTGGAAGGTAGTACTGATAGGAAGTAGGTCAGTCAATTGGTAGGGAGGTAGGCCAGCTGGTATGTGGGTTGGTCAGTAAGTAGGTCGGTAGATAAAAGGGGTAAACAGGTTACTCACTCCATGGATAAGAACGGTAGGCAGGTAGGCCGGTCAGAGTTCTGTAGAAAGGTATGGCAATAGTTAGGCCGGTTGATCAGTAGTAAAACTATATGCTGGTGAGTCGGTTAGGTAGATTGGTCAGTCTATGTTAAATAGTTAAAATAAGGTAAGTAGGTAAGGTGAAGTATGTAGGTAAATCACGAGTCAATTCTGCACATTAAAAATCCGAAACGGTTTAACTCTTTGACTGCCAAAAAAAAACAAAAAACAAAAACAGTGCCAGTTGTTTTCAAGCATTTTCACTCGTCTTTCAAGGCAAACAGTAGTAAAACGTCAATTAACGTTTATGGCGGCATTCATAAGGATTTTAGCATACGTCATTAACCGTTTTTGGCAGTCAAAGAGTTAAGCTTTAGTCACAGACGCTTCTCCTCAACTGGCAGGTAAACAAGCTCGTCTCCACCTGTTCGAATAGACGCAACTGTGGCTAAAGGCCAAACTGGTTCAGGGTTTTTACTTTCTAGACCAGGATTCCCCAACACTGTAGGTCTATAGGTAGACTAGGTAGACTAGTCAGTTAGGTCAGGTCAGTTTAGGTATCGCTTTAAATTAATTGGTAAAACCGTTACATAAGAGTTTGTGCATTCGTATTTCTATTAACCATTTGGACACACACTGCAAATCTGAATGTTTAATTTCAAGGATGAACAAATAGCAGTTCACCCGGACCACTTGCACATTGCAACTTGCATCCGAATCGCTTGTTTTGGGGGGGGTTTCTGCCGTCTTCCAAACTCCACTGTCAGGAAACCCCTGAGACATTCGGGACTTGAACTCATTTGAACATTAAAGTCCAACTCTAGACTCGGTGATCTGGAAAGTCCAGATTGCTTGACTAGTGATTTTTTATTTTTTTGCAATCTTGATGCAAATGACCAAACAAGGCCGGTATTCCGATGCCGCGCGGCCATTTGGACGGAGGCGTCCGAGATGCATGTGACTCACGCGCTAATATCAGTGATTGACGGAGCCCGTTGCAGCATCTTGACTCACGCTCCAAAAATACCAAAAACATTGAGCAATGCCGGGCGAAAACACAAAGAGAGTGATGCAATTTGGCAGCAAAAATACATCTCGCACACAAATACTGACTGAAGAATGAAATCAAACAGTGGGGAGGGGAAAAAAAAGAAAGATCTCAAGCTATTACGTCGTTTAATGAGGGATGCTGCCTGAGTCAGACTGACTTATCTTGAATTAAATTGACTTAATACCGTCTTATTTATTCAAGTATGGCACAATAATTCTCAGGTGGCTGCTTTCATTAGCAGTCTGCGAGGACATAAAGGTGGATGCTGGCACACTTTTATTGTCAATATCACAGCTGCAATGAAACTCTGACGCAATGTGCTCGGAGCCGTACAAATACGGGTTGAAGAAACGGCTCCTGATTTAAATACGGTCAAAAACTGCGACTGTGATGTCACACGAATAAACCAACACCAAATGTAACAACTGCTAGAAATTAACTTTCCTCGTAACGCACTCATTAAATACAATTGATCAATATGATGAGATCCGGTGCAAGCGATTAGAAGAATTACTGGTATAAATGAGGGTAGGTAGATTGGTCAGTCAGTAGCTTAAGGTTGGTAGGTAAAAAAGTAGACCAGTGGGGAAGTTGATTGTTGGTTGGTTAGTTAGCAACGTAGGTAGGAAGGTACTTGACTGGAGCTTGTTTGGTCAGTCGGTTGGTTGGTTGCTGGCCGGCAAGTAGGTAGGTAGATTGGTTAGTAGGTAAGTAAGTTGATTGTTGGTTGACGAGTTGAATACTCAAGTACACTAGTCGACTACTCGAGTCCATGAGTCAATTATTCAACGAGTTGATTAGTCGACTAGTCAACGAGTTGAATACTTAAGTGCGCTAGTTGACTACTCGAGTCCACGGGTCGATTATTCAATGAGTTGACTAGTCGACTAGTCAACAAGTCAACTAGTCAACTAGTTGAGTACTCGAGTCTCTGAGTCAATTATTCAATGAGTTCACTAGTTGACTAGACGGCTACTCAAGTCCACACGTTGATTATACTATGAGTTCACTAGTCGACTAGTTAACAAGTCAACTAGTTAACTAGCCGACTACTCGAGTCCACGAGTCGATTATTAAGTTCACTAGTCGACTAGTCAAAAAGTCAACTAGTTGAATACTCAAGTAGACTAGTCGACTACGAGTCCACGAGTGGATTATTCATTAACAAGTCAACTAGTTAACTAGTCAACTACGAGTCCACAAGTCGATTATTCAATGAGTTCACTAGTCGACTAGCTAACAAGTCAACTAGTCGACTACTCGAGTCCACGAGTGGATTATTCATTAACAAGTCAACTAGTTAACTAGTCAACTACGAGTCCACAAGTCGATTATTCAATGAATTTACTAGTCGACTAGTCTACAAGTCAACTAGTCGACGACTCAAGTCCACGAGTCGATTATTCAATGAGTTGACTAGTCGAGTAGACTCACAAAAACAGCCTGACTAACAGCCGCCTCTCAAGACGCAAGAAGGTTGCCATTCTGCTTAAATAGTGCTTCTTTTGTTTTCATCCTTTTTGATGACATTGTTGATTATTATTATTATTATTATTATGCAAATCAGCCCCACTGTTATGAAACAGTGGGTCGAAAGTGCAGACTGGCACGGCACCCTCGCAGACACGTTTGCAGAAATAGGCAGATAACAAAAGATTTCGTTTGGTTGTTTCATTTCACACTTGATGGGTGGGCAGGCACTCCAGGAAGCCATCAATTTGGCACGAGCAATTCAAAAGTCCATTTCCCATGATATGTCCTCTTTAAATGTGCTTTTTTTTTTTTTGAAAGAGCATTTTCATTTTATTTGGAGCAGTATTGCATTCTAAAATAATTCAATTACGCCGGTTTATGGTTATTTGCAAGCAATGAAAGTCTGTAAACATGATTTAAATGTTACAAAAGCGCTTTTGGCCATGTCAACGAAATGAAACATGGCCCTCTAATATTCTACAATCAACATGTTATTTGTCTTAGTGGCACAATTTTAGCATGATTGCCATTTTCATTAACAAATGTATTATTAGACCAGGAAGATTTATGCTAAGTCTGCCCCATTGGAAATTAACATAACGATAATAATTCACCAGTTTATAGAAGCTCTTTCACGAAAATCATATTTTTCATGCCTAGATATAATCAAGTCTTAGTCACTGCCAGTTGTTTTCAAAGCAAAGTTCCCCAACGTCAGCCATTTTAGAGCATTTGGACTTATCTTTTGTGTTCTGCCACAATAGAAGCATACAAGCTCTGCTTTCATCAGAAAAAAAGTTTGTCGCTAGCTATTTCTGACCAACAGAAAACTAAGTTTTTGCGAAAAGAAAATTGAATAATTTTGATGCTATTTTTTGAGGAGAGAAAAAAAATTGTAGACAAATACAAAGAAACACACCCTGCTCCATGTTGACATGGCATCATGGCTCCAATTGAACATCAACAACAACAACATTAGCTTTTCTCACGATTGCGACACTTTCTGCCACGACAATGCGCATACTTATACATGTGGCCCCTAAACTTTCCCGGTTCATGGCAGTACTCAAAAAGCTGTGCTGATCTCAAATCCCCAAAAAAGTGATGCAACATCGCCATCTACAGGGATCTGTTAGTCATCACAAAACAGAATTTCACAGACAAGCTAGGCAAGAAACCCCTTCCATACCTTGCCCATTGAAAAACGTACAAATGCTATATATACACGTGTCACGGGCAAGAGCAGATAACACTTTTAATTAACTCATTTGCTACCAATAACGTGTAAATACGTTTTAAGTGTCCCAAAGACGTATTTATACGTTTTTTTGTTTCTTTTACGCTAGTACATACAGAAGACTTGATGCAGCATCTCAACTGCAAAGAACGGTTGCAGAAATGGTAGTTATTACACAAACGGCCAGCAGGTGGCGGCAGAGCAAAGGAGATCAACCAGGGCCATCTCGAAAAAAAAAACTAAATTACTTAGAATTTTAAATAGATTTGTGAAAACTGATGAAACTTAGCTCTCTTCTAATGCTAATTGCTGCAAAACAGAAACAGATAGAAACAGACTTTTTTTTTCCTTGATGAAAGAAGAGACTTTAATCTTTCTTTTAATAGGTTCCATGCTTTTATAGCAATTGAACACAATATTCCGTGGGCCTTGCAAAATCAGTCCAAATTCAGTAAAACAGCCGGGAGCAAACGGGATTGCGAAATGTGAAAATGGCTGTGAGTCAATGAGTTAAGGTCCACTTACCCCTGTTAGCACAACCGAAAAACTTGCACTGTGATGTCATTGCAGCACAACACCAAACAGCCAAAAGTATTTTCGTTTTTTTACTTCCTTGTTTTTTGTTTTGTTTTTTAGCTGTGAAACTGTGAGAAAACAAATGGCCATAACTTCATGAAAATGAAGAAACGCCATTTTTGAAATCACAATTCTACGGTGTGTTATTAAATGAAAGATTTATAATGTGCTGTCAAGTCACAATTTCCCCTCACCTCATACCGTCGTTTAATTTTCCAACCACCACATGATGCCGATCTCGCCAAATCGAGTCGATTTGCCTCCTCTGAGCGAGTCTTCAGTGGAGATGAGCTGAGTCACACGTACACGTGCATTGATAGCATCATAAAACAATAAAACATCTTAATGCCTACGTTGTCAGGTTAACTAGCATGCGGCGGAACAGTAAAAGGCATACAAAAACTCACACTCAATAGTAGTGCAACAGTGAGTCCACATTCCAAAAGTCACAATCTGAGACAGAGAGACCAGATAGGCTAAATGAGAATTCAAACTCAAAACCAAAAGGCTCAACTGAACCATTTCATTTCATCGCACGAATGTCAGCTAGCTTAATGCTAACATGTAGCATGAAACATCGTAAACGTACTAGCAGAAAATATCACAGAAGTTGCTGCAATTCTAAGCCGTCAAATAACTGCTTAAGACAAACTTTGAGCAACAATCGCATCATCGGGAAGACAACATACAAAGTATGTGTGTTTTTTTTTTTTTCCGATTCCTCATCAATCACAAAGAGCGCAAAGCATGCGGCGGTTTCAGATCAAAGTGTGAGGCTGCTCTCGAGCTTCTCCTTCGTTTGTAGCAGCCCCCCCGCTGGGGCGCGAGGTTTGATCACTGATTGCATTATTGCGGCCCCCCTGCTGCGACGCCATTTTACGGCGACATGCTTTGCTTTGCATATAATGCTGATTGGATTAAAAGGAGCACTCGTTCACCTTGGGGTCGGCTTTTTTTTTTCTGCTCCTTTCCCCGGTAGATTGATGGATATCTTGCTCAAAAGCGGCAAAAAGTCAGTAAAATGGTCCAAATTTGAGAAAATGTTTCATGCTTACAACATGTGTGAGATCGCAAGGCCAAAAACAAACAACATAAACAACATAAAAACAACATGACGACATGTTCTTTTAGTGAGATACTTTTATTTCTTTACGTTGCGTTTAAATGTCTTACTATTTTGTTCACAAATGCTTTTAAATGTAGTCACTATATGTTCTTTTAGTAAATTTAGTATGACACTTTTTATTTCTTGACTTTGCTCTTACATGTCTGTTTAGTTTGTGCGGCGCTAAAGTTGACACATTGACTTGTCACCTAGTCAGCGAGTCGACCAGTTAACCACTAATTGAGTCGACCAGTCATTGAGTTGTAGAATAGCCAACTACTCGAGTATACTATGCAACGAGTTGATTACTCAACTGGAGGACCCGTTGAGTAGTCAACAAGTCAAACACTCAACGGGTCCGCTAGTTGAATACTCAAGTACACTAGTTGACTACTCGAGTCGATTATTCAATGAGTTGACTAGTCAACCAGTTGACTAGTTAAATACTCAACTACACTCGTCGACTACTCGAGTCCACATGTCGATTATTCAATGAGTTCACTCGTCGACTAGTCAACAAGTCAACTAGTTGAATACTCCAGTACGCTAGTCGACTACTCGAGTCGATTATTCAATGAGTTCATTAGTCGACTTCTCGAGTCGTTTATTCGAGTTGACTAGTCGACTTGTCAACTAGCTAAATAATCAAGTACACTAGTCGGCTACTTGAGTCTACAAGTCGATTATTCAATAAGGTCACTAGTCGAATACCCAACAAGTCAACTAGTTGACTAGTTGAATAATCAAGTACACTAGTCGACTACTCAAGTCCACAAGTCGATTATTCAATAAGTTCACTAGTCGACTAGACAACAAGCCAACAAGTTGACTAGTCAACTACTCGAGTTGATTATTCAATGGGTTCACTAGTCAACTAGTTGAATACTCATACAGTAGTCAACTACTCGAGTCGATTATTTAATGAGTTCACTAGTGGACTAGTTAACAAGTCAGCTAGTTGACTAGTTGAATACTCAAGTACACTAGTTGACGACTCGAGTTGACTAGTTAACGAGTTGACTACTCGAGTCCATGAGTTGATTATTCAATGAATCCACTAGTCAACAAGTTGACGAGTTGAATACTGGAGTCCACTAGTCGACTACTCGACAACTCAACAAGTCCACTATATGTCTGGTCGATTCAACCCATGTTGCTTTGTACAATCTTGTGAATCTCTTGAATCTACCGTTACAAAGGAATCAAAACACACCCTGATATGTTTTGGGGTCTTTTTTTTTTTTTTTTAAACCTCGGCGGAGGTCCTGCGTGCTATTCTCGTCCCCCATTGTATTTTCATGCAAATGACCATCCCCCGGTGGTCCGACACAGCAGCTGCGACCGCCGACGACACAAGCAAACAAGCCTCTGGACAGCACGGAGAAATCCACACAGACTTGAGCGGTGGCGAAGCAACACGCGAGGGTACCCAGAATGCCTTTTGCCTGCCTGGCCGCCTTCTCTGGCGCCCCCCGAGTGACCTCCGATCACACAGCAGTGACGCGCGGCCGGGTCAGGACGCCTCGGACCCGTCTAGGATTGCGATGACGCAAAAAAAAACCAAAAAAAAACGGGGCGCTGTCAAGTGTGGTCGTGGGTGTCGCTGACATGGCGTTAAACGCCAGCACGCGACACCAATGACGCCACAATGCGTCCGTCTGCAAAAAAAACAAAACGATCACGCTCAAGTACACGCTACACGCGTTGCTTTTATCTTCTTAGCGTTCAAGCTTAATGAGTCCATTAACCGAGAGGCCATTAGCGGCCTTCACTTTACGAGCGACCAAACAGCTCAGCCGGGAGAACGGTTAAAAAAAAATATATATAAGCGTCCATTCAAGTCCTTTTTTTTCTCATCACCCTGGTCGCTAACACACAAACGCTCGCTCCATCCACCCCTCCCCCCACTGCGCACCCCGAGGGGCCGAAAGCAAGCAGGAGTGGACAAACAGCTAAGCAAATAGGGCTATATTTTTTGCTCCATTAGGCAATGATGAGCCGAGCTTTAGTGCAAGCTGGTCAAGCACCTGAGGATTGAAGGCGGCGAGCGAGGAAGCTCAAAACACGCCTCAGCTTGACGGAAGCTCCCGAAAGCCGCCCGGGTGCGCTTTACGGAGATGGGGGCCGGACAAAAATGCATCATGGGACGCGGACTAGAAAGTGGACGGATGCTGTCACTGAGCTAGAAATGCTAAAAATAAAGTTCACGGTAACGGGCCCCGCAACCTCAAGCGACCCCAACCTCAATTTTCATACCTCAAAAGTCCAACAACACATTCAACAAACACAACTTTTGCTTTTTTTCTTGTCTAATGACAATAGCAAGCATAGAAAAGGAAACAGAATATAGGAAAGTTTAATTACAATAGTTTAATTCATGGTTAACTGCCAATACTTGAATCTCAAATCACTGATTTGGGCAGCATCATTCCTAAAAAGTGACATATTCATTTTTTTAAATCATTTAAACTTTTCATCAAAATACGCAAAGGATTATAATACTGGCCATCTCGTCATCTTGCCAGCAAGTGTGTGCGTAATAGTGGCTTGGATTTCGCCAATGACGAGATCTCATCAGCGACCGCGTGCATGACAGCGGGATGATCAAGATGGTAAGGGTACATCCACAACAACAGGCTGGATCTCGCCAGCTAGTGTAACACTGGGCTGGGTCTCGCCAGCAAGTGTAACAGCAAGGTATATCTCGCCAACTTTTCTGCATTGGGTATGCAGAACAGGCGAGATTCAGACTCACTGGTGAGTGCATGTGGAGCAGTGGTCTGGAAATCGCCGGTAAGTGCATGCGTGCGTGACAGCAAGTTGGATCTCGCCAGCGAGTGCGCGCACATCAGCGCTCTGACCTGTGAGTGTGTGAGTCACAGCAGCCTGGATGTTGAGTAGAACAGTGGCCTTGATCTTGCCAGTCAATGTGTGCATTCTGGCTAGTGATTGGTCATTGTACAGTTGGCTTGCCAGTAAGTGTGTGCGCTTAGTCTTGCTCTTTGTTTCAACTTGTGGAAAAGTGTGGGGTAGAAACAAAATAACCTGCCGTAAAGACAATAAAAGTAGTTTTACTCTTGGAAAGTGAAGTTATCCGGATGCATTGAAAGTGGCTTTGGATCTTCACCCAGCCTAGCTGATCATCTCATGGGTGGAGAAGCTCCATTTGTAAGCAGATAACTAAAGATGTACTTGGTTGTTTAATTTCACCCTTGATGGGTGGGTGGACACTCCAAAAAGCTACAATTCAGTTTCATACCATAAATTGAGCCATTCTGGCTGTGACCGTACACTTCCCGTCTGTTTTTTGTTTCCATTTTACCAAGCTTAATCTTCAGCTCAGCAGGCAAGCGTTCCCTCCTGCTGAGAGGCGAGCGCGGGAGGCTTCACGGGGCTCGCGGTGGGGAACGAGCCCCGATATTAGCTCCGGCAGGTTGCGAGTGCTTTCTTTCGCAGGACCCGTGGCGGATCTTTCTGCTCGCCCTCCCTGCTCCCGACGTGCCGGAGGAGCATTCATCAAATACTGTCCGATTCCGCTTTTTACTCGACAGCAAGGTCAAAGCGTTTGTGAGGCATACTAGACTGCAAGATGGATGCGGTGCCATTTTCATACAGCAAAGAAAAAAAAAAAGTGGCGCGCCAACCGCTTTGGTTCGAACACACCAGGACAATACTTTTTTAAATCCAATTTCTTTCTCAAGAGCAATGCTATAAATCGCACCAAAAAGGTGCAAATCAATTGCTATTCATCGTAAAACTCACCTGAAATAAGGACGATAACTAGCTCGCAAGCGCTGCAGCCGCGTAAATCAGACGAATAGCTCTGATTGGCTTTTGCGGAGTCAATGTCACGCTTTTGTTGCTAGGCGGAATTTGAAGGAGTACAAGCCTGATCACATTTTTAAAATGGCATACAGCAGCCACAAAGTTAGGGTCATCATTGATTTCGATTATGAATCACAGTTCTGTATTGAATATAAAATAGGAGAGGCACACAAATGCGCGACAAAGTTTAGAGGTTGCAATCAAGAAGTCTAAGAGATGCCCAAACAAAATTTTTACAATGGCATTGCTGCTCTTTATTAAATTTAATGTTGACCGCTTGCACGGCCGTCGCTCTCTGTAGGCCTAAAAAGCAGGATTAAAGAGGATTTCACATCCAATAATCGTCAACCAAAACTATGATAAGCTTAAAATAAACCTACTTCCTGTTTTCACTCTTCTTCCTTCAAACTTAGAGTAAAACTAAAGCTTGTCACCATCTAGTGGTTGACAGTGGAATTACACCCACAATAAATAGGCGGCAAAAAAAAGTTACAAAACTTACCAAAGTAAAATGCAATACTGGAACCTGCGATGGAAGCGGGATCACTGTACTTCATTTCTAAACATGGAGGCCATGTTGAGAAGCCAATCACGTCTTTGAAGCCAGCAACAACAACCGCCATTTTTTTTTTTTTTTTTTTTTAATCCCTGGCAAAACAGAGGCTGTTGGGGTAGCAGTGTGTTATCAATGTGCAGCTGCAGTAATCGTATTATTTAGTAATCTCGCTTGTGAAGGGCTGACCAGCAGCGCGAACAAAGCGAGGCCTCGCTAAAGCCGTCGCACTGATCCCATGGATGGAAGGTCTTTTGCTGCTCTAGGGCCCCTCTAATACAGTACACAACACACACACACACTGCATCTTTTCCCCCCTCCCTCCCAACCTTTCCGTCGCCGTGACTCTCCGAGCTGGAAGCCGGCGTAATGGCGTTATTCGCAGCTCATTGGTCTGCTTGACGGGACTATCTTGATTGAATGTCTCCCGGGTACAGTTGCTGGGATTGGGGGGGGGGATTTTTATGCGACTGCGATAGTGTATAAAGACGTGCATGTGTCTCGGGAGATAGATGCGGCAACGTCATGTTACGGGGGGCGTTTGCATCGGATGCAACGGCAGACGAAAGGAGGCGGAAGCAATGCGCGACGCTCTTGGGCGTGAAATGGAGGCGGCAAAGTACGAGTCGGGGAATCGGGAGTCCTTCTCATTAGCTGGTTCATCCTTGATCCTCCGTGACAGAAAAGCCAAAAAAAAAAAAAGGAAACGCTCAGCGAAGCGCGGGGGGGGGGGGGGGGGGGAGATGCCACTAATTAGTCCATATTAACCTCAGGACCAATATGAAGGCGAAAGGCTAATTCAAGATCCCAATAAGCTGAAATGAAACAGATGCTCGAAACATCGCTGCCCTCATACAGGTGCCGCGTCTCCGTTTACAATCCTTTGACCAAGTAATGCTTCTTTAAAAATGTTAACATGACTTTGATTCAGGCTGAATGTTTAAGTTGCAGATTTTCCTTTGAAAAAAAAATAAAATAAAATGGCATAGTTTATTTACCATATTGCTACATCTGTGACGATTACCCCACAAACCAAGCAAGCCATTTGAAAATACGAATTTGGGAGAATTGAGTAATCTTGTTGACATGGAGAGAAAGAAAAGAGAGAGCGAGAGAGAGAGAGAGAGAGAGAGAAAAGGAGAGAGAGAGAGAGAGAGAGAGAGAGAGAGGGGGGGGGGCGAGAGAGAGAGTGAGAGAGAGCGAGAGAGAGAGAGAGAGAGAGAGAAGGAGAGAGAGAGAGAGAGAGAGAGAGAGAAAAGAGAGAGAGAGAGAGAGAGAGAGAGAGAGAGAGAAAGAGGGGGGGGGCGAGAGAGAGAGTGAGAGAGAGCGAGAGAGAGAGAGAGAGAGAGAGAAGGAGAGAGAGAGGGGGGGGGGCGAGAGAGAGAGAGAGAGAGAGAGAAGGAGAGAGAGAGAGGGGGGGGGGAGAGAGAGTGAGAGAGAGGGGGGGGGGTGAGAGAAGGAGAGAGAGAGAAAGAGAAGGAGAGAGAGAGAGAGAGAGAGAGAGAGGGGGGAGAGAGTGAGAGAGAGCGAGAGAGAGAGAGAGAGAAAGAGAGAGAGAGAGAAGGAAGAGAGTGAGAGAGAGCGAGAGAGAGAGAGAGAGAAAGAGAGAGAGAGAGAAGGAAGAGAGTGAGAGAGAGCGAGAGAGAGAGAGAGAGAAAGAGAGAGAGAGAGAAGGAGGGAGAGAGAGAGAGAGAGAGAGAGAGAGAGAAGGAGGGAGGGAGGGAGGGAGGGAGAGAGAGAGAGAGAGAGAAAGAGAGAGAGAGAGAGAAGGAGGGAGAGAGAGAGAGAGAGAGAGAGAGAGAGAGAGAAGGAGGGAGAGAGAGAGAGAGGTCTGAGAAAATAGTTGATAATTTTCAAATATCAAATACAATGTTGTAGTAGGTTTGAACAGGAGCTATGCAGATTCCGGAGGGGCCTATAGCACCCCCTACCTCTCGTGTAGTGCCATCCCTGCTACTGGTATCACATGCACACACAACACATGTACAGTAGTACACACAAACATTGCCTGGAGTGGAAGAAATGCAGGAAAAAGCAAACTGCTGCTGCCAAAAGGAAAAAGAAAAAAAAAACAACAACGACATGAGCGGAAACAAGGACGGAAAAAGAGACTGGGAAGGTTGTTACTTACAGAAGGAATGAAGACGGTTAATCACAAGCGCCGCAGCAGGAGGGAAAAAACTGGCACCGAGATCTGAGATCCTGCAGGCTTCAGCCAAGGGGGTCGGCCTTGGGGGGGCCACGGGGCGGCATGGCGTGTCACTTATTAGCCGCTCGGGTGCAAGGCAGGTGCTTGAAGGAATTTCGCTGCTTTTTGTGGAAACCAAAAATAATCCCGTCGGGTCGGATCGATCGTGTTTTTCCTTCGCTCGGGTTGTGACACCAGAGAGATCCGGGTTGGGGGGGACATAAAAGAGTAAACGGCAAGCAGACGAAGAGGAGGGTTCGGCACACCTGCTCTCTTTCCCGCCTTCCACCTGTTCTATTAGCGCGGGCAGGCCTGCTGCAAAAACAACACAGGCCAACGTCCCCTCTTCGCTGTCCCCCTTTTCTTTTCTTTTCTTTTTTTTCTCCTCTCACACGTCGCTCGGAATGACAATGAGTTGCCTGCCTGGCCTGCCCGTCCGTCTACCTCGTCATCTTCCCAGCGGCAGGTTCCGTTTTTTTCTAGTCGCTCCGTAGCACTCAAAACAAGACGCTTTTAACAACCCTGCTTAATTCGCTTCGCTCTCTTTTCTACCTGCTCGTTATCTATTTCGGACAGTCTACTCCATCAGGATGAAAAAGAATTGCTCTGTGCTTTATCTCGCTAAAAAGAAAAAGACAGGGTAAGAGGAAAAAGGGGGGGAGGCGGGGGAGAAAAAAAAAAGTGGGATAAAATTGTTCCTTATAAAAATGAGCTTCTCCTCGTGCCCTGACAAGCGAATGGGGACAGAAAGTCTTCTCGGTACTTTCTGTGGATTTTCAATTACTGCTTGTGGGAAAAACGAGGCTCCGCGGCCAAATGTTGCAATCTCAACAGGATATCCGGCGGATGGTTCCGGACGTGTCCGAAGGCTCCGCCGCCTCGCTGGGGCATCGCTGCAGCCGATTTGCCGTGTGATGATCCCCCCAGACGAGGCGAATTATCTGCTCAACGGGTCGATGGCTCCGGACGGACAGACAGATAGACGGACGGACGGACGATGATGGACTCCTTCCTCGACCAGCTTAGCGAGCCGTCGCCCGGGGTTGCGCGCCGCCGCTGCACGCCGCGTCCGCCTTCACATCTAGACGAGACGGACAGAAGGAAGAGATTGGAAAAGGTTACAACGCTCACTTTGGACGAATTGCGGTGTGGCGCAAGCACGTCTGCAGGTGCGTTCATGGCCTCCGGGGGCTAAGGTGAGAAGCACGGTTATTTGAGTTCACTAAAACTAACGGAAAAACTAATATTCAACAATTTGGTTTACGAAATAAAATAAAAAAGGCAAATGATTTTTTTTTAGAAAACCGAAAACTAACTGAAACTAGACTAAGTGCAATTTCTGTTGAAATTGCGTGTGAATGCTGAAAGCTGAATGCTGAATGCTAATAGCTGAATGCTAAGATTGAATGCATGTGGAATGCTTATGAATAGGGCTGGGTATCGATTCAGATTTCCAGAATCGATTCGATTCACAAGGGCCCGATTCGATTCACGATTCACAACGATTTTTGATTCAGTTGAGGAATTCATGCAGCACATATTTTAGACAGTCAAAAGTGCCAATGCTGCAAAGAGTCGAAACGTTTTGCTCTCATTTAATGCATTAGTAAAAATATGAATATTTACATCAGGAATTGAATCCATTGCAGTTACATTAATCTGTTTTATTTGCCATCGGCCTTATAAAAACAATAAATTATCATTTAAACCAGAGTACAGGCTGTGTAAATAAAGTGACAAAAGGGGAGGGGGGGGATTGAAAAAAAGCAAAAACTAAAACTAATACTAAAACTAACTAAAACAAAGCATTTATTAACTAATACTAATATTTATAAACTAATAAAAAACTAACAGAACCACCGTGAAAACTAATTAAAATTAACTCAATTTACAAAAAACAAAATTCAAAACGAAATAAAAAGTAAGTAAAAAGAAAATTCCAAAACTACAATAACCCTGGTAAGAAGTTGACCACACGTCCTCAAATGTTTTCACTATAGGGCTAGGTTTAAAAAAAATAAATAAAAAAAATTAAATAATCAACAATCGATCGATTTTCGAATATTAATTCATAAAACCATTAATCGGTTATTTAAATCTTTTTCCCCCCCATAAATTCTTAAGAAAATAGAGTTTTAAAGGATGATATCCGTTTTTCTTTAAATTTGCTGTTTAATTCAAAAGTTGACTACTGCCCATATACATTTAAGACTTAACTAGTCGCAAATAAGGTGTGTGCAACAGGTAGCAACAATTAGTCAACTAATTGAGTTCACGACTGCCCACACACGTTTTAGACTTAAAAGTCAACTAGTTGCTAATTACATGCGTGTGCTCAGGATTAAAACTTTTCATTGATCTCCCCCCCCGCCCCTTCCCAAACACTGATATTTGGATTCGTGAGATTAAAAATTGCTGATCTTTTAGAACCAATTTCCATATATGTCTCCCAATTGTGTTTCTTTTTGCAACTACCTTTATTAGCTCGAAACTTTTCATGTTGTTTGCGGGCTTGCAAGTGGTCACCCCCTTCGGGGGGGGGTGTCGCGGGGTCGCACTCGTGCTTGCCCCGCGAGTTCACGTCCACCTTGACATCCGGGATGGATGGAGACGTGTATGAAAGGTTAGCCGGCTGACATTTTGTGTCAGTCCGCTTTATCATGAGCGTCAGTCAGCCGAGCCTTGTCTGCTCTTGCCCTTGTCACCCGTTTTTGCTCCCCGCGTCTCCGCTCGCTTAAATCGTCTCCACTTCGTTCGGAAACACTCCACGCTGTCACTTCCTCCTTTTTCACTGGATTTGCTACATTCACACCTGATAATTACACTTTCATTTGCAGCCAGTCAAATTGCCTGACATCCTCGATTGCAGAGAGAAATATTACAAATGTCTGGAATGTCGGTTTTATTTTGTTATTTTTTCACTAAATAAAAAGAATAAGTGTCATGAAATGGCAGGTTCGCGGGTAACTTTTAACTTAACTTTTTCCACAGTCTTATGCCATCCATATTTGCTGACTAAAACACACCATTTATCCATTAAAAAAAAAACAAAAAAAAAAACCTTCAGCATTCCATATACCGGTAATCACTATAATTTCACATTTTTTGCCATGAAATTGTGACTTTAATGTACATTTCAAGTGCCACGCAGGAGTTGATATATTTGACAAGCGCCATTTTTCACGCGGATATGAAGCCCTCTAAGTGCCGTGATTAAATCCATTTACTCGATCGTTATTTGATTATTTTGTCCCGTTTAATTTGCGTTGTCGCAAACGGCGGTGGCCCCTTTTATACGGCGCCAAGACATATTGTCACCGGGGGAAGCTGACAGGTATGAAAGTCGATCACAGATGGCGAGCTTCGACACACTTGGCTGACGACGTGACAATTTCCCCCCCCCGGTTTATTCCACACGAGCTTTGAAAAGCTCAAAGTCAGCCGGCGGACGTCAAAATCTTCCTTCGATCCCAACAGGTTGCCTCCACGCTTGTTACTATGCAACAGTTTGCGCTCGTTGAACGTCTCCCAGCAATCCTGAGGCGTTCAACAAAATCCACGCGCTAGCGACTCCATCCAGACTCCAGACTGGCGGTTGATGTCCAGTAAGTGTTAATTTCATCAACGAAAACCAAACGAAAATAATTTCGTCAACATACATTTTTTCACCGGACTAAAACTGGACTAGATTAGACTAAAACCCTCATTTAATAAACAATAACTGGGACTAAATCAGCATGCGTTTTTGTTGACTAATTGAGACAAGACAAAAATGTCCTTCATTTTAAAAAAAAAAGAATAAAATCTATGGACATTTTAGTTCATGAACAAAAACAAGACGAAAATTATCTGATTTTGAAAAATCTCGTCTCTGCTAATCTGTCACGTCTGTGACACGGTCATGTGACACACGGCACGAACACAAGGGACAGACAGGAAGTGGATTCACGGTGAAAGGTTAACAAAAAAAAACAAAAAAAAACAAGGAAATTATAGTTATAACTTAACATGAATCGAATGGCTACAATGTTCCAAAATTAATGCGACTGCTAACTAATGCTGGCTAACTTACTAGCTCATAGCATACTTGCTAGCTCATAGCATGGAGCCATAGTAGCCACTGTCATTGTGTGTGAATTTGTTTTTCATCAAAAAGATGAGAGGATATTTTATGTGAAATAGTTTGGGATCCAAAAAGGTTCAATATAATCTGCTTAAAAAAAAAACCAAAAAACATACGGGGTAAAATAGTTGTTCTGACTTAAACATTGACAGTTTTTGTGACTAAAATTCCAGATTTATAGTTTACGAAAAATGTGATGAGGTTGACTAACTGCGATAAAAACAAACAAGCATGAATGAAATTGGACTAAAACTGAGACTACATTTTGAAATGGCAGACAAAATTAACACTCGTGTCCAATAAAGTGGACGGCCCATTTGGGAGACGCGCACGCCGATCAATACGGCTCCGCGGACATACGTGACCCCCCGCACACAGATGCTCAAACTCTCCGAGGACCGTTTAAAAATCAGATGACCCGTATGAGTGTGTTGGCCGGCTTCAAAGTAGAGCAATTCAGTCCGCGCAATCTGGTCCAGCAAGAGGATTTTATCAGCAATTCTCGAAGCAAATTGACAAACGGATCATTTTGTCTTTGAAGGGCACTTTGAAATTGAAATGCCCGCTTCCAACTTTCTTGTGGTTTTGGCCATGACTTTTACAGCCTTTTTTTTTGTGGGTCTGGGTTGCGGACCCAAATGTAGGACATCTGGAAAATGGAAGCTTCAAACCAAAATGGCTGACTTCCTGTGCATGTCTTGTGCAAGCTTATTTTTAATTAACTAAAATTAATGAAAAAAACTCAAAACTAAAATTCAAAAAACAATTTTGTTACCGAAATAAAATAAAACCAAAAACATTTATGATGTTTATAAAACTAACTAAAAATAACTATACTTGTTGCAAAAAAAATAATTTAATACTTGAGCCTTTGGAGATGATTTTAAATGTAATTTTAAGTACATTCATTTTGATATTAACCGGAAAAAAGGACCTTTGAAAGTGCGTCACACAGAAGTCATCAGACGTCATCTAGCGGCAGCCAATAGAAAAGCACCTTCAGATGATGTCGCTTCTTTGGTGTGTTTTTTTTTTTTTTAAATATTGTGCACAGGTAATAGACATTTTTTTTAAAACTAAAACTAATACTTTATGTATTTATTTATTTATTTTTACTGCGATTGGCTGGCAACCAGTCCAGGGCGTTACCCCGCCTCCTGTCCAAAGCCAGCTGGGATAGGTTCCAGCACCCCCCGCGACCCTTGTGAGAAATAAGCGGTCAAGAAAATGGATGGATGGATATTTATTTATATTTTTTTATTATTATTTGTTTGGGAAAAAATCTCAAGGACAGCTGTTAACCACCAAAATGGGACACTCTAAATGGTCGCCGTCAAAATGGCGATGTGCTTTTGTTTTTCTTTTTTCCTTAAAGAATTTTAAGACATTTTGCATGAATTTTTTTTTTTAATGCACTTATTAAAACAAAACACTTTTCTAGCGATTCCAAACTAATTACAACTTCCAAAAAGTTTCCGTCCAAAATCATGGCGACGTTATTTACTTTGTCTGTGGCATTTGAACGGCGGATTTAAGGATTAAGTGCCATCTTTAAGGGTAATTAAGGCCTTTGTGCTTGGGCGGGGAAAAAAAAAAAAAATCACATTTAAGAGATGCACATTGCAAAAGTGTTCAGTCCACGTGTGTGTGCGTGCGCGCGCATCATTTTATCGCCACTATTAACATGTAATCGCGTAGCGGGTGTGAAAACACGGAGGTGGGCGTGAATTGGCTCAGCGCTGCCAAAAGCCAGACGCGTGTGTGCGTGCTGTGTTTTCCTATATGCGTGTGTATTGCAGCTGTCACGCCTGAGGCGATTTGACGCGTTGATCTAGCAATCCCGCATGCTGGGGTTGAAAACGCACCTCTGCCCCCCCCCCCCCCCCCCCCCCCCCCCCCCATCCATTGTCTCACGCACACACAAGCAAGACGAAAGACAATCCGGATGATTGGCACGCTCAGAAATAGAAATACTTTTACACACACAAATATTCATTCAGCGGCGACATCATCAGACGTCTTCGGCGCGTCTGAATTCCGCTCGAATGCGCACAGCCAGAGGAAGAAAACGAGGGAGAACATCACCCCCAAAAAAAAAAGAGATGGCGGGTGCGAATCAGGTGAGGAAGAGGAGGCGGAGTCAAAAAGGTGGCAGGCGGAGCTGAAGCAGGAAACGGGAGAACGGACAAGGGGAGGGTTCAAGGGTTGGGACGCGAGCGAGGGTGAGCGCACGACAATCGAAACGAGACATTTCCAAACCGTCCATCAGAGGGGACAGACAGGTCGGATGAGGAGGAGCAGCAGGGAGGAGAGAGAAGGAGGGATAGAAAGGAGGAAGGAGAATGATGAATGGAGGAGAGGGCACAAAACGGGATGGCCACTGGTTGCTTAAACGTATTTGAGCAGACAAAATGAGGGTGGATGCTTAAGGACAAAGAGAGCGAGATGGCTGCCAGATTAGGAGACAGCAGGAAGAATGGACAGGAGATCTGGATGGATGCATCAGGAAAGACCTAACAAGAATTAGGCTGGATGGAACAAGGTACATAAGGACTGGATAGAGGACACTTAACAGGACATGAGGTTGGATGCATCTGGAGAGGACATAACGGACATAAAGATGGATACATTGGGAGAGGACACAAGCATGGCTGCATCAGGAAAGACATCAGAGGGAATGAATGCTGGATGGATGTAGATAGGAATTGATTGAACACAACGTTTGGAGTAAAGGACAGGACATATAGATGGATGCACCAAAAGTGGACATGAGGGTGGATACATCAGAAAAGGACATGAGGATGGGTACATCAAGAGTGGATATGAAGTGAAACGTTCGGACGACAAGACCAGACTGAACTGAGGACATCAAGATGGCTGCGGGACAGGATGGCTGCATCAGGAAAGTTTTAAGGACATATGGATGGATACACGAAGAGTGGACATGAGGGTGGATACACCAGGAAAGGACATGGGGATAGGTAAGTCAGAAAAGACATGAGGATGGTTATACCAGGAATAGAGGGTGGGCACATGAGGAAAAGACATGAGACTGGATGAATCATGAGTGGGCATGAAGATGATGCAACAGGAGACTCCATGAGGATGGCTACATCATGAGTGGATATAAAGTGAGATGTTTGGACGACAAGACCAGACTGAACTGAGGACATAAAGGTGACTGGACAGGATGCCTGCATCAGGAAAGGTTTAAGGACATATGGATGGATACACCAAGAGTGGACATGAGGGTGGATATTTCAGGAAAGGACTTGGGGATGGTTATATCAGCAAAAGAGGGTGGATGGATCGGGAAAAGAAATGAGACTGGATGAATCATTGGTGGACATGAGGACGGATGCATCAGGAGAATCCATGAGGATGGCTCCATCATGAGTGGATATCAAGTGAGATGTTTGGACGACAAGACCAGACTAAACTGAGGACATAAAGGTGACTGGACAGGATGGCTGCATCAGGAAAGGTTTAATGACATATACATGGATGCACCAATTGTGGACATGGGGTGGATACATCAGGAAAGAACATGAGGTTAGCCAGGTCAGAAAAAAAGACATCCATTTTCATAATTGCTTAATTGAGAATGGTTATACCAGGAAAAGAGGGTGGATACATCAGGAAAAGACATGAGAGTGGATGAATCATGAGTGGAAATGAAGCGAGACGTTCGGACGACAAGACCAGACTGAACTGAGGACATCAAGATGACGGGCCAGGATGGCTGCATCAGGAAAGGTTTAATGACATGCGGATGGCTACATTAGGAGAGGACACGAGCGTGGATACACCAGGAAAAGACATTCGGATGGAAGCACGCTTTCTGGTGCACTCGTTTTCGCTTCTGGAAAACGAGGATGGCTGCATCGGGAAAGGACGCAAGGACATAAGGATGGCTCCGTCAGGAGAGGACACGGGGGCGGATGCGGGAACTGAACAGATGACAACACGGACATGACTTGAGGACGAAAGTCTCCGGGGAGGACGCGGACAAACGACGTGAGGAAGAAAGACGAGCAGAAATAAAGATGGGGTGGAGGCAAACAGGTGGGGGGGGGGGGAGCAGACACTGGTTGACGCTTGAAGAGAAAAAGAAAAGAAAAAAAAAATCACCGGGCAGAGGAGAGCTCAGACTGAAGAGGAGGGATGAAGGAGGAGGAGGAGAAGGAGGACAGACACTCACTCACCCATCGGCGGGGGTCTCTCACAATCCCCGCTCTGTGATCCCATCCCGGGGAAAGGCGCAGTGAGATCGCGGAGCTTCCGTCTGCTGAATACCAATGTAGCCGAGGCGCGCGCACGCGCGTCAAGTCTGGGGGGCTACGCGAACCACTACACATCACATCACACCACGACACAAGCACGCACGCACGCCACCAAATTCCACAGTTCCTCACTCACAAGGTTGTCCTCGCTCAGTCCGCCGGCGGACGACCGCGCGCTCCTTTCCCGCCTCACTGCGGCGCTGGCTGGCTGGCTGGCTCGCTCGCTCGCTGGCGCTCTCTCACCAGGGGATGCAGATGCTCGCTCGCTCCACATTCAGCGTACATCCATGTGTTGCGCCGGCCGTTCGTCCGACCGTCCGTACATCCATCCGTAGTAGTACATCCACCTGGGCTTGCGCGCGTGCACTTTTCCACCCTCTTCTGCTTCGGTTGCATCCACTCGCTGGCTCGCTCTCCTCCTTCACTTGCTCAATAGTGAGCCCTGCTCTCGCTCTTTCTCTACAATCGAATCATCTCTCTATCTTGCTCTCTCTTTCTAGTCTCTCTGCTCTCTCTCTCACTTACTGCTCTCTCTCTCTTTCCTCTCTCTCTCTCTCACTTTCTGCTCTCTCTCTCTTTCCTCTCTCTCTCTCTCTGCTCTCTCCCTTTCTCTCCCTTTCTGCTCTCTCTTTCCTCTCACTTTCTGCTCTCTCTCTTCCCTCTCTCTCTCTCTCTGCTCTCTCACTTTCTGCTCTCTCTCTCTTTCCTCTCTCTCTCTGCTCTCTCCCTTCTGCTCTCTTTTCCCTCTCTCTCTGCTCTCTCTCTTTCCTCTCACTTTCTGCTCTCTCTCTTCCCCCTCTCTCTCTCTCTGCTCTCTCACTTTCTGCTCTCTCTCTCTCTGCTCTCTCCCTTCTGCTCTCTTTTCCCTCTCTCTCTGCTCTCTCTCTTTCCTATCACTTTCTGCTCTCTCTCTTCCCTCTCTCTCTCTCTGCTCTCTCACTTTCTGCTCTCTCTCATTCCTCTCTCTCTCTCTCTCTCTCTCTCTCTCTCTGCTCTCTCTCATTCCTCTCTCTCTCTCTCTCTCTCTCTCTCTCTGCTCTCTCTCTTTCCTCTCTCTCTCTCTCTGCTCTCACATTCTGCTCTCTCTTTCTCTCTCACTTTCTGCTCTCTCTCTCTTTCCTCTCTCTCTCTGTTCTCTCTCTCTCTTTCCTCTTTCTCTCTCCCTCTCTTTCTTCTCTCTCCCTCCCTCTCCCTCTCTCTCTCTTTCTCTCCCCCTCTTTCTCTCTCTCTCCCCCTCTCTCGTTTTTCCTCAAAAAAGTACATCATTGCACCCTCCGTCTCTGTCAGCCTTTGAAATAAGAGGAACGAAAAAAAAAAAGATAAAAAATAATAATAAAATACAAAAACAAATAAAAACAAAAAAAACACAAACATGAAAAACAAACAAACAAAAACAAAGAAATAAAAGGAAAGGCAACAGAGTACCAAAAAAAAAAAAAAAAAAGTTCACAAGGAATGAAAACACCCATATAAACACACACCAGCAGCGGAGGTGTTAGCCCCTCCCCCTTCCCCAGCCGGGGTAAACTACCCTGACAGAGTTTGACACGGCTTCATGCTCAAGCGTGATAAACGCTATCACACCAGCATACTTCGCACCCTGACACAGACACACGCACATCTTTTACGATAAAAAAAAAAAAAAACATGCGCACGCGCTAGTCTGTTCTGAGCTCTCACAAGAATTTTCTCGGCTTCGACATTTAAAAAATATATATACTCAGATTTGTAGGAATTGAAGAAAATTTTAAATAAATGTTCGGATCAAGATGGAGAAAACTTCGGGACACAGCTTTAGCTTGTGTCCAAGGTACATCTAATTGGCGCGCATGCTCTCTATATGTATATTATAGTAATAATAATTAAAAAAAAAAAATAATTAAAAAATATATAATAATAATAATAATAATAATAATAATAATAATAATAATAATAATGTATTCTGCAAATGGTGGTCAAGGCCGTTTGTTTACTCAACTGCGGATGGAGGAGCCATCTATTAAATGAGTTTGTTTTTGTACTTGCCTTCAAGTCCACTAGCTTAATGCTAACACATAATGGGGATCGCCATAGACAGGCTAACGAATAGCATCAGTGTTATATCACTTTGTAAACATAACACTCAACAGGCATACATTCTTTATCTTCCATTAAAAACGACTATCACTGCAGCCTAAGTATTTGTGAAACTCTTCTTTGGTTGTATCTGCATGACTGTGACTGTGTTTTAATGCCCCCCGGTGGCCAAGTCCAGAAGGCGCCACAATGAATTAATCTATGATTATTTTTGTGCGTGTGTGGTACATTCAACATTTAAATAGGTGCTGCTGTTTTGGTTCACAACAGACTACATTTATGTTTGGGGGAAGCCATATTGGGACCCACCTACCTCACATTATGAAAGGGAAAACTGCAGTACTTTACTTCCGGAAGCAGTAAAACATAATTTATTATGTTGCAATGACCATTCATCATTACAATTAAATATGGTGATACAAACGAGTCTTGTAGTGGAAAGCTCCACTTAATTCAGTGAGGGGAAATGAAGGGGTAAATTAGTGAGTAATTAATGGACTTTTAATTACGTTGCACATTTATTCAGCATCTTATGAGGAAGTTCAACACTGTGGGGGCTTGTGCATATTTAAAAAAAAAATAAAACATTTGATAGCATGCCCTCAGTCATGAAAATCGAGTTTGGGTAATATTGAATTCAATTCCAGGCCTGTAGGAGGCAATAAAGAGCATGAAAATGAGTATATTTTCACTGGAGCGCCATCTACAGGATCTGTTGGGACACGCCCCCCCACTTGGCCCCTTCCCAGCAGACTGTAACGGCAGTTCAAGCACAAACATTTTATTTAACCGAATCATATCAACACCAAATATGAACTCTATGGATTTATGTCGTAATAACTGCATCATAATCATGTAGTAAATGTGTCATAATTATGTTTAGCATGTAAAGAGTTCCTACTTAACCCTCCTGTTAGGTTGAGGGGCAAAGTGAGCCGTTTGTACAAGCTAGAAGAAGAAGAAAAAAACTTTGGTTCAACTTTGTCTGCTGGTCTGTTTTTTTTTTTTTTTTTTTTTTTTAAGTATTTAATATTTTATTAATTATTATACGTATTAAAATTATTTATTTGTTAACTATTTTATACATTGTATAATTTATTTTTTATTATTGTTATATTAAATATGTTATTAATTATTATATGTATTAAAATGATTTATTTTGTTATCTATTTTATACATCGTCACATTGACCCATGAGCATTGTCTTAAAACAAACAAACAAACAAACAAACAAACAAAAACAGGTTCATGTAACCAAAAATGGTTTTCTGTAAAATTTTCTTCCTGGCTGGCAACCATTTCAGGGTGACCCCGCCTACTGCCCATAGACAGCTGAGATAGGCTCCAGCACCCCCTGCAACTCTTTTGAGGAACACGCGGTTCAGAAAATGGATGGATGGATTATTTTTCATGTACAATTAATACCTTTAAAAAGTCATTTGTCTACTTGCTGTCGACTGATGATGACATCACCTGCGCTGAGGAAGTAGGTAACAGCCAATCATGGCTCACCTGTTTTCTGGGTTTGATCAGTAAACTGAGACATGATTGGTCGTTATCTACTTCCTCAGCACGGGTGATGTCATCATTAGTCAACAGCAATTAAAAAATTACTTTTTAAAGGTATTAATTGTACGTGAAAAATAATGACGTTACCACATTAAAATATAGACAAAATATGAACTTTTTACTGCTGAAAATGGCTCAATGAGTCAAGTATCCCTTTAAGTAACCAAAAATGGTTCCAGATAGTTACAATTGTGTCAATCATATTTAAAATTCAACCTACCCTACATAGGTAACCAAATATGGTTCCAGAGAGCTATATTTGTGTCATAATGGCATTTAACAATTTTCCTATGTAACCAAATGTGGTTCCAGAAAGCTACTATATATGTGTGTCCTAATCACATTTAACATGTAACAATTCCTCCTTAAACTCATTCATTGCCAGCCCAGTTAAAACAACGGATCTTAAATAGTCTTCATTCGCAATGAATGAATTTTGAGGAACCAAATATAGTTCCACTTTGCTACATTTGTTTCCGAACGCCATTTAACATGCGAGCGGATGACAAGATGAACACGTAAACGAGCATGTGGACGTCCAGGCCGCTTTCCGCCTCCTCGCCAAGCGGCCGGCCCAAACTTCTATCACGCTACAAACGCGGCATGTCGCATCGCTTCTAACGAGACCGCGAGTTGCCTTTCGATATCGATGTTTCTCTTAACCCCCCCACCAGAATCATCGCACCACCCTGCGGAGCGCCGCACGTCCTCCTGGGATATTACTCAGCACACCGTGTTGCATCATTGATTTTGTCACTCGGCTCGCGGGGTGGCTCTTTAATTGCTAGTGACAACATGGTGTTGCCTTACAGTAGCATCTCAGCTAAAGCGCTTTGACGACAGGATGCCTTTTGAAGATGAGCAAAAAAAAAAAAAAAAACAGCTCCTGGAACATAAATCCACCCGATATGGTCACTTTCCTGAACAACATTTCCTACTTAAGGAACTGGAACAAATACGGTGATACACAATTGTGTCATTGTCGCATTTTAACCTGACAAATTTCCTACTTGAGTAACCAAATTTGGCTCCGCGCTAGCGAAAAGTTGTATCATTATGTTAAAATCACATTTATACACATAACATTTCCTGCTTGAGCAACCAAATATGGTTCTTCCTCACCTGCTTAAGTTGCGACAATCATGTTTAAGATGTAAGCTTTCCTACATAAGGAACCAAACATGGTTATACCAAGTTGTATAATAGTATAATATTGACATGAAAAACAAATGTCAATATTGTCATGACTAGGGTCATGCAAGGGTTATGCTTACTGTTATGACTAGGGTCATGTGAGGGTTATGCTTACTGTTATTACTAGGGTCATGCAAGGATTATGCTTATACTGTTATGACTAAGGTGATGCAAGGGTTATGCTTATACTGTCATGACTAGGGTCATGCAAGGGTTATGCTTACTGTTATGACTAGGGTCATGCAAGGGTTATGCTTACTGTTATGACAAGGGTCATGCGAGGGTAATGTTTAGTACTATCATGACGAGGGTCATGCAAGGGTTATGCTTACTGTTATTACGAGGGTCATGCATGGGTTATGTTTATACTGTTATGACTAGGGTTATGCAAAGGTTATGCTTATACTGTAATGACTAGGGTCATGCAAGGGTTATGCTAACTGTTATTACTAGGGTCATGCAAGGATTATGCTTATACTGTTATGACTAGGGTCATGCAAGGGTTATGCTAACTGTTATTACTAGGGTCATGCAAGGATTATGCTTATACTGTTATGACTAGGGTCATGCAAGGGTTATGCTGATACTGTCATGACTAGGGTCATGCAAGGGTTATGCTTACTGTCATGACTAGGGTCATGCAAGGATTATGCTTATACTGTTATGACTAGGGTCATGCAAGGGTTATGCTTACTGTTATGACTAGGCTCATGCAAGGGTTATTTTTTCTGTTATGACTAGGGTCATGCAAGGGTTATGTTTGGGTCACGACCGTGAGGTCGAGTGTCTGTTTTGAACTGATGTAACCAGCATCTAGTTTCAACTGGTAAGATCCCAAATAATGATATCAAAATCAGAGTTCAAACTGGTAAAAATTCACTCTTTAAGGAACCAAACTTGGTTCACTGACAGCTAAAGTTGTATCATCATGTCAAAATGACATTTAATCATGAAACAATTTCTATCCAAGCCACCAAATATGGTTCTTCCCAACCTAATAAAGTTTTTAGATCTAAATTTTGTTACTTTAGGAACCAAATATGGTTCCACACTAGCTATAGTTTTAGTATTATACTAAAATCAAATTAAGACGTGAAAAATGTCCTACTTCAGTATGTATGTATGATTGTAATAATTAGATTCAACCTGATCAAGGTGATGTTAAAGGACCTCTAGAAGGAAATCACAATAGCTAATCACGTCCGCGCCTCGTTAGCTTTGCATGTCACGCAGAAAAAGTCCATCTGAAGATGTGTGCGTCCGATGGGCCGCCTCTGACTCACTCGCACTTGAGCCGAACAGACCGTGGCCTCGACACGCATACACCGCCGCCTGAGGACAAATCTTATTGCGTGTATGAAATTAGCATTCTTTTAGAAAAGGGCTTTTTGTTGCATATCTGGGAATTGGCTTGTGAGGGAAGCATGCACACAAAGTGCAGTTTTCAGGAAGTTCGGCGCACACTCCATGTGCCATCTCTCCTACTCCATCTCGCACGCACTCGTCCTGTCTAATAGACTTCTGGTGTCATTGACCCCTTGCTTGATATGCAGATCAAACGGCTTAAAAGTGGCTGGGCACGAAAATGATCGTTTAATTCAAACTTTTTATGTTTTAATAGTCACCTCAAAAATATCTTAACTCTCCAAGTATCACCATTAGGGGTGGGAATCTCTGGGTACCTCACGATACGATATGATATGGGATACAAGGCTCACGCTAACGATTATCTCACGATATGACGATTCCGCGATTATCGATATATTGCTCAGGTAATAAAACCACGATAATCTACGATAAAATTAATCATAAAATGGTAATAATAATAATAATAATAATATAAATAAAATAAATATCAATGAATAATAAAAATAATAAGTAATAATACAAATTAAAAAACAAAATAATTCACACATATATATATATATATATATAAAATAAATAAATAAATTATAAATTATATAATAATAATAATAACAATAAAAATAAGCTCATACGTCTTCTTTGCCTGAAGACTTGCCTTCATTTCCTTGCTACGCTAATGAGGCGCTCCCCCTAGTGGCCTGCAAAATGATTGCTCAATAAGTCATGAATAATGGAGCCGTTATAGTGGATGTATATTAAACACAAATATCGCAACGCTTGCGTAGACGTTTCGATAATCTATCAGGAGACAAAGTATCACGATTTTTCGAGATATCGATATATCGTCACACTCCTAATCACCATCATGTCCAAAGCAGGTCTAAATGCTCATCAAAAATTAAACAGGAGACAATTTGAACATTAGAATAAAATGCACTAAATGTAAAAGTAAAATGTTTACTTTTAAGGTAAAATATACAATATTTGGTATAGAAGAATCATGTACCATGTTAAATTTAAATAACAAATGTTCGCATTCTTCTTGAGTTTTAATTCTTCTTGGTAAGTTGCAGTATTAAATCACTGGTGAGCCATTTTGAGAATTTTAGAATCATGGGCTACTTGTGTTGTCCTTGAGGCTAACTAGTACTCACTGGCATCATTTAAAATAAAATAAAAAATAATTTAGGACAATGCGCATTAATCAACAGAGCAAATGGATCTCAAATCTCATTCGTTTCTCCCTCCCTCCTCCGTGTGTAACTTCTCACCCCTCCCCTCTCTTACCTGGAGCCAATGACAGACACGAAATGTTGACTTTTTCAAACGATAGTAAACTGTCAAACCGGTAATCATCCCATGCCTAAATACAACTAAAAAAAAATATATTCCTGGCATTGTGCGTAGCCGTTAACGCTCGCTGTCTGTTGCCATCTACACGCAAACACACACCCTTACCGTATCAAAATATGTATTCCGCAGCAGCAGTCTATCTCTCATCTCCATCCCACACCTCTTTGCTCTCGACAAATTGATGAGGAACGCTTTTCTACATATCACAACGCAGCATCAACTTTACTCGAGTGTTACACGTGTGTGCTCCGCCGACCGCTGTCGCACTATTTACTTATTTTTATTTTTATTTTTTATTTTTTAATCTGGCCTCAGAAGATGGAGGGATGGTGCAAGAGGAAGGAGAAGAGGAGGAGGAGGGAGGAGGGGGTGCGGGGGGGATTGACATTCAGGCCGAGCTGCGCACTCTGTTGCCGGAATAACGATTAGCTCTTTGGCATTCTGCTCACATCTGCTTCACTATCAATGAGAGGGGGGAGGGGCGAAGGAGGGGGGGTGCGAAAGAAACAAGGTGAACGACAGAGCAGGGGATGAAAGGAGGGATGTAATGGAGGACAAAACAGACGAGTGCATGACATAAGCAGCAGATGTATAAGCGGATGCACTTTATAGGCTCCCTAATGCACACATAAAGGGAACGGGGAACAGTGTTGCAAACTAGCACATACACATTTATATACTAACTACACTAGTAGTTCATTCTACACCAAAGTACCACCAAAAAAAAAAAACATACTTTGCTCGCCAAGTACCAACATAATGGCAAACATTAAAATGCAGTAGTAGGCCTCATCAAAAACAACAAAGAGGTTTTAGTCCTAAAAAAGTTTTGCTTATTACTGTTGTAAACGCTTGTCTTTTTTTTTTTTTTAAGTATTTAAATAATTCAATTCGAAACATACTACACCAATAAAAATTGTATTGCTTTTTTTTTTTTTTTTTAATGTCTTGCATTTAAAATTTAAACATAACTAAGATGCACTTGAAGAAAAATGTACTGTACTGGATTTAATAAACAGGCTGTATGCATACCAAAGACAAGCTTCATTTTTTTTATTAGGGATGTAACGATAAGCGCGAGATCGTGATATTAAAACTGTCACGATATCGTCGTCGTTATATCTTATATCATCTTATATCATATATTATATTTATTTATATTATTTTTATTATATTATGAATTGTTTTAATTTTTATTATTTATATATGTATTTATTATGTATTTATTTATTATCCAATTTATTATTATTATTATTATTATACTATTAGTTTTATCATAGATTATCATGAATTTATCAATATATCAATAATCGCGGTATCGTCACATCGTGAGATAATCGTTATTGTACGCCTTGTATCGCATGTCGTATCGCATCGTGAGGTACCCAGAGGTTCCCACCCCTGGTGACTACCAAATGCACAAATTAAAGAAACAGATAACCATCCCATAATGTGGAAAACTATAAAAACAACGCTGTATAAACACACCAAAAAAAAAATCATAAATAAAAAAAATGTCAGATTCATGTGCTCATACATTAAAATCATATCAGAGCTGGACGAAACTGTGGCATTTTTTTGGCATGTGCATTACGTGAGGCTGCACAGGGAGAAATTTTGGGGGCGGTGAATGGGACATCAATACACCAAAAAAATATATATAAATATTTTGCTCCGTGAAATGGTTTGTAATTTCTATGTGTGAAACCCAGGCTGGCCATCTGGCGCACCGGGCAGGTGGGCCAGATGTCTTTTGGGGCTTTTTAATTGTTATTTTCCGACATTCAATTCAGAACCACCAATGGGCCCAAGGTGAAAGTTAGGGAGGCTTAATTGGTTTATTATTTTTGTTTTATTGACACCAATACATACAGTAGTCATGCACTTTGTTTTTTTTTTCAATGATACATCATTGCAATTGATTCTGCAGGCTCCCAGTTTGAGAATCACTTGCATCGGCTCCCTAACGCGCACATTAAACAAAGCCAACGGCCCCTCCGGTGTTGCAAACTACCAACAACAATGTGGTACAAGCGCGCACGCGCGCACACGCCAGCAGAGGGTACGCGGGCGGGTTCTACTTTGTCAAAGTCAGAGCGGGTACAGTAGCGCCGCCTCAGCAGACAGAAGGCGCAAAAGGACGCTGCTCAAAACGGCGAAGAGCATCCGAATGAGCGGGGCGGAGCACAAGCCGCAAAAGGCGCACGAGGCCATAAATTTGAATAATGCGAGCACAAAAGCGCAGAGGGTGATTCATGTGCCAGATTACGCCGACGGCTCCGCCCGCCGTTAATAACTACAATATGTTAATACGGTCAATACGGCAGGAGGAGTTGTATTAAAACGTCACATCGGAGCGCCGCTTTATGACGATTTGACGTTTCCGCAAATAGTGGCCGTTCTTTGGTTTGACCCAGCACTCTGCCGGGTTTGTCATCCAATTAATTCATCTGCTCCCAAAAACGTATAAATGCGTTCTATTTTAAATGTTTTAAGTGTCCCAAAGACGTATTAATACGTTTTTTTTATGCTAGAGCATACAGAAGGCTTTGATGCAGCCTTTCAACTGCAAAGAACGGTTGAAGAAATGGTAGTTATGACAAAAATGGCCAGCAGGTGGCAGCAGAGTATAAGAGATCAACCAGGACCCTTGTTGCAAAAAAACCTCAATTAACTCACAATTCTAAATAGATTTGTGAATAATGATGAAACTTAGCTATATTCTAATGCTAATTGCTGCAAAATGGAAACAAATAGAAATATACTTTTTTTTCCAGATGAATCTTTCTTTTGGTAGGTTGTTTTTATAGCAATAGAACAATATTCTGTGGGCCTTGCAAAATCAGTCAAAATCCAGTAAAACAGCCGGGAGCGAACGGGATTGCTTCTGTAAAAATGGCTGGGAGTGAATGACTTAAAAGTATATGTATTATGATTTGTTTCCCCCAATCATTAAAAACTGTTGCCTGGTGTCTCGTTACAAATTTCCTCAAAATGAGAAATAGTGAAATCAAGTTGTTATGACAAAAAAGACAAGAAGAAAAGCATAGATCGGCTCCTTCATACTTTTTTTTTTGTCCATCTACTCATGATGGAAAGTTTGAGCATACTCTATGTTGCTCAGTACAACTAGCTTCCGGGGCTAAATTACCAAAAGCATTGTAGCAATTGGTCAAAATCGGTAGGGAAAAACAAAAACAAAATCATCCTACAAGAGTCCCTGAAAAATGACTCCTAAAATGGCCCCTTCAAAACAAAATGGCTGACTTCCTGTAGGTTTTAACTTTTTTTTTTTTTTGTGTCTACCAAATTCTATGTTGCTCAGTACAACTAGCTTCTGAGGCTTAATTGCACACCAAAAAAAAATAATAATAATAAAAAAATAGCAATCAGGCAAAATCTGTAGGACAAAGTTTGGAAAATGACCCTAAAATGGCCGCTTCAAAGCAAAACGGTTGACTTCCTGTGTCATTTCTGGCATGGCTTCTTGAGACATGCTTAATAAAATTTCAGACTTTTTGTTTTTTAAACATACATGACAAATCTTTCTTTGACTCTTTGATAATTTGAATACTGTACGGTGGCCCGAAGGGGTCCAAAAGGCTCGCAGAGGACTGCAGGTTTCACAAATTCGGAATAAATCTGAATGATGAGTTCGGCAATAAATTGAATGCTAATTGATAGGAATGGGCAAGAACAGCTTCATTTCAATGCATCTGTTTGCTGTTAAACTGTCAGGAAGAATTTTTTTTTTTTTTTGGGGCTGCCTGTACGTGCACGAATAAATGTGAATCGTGATGCATTCTGAAACGTTTTAATAAGAAATACTAATCGACGTATAGCTGAACTCCAGAAGAAAATGTGAGCAACTTAATAAAAGGAGCTTTTCCTCATAAAAAGACGTCTCATTTGTTCTCTACGGGACGTTATTGTTCGCGCGCGACATCCACGGGAAGATGATTTATTGTATTTCGCCTCCCCCGGCGCCGGCTCGCGTTGTTTACATTGTGAAAAATCCATGGCACGTTTTACAGCGGCGCGATAATGGCGCGGCTAATCATAAGCGGCTCCTTCAGGGGGGGAATCGAAGCGGCGGTCTTTCCAATAACCGCCCGACCTCCTCACCGGAAACCCCTCGAGGGGCAAAAGCGCGAGACATGAATGTAGTTAGCGCTCGGACCATTGATTTGCGTGCATTTAGTACGAGTGCACGCGATTCATTCACGAAGCCTTGTCGGGCTAACGATTTTCATTGCAATCGTTGCCGGTCGGGATTGGAATGTTTTGATGTGTTTTTTTTGTATTTGTTGTTATCGAAAGAGAAACAGTTGTCATCAACAGGCTGCCTTCCTCCTGGAGGGCAAAAAAACAGCCGGCAGGCATTGCAGAACTTCAAACAGCAGCTGGATGACTTTGAAATTGCACACAAGTGACAAGGCCTTCCAAGAAACGCAAAAAAAAAGAAAAAAAAAAAGGAATCAAATACAAGAAATGATACTAATACAGTGTGAGCTGCACTTTTTGGGGAAGTAAAATTAATTAATGCAAAACCAATATTTTAACGACACTTTTGAATTTTAGGAATCTTTTTGCAAACTGACTTTTTAGAGAAAAAACAAAAATTGTGAGGACATGCTTTAACTTTTCAGAAAATATGTATTGTAACAATTTGAAATTATGGTTTGAGTTGATATCAAAATAGTGTTTTTGGAGTAAATAAAATATTGTAACATTTTACTTTTCTTTTTTTTCTTCTTCAGTTTTTTCTCATGTAAATGTTTTGTCCGTATTTTTTTTCCCTTAACATTTGTGAGAGATCTCCCTTTTTTTTTTTTTTTTTTTTTTTACATTTCTATTGAATGTGTACTTTTTTTTTTTCTATTTTACTATATGCGAGATTTGTGTACTTTTTGGAATTCTCTCTTTACTTTTTATTTATTTATTTTTTAAGTTTTTAAAAATGTCTTTTCTAAACGTAATTTTGTTTCTGTAAAAAAAAAAACGTGTAAATTACTTTTTTGTCATAAATAAATAAATTAATTGAATAATAATAAAGTTAAATAAATATATGAATAAATAAAAACAATAATATTCTTGATTTTTTTTGTGGTAATTTGATTTAGCTTTTTGGGAATTTGTTATGTTTCTGTGAACACATTTCTACATTTTGCATCTATTTTTTTCTTATAGTAATGTTTTTACAAAAAGAAAATACGTGAAAGTGTAAAAAAAAAAAAAAAAAAAAAAAGTCTGTAAATGCATTTTTACTTTTTTTTTTTTTTTTTTTTTTTTACTTTTTGGAATTGTTTGTACTTTGTAATTATTCTTTTCACAATTTTTAAAAATGTAATTTTTGTACACATGCTTACTTTTTATACATTTTCACTTTTTTTTTTAATATGTTTTTACTTTTGTAGATGAAACATAAGTCCCAGCATACACCCGCAATAGAAAAATGTGTTTCCTTTTACAAAAATTATGCTTTAATGCATCAAATCCGCCATTTGAGTTTATTTTTATTTATTTATTTTTAGTTCTCACACTAAATTTTAATGTTCACACTACAGAACATCATTCCAGTGGTGACGTATAAGTGCTGACACTCTTGCGCAATTCTCTCCTATAAATTTCTGGGAAGTTGTTACACTTGACCACCTGTTAATTTGTCCTGAACATTTCCTGAGATATTGATGCGAAATATTCAACATATTGACTCACTTCACTGCCTGCTGCATCTCGTCCAGCACCGACCAAGATGGTCCAAGCTGAGCTGGACAAAGCGCCGCCTTGCTTGTCGTCCTTCACCTGCACGGGACATTGTGATGTCAGCTTGTTTACTGCTGAGAGAGCTGAACATCATCACACGTTCTCTCCCGAGGGTCACTTTGGATATTTTTAGTCTTCATGATATCAAGAGAATATAAGAAAGGGGATGCAAGGAGACGGGGAGGGGGGGGGGGGGGGGGGGGGGGGTTAGCGAGGGCTGCGCAGATTTTTCCAATTTGTCCGTGCAGTCCTTAATCATTTGGAAAGGAGAAATGCATCACATCTGTTCACCAACGTCACTGGAATTAGAAATATATTTTTTAAAATGTTTGAATATGCAGTATTCAAAAGACAAAATGGTATGGCACAGAAAAGTGCCACTACTACACTTTTTGCCACATTATATTAGAACCTTATTACAAATGGCTGAGAAAAAAAAGAAAAAAAAAGAAAAAGTGTTTTCAGTTTGTGTATTGAACTTTGAAGAGAAACAAAATGATTTTAATTAATTTTTGGACTAACTAACTAACATCTGTGTTTCTGTGAAGTTTTCCTGATGCACTCTCGTAGTACAAGCAACCTATCAGATGTCAATATTGGCTGGACGGCATGATGTCACATTTTAAGGCGGGGTTTAATAGTTGCTCATCAAATCCTTGTAGAACACAAAGTGACGCTCGTTTGTTACGTTTGGTGGCAAGTAACAAAATGTACAAATACAATAAATACTACATTTGCAGGCACGCTGCATCTACTTTATGACAATATTTTACATTTACTTCACACATTTGAAAATAGATTTCTTTCTACTCCTTGTCTGAATATTGAAGGCTTATTTATGTTCAATGTATGAAATATGTAAATCAATTGGAGGGTTCCAGAATTTTTCATCAGCATTACTGGGGGGCCACAGAGTACCACATACGTCGTAAGCAGATGTATGACAAAAATGACATTTGACGTGGAAAAAAGTTGTGCATACATGTACTGAATAGATTTCATTTTTCATCACTGTCCAAACCCTACGACAAAGAGTTTGAAGAAAACAACAAAATAACCACATTTTTTTTTCCCAGTGCTAAGGGCTCTCTTGCATAAAAATGGCCATTCAAGAACAAGTGCAAGAACATCATAATCATAATCATGTACTTACCGAGTTGTGAGCTGATCTGGATCCCTTTTTCTTTTTTTGTATCTCTTTCACATGGAGAAGTTGATGTAGAACACGTTTCCTCTTGGCTATGCTTCATCTGTTGGCCGCTGCATGTTTTCCATCTCATCAGGAGCTTGATGGACATCGAGAATTTCCCAAATGGTCGGTCAATTTTCAGGCCGGTTTCAGCCACAAATGTCCCCGTGCTTTTTTTTTTTTTCTTCTTCTTTGTACGAGTACTATGGAAGTTAACAACAGAAAAGTATTTTGTGTGCAGAGGTTTGTTTTTTGTTTCTGTAACTAACTGACAGTAAAAATGTATTTACTTTTGCAATGTGCACTTTTGCCAGGTTTTGCTGAACACGCCATCGCGCCTCGGTTCTCTCCCGAAAAGATTCGGTTATGAACCGATCGGTCGCATGTCGAGCATCAGAAGAAAGCAATAAAAGGGAGGACAAATTGCAATCGCCGGGCGCCTTCTGCACCTCATACATTGGCCACCGTTTCTCCAAATCACTTCCCCTCACTATCATCAGCATTTCTGCTTTCCATGACACGGAAACAAACCAAGACAGAGTGGCCGTGTTTGCGCGGTTACACGTGTGTGTGCGTGTCCAAACGCCCTCATGTCAGCAACGGCGAGGGTAGGAGACATCCGTAAACGTTTGCACGCAAATAGGATCGTTATTTTTCATTTTCAACCTAGACAAGCGCTGGATTAATTCCATCAAACCTGGGCGACGTGTTGATTACGTGGCACAAAATCATCATCAGTATGTCATGTTGTTGTTGTTTTTTTCTAATAATAGAATTTATTGAATTTGAGGACAAAAACAGTAATTAAAAGAATGCTGATTTCTACAGTAGACACACAATTCTACTTCACACCCACTTCGCCGAGCTGGTGTGACAGTAAAAGTGGGGTGGGGGATAATGGAAGATGCACTCTGACTTCTACTGCTGCTGAGCTGGGTGCTATTTCACTCCCACACTTGTTAGCCAGAAGAGGCGCGTGACAGCGGGAGCCGCCAAAGGCTTCTTCTCCACTGGATGATCTGCGGCTGACGAGGTTTACAGGAGACATTTTTATGAGCGGGTCTTCCCTTAACAAACAAGCCTGTACAATGGCATTTCGTTTAACCCGAAAAGCTCGCCAAGGGACATCGTGTGCCTTTCCGTTTTTTGTTCCATTTTCAGGCTGTGTCGTACGCGTATCCGTAGGAAGTGCCAGGGGATATACATTTTTAATTGTCATCTGTTCAGTAAATGAGCACAAAATGAAAAAGCTACAAACACACAGAAACACACATCCCCTTTGTTTTAAAATGTTCGAAGTGGACAGGCAGATTTCTACAGAACCCCTAAAGTGACATGGGAGAAAAAAGAAAAAAAGTTTCTTGTCCGGACGAGAAACTTTTTCATCCAAACAAGAAACATTTTTTTTTTTTTGTCCCATGTCACTTTAGGGGCTCCGTAGATTTCGCTTTTTTTTTCTCTTTCATTTGTGGCACTACATTTCGCATTCAAAGCATGCAGTAAAATGGGGCACAGTTGAGGTTTTTCTTCAAGGGTGCCTCACAACTGAAACACTAAGTGAGTATTGATGTTGGATAACAAGTGTCTTTCCTTGTAAAAGTCCAAATTCTGTGTTATAGACTAAATAAAGGTTTAACCCACACAAATTTAGCGGACACATTTTAGGGGAAAAAAATGATGGTGGACACTTAAGGAGGACATGTATTTTAAGGCATGGTGAGTAAAGCTGCAAATCTAACTAGCTTGAAAAATATCTGCGAACACACTACTTGCAAAAGGTACTCAACATTTGGGTGAAATTTAAGCATGATCCGAAAATGCGTTCTAACTTTTTAAGATGACCTTTATTTGACCTTCTCAAAACTTTTGAATAACATGAACAGTTGGTCAATGTTTCACAGCTTGAACAATTCGCTGTTTTCTATTAAAAAAAAAAAAAAAAAAAAAAAACTGAACTGAACTGCAAAATTCTCCACAGATTTTTGATAACGAAAATTTCCACAGAAATCTACTTCCCGTCTGGCTTTTCCAGTCTCTCTGAATCGGTTGCAAACATCTCAGTTTGTTGATCAATTGTTCGTCTGTCATAATGTGAGCAGCATGATGCGGAGGGCTGTTTAAATCCCAATTCTAAGTGACGCAGGAAACATCGGCTGATGTGTGGCTCAAACCTCTGTTTGCCATTCAGCTCCTTGTTAGAGAAGAGCAAAAAGTGCTGAAACATTCAACAGTTGGACGCGTATCGAAAAGTTGAGAAAAGGTCAAATCAATAACACGGTTGCAACGGTTATAAAGAATTTCAGGTCGATTCTGAAATTTCACGCACAGGAACTTTTTCTGAGGAATGTATTTGGAAGGGGGAGGAAAAAAAAAAGAAAAGAAAAACAGTGAACCTTGACCCCATGAACGTGCGTGATCCTCATATGGTCTCCTCCACGATGAACTCGATGGAGTGCTGCGGGGACTGCGAGGCGTCCATCATGGTGATCTCGCTGCCGTCCATGGTGATGGTGGGGATGGTGATGCCCTGCGCGCTCAGCATGGACGAGGGCAGGATGACCACCTGCGAGGTCCCGTCGATGCCGGTCAGCTCCTCGGCGGGGATCATGACCGCCTCGCCGCCGCCCTCGCCGGCCTGCAGCACGTAGATGGTCTGCATGCCGCCGTCCTCCACCTCCACCTGGGTCGTCTCGGCCAGCGACGACAGCACCTTGGCGCCCTCCAGCACCTTCTGGACCTGCGCCGCCTCGTTGGCGCTGGCCACCTCCTCGGCGGCCTGGGCGGCCTGGTCGCCGTGCTGGCGGATGTGCTTGTCCAGGTTGGAGCGGGAGCGGAAGGAGGCGGGGCAGTTGGGGCACGGGTAGGGCTTCTCGCCGCTGTGGGTGCGGGCGTGCTCGGTGAGGCGGGCCGCCACGCTGAAGCTCTTGCCGCAGATCCAGCAGCAGAAGGGCCGCGCGCCGCTGTGGATGCGCTCGTGGTCCTGCAGGTGGGGCAGCTGGCGGAAGCATTTGCCGCAGGTGGTGCACTGGGGGAGGAGGACGGAAGAGGAGAATGTAAATTGAGCCGACAAAACCATTAACACATTTGATCCCAAAAACATATAAATATGTTCTATTTTAAATGTTTTAGGTGTGCCAAAGACGTATTTATACGTTTTTATGCTTTTGTTTTTTTTTTGTTTTATGCTAGAGCTTACAGAAGGCTTTGAGAGACCATTAGATCCTCCCATTGCTTGATCCAACAAATCCGAATCATGCAAACTCCACGAAACACCTGAGCAAAGTCACAACTAACTACATGACTTACTGTACCATTAAACACATCTTGATGACCGTGGCAGTGTGTTGTTTTATCACACTTTTGATGAAGTGGAAGTGAATAACAACACACTTTATTACAACACATCATCATCATCCTCTGCTGCTTGATCCGCATTTGTGATTTGTCATTTTTATGAGTGACTACACAAAACCGCAGTTATCATTTTTGTGGCTTCCGTTATTTCGTCTTATTCAACTTTGCCGGTAAACTCGGCCGCAAACGCACGTTTGCTCTCTCAGTCAGCTCAAAGTCCACTTTGACCTCAATTAACATTCAAGCCACACGATGGCCTGCGTGTCGCTTCTCCAATCAAAACATCCCATCTCTGAGCTCGGCCAGAGAGGAGATGCTGCGCGGCTGCCAACGTGAAATTAATTTCCAGAGCGGCACGCAGGGCGGGTTGGTGGGTAGAGTTGATGTCACCGGCGCGGCAAAGATGGAGGGTCGTCATTGGGGATGGGGGCGAGCTTCCCAGAATAGAATCAGGCACAGAGGAGAGCTGACAGGCCCTAATTCAGACCGGCCATTAATCACAAGTACAGCAAGGGAGGAAACACCCGCAGGACACACACACACACGCAGTGCAAATGGCTCCGGTCCAGAAGTGGCGAAATGGCCGCAGCGGGGAGCGGCGTGTGGCGCTGAATGCTAGATTTCAATTTGTGATGTAGGTAATGAAAAACGGGGCTTCCCAAAGATGAAGGAAAGACGACTTTTGCCGATCCTTACCTCGAAGGGCCTCTCGTCGGTGTGGGTCCTCATGTGAACCTGGTAGGTGGAGTTGTAGGCGAAACCCTTGAAGCAGATCCCGCACTCGAAGCGGATTCGGTTCTTGGTCTTGCCCATTTTGCCCTGGCAGTGGGCCAGCACGTGCTCCTCCAGGGCCCTGTTGGAGATGAAACGGCGCCGGCAAGGCCTCACCGGGCACTTGAGCGGCGTTTGGCCGGTGTGGGACAGCCGGTGGAGATCCAGGCCCTCCTGGGTCATGCAGCGGTGGCCACACAGGTCGCACTCAACCTGAGGGGGGGTAAAGTGGTTCAGACTTTCAGGTCCAGAACGTCATACACAACATCTTCCTATTTTACCTGTCAGATTTTGGCTGTTTCGATGACACTTCAGATAACATACTATCACAATGATATACAGCAGAATATCTTTTTACATTTCAGTGACAAAAGCATGACTTTATTTTAGTTAGTGGTTATTAGTTTTTAGAGCGGCTCTGTTAGTTTTTATTTTTTTTAGTTATTTCAAAAATGCTTAGTTGTAGTTTCAGTTCGCTTTAGTATTCGTTTTCATTTTTAAAAAATGTGTATTACTTGTGTGCAAGATATAATAAACACCAAATGAAAAAAGCAATGCATTTCTTACCTAGCATTGCGTTTCGGCTGAATTAAATGAAAAAGCAGGCACGGCGAGCCGTTGGAGCCAAAAGTCAAACACGCAAAATTGTCAGCTAGGAGCGACGGCATCTGAACCTTTTCTATTGGCTGCTGCTAGATGATGTCACTTCTGTGTGACACGCTTTGAAACGTCCTTATTCTAATTAATATCAAAATAAATATACTTCAATCACATTTAAAATCAACCCCAAAGCCTCATGTACTAAATTAATTACCGAAGATGAAAAATTAGATCATTTTCACTACAATCATCGTTAGTTTTGTAAATGTAAAATGTAGTTTCAGTTAGTTTTATTTTTTCTCTCTTTTTTTTTTTTTAAACATTTTCGTTTTTTATTTTATTTTGATGTTTTGGGAATTTTAGTTTAAATTATTTCCTTAGTTTTAGTTAACTAAAATGCAGTCAGCCGGTTTCTCCGTCAAACGTCTCCAGTTAGTCCAAAATGCTGCCACTTGCCTCTTAACTGAAACACGGAAGAGGGAGCCTATTTACCCTATTTTGACCTCCCTCCACCAAAACTCAGCAACCAATCGGAGAAGGGCTTCCATGTGTCTAACTTCAGTTTGCACTTGTAAAAGTTGTATTCCAAAAACAGAGGACAAAAATGCTCACCTGTCCAGTGGAGCGGCCTCGGCCCTGTCCTCGCCCGCGTCCGGTGTTCTTCTCCTCCTCGGAGCCGGTGCAGCGCTGCTGGTGGATTTCCAGCACAGACTCATTGATGAACTGGGACGAGCAGTGAGGACAGACGACGGGTTCCTTGTCTGAAACGGAAGAAGAAGAAAAAATTGGCCAATGAATGAAAGACACGGTCCTCGAGTGGTTAGCCAGTCTAGAAGTCCTTGGCTCAAATTCGGCTCAGGCACTCCTTTGTGGAGTTTGCATGTTTTCCTTGCTTGCGTGCGTTTTCAGTGGGAATTCCGACCTGCTTCCAAAATGCATTTCAGGTTGCTTAAAGACCCAAAATAGTGCATACTAGTTCTGAATGAGATTGTGAACGCTTTGTTTTCCAGATGCGTCCCGAGATTGGCAGTCGACCAGTCCAGGGTGTGCCACCGCAGAGACTCTAATGAGGACAAGTGCTAAAGAAAAACAGGCAGTCGCGAAACACAAGTACAAGTGCTGTTCGTTAGTGCTGATTTGTAAAACACTAACTGGGCCACATGTGAGTGATAGCGGTGAAGTCCTGCTTCACTTCACTGAGAGAGAGATATTTGACTCCATCTTAACAGCGTCGCAGTAATCAGCGCGCGTTTTGAGTTTCAGGAAGCGTACAGATTTCAATTTAGGAGCATTAATAAGCGATGACAGTATCACTGGATTCTCCGGGGAGGAAACAGGTCACATTGGCTCATCGACACTTTTCCACTTCATTTGTTCCTAAATGAAGGGAGTTTCCGATGCAAAAACAAAAAACAAAACAAAACAAACAAACAAACAAAAACAACTAACCGGAATAATAATGACTGGGAGGCATATTTTACAAGTGAACATTCAAATAGATTTTTCAGTTTTACAGCTAAAATTCAGGAGTTCCTGTTTAGGATATGCTCTTATTCTTACAGCGGCTATGTAACCAGAATTTACAGTAAATGCAAGTCACAGCGTGGTTGTAATTAGCACGAACTTGTGAGTAACCTTCAAACAGTCAAATCCAGCGAGAGTCTCCAAAATTCACAAAATTTTGCTACTTTAACCACGAGTCTACGGTGCTGCTCAATATAAACAATCAAATGTAAAACAAGAAGCAAAGCTGCAAGTATGCGTGTGACCACACTTTATTGCGATTGGACTTCAGCAGCAATTTCTGCATGGATAAAAATGCTCAGAGTCTCGACTGATCAGCTCATAAATGAATCGGTTTGTGTCCTGGTCTATTTGGGCAAAGGAAAGCGGGAAGAAGGCGGAAAAAAATAAATAAATAAAATGCCGACACTGACGGTTCATCAGCACGTCAAGGGGTCGTCACGCTAGCAGCTTGCAATCTGCTAACCATCTGTACATTTCGAGCCGAGTAGGGACGACCAGCCCAACCGGCCCCTCCTTCCCCTCGGGAATCGACCAATTAAACCTTTATTAAGGACAATCTCGCACTATGGCCTTGGTCTAATCAATGGATCAATGTCTTCAGTCATCTCTCGCTGAGCAACGACGTACCTCTGACCCCTCCTACGTACGGACTCGTCAGGCTTAATTAATGAGCCCCCCAGATTAAGATGAAGTGTCATTTACCTCCACCTTTCCCGTTCCATCCCACCTGAGACGGAGATCAATGAAGAGTCGTTGACCTAACGCATCGGCGCAACATGTCCGACGTATGTTTGGGAATAAACAAGATAGGCCAGTCGGGTGGGCGCATTTATCAGAAAGTCAATCGTAATTGACTGGGAGTAGTGCTAATAAGAACATCATCATTGAATGGATTCCATTGCGACCTAATGGAATTTTCGTTACGCGCTCATCCCTCATCTTTCAGTTGCAAACGGAAATACAAAACATTGACAGGGAAGACAACCAAAGAAAACCTAAGAGATTTTGCGGGGGGCGCAAAGCTTTTCCCACTTATTGGTCTTGCTGACGGTACAAAGTGCGCGGGTGAACGGATGCCGCATGGGGGCTCTGACCTTGATGGGTGAGCGAGTGCAGGTCCAGGTCCTTCCTGCGGCTGAACGCCTCGCCGCAATCCGGGCAGGGGAACGGGTTGCTGGTGTGGAGAAGTCTGATGATACACACAAATAGGACAATGACATTGGATACTTCTCCTTTTTTTGATGTTCTTCTTTTAAATAGTAGAAAGTTGCTCCCCTGCTAAACAATGGACATTAGCAAGAGTGTCTGAATGGCAGGAGATCAAAGAACAGCACTAAACTAAAATTGCTGTATTTATCCACTTCTTGAGGGAGCGGAGTGCTTCAACTAGCTCTTGGCAGCTCCTTAGCTCCGCACTGGAGTAACGTCAACTCCCACATACTCGTGGTTGGGGCATTTTTGGGCTCAGGCCAAAAGCTGTGGCAAGAATACAAATGTGCTCTTTTGTTAAAAATGGCGTAACTTAGCGAGAATTAGCGGAAATATTGACGGAAGCTGATTTTGCTGAGCAGCAATCGACAAATGACGGATTGCCGCTTCGGCTTGAAATATTAACGATGACGTTAGGGTATCCCAACTGTTGACGACTGCCGAATGACGGACGCTCAAATTTTATTGACACGTCCGTCTCTGGTAAACGGTCAGCACTTGTTGTGGCAGATGCCGCATGGTGAAATAGTGAGCTAGATGGTGAGAAGTTCCCTTCATTTTTTGCCATGAGAGACGGCAGCAAACTAATGACATATGTCACACATTAGTTGCCATGACTACTTCTTCCCTTTCTTCTTCTACTTTCGTTTGGAAAATACTTTTGGTGTTAAATGCCGCCACCTTCTTTAGCATACACCATCCGCCAAAACTAGGATTTACTATTTACAGCAACAAATAACCGACCAGGATTCTTCCTATGCAGGATTCTAGTTAAGGTTAAGCCATTTACATCTACATGTAACCGCATGTAATTTGATATCCTCAGATTAAAATAAAGCCTTGATGATACTGTAATGTATGTGGATAAAAATCAGATACGCATGTGATACGAAATGCATGATACACATGCGTCGACCTTAACACACCCGTGGTAAATCAAAACGAACACATCGACCAGTCGTTTAAACTTCTAACTTAATGTGCATGTATTATGTATGTATATACATTAAGTGCAAGCACCAAGCTATCGGATATGGGTCTCCCAAATGTAAAATGTCAGCACTATATCACATTTGTATTCTTGACATGAAGTCTAAATCCAGCCTTGGATAAGTTTGAAGTACAATTGATCTAATCAGGGCGAATAAGGACTGCTACGTTCAAATAATATAAAAGATGGCGGTAACTTCATCAGCCATTTCACAAGAAAAAACAAAAAACACACAGACGGACACGGTGTACAAACTTCCTCTGTCCCTTCCCGTGTCCTCTCAATTTTCTTGGCCCGTCTGTCAATCATACGTGGCTGAGACTCAAGGACGTAGACGGTGTTTGAGCACGGCGTGTTCGGGAAGCTTAAAGGTCCGGCGAGGCGGCGAAGAGACGGGAAGGGCGTTTATCGAAATCTCATCCCGCGTTCATCAGATGCATTTAAACGGGGTTGCCAAGGCTGAATGTTTTGTCTTGAGGATAAAATGGCGCCGCGAGACACGCTTCACCTACCAATCATACGAATGAAATATCCCTGGAAAAAGAAAGAAATAAAACAAAACAGAAATAAACGTTACTTGTGATGGTTGAGCTGCTCCTCCGTGTTAAAGTGTGAAGGACAGAGGGGGCACGAGAAGAGGCCATCGCCGTCGTTGTCTGGAGCACACGTCTGTCGCCAAGGACACACAGTAAAGGACGAGAAAGGAAGAAAAAAAAAAAAGATTAGTAAGCAAGGTCTTGAAAACCCTTGCTTGTGCAATACTCTTTATTCAGCCTTCAACGTAATCGTCATTTCCTCATTTCAAGTACCTATCGAATCTCTCCATGACGAAGAGAAATGATGCAATACACGGCTCACAAAAGAGCAAAAGCAGACCTGGGCCACATGCCACCAGGCCGTGGTCTCTCACCGGCATCTCGCCGTTTTTATTAAGTCAAAACAAAATAGCAATAATCAAGACAAGAGGGAGAGATGCTGTCCTCGCAAAGCTTGTTCAAACTGAAAACTACGTCTTGGGTACTGATTAATGCAAAACGTAGGCTACCAGTTTCATAAACATCTGCCACCGTTTGAGGTCCAACTACATGTCAATTACAGGTTATTCATACTAAAGCTGCAAGATGATTATTTTTGCAACCGTTCCATTTTCTCACATAGCTCCATTGGAAAATTAATTACACGCCGTTGAGTTTGAGGAAACTTTCAGTCCCCACTGTAAATGCAATTGTATGCATATTCTTCACAATGACTTGACTATATTGTAACAAAGGATGCCAGATGCTGCCAACAAAATGAATTGTTTTGTAATAATATAGAGAGATAGAGAGAAGACAGCCAAAATGAGGAAACTATTTTTTATTTTTTATTTTTTTTTTACAGTGGCAAAACACTTGAGGTACATCCTACAAAGCGGTTTGCGTTTGGTTAAATGTTTGTGTTTCGTTAACATGGAAAGCTGAAAACCGTACAGATGTGCATTCTGTTCAAGAGGCAAATGACAGCAACATGTACCGGTTTGCGTCCGCGCTTGCGACGGGGCTGGTCCGAGGTGTGAATGAGCTGGTGCCGCTTTAGGGTGGCGGCCTGGGTGAAGTCTTTGCCGCACACCTCGCAACAGAAGGGCCTGTTTCCGCTGTGACTCATGGTGTGACGCAGCAAGCTCTGCGAGTTTGTGAAGGACTTGGAACAAACCTGCACGACGACGACAACAAGAAGGCACGATGTCACGTCACTGTTATGTTAAAGTGCACAAGTGGAGCGCAGTAAGCGATTTAGGACGGACGGACGGACGGACACCTTGCAGGAGAAAAGCTTTTCTCCGGTGTGGCTGTAGACATGCGTGCGCAGGAAGACGCGCCTGGTGAAGGTTTTGCCGCAGTAGGGGCACACGTGGGGCAGAGCCGTGCGGGACCAGTCCTGCAGCAGCTTGGCAGGCGGCGGGAGGTTTGCCGTGTCCACGGCCGCGGACGCGCCGCCCTCCGCTTCCTCTTTCGTGCTTGAATCCTTGTTTGCTAAAAGAGAGAAGTAATGTCACTGCTCTGTGCCCCATTTTGAACCCTAAGGTGAGACCTGTCGATTTTGGCAGGTTACCGCCAAGGTTATTTTAGCGAACTCAAACTAACGAGAAAAAAAATAAATAAAACTAAAATTCAAAAAACTATTTCGTTAACCAAATAAAATAAAAATGAAAATGTTTTTTAAAAAAATGAAAACTAACTAAATTGCTCCCCACCTCCAGCCTGAGCCACTGATATCGCCCAACACATTGATAGAAGACGCAGCTTTCTTCTTTGGCGCCATGATGTGTGTGGGGGGGGGTGGCAAAAAAGCCAAAGATACTCCCACAAGTGCACAAGCGCTAGCACTAGCTAAGGGCTAAATAGCAGACGAGGGGAAAAAACACTGCGGGCTATATGGCGGACGAGAAACCAAAATGGCGGCCCGGGCGTTGCCGTTGTAAAGTCAAAACGCCTTAGGTTGAGTGCACCTTAACTCGAGGACTACCTGTACTAGAAATCACTTAAATTGTGGGTCCGGAAACTATCATCTATGACTTTTTTTTTTTTTTTTTTTTTATGGAATTATGGAAATTTTTCAACTTTTCAAGGAAATTCTAATTGGATGATCACCTGAATAGTTATTTGTGAACACAGCCTAAATGCAACTGTTGGCCCAAAGTACACCTACTAGAGGTACAGTATTCTTGAAGCATCTATCATCATTGGAAACAAAATCGAATCGTGACCTATAAATATCATGATACGGATGGAATCGCCAGGTACTAGGCAATTCATACCCCTACTTTTTACATTTTAAATGTCAGTAAAATAACCTTTTGTATGGAGACCACTTTACCTTTGCTGATGATCCTGAAAACTGCCCTGCTCCTCTTGGGCGCTGGCGGGTCCGCCTCGCTGGCGGCGGTGAGCAAGGAGAGCGGCCGCTTTGCGCTCTGTGCCTCCTCGTTCTCGTCGCCCGTCTCCGCCTCGTCGATGGGCCCGCACTCCAGCACGCGGTGCTGCCTGCGATGGTACAAGTACTGGGTGGTGTTCATGAAGGTCTCGTTGCAGTAGGAGCACGAGTGGAGCGGCGCGTGCAGGTCGTGCATCCCCTTGCGATGCGCCACCAGCACCGAGGCTTTGTTGAAGCTGGCGCCGCACTGGAGGCACAGGAAGAGCTCGGCGGGCTGCGCCGAGGACGTGGACGGCGCGCCGTCCGCCTCCTCCTGCCCGTCGTCCGCCGCGCTGCTCGGCGGGTACGCTTTCTCCGACAGACCGCCGGCCGCCGCTGCGCCGCCCTCGCCTTTCTGTCGATGCTGCTTGCGGTGGTAGAGGAAGAGGGTGGTGTTGAGGAAGCTCTCGCCGCACACGGTGCAGTGGTGCAGGGCCTCCTCGAAGCCGTGCGTCTTGCGGTGGGCCACCAGTTCCGAGACCAGGCCGAAGCAGGAGCCGCAGTCCACGCACAGCAGCACGGGATCGGGCTTCGGCTTTTTGACGGCGCCCCTCCTCCTGGGCGACGACTCGTCCAGCGCGGACGCCAACGTGATCACCTCGGTGGCCGCTTGTTGCGAACCTTCGCCCGCGGACGCCTCGTCGACTTGCGGTGGAGTCTGCTGGGCTCCCGCTTTGTCGGACTGGTGCTCGCTCGCGTCGCCCTCGGCGACGGTCTGCGGGTCCTCGGCGTGAAAGCCGGACTCGGGCTCGCCGTCCAAGCCGCCCACGACGACGGCCTTCAGGCAGGCGCCTTCTTTGCGGTGATGCTGCCATTGGTCCAGGCTCTTGAAGAGCTCCTCGCAGTCGCCGCACTGGTAGAGGATTCGGGGCTGGTCCAAGAGCGGGTCTTCGCTCAGCTCGGCCTCCCGGGCGACGACGTCGTCGTCCTCCTGCACTGTATTTTCAACGGCCTGCGCCGACAGCTGCTCCAGTTGCACTTGGATTTGCGGGATCAGGTCGTGTGTGAGCGATTGCTGCGGGCACACGTGGATGACGGGGGAAGAAAAGACAACAGATGATACTTTTGGTTGAAGGATAAATATTTTTGTCAACTGTTACAGTAAAAATGGTAATCAGTTTGGCATTTCCTTCCTGCAATGCCTATCAAAGTACAGTAAACCCTTGTTTATTGCAGAAGATACAGTCCAGATCCACAAACAATAGCTAACAAATCAGCCAGAGAGACCATATTATTATTATATCCAAACATCACAATACGATATCACGATATGAAGGTCACGATATGATAATTATCACGATATTGTGGGGGCGTTGGCTATATTTAAAAAAGCTCACAATATTGTAAAAAAAAAAAAAAAAAAAAAAAAAAAAGAGAGAGCTCATACAAAAAAAAAAAAAAAAAAAAAAGAACAATATTGTGTTTTGTACATCTCAAATAACAATATTGAGGCACTTACTTGCTAATGCAAGCACACATTGATCACTTCACAAGCAAATTAGGTTCCCCTTTATCTGACATTTAGCATAGATTTTAAACATAGAAGGCCAAAACATCCCTAATGAAAATTACATTGCACTAATAAACTAGCCACTAGAGGGTGCTATAAACTGCACAAATGGAAATCAACCTGACTTTCCTAACAAATTGTGTTTCTTTTAAATATTGTGAACATAACGACGACGATGTTGTGGCAGTTTTAATATCGCGATATCACGATATTGCCCTTATCGTGACATCCCTACGTGTTGAAGTTCCTATTGAACTTTTTAAGACTTACAGATAACTTTGGGAGCTCCTTGAACATTTTGTTAGAAATTTAAAAGGATGTCTAACTGCCTAAGATGTTTGTTTGTTTTTTAAACTACATTTTGAAAAGTCTGGAAAAATGTTCAATCAACATGCTTTCAGACATTACAACAGAGTCAGGACTGGCATTTGTGTTTTAAAGAAGTTGGACACCAATGTTTTTTTCCCCTTTTAGTGAAAATGAATCGGCTCCAAATATTGGTGATCGGCGTCCGTGACTCGTAACTACGGTCTGTCATTATATACCATAAATGTAGCTCCAATTGCATTTGGATTTAAATGTTTACATGCGCTGAGCGTCAACGTAAATGCTCTCTTTATGCAATGGAAACATTAACAGCTGTTATGTGGCAACATCACTTAATAAACAAACAAAATGATGGCTAAATGGAGCGGGGCTGCATCATTATGTCAAAGCTTAAGGGGCTTAACGGCTTCATCTAGCAGTGAGAGCGCGCTTGGCAAACCATCACACGGCAAGACAATAGCAATGAAAACGGCTCCCGCCACCACTTTATACACCTTCCAGCCGTCAATTAACACAGCTGCCTGCCTACTTGCCAAAAGGGACAAAATGGAGGAAGAGGAAGCACGAGCCGGGGCTGGAGAGTTCATTACTGACGGCCCGGGCAGATAGCGCGCGCGTGAAGGGAGCATCTCGGGCGTCAGTCTGCTCGACGACCTCATTACCGGCCGCGGCCGCCTGTTCCGAAGGCCCCCTCCGCATCGATTGCCATCTCGCCGATATGAAACCTTTTTCCCCCAGACTTGAGATCAAGCGCCACTTGCAAGGTCAGAGTGAGGGAAAAACTGCACTTAAGACTTGAGAACTTTTTTCTGATGGATTGGTTTGTCTTAGCGACTGCAATTTCAGATTCAGACCAATACGTTATCATTTATATTTTTATATAATGTTATGTCAGCTCAATGTCACAATGTTTTAAAGGGGACATCAAGTGGAACTCGGTTTATAGAGTGTGACGTCATCAAGTCTACCATTTGTCATTACACTTCTTTGCCTGTATTCCCTAACTTTTAACTCATTCAAACCCAAAAACGTGTAAACAATACTATGTCCTTCACTCCCAAAAAAGTATTTGGACGTGTGTTTTTTTCCTTTTTTTTATGCAAGATCATACAGAAGGCTTTGATGCAGCTTCTGGCATGAAGAGGTGGTTTAAAGCAATGATAGTTATTAGAAAAAATGGCCAGCAGGTGGCAGCAGAGTATTAGAGATCAGCCATGGCCATGTTGCAACAAGCTCTTTTTGCCAGTGTTTTCACAAGAATTGTGAATATTGATGAAACGTAGCTATATTCTAATGCTAATTGCTGCAAAACCGAAACAGGTACAAATGTACTTTTTTCCCCTGATGAAAGAAGAGATTTTAATCTTTCTTCAGGGTTTGGTCCCTATCCTCCACAAATAGCTAAGGTTCACTATACTCAAAGAAACCATCAAACAAGAGAGATTAGCTTGTAAAAATGTGACATAGTGGACAAAACTAAATGGCTAGCAAGCCATCATGCAAAACATCAGCAAGAGCAAAACAGTGAGCGTCCATGTTTGTAAGCTTTCTGACAGACAATCGAATAAAACACCACTAAATGACAGTATTACTCTAATTTGTGACACGACTTCCTCCCATACTGAAAAGGTTGAGCAATTTTACCGTCTTCATTTGATTTCATCTTATTATAACGGGATTAATCTCTTTTTCTACTTGTGAGACAGGGAGGAGTGTTAAAATATAACATTTTACGCTGCCATTGTTGTGTGGTTTTATTATGATGTAACACAATTTCAATGTATTATTTACTATAAAAAAAATAAAAAATTCTATTAAACAAATCATGTTGGAGTCTAACATGTGACAATGACTTCATCGAGGTCTATAATTGGCTTTCCTGCAAAACTCCACATTTGCAACATCGACAGCGATACAATCTGTGCTCTCAGTGAGAAAAGTGTTCAGTCCCGCTGAGCTAATCAATTTTTAGCACAAAAAGAGCTCGTCGTGTGGCCTACAAATTGTGGCAAAACAAACTCCGCGTTTAGTGCTCAGCTGCAGGTAAATGCTACCATTAAGGGATTTTTTATTATTAATCAGTGGAGCGACTGAGCACATTACGTCGATGTTCCTCTCGCTTTTTCTGCAACATTTTTGCAGCACTTTGATGGCTCATTTTATGATGTTAAATTGTTCAACACTGAAAATTTAATTGATTAAGAACTAGGACTCGACTGATTCATCGGCAGCCGATTATAATCGGCCAATTATTGGCCTTCAAACATCAGCCAATTGGGCCAAATGGCTGATTATTTTTCCCCTTAAATCGTTTTCGAAGACAACCAAAGTTTACGACGCTGTGAAAGTACGCTTAATGCACAAGTTTTTTTTTTCAATAAAAAGTGTTATATACTTACTTTTTCCTCTTCCCTAAAATGTGCTTGCACTGAGGGAAATGAATTTTTTTGATAAGGTCAAACGATGGACTTGTAATTCAAAGCAGAGAATCTTAATCGCAAACGTTTGTGCTTAAGTGACACTGAAAAAGAATTTTTTTTTTGGGGGGGGGGAGTAATTTTATGCATTATATATATATATTTAAATAATCGACAGCTTAATCGCAATTTTTTTTTTTTTTTTCTACCAAAAATCAGTATTGGCATGGGTCTCAAAAAATGGATATCGGTTGGGCCCTATTAAGAACAGTTTTTGCATTTGTCAAAGTGGGAGCCCTCATGTTTAAATTATATGTAAAGAAAACTACAACTTATTATTATTGTTATTATTATTAATTCAGGGAAGCTCCTTTTAAACCCAATCATGACACCCACCCACCCGCCTGCTCACCTGTGGAATGTTCCAAACAGATGTTTTATGAGCATTCCTCAACTTCCTCAGTTTTTTTTTTCACCAACTAAAACAATCAAGTTGATCCGTTTGAACGTTAAATATTTTGTCTTTGAATTGCATTCAATTAAATAAGGGTTGAACATGATTTCAAAACCATTGCATTATGTTTTTATTTATATTTAACAACATCCCAACATAATTGAAATTTGGGTTCGATAAATACTGATTTCAAACGGCTCTAGATGCTGTTGTGCCTTTTTTGGCGGGATAGTATTGATGGTATCTATAAGTACGATAGGATTGAGGCGGATTAGGTCAGGTAAATCTAGCAAACACACGGCCCACCACTGCAATACCAGCAAGCATTTTATTACCTGCGTCTGCAGCACCGGAACAACGATGGGCGTGACGCGGGACGCGTCGGCCTGCTCCTCCTCGGCCGTGCATGTCACCTGGTGCTTGAGCACCTCTTCCAGGGTGTTGAACTCCTTGTAGCAGGGGAAACACATGTACACGGACTGAGTCTCCATGGCCCCCTGCAGTAGACAAGAAAACATTCGGAAAGATTCATGTGCTGCAACTAAAAACAACAACAACAAAAAAGACTGACATGTTTTAATGTGTGCATTATGAACGTGCTTCCGTTGCAAACATTGCCGTCGCCTGATGGAAGAGCAGGGTGCCGGGAAGTTGTGTGATGTCATCTTATGATGCACTCAAGGACACTTCCTTGAAGCCATGTTGTGCAAGAGCCATCTCTGGCTTGCACTCGGCGCTTCCATCGTCGTGACAACACAATAGGCTCGCTACGACGGCGCTTCCTGGCTTTGTGGGATTTTGCATTCCTCTTTGCAGGATTCCACGAGTGCTTTGTGTCGGTAATAACATTGCCCTGCCAAACCTGCGAGGCCTGTAAGCGCCTCACCTAAATGCCTGTTAACAACCTGCTTTCGCGACTAAAGACAGTCCTCTAATGGTGCATTTGTGAACGCGGGAAAGGTTTGGGGGGGGGGGGGGGGCACTCATTTCAGCTTATAAAACAAGGACAAAAGACTTAATATTTGTGCTTAGTGGCAAAAATCAAATCAAGGATTCTAAAGTGACTACAATATTGTGTTGCCATTTGCTTTTAACAACCCAAAAATAAAATGGTTCACAAGATGGGGTCGTGTGAGATAAAACAGGGCCAAAGGATTAATATTTGGGCTTTGTGGATTATAGATTGTGCTCAAACGGTAATTTGAGAGTGTCTACTATGTTCTGCCTTTAATAATCACACTGAGAAAAAAAAAGACAGCACTAATGATGATGTGTGTGTTTGATTAACAATAAAACAAAAACAAAAAAAACAATTTTCTATAGCACTTGTTCTCATTAGGGTCACTGTGCACTGTCTATGCCAGCTGACTTTGGCCAAGAGGCGAATGGTTGCCAATATATAAAATATATATATGTATTTATTTTTATTTTTTTTTAGGAATAAAGGAGTCGACTCAAACTGGAATCGGTGGTATCCTTGTGTTGTAGCACTTTTCGAATAATTATATTTAGACTGCTGTTATTTTGTTGTGCTTGCATTTTGCAATAGACCAGTATTTACTGCTCTCCATTTGTGTAGTAGCCTATCGCCAGGAGTTTTGTTTGCAAATGTACTTTCTTTGTTTATGTATACTGTGAGGATGGGCAGAAAATTGATGTTTGCTTTTTTTTTTTTTCATTTTATGTATAATACATTGTATTATGACGTGAATTGTGTCGCACTTTCTTGGTCTGATCACTTCTGAAAAATAAAACTTGGTCTCAGTGGATTGTTTCACTGGGGCAAAATTATATAAGATATGATGCAAACGCCACAAAAAGGCAGATATTTGAACTTCGGTGTTTTCAATAATCACATTTTGAGACGTGGAAATAGTTGTGTATGTGCAGAAAAATATATAAAGTATTAAAATTAATGTGTCCCTCCCTGTTTAGGAACAGTTTATTCAAATCATTTGGTGTCTCGACTGTTACTTTCGCCCACTGACATGTTCCTTCAAAGAAGGCACATTTTAGCCCACCCCGCGATATTATTATTGTTCCTGTTATGGTGATAAAGCTTCTCGCAAAATCGATCTTCGTTAAAATGTCGTTAATCAAAGTATTTTGTAGCTCAAAGCCGACCAAGTACAACATTAAAGCCAAACTGCCTGTCTTTGATCGTGGGCCTTTTACGTAACGTCCACACACAAATTCAAAGGATCAACACTTCCCCGTTGGAGCCTTACTTAGAAAGCAAAAACGCAAAGTGTAAAACGCGCAGATACGCAGAGGGTTGCGTTTTGGTTGAAACTGTGGTCATAGGTTTGACGACGGCTTGACGCTAGACAGCTAGCTTAGCAATAGCCGCCTTGTACGCAATGTTGACAAGGACCGTTGAGCTAAATGGCCGCCCCGTTCAGTAGCAAAAGCTAACGGCGTGACAGCTAGGTAGCTCCAAAAGCTAACGAAACGGCCTCGTCTTCTTCGGACACGTTGAAGCATCTCAACCGGCTACCATAACGGCCATTCCCCTGAACCACCTCCTAATGATCACTTTTGCCTCCTTGTCGACGTTCTACTATCAAGGCGGAGGAGAAGAAGAAAACGGAGAAGAAGAATCAAGCGAAGGAGAAGAAGAAGAGAATACTTAAGACGGAGGGCGGGATACCCTTCTTCGGTGGTATAATGGCGCCGATAGTATAAAAAGCTTCGTATCGCCGTCCGTCCCCCTCCCCGGTGAAATTGAACGTAAATTAACACACACGTCAGGAAATGTAGCACAAAGTGTCAAATACCAGTGATTAAATGTCGAGTAACTCACTGCGGCTTGCCAGTTACGTTTTCGCGTCGAGGCTCGACGGGGAACTAGGACAACAAGTTGAGTCAGGGCTTCTTTGGAAAGAAGCGTGGCGCTGATTTGCCCGGGTGGGGCCACCGAGTCGGCCAATGGCGTTCGCCGACACTAACATTTGAGGGAGAAACGCGCGCTACTTCTGACAACTAAATCAGTACATTCAAATAAAATAAAATGCACACCCTGGTGATAGTAGTACTCCCTTCAAATTCTGCACTTTGGAGGACCAAAATTATATAAATAAATAATTCACTAAATGTGTCATAAAATATTTAAAATTAATGTATGTCAATACTGCATTCATGTAACTTCCAATATATTGTAATTATGTCAATATTACGTAATTATATATTTAAATGTGATTTTAAAATATATTGAATAATTTTGATATTTACTTTTATCACATCTGCCTCCCAGTTCTGAGGACTCGGGTTCGAGTCCAGGCTCCGGCCTTCCTGGGTGGAGTTTGCATGTTCTCCCCGTGCCCGCGTGGGTCTTCTCCGGGTACTCCGTTCTCCTCCCACATTCCAAAGACATGCATGGCTGGTTAATTGGGCGCTCCGAATTGTCCTTTGGTGTGCTTGTGAGTGTGGATGGTTGTTCGTCTCTGTGTGCCCTGCGATTGGCTGGCAACCAGTTCAGGGTGTACCCCGCCTTCTGCCTATAGCCAGCTGGGATAGGCTCCAGCACCCCCCGCGACCCTTGTGAGGAATAAGCGGTCAAGAAAATGGATAGATGGATGGACTTACCCATTTCATTTTGGCTCCCTTGTTCATCATGAAATAATTATACAGTATCTGTCATTGTGTTCCATCAAATTCAGAAAATTGCCATTAATTTCTTGTGAGTTTGAAGGGAAAATGCTATATTAGTTCCCGCCCCCCACATACATGGACCTATCAAATTTTATGTTGCTAAGTTTGGCTGGAGGAGAACAAAAACGGTTCCGGCGTGGTTCTATTTTTGTTAGACATGACTATCAAATTTTATGTTACTTTGTTAAACTTAAGCCTGAATTAAAAAAACAAAAACACTTCTGTTTGATGACGTTGGTATCAATACAGCTATTGAGACCAACCCACCTCACTTGAAAACACATTTTGTACATTGACCGTCTATTTCTCCGATTTGTCCTTGTATTGGTTGAGTGCGTCATCCTGGGTGAGATTGAAAGCGGGACGTCTGTACTGTAACATTGAAAGTTGCGCTCTTCACTTTCTCCAACAAGAAAAATAAATGCTGCTGAATACAAAGTAGACCTTTAAGGTTTTTTTTTGTGTTTTTTTTTTTTACATTTTTAAAGAGACTTCTAATGGGGCTGCAAATCAGAAGAGCTTTTACAATATTTCTGACCTTCACTGGTCTTTAACATTTCAATGGGGAGTTTTTAACAACAAAGCTCAGCACACATTCACAAATCCAGAGTGCATCGATATTTAAGCACTACCAATTTCGCTCTCACATACACACACTCAAGACTACCTCGAGGCTCTAATTTGAAATTCAGACAAGACTCCTCTTGAAAAGCACAGTAGGTTTTAATGAAGTCTGGTGTTGCGCGGACCTTATTCTTTTTGTAGAAGGAACATTTACGTGCTTGCTGGTGCACACTCTGCTGACTCGTTTTTTTTCTAAATGCACATGCTCAAATAAATGTTCGTCCTGGTGCAGCTCGACCCATTCATGAATTAGCCTCTCAGTCACAAGTGTACAAACCTTAATGAGATCCAATACAAAAGCTGGTCTGGAACAGATATCCTCCAGTTACAAACTTATAGTACATAATCTGGGTTCGAATCTCAGCTGATTTAAAAAAAAATATATATATATTCATGTTAGGTTCACTGAACACTGTAAACGTGTGAAGTTATGTGCCCTGCAGTTGCCATCCAAGTCAACAAAAATCATCCTGTTCTCTCTCCACTGTCAATCAGGTGGCTTTTAAAGTAGTTTTAGATCTAGTATTTTAGCCAAAATTAATGAACTTAGTCCCTGAAGTTGTTCATCAGGAGATTTCTGGACATCGAACTCGCACACTCCGTTATGTTGAGAAAAGAGCACAACAGGTGGAAAAAAGGAAGTAGTGGCAAGACATATGAAGCTTCATCACGCTAATGTTTTTTTCCCTTCAAGGTTATTCCGCTGTGTGCGGTGGCGGATGCGGAGCGTGGCTTGTGGCCCATCTGGCCGCAAGCCAGCTCTTTAATACCCATTTGGCGTCTGGTTCAGCAGTCTGGTAGGAGTTGCTCATCCTCCGGTCGGTCGGCGGGGCGTCCGAGGGCAACGCTTGGATTGACTCGCCGCTCTGTAAATAATAGTTAATGCGGCACAATGGAAGCTGGCTGTGCTTGCTCCCGTCACCAATTTGATAAGTGTCGGGCCGGTTGATAAACAAAGGAGAGGGAGATTCAATAAAACCACTGTGCATGTATAAAGTGTTAGCAAAGTCACAAGGGACAGTCAATATTGTCCTGATGGGGGGGCGGAAAGGAAAATAACGTCAGCAAGTTGGAAGAAGTGACACAAAAAAGTGTGGAGTCAGCACATTTTCGAGAATTTTTGCTGATCACTGAAGTAAATGTTGACTGTGTACCTAGTTTGCCTTTTTGTGCAGGTAGCAGCCAAAAGTTTCATCATACAATCATTAATGTTCAATTGCATCCACATTTACCACTCCTCCCCAGGGTTGCGCAGAAACTGACTGTTGGACGAAAGACAATCTACACTGGTCTGGATTGGTTGCCATTCAATGACACGACAGACTGGCAATCGTTCAATTGACTGGTACTGAGGCAGGAATCGCGCTCACACTGACTGAAAGAACTGGAGGGATATTTGCTCGTGAGCTTACTAAATAAATACCCAGGAGGATGCAGATCTAAGGAAGGTTCAGTGCACTTCCCCTCAGGTGAAGTGCTTGGGAAGGAAACCTAGACAGCTTTCCTCAAGTGCAGACTCTGGAAGGATTTAACCACCCATTTGCAGTCTCATAGGGTTTCCAGCATTCAAGGCTAGCCTCTGGTGCAGAACTCAAGATGGATGTCTCGACAGCGCTCCTTCGGGGCAGTCTCTCAGTGATTCCGCCCGAAAAAACTCTGGTGCTGTTTTCCAGGAGGGATTCTCTGACTACAAGTACGCGTTTTAAGAAGGACAGCCTTAGACTGCCTTCCTCAAGACAAGTTTCTTCAAGGTGTTCACTCCTGGAGGGGTTCCATCAGACTACTCCCATTAGTTTCACTTCTGGGAAAAACAGTCCACTTCCCTTTCAAATGCAGGTCTCGGCAAAACTGCCCTCGTGTGGTGTTCGGAAGGATTCCATGATGCTGCCTACCCTCCAGCTGGGATATCATCACACTACCCATCTCAGGTGCAACCTCCTGCGGTGGGATTCATTGGACTGCCTCGCAGTCAAGCTTCTATTGATTATCGTGCAACGTTACGTCGTCGACAACTTCATCCCAGTCTTACAAGAGAATCATTTGATAACCACGATGTCCTCTGGAAACACCAACGTCGGCAAGCCAGCCCCAGCCTTTAAAGTCACAGCTGTTGTGGATGGACAGTTCAAGGACATCCAGCTATCAGACTACAAAGGAAAGTATGTGGTGTTCTTCTACCCCCTGGACTTTACATTTATCTGCCCCACTGAGATTGTGGCGTTCAGTGTCAGAGCGAAAGAATTCCGCAAAATTGGCTGCGAGGTGCTCGGCTGCTCCATAGACTCACTTCAGTCACTTGGCCTGGATTAACATGCCTAGAAAATCAGGGAGGTCTGGGTAACATGAAAATCCCCCCTGCTGGCAGACCAAAGAGCATTTCCAGAGACTACGGTGTGGTGAAGGGGGATGACGGCATTTCATACAGAGGTCTGTTTGTGATTGACGACACTCTTGGTGGGATTCAACAGAGTACTCCTCGTACAGTCTCTGCAAGAATCAGTACGCTTCACCAAAGGTGCGATCTCCCAGGAGGGTTTATATCAATCTGCCAACTCCACCTGGGTGTAATCTCTTGGGAGGATTTCAATAGCCGCAGGGATACCAACATTCTGCCTATCCTCAGACACACCTCTAGTGAATTTCATCACTTAGGGTACAGTATGGTGGAAGTCTATGTTAGGCAGGGTGAAGTGTTAACTACACCATCAGATTTCTCTCCTAGGACAAAATCTCTGGCGAATTCCTTCTCATGCAGTATTTGAGTGGTTTACTCTTGGGGTAGTCTCTCGGGGGAATTCCGCAAGTTGGTCCGTCCCCTTGTGCAGTCTTGGGCAGGATTCCATTAGTGCCCCTCACTATTCCACAGAAACCTCAGATGGAATCGCTAAACGGATTCCATCAGTCCAAATCCCATACAGATTCTGTCAGACTCCCCAGTCAGTACAAACTTCAGTAAGACTAGTTTACCCAGTGCAAATGCGGCGTCTCAGAGGATTCCATCAGCATTTCCTGTTTTGTGGGCCTCTCAATCCGCCTGCCCTCAGGTGAATCCATCCAGTCTCAGAGGCTATCAGTTAGGCCCCCAAGCCCCCTCATTCGCCTCAAGTGCAGTCACCAACAGTATTCCATCAGTTTTCCGGCCTCAAGCGCAGTCATTTTTGAGTTTCAAGCTCCGGGAGGATTCCATCAACACCTCCCCTTAAGGTGCGATCTCTCTAGGATTAAATTTGTCTTTGCACGTTGGTTGGGAGTTTGCCTCAGGTAGTGGATTCTATTATTTCAGCTCTTCTTGGCCTTCCTGGTTGTTCTCTTGAGTCATGAGCTGATGTGACTCACGGCGCGACAACAGCCACAATCGCATCTTTTAAAAACAAACTCCAAGCACGTTCATGCCCAGCCTATTCATCTCTTCACCTGCATGATTTAAATGGAAGTTTAAGAACAGAGCCAAGGAACCCGCCGGGGCTTAAAAGGATAAAGTATGGCAAGAGCTGAAATGTAGCTTTAAAAAAAAAAAAAAATTCAAGCACGCTGCCAATGCCTATAAATATTCTACAAAGGACGGAGAACGTTCCTGCAAACCCCGAGACTTCATTAAAAGCTACTATTCCTTTTTAGAAGAGACTTGTGTGAATGAAAAATGATTGCCTTGAGACAGTGTGTGTAGTGAGACTTTGGTCCTAGTTAAATATCCATGTACTTTAAGATGTATGCTGAAGCTTCACTTTCTCTGAGCCATTTCTTTAGGTGCACTTGCACAATTGCTCTAAAGTTTGAATAATACTCATTTTTGATTGACAGGAAAATTTATAGCCAGAAAAATATGATGTGCCACACAAACTGCAAGTCCAAAAGTGGCACAATTTTGAGCTACCTTCAGTTTGTGAATGTCTAATACCATTTTAGTGTGTTCCGCGTTTTCTTAGGCTTTTTGCGGGGAGTGTGATGCAACCCCAAAAAGATACTGGTTTGGGTCATGCAACCACAGGATACCAGTTTAAAACATTGTAGGATTAATTGTAAATAATAAGTTATACATTTGCAGAACTGCTTCTGCTTGCAATGAAGAATGCTTTGCAATGCATTTGCATTTTTAGGGTTGGAACACCCATGTAACTAGGGCTGTGGAAAACCAAATAAATAGAGAGGGTGAGGAGAAGAATCTTCAGACTGCAGGAGTGAATTGCATCAGTCAGTTCCTCTCCTCGCGAGCCCTGAACTCAGTGTCTTATGTCCTTTTTGTGTCGTGTTTAATAGATGTCAAACAGGTAAACCTGACAAATACACTTCAAGGTTATCACGGACGCTGACCAACTTGCGGATATTAAATAAATGATTATAGGATAGAGGTGCATTCCAATTAATTAGAATAACTAAAACTATATTTCATTTGTGATGTTGAAAAGGTGAAACTCATTCTATGGCTTCATTAAACAGAATGTTTTTTTTTTTGGTTTTTTTTTTTGGTTTTTTTTTTTAAATGAGGATAATTACAGCTCAAGGCTAACAGAAGCCCAAAATTCACATCAAGAAATTTGAATATGGTATCACGAACCAATTAAAATGGTTTTAAGGACACTGATATTAGCTGGGAATTGGCCTTCTGAAAAATGTTAATTTCATGATTATTGATTTATTTTTAGAGTTTTAAAAAGACTTCTAATGGGGCTACAAATCAGAAGAGCTTTTACAATATTTCTGACATTTACTGGTCTTTAACATTTGTATGGAAAGTTTTTAACGTAAACTGTTTAGTGCGATATTCTTATTTGACATTCATCTTATTTGACGTCTATGCCAGCGACCTAGTGTGACATGTAAATCCACTCTTTTTTGCTTGATGGTGCGGTCATATTTCATTCTAACGTAAAAGACGAGCCCTGGCTCAAGCCAACAAAACTTGGGCGACAGTATTGCAAACGCCTTCCAGTTCTTTCGCCGACCGTGATGTGTCCGTGAAGGGCAAGTAGTTTTACTGTACTTTAGTTTCAATGTACAATGGACAACTTTGGAAAGGTGAGTTGTTTTATGCTTGGTGGTGAATTTCCAAAGGCCGAGCAGTTTTAACTTAGTTTCCTTGTAAAATGGTTAACTAAACTTTATATCGTGGTTAACATCTCATAAATTGTGAGGCAAAAAAAAGAAAAAAAGGTTGAAATGTACCTTGAAACGAATTCACTTGAGGATTAGAGATGGCAGCCTCTCCCAGCACAATTTTAGGCGAGGCGGGTTACGCCCTGGACTGGTCGATAGTTGATCGTTTATTTATGCCTGTCAAGAGTCAACAATGTTCAGATGTTACTTTCAATAGTCAGTAAAGTTGAGCCTGGAACAAACTGCCTTGACATATTTTTCCCGGCATTCCCGTTTTGTCCCCAACAGTGCGAGATGATTTAACACTCGCACCAATCATGTCACTGCGTTCCCACGGCGATTGTGGCAACGCGGCGACATGATCGGGGTCTCGATTACCTGCTGTGACATAATTGTCACCTCGATTACCAGCACGCAATTAAAACACAGACGTCGCGGAGACGCCAACCGTTTCATCACTTTATTAATGAGTTCAATTATTTATAGCAACAAACAAAAAAAAACAAAAAAAAAATGTCTCTCTCCCCCCCATCCCTCCATCATCCCCTCTGGCCCACCGTCTAGCTGTTCTCTCCACAAACGACGAGCGCTGTAATAAGAGCGTTGCGGGGATGATTTTGGAACAAAACAAAAAACAAAAAAAACAAAAGTAACATTAAAACAACACGTCGCGCAAGAGTGGAGTAGAACAGGAGACAGTCGGACACAGGAGACGGTCAATGGAAGATTCTGTTTTCACCCTCTTTTACTACACGCACGCGCAAAATTCTCTAAACTCACACACATACACGCACACAAGCAACACAATCCTTGTAACATTCTGTTCACATTGAAACTCAATGGAAACAATAAGCGTTCCACCAGACGACTCGCGGTTCGAGTCGACGTACAGTATCTTGGATGTGACAAAGTTTTCTGCCCTACTACGACATCATTTTGGAAATAATATACAAAAATAACACACCCCCCCCCCAAAAAAAAACAAACACACAATACAATAAATAAAACAGTTTAGACAACTACAGGTGGGGGGGGGGAGTCTTGACAAGAGAAATGGAAGGAGAGAGAATAAGATGTGAGACTTTTTTTTTTTTTTGTTCTGTTTTTTGTTGTTGTTGTTGCCCTCCAGAACCAGGGACGGGAAAAAAAAACAAAAGTAATACCATATTTACAGACTGTGACGTCAGATAAAACAGTCTGGTCGCTTGAACGCGCCATCTACTGGAGGAAAAAAACAAAAAAACATTACAATAACAATAGAATAATAACAAATAAAAAGATCAAATAAAAGGTAGCTGATATTTACAGATTAGCTGTGTTGTGGAGGAGGAGGGAGGAGAACCAGGGGCGAGGAGATGAAAGAAAGTTCAAGGTCCAAAACAGGAAGTTGAGGGCTCGCTCGGGAGGACGTAACTCTCGGTCAAGATGATGACGACGATGAGGAAGAGGTTGGACCCGTTCGTTTAGCGTCCTGAAACACTTTCCAGCTTTCATGATCGATACGCTTTTACCGAGGCCACTAACTCACACAAAAAAACAAATAAAAAGGCAAGGAGGAAAAACAAAGGGTGCTGCAGTGTGCTTCCTTCATCAAAAACTTTCTAAATCACCTCTCTTCTAAAAATCAGCTCAAGGTCTGTCTGGTAAATAAAAATAAAATAAGATGGACTTGGTTGTTTTGGGGTACAAAGAAACACTCTGGAGGAGCAGAGAGGGTTTTGTACCATTTTTTTGGGATGGGCGGGGCATGATTGTCAGTCTCCAAAAGCCAAACAGCCACTCCACGTAAAATGAGCTAAAATAAGATGCTATAAAAAAAAAATTAAAAAAAATTTAAAAAAAAAAGGGGGGGGGGGGGGGGTTGGTTAAAAATACCATAACACAGACAATGCATGTACAACCCCAAACATCCCACAGAACCTGGACTTATAAAGTCAGCTTATATATATGAAGCCTATTTGGGGGGGAAACAGCAATTCATGACGAGTGTGTGCATGTGTGTTTATGTGTGTAATAGTCTTTCTAAGTGTCGGGAGGAAGAAGAGGAGAGTGGGAAGAGAAAAAGAAAAGAAGCATGGCAGGGTGGTTGGCGTTGGCTGTTCAGGTACTGTTGTTGATGGAGCCGGGCACCGAGCCGGGCTGGGCGGTACTGTCTGACGCGCTGCCATCTGCAGGGCGACAAAGACATTACACATTTGCCAGTCAAATGTTGCGGTTTTTTTGTTTTTTTTTGTTTTTTAGTATGTAATCAAAATACAAACTTTATTTTATTATTATTTTTTTTTTTAAATCAGGAGATTTATGGAAAATATTTTTTTGAAATTTTAATATTAATAAATTGCAAAGAGACAAGGAATTCAGATATTTTCTAATTGAGAAAAACAATCAGGCTTTTTAACATTAAAGATTTAAATTTTGTGTCAATGAAAATTTAGAAAAAACAAAAATATACTCCTTGGCATTTATTGTAAATAAAATTATTAATAAAATAAGAATAACGCAACAAGTCTACAAAACTACATTTTGAATTCAGAAAATTTTCTACTCTTAAAATAATTACAAAACGGAGAAAAACAATAAGTGAAGGATATTTAAACAGTTACATTTTATTTAACTTAAAATTTAGAAATAGTCCAAGGATTTCATGTAAGTAAATATATTTTTAAAATAAATACACGTCAATTTTATTGAGAAATAATTTAAATTTAGGCTTTCAAAAAAAAAAGTTAATTTAAATAATTACAGTATTTTTTTTTCTATTTAGTTTTTACATTTAAATAATTTTAAAAGTCGTAAAAAAAAAAAGAGAAAACGTGTCCAGTATACAAAAAAAATTATTTAAAATGTTTTCGCTACTTACAAATAATTGAGACATTTCCAGTGAAAGTACTTTTTACTTGAAGTTATCAGATTAAACAGAGAACATTTAATTCAGTCTTTTCAAATAATTCACATTTCCTTACTGATAAACAATAAAAATAAAATTGAGATGTGTATATTAGGAGAAAACGAAAGAGGAGCCAATTGCAAAACGTTTGCTAACGTTACGTTGCGGGCTGCGTGCGTGTTCTTCCACGTACCATGTGAGGCAGGCGTCGTCTGTGCACGAGCGTGAGGAGGAATGAGTGTTGAATTCAACTGGGGCTGGATGGACAGCTCTGAGGAGACACGGAAGAAAGCGCATTTATAAAAACACCCCGTCGGGTTCCACTGGCCGTGTCACGCGTGGACGCAAAACCGACCGACGGGACTGAAGTTGAAGAGCAGTGGCAGTTCCCGCCCACTGGGCAGGCGGGTGTTGGGCTGGCGCAGCTCGTCGAAGAAGGCGTGCGCGCAGGCCTCCAGTGGAGACAGACGGGTGACCGGCGTGTATTCCAGCAGTCGAGAGCAGAGGGCGATGGCCTCCGGTGGCGTGCGGGGCTTGAACACCTGAATGGAGAGGAACGCACGGGAAGTCACACACACCGTAGTCGACTTCTCTTCAAACGCCATCAGGGACGTTTTGACATTTTTACTGCTGTTGGGCACAATTAGGTAAAAAAAAAAAAAAAAAAAAAAATTGGGAGCACTTGATTTTGACTTTTGTTGAGCTTACATATGTCAGGACATTAAAAGAATCACGTTTTTCTTTTTTGTTAAAATTAAGGGGAAAAAAAACCTGAAAGGGATACTTTACTTATTTATCAATTTTTGGCAGTCAAACATTAATATATTGTCTATTACAGATTTGATATTTTCATTATTTGTCATGTACAATTAGTACCTTCAAAAACACATTTTGCAACTTGCTGTCGACTAAAAATGACATCACAAGGGCTCAGGTAACCAATCACAGCTCAGCTTGTGACTGTCACATGACCAAACCTAGAAAACAGGTGAGCTGTGATTGGTTACCTGAGCCCTTGTGATGTCATTTTCAGTCGACAGCAAGTTGCAAAATGTGTTTTTAAAGATACTAATTGGATGTGAAAAGTAAGGAAAGTATCAAATTAATTATAGACGAAATATGAACTTTTTATTGCTATTAATGGGCTAAATAAGTGAAGTATCCCTTGAAGATTCAAAATTCCAGCATGTTTTTTGTTTAAAAAAAAAAGAAGTGATAATGTGATTTATTTTTCCCCGATTTGCAAGGTTGTGGGTTCTCAGAGTAAAAGTAAACATGAAAATTCCAAATTTCAAAGGATTAAAAAAAAAAAAAAAAAAAAAAAAAAAAAAAAAAAAAAAAAAAACTTAATTGTTGAGCTGTTGCAAACAAAAACAGCAGCACTCGATGAGACATCATTGTATGGAGACTTATGGATTAAAAATGATTGCACTTTCTTTGACCAATTATAATACAGCATGAATAATACTATTCTTGTGAGGTTTTCAAATAAATGCTTCCGCCCCCCCACTCTGCACTCGAGTAGACCTACTATTATTATCATACAGTACACAAGATGTGTGTAGGTGGTCCAAATGACAAACCGCTCGTCCTTTTAAGCAGAGGTTTGCACTTTGCAGAGAACCGTCATGTGGCGAGAGATAACGTGAGCTTCAACGATGATATTGATTTGCCTCTCATGAGTCATTCGGCACTCATTACCTTCGTCCACGGGTGAGCTTTAATCTGCGGGAATTTGAACTCTGTATAGTTCGGGTTCATCTCTCGGATCTGCTCCCTGGTCGGAGTTCCAAGAACCTGAGAGGGGAATAATAAAACGTTGGCAACAAACATCATTTTTGAAAAAAGGCAGAGTTTCCCGATACCGTGTTCAATTTGCTTCGGCGAAGCAAGAGTTCTCAACTACTCGCCGCGCTTACCTTGATGATCTCTACTAGCTGGTCCACGCCGCTGTCCCCCGGGAAGATGGGCTGGCCCAGTAGCAGCTCGGCCAGCACGCAGCCGGCCGACCAGATGTCGATGTTGGACGTGTAGTCGGTGGCGCCGAAGATGAGCTCCGGGGCGCGGTAATACCGCGAGCAGATATACGATACGTTGGGCTCGCCTCGGACCAACTGTTTGGCGCTGCAGGGGCGAAAGTGGACAAACACGCCATTAGGCGAGGACGATCTACTCCCCCAGTCCCCGTTTATAGTAGCTGTAAAAACAAGTTGAATACTGAAAGTCTAATTTCCCAACATGAAATTATAACATTGGAAAATTAGCAAAGAACTACCATAGGCCAAAACGTCTGCCGAGGCTCCCGCATGCAGACTAAGCAGGCAAGTTCCTGGCCTCGCTCACAAGGCCACATGGCTTTAAAGGCACACATACAACATTTACAGATGTTGTGACTCAGCTTGTCGCAATGTACAATCAGGTTTTTTACTGTGTACAAAATTCAGAGGTGGCCACCTCCATCTAATTTGCTCCCCCACATCCAGCCTGAGCCACTGATATCGCTCAACACAGCGCTCCGGCTGTGTTGGCCATTAGGTGACTAAGTGCCTCAATATGAAGTGTTATTAGAGATTGTAGGTCGTTTATATGTATTGCTGTTATGTACAAAAGAACAATATTGTGCTTTTTTTTTAGTATGAGCTCATTTTTATTTTATTTTTTTACAATATCGTGACCTTTTTTAAATATCGGCAACCTCCCCACAATATCGTGATAATTATCGTATCGTGAACGTCATATCGTGATATCGTATTGTGATATTTGGATATCGTTACATCCCTAGTCGTTTGTGGAGTCCTAACATAAGATGGCAAAAAAAATAGCGTATGTAGTTATTTTCAACAAAGGACAAAAAAAAAAAAAAAAAGTGGTTGAGCAAAACATGACATGCACGCATGCACACGCAGTCAAGACAGCTGCCGCACTCAACAATAGAAAGAATGTTGAAGCCAAACGAGTGTAACGTGTGCTCCGAACCTGCCAAAGTCACACAGCTTGAGGATGGCTGTCTCGGGGTCCACCAGGAGGTTTTGGGGCTTGATGTCTCGATGACACACGCCCTGGGAATGGATATAAGCCAGGCTTCGGAACAGCTGGTACATGTACACCTGCATGGTGAGGAGGACACAATGCTTAAATGCACAAAAAGTCCACTGTGCTGATTTTTATTCAACGTCTTGTAGTTTTTGTACCTGCCGTTTGGAATTGCGCATAACCTACACTAAGCTTGAGTCAAGCAAGGCTGTGGCTTCCCAATGTGGTGGGGTGAAGAGTGACTCACAATCTCCTACAGTTGCGCAACGACCTTTTTGTCAGAATTATCAGACGTTAATCACTCCCTTTTCTCCCCAAAGACACTAATAACATGCGTGGGCATTTCTTCCATGTCACAAGAGTCAGACAGTGCAGTAATGCTGGGTGGTGTCGGCTGCAGACCGACCGCAGCACAATAAGAACATATTCGGACCTAAAATGTACAAACATGTTATGGGAAACAAATCATAGCATAATGCGGGGCCACTAAAAAGCATTTTTCTTCTAGTAACTCATATTTTGGATAAATGTGTTTTATTAGGCAAAAGATTTCAGGGGGTCTCATGGGGAAAATTTACACAAAGTGGAGATACTGGTTTGTGGCATCTTAGCGTGACATTATCATTCGAAGCCTCGCGATGCATCACAACACGATTGCAGGCAAGATGACTAAACATGAGTGCCGTTGCTGAAACAAGGAGCGAGAGTGAGTGACGGTCTGAAGGCGTGCTGTGACAGAATTGCAGCACAAGAGGCACAGAAATGAGTAGGACGTGTGTGTCTTAACGCCTTGGGGGGGGGGAACCTCGGGCTGAATGAAGGAGTCAAGTGGGCCATGAGACAGTCGGAATGTTCTCTCTGCTGCGACACACACAATAAACGCACACAATCACCCTTTAAAATGCGACAACCTTGCAGACGGGCAGCCAAGTGGCTTTCCCTCCTGCGTTGCTTCTGTAATCCTTAAAGAGACAAATGGGAAAACATCCGCTGCTTCATTTGCCTTTAGCAAACAAACTTCACTTTCCGCCTACTCCAGACTGAGATTTGTGACATTCCACAAGATTTTTATTTATTTTTTTATTTTTTTGCAGGATCTCTGTAGAAAAAGGGACAAGTAGGAGGAGAAGGGAGGCAATGAAAAGGTGGCATTTACCTTAACATATATGATGGGAATGGTGGTCTTGGCCTTGTTGAAGTGCCGAGCCACCCTGTACACCGTCTCGGGGACAAAGTCGAGCACCAGGTTCAGGTAGACTTCATCTTTCTGCAAAAGACACAGACAGGGAAACGTGCTTGTTGTATACAGCTGACACAGGCGAGATCGGAATACAGACTAGAGCTCGTACTCAAACCCAAAATCTCCATTTTCCATTCGTGTTTAGTGTTTATACATCAGTGAATAACATTTGATTTTCCAAAAGGGGGAGAACACAACAAGGATCAATCGCCTTTTGTGCAGGTCTGAATCAGCAAATACATTTTTTTCGTGTCTGTCCAGTTGAGTTTTTTTGTGTAGTGGGCCTAATGCAACGTGATAATGTCCAGTTTTAAATCATGCATGATGTCAGGCCAACTAAATTAGCCAACTATGAATTAAGCGGATTACAATGTAGAATATTGATGCTATTGCTATTATTTGTGCGCTTGGTGCCTTTACGAAAAGCAGGGGTCCCCTGTACACTATTTTCCAAACAACCATTTAACAAGGAATTCAAACTATAAAATAAAATGACACGAGGGAGACATGCATCCACTCACCGAATTACTTGCTGACATGAAACAAAAGACGCAGTGTTGAGCGCAATTAACTGAACATGACAGCTATGTCAAAATGTTACTTCAAAAATTGCCTTGGGAAAAAGTTCCAACGATAGTAAATACACACCTTTTCACCACTGGAGTAGAAGAAGTAACGTAGCCTCACAATGTTGCAGTGGTCCAACTTGCGCATAATTTGCAGCTCTCTATTCTATAAACCAAACAAACGAGGACGAAGCGGTCACAAGGCAGACTCTCGACCAGCCACTCTTCTCAGAGTGAACGATTTTACGAAAAAGTTACACTTAGCATAAAATGGCTTCCGTATGGAATGAGTATGCTCACCTTAAACCGTTTATCTTGGAGCACTTTCTTGATGGCCACCATCTCCTGGCTGTCGATGAGGCGCGCCTGGTAGACCACGCCAAAGGAGCCATTTCCTATGACCTTGATGTCCGTGTATGACACTTCCTGCGGGCGGTCGGGGCCTTGGCCCGGCGTGGCCACGACGGTGGTCAATTTGCCACTGTCGCCTGTAAAATTACAACACATTGAAAAGAAAGTCAGTTCATCAATCAATGTGCTCAGCGTTCAAATCCCGGGATTTCAAACGTGTACATTTACAAATTTGCATACACTTACATGGATCCAATACAAACCAGTCTTAAAGTAGACAATCATCTTCCTTGAAAATGATGTTCGCTGATAATGTCTTCATTTGCCATGCATTTTAATCTTTATTTTATTCTATATTTATTTATTTATTTATTTATTTTATGTATTTTTAAAATTAATTTACTTATTTTTTATGTTATACTTATTATTATTATTATTATTATTATCGTAGATTCAGATATTTGGCAAAACACGTGAATAAAATACCATTTGTTGGCCCCTTAATGTTTACAGCAATTAAGATATTAATTACTGGCTGAGCATTTGATAGTTTTACATGACTTTGTCCTTTAGTTTTAACTACTTTAGAGGGAAAAAAAAAAAAAAGTTTTGGGAGGGGATGTCTTATTTCGTTATCTTTGTTTCACGTTGGAAGGTGCTGATGTGCATAAAAAAAAAAAAACTCCCAAAACAATTAGCAATAAAATGCAATTAAAAAACATGCCTAGTTTTCTCAGACAGCGTTGGAACATTTTCCCTACGATAAACGAGGGTTCACTGTATTGTAACATGTCGGAAGTCCATCACAGTTCCAGCTCAGAAATGGTTCAGGCCACATCAACGTATTCCGTTGCACTGAGCGCCATGCACGCTACGTGTGGTCCACTGGTTGACTTGGCATAATCCAGGATCAGATTATGTGCAAGGACTCTCAGTAGGTGTATTCTTTCAGCGAGTACACGGTGTGCTTCTTGAAACGAGTTAAAGAGTGTCATCACCGGGCTGATGTTTGACCAAAAAAAAACAAAAAACAAAAAAGTGTCACTTAAGTTGAGACCAAACAGTAACTGACAGATGGTTTAAAAAAAAAAAAAAAAAAAAAAAAGGGGCATGAGGATGGTGGGGGGTTCCGTTAAGTGTGGCAGTTTGGGAAGAGAGCGATTTGATGAATCAACACCACGAGCAGTGACATTGGGGGAAGGAGTGAGAGGGAGCGAGACCGAGGCCCGTCCGTCCCATCCCCAAAGCGCTTTTGTCAGAGCGAGCGCTGTGATTAAAAACGCTGTGGACAGTAGCACACCCACAAGTGCTACTCCATTTTCCCAGGGCTTGTTCACTTTGCACATCTCAACAGCACCCCTCCGGATCACCGCCGTGCCTCAAAATGGAGTAAGACAGCGCATCGTTCTGCACCCGAGACTGACAAATCCAGCAAAGACAGCGCTGCGTCAACGTCACGGCAAAGAAATGCAGATAGAACTGTTGATTGCTGCATCATTTGTTCAATATCTCTCGTCTTACATCACATTTCTACCTACTAACATGTTTACAGTTGCATATCGGAGATGCACATTTTTTTTCTCTCATTTGTATTTTTGGTTGATTCCACTGCAGCCGATTGCGGTCCACTTTTAAAAAGTTCCACTGCAGTACTTTTGCTCAAAGTGAAGTCAAAGAGAAAGATCTTTAAATATGGAGCAGCTGTGTCATAGACGCCGATTTTAATAATGAATGTAACTAAAGAGGAGCGGATACGTTTCCGCTTCCAACACAATGGTTACATTAAGAAAAAGAAAACACGCTAAAGGCTGGATTTACACTACATGCTTCGAATGGCAAAATAGGGATATGTGGTGTTGCGGCGTAAATGAAATGGTGGGGAAAAACACAGAATCAGTGCAGATCGGACAGACAACATCAATGTCAGAGTGACGTCATTGAACTGTAAAGATCAGTGATGGGTACAATAAAAAAAATTAATAAAAAAAACATGGCATAAGCACTTCAAATAAACTCAGGAACAAACAATTGACTATTAATGTACATAACATGACCTATTTGACTGTCCACAAGCGACGACGTCGGAAATGTCACAGTAAGACTTCAGAATTTTGGCCAGTTCAACCTCACTGGTGGATACTTTTAATATTTTCAAAAAAAAAACCATAGCAGCTAAACGGAGAAAGGTTTCGCGAGTAGCAGGTGACACGAAAGGTATTAGAAGATATGTCCAATCATAATCAAGTTATAGTTTTAGTCTAATTTAAGGGTGTTTTTGGCCTAGATCCCTTTTCACAAAAAAACAACAAACAAAAAAAAACACGTTACCCAAAATGGCCAATTCTCCTGGTACAAAAAAAAATATATATTTCTTCCAGAACCAATCATCCGATTGAAAAAAATTCTTGGTGAAATGAACTCACAGTGAAGTAGCAATTCCAACCAGATTCAGGATTCTGAGAGATTGACGTTGCTATAATCCTAACTGTATTTGTTCCAGATAATAACCATAAACATTAGGTGAGGGCAGGCGTCCACTGTTAGTGGATTTCTTTGGAGATTATGTTGGGTGAGTTTCATAAACATTTAATAATGGATTTTAGGCTACTTAAACTGGGTCACTGTACAGAGTAGTAACATTGGAATATATAGGTAATTTCAACTTGGAATTGGGCACCCTTCTAATGCCACTAACTGAGATATGTCAATCAATTTGTCGAAATCTGTGACACAAATATCACAATAAAACGATTGGAAAAAAAGTTTCAGCTCCATAACGATAAAGGAACGCCAGCTTCCACCAATGGCTAGCACCAACGCTAATGCTAACTCTTAACCTGAGTGACATTAAGAGGAATCGTCAAGATTGAAAAAAAAAAATGCCAATAATAACACGATAAAACAGTTTATTTGCCGAAACAACAACAGTCAGTAACGGTGTCGAGTTGACGTTAAAAGTTTCTCATTGAGGAGGCTGGCAGAAAAACACGGCTAATGATAGCTGGCTAGCTAGCCCAAATTAGCCAAGAGCCTGCTAGCTGAGATTAGCTCCGCCGCCGTAATCGACTTTATTTAAACAAAATGTCGACAACGCCATCTGAAATAAACAACGGGAGGGACGTCTTTCGTAACAAATTGTCCGAACCGGCGAGTGGTCATTTAAAAAAAGAACACTTACGGGGTAGTTTCAGGTTCCCAAAACTGGTCGAGCTGCCTCCGCTGGTTTGCGAAGCCCCCGACTTTCCTGTCGAGCTTCCGCTGGCAACTGCTGATCCGACGCCTGATGCAGCGGCTCCGGGAGCTCCAGGAGGCTCGGCGAATGAGCTGGTCCTGGGCCGCCCGCTGCCGCTCATATTTGTGTGAACTAGAGCCAGGGTTAACGGCGAACGTTACTGACAACCAGCCAAGTCACACAAGTCAATCGTACGAGGAGGGGAGGGGGAAAAAAATCCCATGGAAAAAAAAAAGAACTGCACTTACAGCGTTCTTATACAGCTTTCTGCCCCGTCTCCCCCTTTCTTCCTCTGTACTGTAGAAACGATGATGGTGGGGAACTGGGGAGTTGACGCACGATGACGTCACAGCCGCAATGGTTACTGGGAAAGCGAGTTTCGAGATACCTGTCCTCCAGGGGTGGTGGCAAATGTGATGGAATGCGAAATGTTGACTGTCAGTTTCTCGAATCGTATCAGATCATAGCAAATAAATAAATACATAAATAAATACATAAATAACGCTATATGATTTATAGCCTGGGTTATTATAGTTTTGGAATTTTTCATTTGAGTTAGTTTTTATTTCGTTTTGAGTTTTTATTTTATTTTATTTTATTTTTTTGTGTTAGTTTTCAGTGTGGCTTTGTTAGTTTTTATTAGTTTTAGTTATTTAATAAATGCTTAGTTTTAGTTTAAAGTTAGTTTTAGTATTAGTTTTAGGTTGTTTAAAAAAAAAAAAAAAGTGTACTGCTTGTGCCAAAAACGTCATCTGAAGGTGATTTTCTATTGGCTGCTGCTAGATGACGTCACTTAAATCTAATTGAAATCACATTTAAAATCATCCCTATAAAGGCTCATGCATTAAATTAATTACCAAAGACGCAAACGAAGTACATTTTTGCTCTAATTATAGTTAGTTTTAGGTAGTTTTGTAAACATAAAATGTACTTTGTAAAGTTAGCAAAGTGCGTGTTGAATTCCGCAAAATAAAGAAATTAATAAAAAAATTATTTTAACAATAATCAGTCGCCACACAAAGCGCTAAGTGTGATTGAAAAGCAAGCTGTCCAATCGCTACGGGATATTTGGGCGGGGCTTAGTTTCACAGAGAAAAAATAGGGAACTGCGGCAATAGGTCGCTTGCACATCGTAATGCATCATGGGAGTTTTTCCTTCGGGCGCCATATTGGGTGTCCGCCGGTTCACAAGGTACACTCGCGAGTTACACGGTAGAGCTTATCAACCTGATGTAATTTTCGCAGTATTTTCACGATTTACCGGAAGATCAAAAACAACGATACAGGCAGAAGGTGTCTCTGTGTGGCGGGATTGATCCTAATTACGTCCCGACCAAGGGTGATTTTTTTTTTGACGGAGAAAGCTTGCTGGCCAAATGTGACATCTCTGGACATCTTTCCCTACCTCGTGTTAACATGCTCCATAACACGCCAACAAATCCCTGGAGGCTTACAATTATTTTGTAAGCGGGTGGATACAGAGTGTAAACTTTAACATCGCATCAGAAGAAACGGTTGCTGTTGCACGTAAGTAAACCACATGGTGTTGGTAATTCTGCACACAAAAATGTTGATTTGTTCTCAGGCTTCCTGTTATCATTGTGTTTACGTGCACAGCTGGCTTTACCTGATGTGGTTTTTCTAATCATTTTATAACAGGCAAATATGGCAGAGCGTATAAGAATAAAAAGTAACTGCACAGCCTCCCCGTGGCTTAATTAAATTTAATGCTACCCTTTCACTAGTTACATGTTACTTAATCAACTTATTATAAATGGTTAAGGTTAACCACTCTCAGAGGACGTATTTTTAGTTTCAGTTTCCAGTACAATAAAACGTGTTCATGGTAACTACTGAGCATACTGACAGCTTTTCTTATGATCTCACGGTTAAGGAGGCTGTCACAACACCCAATTTCTGTCTGGTGCCGGATGGCAACAATTCCCATCACTTGTCACGACAACACCAATATTATTACCAGGTATGTATGGCTTTACTTTTTGTAGTTTCTTATTTAATTCTATGTTTCATATTTTCATTACAATGTTTGTAATATTTTCAGATTCAGGCACAGATGAGTTTAACTGGACGGGACTTCTGCGACTTTGTGGTGTGGACAAAGTGTGATCGAGCGAGTCCACCCAGATCGCTCGTTTTGGCCAGTTGGAAAAGCCAGAGTTTTTTTTCCCCAAAATCCCCTCCTTACCTGAACTGCTCGGGAGAGCATTTACTAGATCAGCAGTGGACTTCCAGTGTTCCTGCTCAGCCGCTGTCACCTACCACTTGCTCATGTACTTCAAAGATGCGAAATAAAGTAGTTTTTTGTGCTGCAGCAGATTGTAAAATCAAATGATATCACTTGAAGTGTGCCAATCTAGACTGCCAAAAGGACAGTGGTTTTGTGACAAGTGTGAAACAAGGATTATTGGGAAAACTGTAACACAGTACTGGTACTTGTCTTACATTAAACAAATTTAAAAGAGAGCAACTTTTTCCTCTGTACATAGCATAATGAAAGTCATTGCGTACCCCATCAACATTACATCATACCGTCATCTCAGGATGGTAGGCACCTGTGCTAAAATAAACTACATTAATTAACAGTTCAATTTTTAACCCTGAAATTACTACATCTAATCATTATTCACTTCATTTTTTGTGCTTTTAGAAATAATAGAGATTTATGCCATTACTTTAAGAGGGACCATATTGCACATTGAGTCAAATCCTGTCATTTGTATTATGTATAGCTTTGTAAACAAACCCAACAATAGAATTTGTATAAACGCTGCCTTTATTAGCGCCAAACAAACAGTCGCATGTTGTCCTCCTCCAATGCTTTGATGCTCGCCTTCGTTTCCATCATGTCATTGGCAATCAAGTCGGTGTGGCATGAGATCCCTAAAGAAAAAAATAAATAAAATCACAAAAAAATACGGTACCAGTAATAGGTTTAATATAGTAAAGTAGTATAGTTTTTTTGTCAGTGTAAAAGAAATGTACACATTTTGTTGCATTTTTTAATGTATGAACATTGCTACAGGCAAATACTTATTTCTATAAACACTTCCAAATGTCTCTAAAATATAAGGTGCGTGTACACACACAAACAAACACATACATTCACTCATGCATACAATATATCATGTAATGAATTCTGAGTGGCATACCAGAGTCAATGATGTCAGCAGTACTTGAGGGTACAGGTTACTGGAGCCATCTGGCTGCATAACTGCAACAATCTCTGCCACTTCGAGTCTTTTCTTTGCTTGTCTCTCCTGTGCACGTTCATATCTTGGCACCGACTGGGCTGAGACATAGATGTTGTAACTTGGGACCCAACTTTAATGTTGGAGCCCAGTCGGGTTGATTGGACAGAAAAACGGGCGCAGGGCGACCTGTTAAAATAAACAAATATATAAACAAATAAAATATGGAAAGACTGGTTATTTTACCGCAGTAGGGTGGCCGTGAATAAGTTCTTTAGCATGATGTGTAGGCTACCGGGGGTCTGTTTTCTTGCATCACCCCCTTCTGTCTCTTTTTTCCAAGTTTACATTTTGCCACCAAAAAACATGTCATCGGCATTAAGAGCCCAAGACTAATCAATCCAATTTCAGCAGTAAACACTTTGCACTGGCACTACTTGGGTGAAAATGTTCGATGTTAGCTTTCGGCTAACGTCCGCTAGCCAGCTTGTACTACCGAACTTGCTTGCTCATGAATCCAAAACATAAGCAACTTGCCCATATATGGGCGGTCGAAACGTTATTAATCCTCATGCATGAAATAAAGGTAAACAAGCTTACCGCTCACAAAGTGATGGCTGCACACACGAGCCCAAAGTAACGACTTCCCTCCGGAGTCCGCACTCCTCTGTCTCCAGGCCCTGGTTCCTAATTACTTTCGGAATTCGGAAGAAAGGCCGACCATTTTCGCCCTTGGCTTTGTTCGAACAGCCAACGATGCAGCAACAATGTACCATTTTAAACGCAGAAAACAAACGTGATAGATACGTGTTAGACCGAATCGCTACGTAAATGGAGGCCACCCAGCATGGCGACTACGAGAAATCCGAGGCGGAAGTGACGACATGTGCAAGCGACCTATACGGCAATTAATGCAGCAATACAGCTAACGCTAAAGTACCTCCTATCAAAAGTAAATTAGCCAAAGTATTCTAAGAATTTAACAAAGGCACTTTTTTAAGCGAATTACTCGGCATATGTAAGAATCGGTGGGCTAAAACTACAATACCCACCACGCATAGCGCGCCGTGTGATTGGCAACCACACTGTCCAACTGCTGTTCAAGGCTTTGAGCACTTCCACGTATTGGGCGGGGCTTGCGTTCACAAAAATGGAGGCAAATGGCGGGTTAACGTCCCTTCATATGCCGTAAAACATAATTCTCGGCGAACAGCCGTCACATTCCGCGTTTCCTGCGCTCGAGACTGCGTCGGAGGAGCCTCGGCGGAGGGTGCGGGACAGGACGGGCGGGTAACGTGCTGTGATGTCTACGAACGGCGCCGTCCGACGACAGTAAATGAGGTAAAAGGGGGGTGGAAAAAAACAGAAAGGGCCCCTGACGCCTTTCGCACGCAGAGCTGCGGCGAAAAGTGGCTAGCGCCGCCTGACGGACCGCCCGGCGAACCGGGCAACCGCCGTCAGGAAATAGCGGTGCAGGCGAGAACGGGAAAAAAAAAAAAAATGGTCCTCGTTTGCCGAGGGAGCGCCTCCAACCGCCCTCCACGCGCCATCACACATATAAAACACACGAGGGAAACTTGTTGATAAAGGTTGTTGTGGTTTAAGATGAACATGAGCTAGTGGCTGGGAAGAAGCTAACAGCAAGGGCCATCTTGTGTGCTAATTGCTAAGTAACGTTGTCTTATTGTAGATTTTTATCGGTGTAATACTGCAAATTAATTCGATTTGCGTATTTAATAAACACTTAAATCATGGATGCTCTCCATAGGACGAAATATGTATTTTATTTTTATTTATTTTTTGTGAATTAGATTGACTTAAACTAACAATCAATTGTATCTTAATTTCAGTACTGTAGTCATTTAAGGTGTAAGGAATGCAGGTAAACAGGTGTAAGCGATACAGGAAGGATGCATGAATAAACCATAAAATTGCAATGACAGAAGAGCCAAAAGTAGGTTTGAGTGAAAGCACGTGAGAAAGCGGGTCAGGGGGAAGGGAGAGGTGGTCAGGAAGGAAAGGACTCTTGGAAATAAAATTGTACATATAAAAAACTAAGTGTATACCTACTTTTGTTTCAACCTGTATATTTAAAAGAAGGCTAAGGTGACAAAATATGTTTTAATGTTACGACTCTGTCTTTCATTTTGAGAAGATCCCACAGGTTAATAAAATACCGTCGATGCAAAATTGCAAATGTCACCCGGGTCGGACTTGGGACATCCTTAAAATGGCCTTTTTTTTTTTATTTTATTTTATTTTTTTAAATCTAGTCAAGTCTCAATGCCGCTTCACACACCCACAGATGACAAACATTAACGATATCCTCTGATCTTAACCACAAGACGGCAAGGGGAGAAAAAAAAAAAAAAAAAAAAAAGCAGACGGGATGTTTGGGCAGGAACTCTAAACATCAATTTGTTTTTCTCAAATTTTTCTTCACATAGGTGCCGTTTTTATCTCGCCCCGATCCATTTCATATAAGAAGACCGACTGACGACATGGAAGCGGAGAGCGTCTACATTGCGGTGCAGCAGCCCGAGGACGCCTGCGCCGACCACCAGTTCATGTGCAGTGAGTGCTTGCAGCTTTTCGGCACCCTGGAAGAAGTGCTGATCCACCAGGAGATCCACACGGGCGACGGCGGCGAGGCGGGCCCGGAGGAAGTCCACTGCGAGCAGTATCAGTGCCTGGAGTGCGGCGCCGTCCTGGTTAACTCCGAGGAGCTGCTGGTGCACCAGGAGATGCACATGCGGATGGCCGAGCGACAAGGTCGGACATTTTGTCACGCGACGTCTTTTGTTAAATTATTCAGTCACGCCCTCATTTTGATGTAGTGGACTTATGGAGTTCATGTAATAGTCCACGGCTATGCTAACATATAAATGGGAAATCCAATTAATGGGCTAATAGCGCTGATCTATATTATATGACTGGATAACAGATAGGCCAAGACTCTTGAGGTGGCGAGGCCTCCATATTGCTCCTCCCAAGAAACGTTTCTCAGCATATGATCCTGTACATTTACAGTATCGAAATTGGAGAACATTTGAGGCAGTACCAGCATAATTTATGGTGTTTTAAATTTATTAAACATAAACAAGAGGACTTCAGACATTTTACAACTTGCCTTAAATACATGTATAAGTTATGCGTTTAATAATGTTTAGTACAGGAGGAAACTGATATTTTTTTACTTAAAGAATTAAAACTGTAATTCAATAAAAGATGCTTCTGTCAAATCTTAAATTGGGGTCTAAGGAACTAGTGATAAAAGAAAAAGGTGGTCTACTACAGAAGCATATTGCATTCACTTGGGAAACAAAACAAAAAACATGTTTTTCTGCCTAATTTTTGGGGGGAGCTTTGTTTTTTGAGTATTTTTTTCTGTTCTTCTGAATTTTTTTTCTTTTTTACTGATTTATTTCCCCTGTCATTAAGAAAAGTTCAGAAAAGCAGGGGAAAAAATATTCAGAAAAACAGAAAAAAAAATTACTCAAAAAACAGAGTGGAAAAAAATTCTTTAAAAAATCAGAAAAGAAAATTATTCCAAAAAAAGTATTCAAAAACAAAACAAAAAAAAAACAGAAAATAAAATTGTTCCAAAAAACAGAGCACCAACTTCTGTTTTTCCAGAGTATTTATTTATTTTTTTCCTCTGAACTCAGACTTGTTGCAGACCACTGACCCGTATCAATTTAAATTTTATGGCACCACACTGCCCCTAAGAGGCCAACGCAGGAACAGTAGGAAGCCCTACTAGAAATCTTTATATATCGTGATTAGGGAATTATTGACTGATTGTGTTTTGTTTAATAGGGGGGGCTGTATTAAAATGAAAATGGTCGCAATTGTACGCGGAGAAGTTAATCCGAACAGTCTAATTTTCAAATTTGGAAGAATTTAACATTTGTGTGTTTGTGTGCGATCCTTCCCTCAGAGTTGTGTGAGGTTGCGGGACCCGAAGTTTCTGGTTCCCAGGCGGTCCAGTACCAGTGTCTGGACTGCCTGGCTCTGTTCGACTCGCCCGGCACGTGGTTCGAACATCGCAAAAGTCACATCAGCAGCACAACCAGCACCCACGCCGACATAACGGTAAGTCCGAGACCGGAGAAAGCGGTCCGTGTCAAAAAGTTAAGCTTCACCAACTGAGTGTGTGATTGTCAGCCGCAGGAGTACATGATCCAAGCGGACGGCAGCCTGGCCCCTGTCAACAGCATGCAGAACTTTGTGCTAAGTGAACAGCAGGCTGGGGAGATTTTGGCACAGGTATTCAAATTAATATCACCACACTGTTTTGTTTTTTGTTTTTGTTCTGTCAATAACTTCACTGCGCATCAGAAGCTACGGCTAACCTGTGCATCCGACAAGACTAGATGCAGGTTTGCTTACCTTTTGCCTTTGACATGATGGCGAGCGTCGCACCTGTGTCGGATGAGGATGTTTGCGTATGTTAGTCTTGCAAACAGTGTTTTCCGGGGTTGCTTTAAAGTGGCTCTGGATCTTCACCAAGCGTGGCTGATCATGTCATAGGGAGGAAAACTCTTGAGGAGTTATGTAAAATGATCCCACTGTAAGGAATGTAACGATAATGGCATTATTGTGATATTGCGATATTAAAACTGCCACAATATTGTCGACATGTCACAATATTGAAAGCAACACATCTGCTTCAGGTTAAAAATAAAAAAAAAATCAGGTTGATTTCAATTTGTGCAGTTCTAGCACTCTAGTGGCTAGTTTTTTAGTGCAGTTTAATTTTCAAACGGCATGTTTTGGCCCTCTATGTTTAAAAATCCACACTAATCATTAGATGAAGGGGAACGTCATTTGCTTGTGAACCGAGTCAATATGGGAACATGTGCCATGTCATGGAAATGTGTTAAGAGGAGAAAAAAAATCCTTGGATGTTGGAATCCTTGAATTTTGAGAAAAGAAGTTTTTGAATGCTTGGAATATCAACTTTATAATATAACTTGAAAGTACAATGACAAAATAAAAACAATAAAGTGAAAGAACCATACAACAAACTGAAATAATAGCAACTGAAAAAAACAGAAAAAATCCTGACGGTTCCTGTGCATTTTGGCCTCTTGGGGGCAGTGTGGTGCCCTGCATCGATGGCATACACACTTAAAGTGCGTAAAGAAGAAAGTTGCAATTGAATTCCCACAAGATTTGTGTGTGGATATTGGTTATTTGAAGGAAAAACACTCCGGAAGTCGATGCTAACTTCATGTTAGTGCTGGCCTAGCGATGTTTTAAAAACGAAGCATGATTTTGTATTTCAATATACAGTGGATGTAATTTTTAACGTTGGGTGTTTTTAGTTTTACTGTTAACTCCAACTGGGGTGTCATTAAACAGCTTAAAGAACACTTGGCTATCGTCGCATCCCTAGTTTCAACAGCTTTGCTTCGCGTCTGTTCCAGGTATTGGCGCAGCAGCAGCAGCAAAAAAAGAAAAGCCAACCCGTCTCCAAACCGGCCCCCCAGCCCTCCCTGCTGCCCCCTGTCACGCCCACCCCCGGCTCGGCCACCATGCACCTCAAGATTCTGACGGCTCAAGCGCTGGCCGACGGCTCCGTCACGTTGGCTCGGCCCGCCGGCAAGTCGCCGGCGCAGCTGAAACGAGGCGCCTCGGTGAACGGCGCCGCCCGCCAAGTGGAGCTGGCGTTGGCCCCCGGGGTCCACGCGGCGGGCGTGACGGTGCTCATCCAACCGTACGAGTGCTCGGAATGCTCCCTCGTCTTCCCGACCCCGGAGGACTTCCTCCAACACCAGGGGGAGCACTTCCTGGCTCAGGAAAAAGAGAGCTCGGACGGCGGGCTCTTGAGCGGCTTCGAGGACGCTCCGGAAGCGGCGGCGGACGACACGGTCAGGCCAGCCGTCCAGTTCGTGACGGCGGAGAGGAAGCCGGCGCCGGCCGAGCCCCAGCCGTGCCCGCTGTGCGACCGTACCTTCGCCTCGGCCAACCGCCTCAAATTGCACCAGCGCGTCCACGAGCGCGGCACACACGAATGCAACGAGTGCGGCCGGGTCTTCAAGAAAGAGAGCTCCATGGAGGCGCACCTGCGCACGCACCTGGGCGTGAGCAGGTACTTGTGCGTGGACTGCGGCCAAGGCTTCCCCACCGAGATGACCCTCCTGGCACACAGGTGAAGTCCCGCCCACACGGCGGCGTCATGGTCACTCGGGCTGAGCCTCTCATCGTTTGCCTTTGCGTGTTTCTCCTGCAGGAAGTCGCACACGGCCAACCCCTTTCACAAGTGCCAGTTCTGCAACAGAACCTTCACCAACATGACAAAGTACCTTTATCACCGACGGACGCACATGAGCGTCACCGCGTCTGACGCACCTGCTCACACCAGCACCGCCAACAGCACCACTGCAGCCGCCGCCACGGTAGTCCAAAACCTCATGCTTAGTTGACAACGGGACAGTCACAAACAAATTACAGTACGAGATTTGTACAACTGTAATAGGCAACTGGCCATCCCCAGTTTTTAAATGTTTTGGAAGTTTTTTTTGTTTGTTTTTCTTAACCAACCCCTACGAAAATCTTCAATAAAATACTTCTGAACATTAATTATACATTTTCCACAAAGAATGGAGAGGAATGGGGAAAATAAATTACGGAAACATGAAATCCTCGGGTGTTGAACTACAAATGGGGTATATGCCACGGAAGAGGCGGGACTTCCGACTTATGTGTAGTGACGTGTGGGCCGTGTTCCAACACTTGCACCCCAACACCTGCGCCCCCCCCAACCACGTGCTCGCGTTGATGGGCGGGAGCGCGCAGGGCGTCTCAGCTCTCTGAAGTGCTTCGGACAACTGACAGACACACTCGCACCAGTCGACGGGAACGCGCAACCAAGGGGCACAAAGTCGGAAGCACAAGTATTGGGACGCGGCCCAAACATCACGAACCGGAATCAAAGCTAATGTGCAAAAACAGGCCTATACCCCATATGCAAGGGTTGAGTAATTTTGCAGATGTAATGTCACTATTTACCACCAGATGGCAGAAATTACATTGAATGTTTATTTTGATGCAAGAGCCTGGTTTTGACCTAGAAAAAAAAATACAGTATGTGCCTATTTTGTTTTTTTTGCTTGAACCTCATTGTTGTTAATTGCTCTCCTTTTTTTTTTTATATTGAAAAATATCAAAAATTAAAAAATATTAAGCGCATGTACTTTGTCATTTTGTCACAAAATCTCGTTAGTGTGTACTTGATAAATTGTGGCCCCCACCACCATTGAAGTCGCCCATGGCTGGATTAGACGATGAAAGGAGGACAAGCGAATATTTACCATGAAAATGAACGGTTACTTTGGGCTGTAACCACACCCCCTAAACGATATTTTCCCTGGTTTGGCAAGTTTTTTTTTTTTATTTAATTCTCGTATTTTATTTTCATGTTGTTTTATCATTGGCTTTGTGAAATCTTTCTTCAATTTTTACCGTGTGCATGAATTGAAATAAAATGCAAACTCACTCCGCGGTTTCTCTCCCTCTCCAGGTTAACTCCGCCCCACGACGAGCCGCTCTCTCCACGCTGGCCATCCTGCAGCGAGCCCGCGACAAGAAGGCCTCTCAGATGATGCCCCCCCTCACCGAGGAGGAGATGGAGCAGATTGACCAGGACGCCGCAGAAGGAAAAGTGGACGAAGAGCGTCCCGGCGCCAAACCCGGCGAGGAAGTCGCGTCGGGCTCGGCGGAAAGCGCCGGCGGCGCGTTGGCCTGCCGCTCCTGTCCGAAGACGTTCCCTTCGCAGCCGCAGCTCCTCCGGCACCGCCGCGCGGCGCACGGGCCCAAGCGCAGCTTCCTGTGCGGCGTCTGCGGCAAGACCTTCAAGAAGCAGATCCACGTGCGCGCCCACATCCGCACGCACACGGGCGAGCGGCCCTTCCAGTGCGCCGACTGCGGCAAGACCTTCTCGTCCCTCGCCAACCTGAGCCGCCATGGCCTGGTCCACACGGGCGCTCGGCCGTACCGCTGCAGCGTGTGCCAGCGCGCCTTCTCGCAGTCGTCCAACCTGCGCCAGCACGGCCTGCTGCACGCGGCGGGCGCCGGCGTCGGCCTGACGTGCCCCGACTGCCCCGCCGCCTTCCGCTGGGCCGCCAAGCTGGCGGCGCACCGCTTCACACACCACCCGGGGTCCCCCGCGCCCTTCCCGTGCACCCGCTGCGAGGCCGGCTTCCTCACCAGGAGGCAACTCGGCGCCCACTGCGCGGAGCGGCACCCCGTCGCGCCGCCGCAACCCCCCGCCGGCCACTCGCGGCCGTCCACCTCCACCGCGGAAGATTCCGACGCGCCGCCACAAAGCGGCTTGGACTGCGACGTCTGCGGTAAGAAGCTGAACTCCGCCGCCAACCTGCGGCTCCACAAGCTAAGCCACCCGGTTCCCGGGCGGGCGCGCGGCGCCCCCGGCCGGCGCGCCAAGTCCCACCAGTGCCCCGTTTGCGGCAAGCTGTTCGTGTCCAGCTCGGGCGTAGCCCTGCACCAGCGGGTGCACACGGGCGAGCGGCCCTTCCCGTGCCAGGTGTGCGGCAAATGCTTCCGGCAGAGGACGCACCTGCGCGAGCACCTGCGCACGCACACGGGCGTGCGGCCCTTCCGCTGCGAGGTGTGCAGCAAGAGCTTCGTCCAGAGCATGCACCTGGTGGAGCACCGCCGCACGCACACGGGCGAGCGGCCGCACGTCTGCCCGCACTGCGGGAAGGCCTTCAAGAGCTTCTCCAACCTCAGGAACCACAAGAAGACGCACAGTCGCCAGCAGGAGCAGGAACAGAACGCCGGCGCCAAAGCCATGGAGGTGTCCGCTGCGGAGCTCCCCAAGGGGCAGCCTCACCTCATCCAGATCCAATCTTCGGACAGTCAGCAGGTTTGTATGCGACGAGCGCAGGGGCAACAAATTCATTTCAAAGAGGCACATTTTTCTTAGTCGCAGGCCTTTTTTGTAAATTTGTAGTTAAATTCTGTAGTTAATATCAAAATAAATCTAATGAAAGTCACATTTAAAATCATCCCCAAAGGCTTATGCATTAAATTAATTACCAAAGACTAAATCAAAGGACATTTTTGCTACAATTATTAGTAGCATTGTCATTTTTATTTTATTTCGTTAAACAAAATTGTTTTTTTTCCCGTTAGTTTTAGTGAACTAAAATAACCTCGCCCCTGATCAACATTCCTCCTCCAAAGCATTACCACATGACGTCAACTATCTGTCGCAGGGCACCAACACCATCATGTGCAACGAGTTCGGGGAGACCATCGCCATCATCGAAAGCAGCGAGGGCGGGGCGCTGCCGCTGGAGCAGGCCCTGGAGATCTTTCACACGGCGCTGGAGAACGGCCTGGACGGACTACAGATGCTCTGAGCGACAAGAAATTACTCACATTAAAAAAAGCGCAGTTATCTTTTTTTGAAAGAAAGCTTTTTTTAAAGGAATTTAATTGATCATAGTCTTCTGGACTTAGTTGATTTTATTAAAAAAAAAAAAAGTTTCTCAATGACTTCCAAACTTTAAAACTAAAGTGTGTATATACTGTATACAATTGTGTTTTGTTTTTGTTTTAATGGAAATTGAACTGTAGTGAGGAACAAGTACTTAAAAGGTTTTGAATGTCTATATGAACGCATTGTACATTTTTCTTATGAATTTGTGACAGCCGGCGGTCTCAACTAAATGGGATGTTAATAAATCAGTGAACTCAGTTCGTGTCCCGTAGAATTCATTCACCACATTTTCATTTGTTTTAATTGAACTGACCACCTAACTTTATTGGCATACTGAAAGGTACAGATACAAACTTAAATTATTCATATAAATTTGTCTCTTGGATACTGGAACAGCCAAACAAAACACAAAAACATTAAAAGCCATATAATCTGATGTCTTTGCTTATCAGAGTGCAGTTTTTGTTCCGTGATATAAAGTCCGTGTATGTACTCTTTACAGTATTTACCCAACAAGTTTTGCACAAAGATCAAGTTGTTCTGTCCCGACAGCTCTATTTTGATTGTGACCGTTTAGAGGGAGGAAAGGCATAACGTGACAAAAGTAGGAAGAGGGAAAGAGGAAGTAGATTGTTGAGGTGAGTCTAGAAACATAAAAAAAAAAAAAAAAGTTTGTTAAAGGAAAGACAAAGCACTGAGGAAGGGTACAGTATATGCCTCCAAAAATTGGAGGGGCAAGGAAAAAAATAAGGAATAATTAAAAGTCACAGGTGGAGCCAATATCACAATGTTAAAATTAAAAACACTTATTAAAAAATAAAACTAAAAATGGCCACCGCGGACCAACCTCCTTCCTTCATGCGTAACCCAATCACAGGCACGGGAATGTTTGCTTCCTTCAGACGACGACGACGCAGGGTACAGCGGGAATGATGGCACAGCCAGGGGTCCATTCATGTCAACTCTGCAGTCGTTATTTTTTAAGAGCTCTCCGGAAGTGGTCAACCTGTCGGCTAAAAACAAAACAAAACAAAACAAAACAAAAAAACTACCAAGGGCGCCAGTGGTTCCGGGTTCAGGGATGGAAAAATTGTCTTGAGGGTCCCAGCCCCCCAGAATGTCAACAGAAACTTAGTGGAAGTGACTCCACATCCAGGGGAAAAAAATGATTGACTTTCCCTCTTTACATTATTCAAGTCAAGATAAAATGTCATATCCTCTTTTTAACGCCAATGAACACATTTGGTCTTACCGAACATCCATGGGAGAGTTCCGGGGAGTCCAACATTCCGGAATATCAATACAGTTGCCATGGTTTGTCCAACTTTTTTTTTTTTTTTTGGTACTCTTGTTCTAAACAGACATCTCACTTGGCTTCCAGAGATGGGAATACAAATCCACATTGTGGCAAGAAAAAAGGTCCTCATCTGGAAGAATCCTGCGAGTCGCCGGGATCCTCCTCGGTCCCGGGTTCCGCGTCCTCGTCCTCTCTCCCGGGCCCGTCCCCTGACTGGGCGCCGGAGGGCCCGGGCAACGAGTCGGCGGGGACGACCAGACAGGCGGCGTCGGCAGGGGTGGCCGTCTGCATGATCTTCTGCCGGACTTCCCTGATCTTCAGCTGGAGACACACTTTGGTGGGGAATATGTCCGAGTACCTGGTCTGGAAGGCGGCCGTGGCCTGGGCTGCAAGCGGAGTAACAATGTCAACATCGGTTGCTGGGCGCATTAATTTCTTTTGTCATCAAAAAGAAAAGTGAGCTTTTGCTAACACTGTTGCTAACCAAAAGAGCAGCACCCACTCACTTGTTAGTACCATACACTCACCTGAATTAAAGTACAGTGTCATGTTTACCAACCCACTTCCTGTCTCTTTGATTGCATGTGGAGTCATTATTATTATCATCATCATGTTGCAAGCTCTCAAATATTGCAATCTATTTGGGAGGGCAGGTTAGCGTGTCGTTTGTAAAGTTATGTTTTTGTCAACCTGATGGAAAGAAGCCCTGCTGCTCCTGGAAGAGCTGCATGACCAGCGCCCTCCTCTGGTCCAGCGTCCGTCGTAGGGACGAGTACGGCACTTTGTCGAACTCCAGTTCGGCCAGGATGTCCTCGCCGTCGGTGCCTACGACGCAAAAGACAAAAAAATTGTACGTTCTTCATAACATGATCCACAGAATGAAATGTGAATTTCTCGGCATGCGGTTACTGCACTGCGTGTACACTGGTGTGCGTTTTACCTGGCCGGTCAAAGGTGAAGATGTCACCTTCGCATTTGGCGGCACTTTTGGGCGTGTTGGGCTCCGAGCTGCAGCTGGAACGCCGCCGACTCTTCCTCTTTGGAGACACTTGATCGTCAGTGGCTGAGTCCAAGTCTGAACCACAAAAAAAGGAGGAACGTGACTACTCGGTTCTCTTTTAGCAGTAACCAGATCTCTGTGACTGAAAGCTAACAACGTAAAACACCATTGACATGCTAACGGTTAGCATCGACGGTTGACTTGACTGTACAAAAAAATGACTAAGCATCTTACTGAGTAACCTTGACAGAAGTGGTAGAAGTGCTAATCTTCTTTGTTGGTGTCTGCTGGACTGTTTTGTACTGCCACCTTGTGGCCAAAGCGGGCACACCAGAAGTAGCAGTACAATGAATGTTGAATTCTGTACGTTATATTGATGTTAATTCATGTTTTATTAAATTCTTCTTAATAAAGTTTCATATATATATATTCAACAAATTGAACTCGCAACTCAAGGCACCAACAATAATCAATATAAATAAAAATACTAATGGTAAAATGGGAACCTGTCGAGTTCTTCCTCTTGCGCCGATAGCTGCCCAGGATGGCGCGGGGCGACGTGGCGAGGCTCTGCAGCGTGGGCGACGGCAGCACCTCCTCGGGCCGAAACTCGGGCAGCTCGGCGAAGCGCTCCTCGAAGTAGACCTCCGACAGCACCCTTCCCGACCAGCACACACAAAAAAAAAAAAACGCACGCGGCATATAGTGCGCAGTCCCGCTGCCGATTTTGGTGTCGTGTTAACCAGCACTCACTTGTCCACGGAGTCAAACGTCTTCTTGAGTGGCGGGGGGCGGGCTTTGATCTTCTTTGGCGCCGGCCCATCTTTGTCTGAGTGCGGCGGTGGCGGCGGGGTGGGCTCGGTGGCAGACGAGGGAGGTAGCGGAGAGGATGGGAGCGATTCCTTCCATCCAGCCTCAACAAAACACAACCATGCAAGAGTTAGAATGCTCAAGACTCATTTTACTACTCTATTTATTTATCGATCAATCTTTAAATTCAGGACCCTTGGGATATTTTAACAAAAATTGTCTTCTGGGAAAAGTAGCACGTTATAATATTATACTTTATAAAAGCATAAATAAATAAAAGAAGAAATTTTTGTCACACTTAGCATCAACTTAATGCCATTCTGCTGCCCGCCATGGCCACATGGGGGCAGTATAAGAAACAATTAATTATAGTGTTCATGGAGACACAGCTCCTTGCAGAGGATAAGGAATATAGGACTGAGTGTTTTTGCATTTGATAATGTGTTGCTACGTTTTTTTGTGTTCAAATATTGGTTGCTAAAAGGTTTTTATTTAAACACTTGACCCCCGCATACTCATGGTTCGCCACTCACGCTCACTTACCTCACCTATTTGTCATTCCCCCCCACAGTAGTTTTGTAATATTTTCTTTTTTTTCTTGGCAAACAACTCCCACTTTTTGTGAAAAACATCAATTGCACATTTCTTAGTTTTGAAAAAGAGAGTTCTGTTGTATTAGGGATGTAACGAAAAGCACGATATCCTGATTATTAAATGTCATGTTCATGATATTTAAATGCAACGCATGTCAGGTTGATTGCCATTTGGGCAGTTCTAGCACCCTCTCGTGGCTAGTTTTTTTTAATGCAACTTAATTTTCATTAGGGATGTTTTGGCCCTTCTATATGTTTAAAATCTACAGTAATTGTCAGATGAAGGGGAACATAATATACCTGTGAAGCAAGTCAATATGTGGAAGAACTCAATGTGTGCGTGCATTAACAACATAACATAATAATACTATTATTATTATTACGTACAAAAGCACAATATTGTGCTTTTTTTTTAGTGTGAGCTCATTTTTATTTTACAATATTGTGACCTTTTTTTAAATATCGCCAACCTCCCCACAATATCGTGATAATTATCCTATCGTGAGTTTCATTTCGTGATATCGTATCGTGACATCTGGATATTGTTACATCCCTAATATATATATGTAGCATTTCCCATAATGTACTAGCATTAACATTAAGCTAAAGGCTAACTTTTTCAAATACGTGCAATAAGTGCAATTCACATAGTGTTACGTTTAGTTTGTCAGTAAACGTTGGGTGTGGCATTAAAGAGCCTGAAGCCTCATTTTTTAAAGAGCCTGAAGCCTCTTTTTTTTTTTTTGAAGAACTGTTCACTAATGCCAAACTATTTGCCATCCACTTCAAGGTACCGCTGTCAATTCTCCTTTCCACACAAGCTGCGCCAGAAGCAAATTACCTCTCTGGTGGTTTCTGCCGTGTTGTCACAGGAGGGAGGCTCCTCGGCCGAATGCAAAGCAGGAGAGGCGCTCGTCGGTCCCGCCGGTTCCGGCTCAAAGGAGAAGTGGCTGTTGGATGCCACGGCCGCCTCTCTTTCCCTTTCCTTCTCGCGCTCCTTGCCGCGACCCCCTCCTTCGTAATTGCCCACCGGGATGCTGGCCAGTGTAGCCTTCACTTTCTGCGGGGGCCTCGATGGGAGCTGGCTGAGCTTGATTGTGCCCGCTGTGCTGGCTGCTAGAGAGGATTTACAAATGATAATTAAATGGATGATGAAAGAAATAAAATACTGGAAAAAATACTGAGAAAATAAGGCAAAATATACAATTTATTTCAACAAGAACTATAATTTAATCAAATGTAAAATGAGAATTTTGAAGACTATATTGTAATTTAAATAAGATTCTGAATAAAATATAAAATGTGATATAAAGTACACAGAATAAACTCAATTAAAATCAAATAATGACCAAAATTCATTATTATACAACTTAAAAATTGTGATTTCTTAATGTTCGGTAAATGCCTAGAACTGGCAGCAAAAAAACAACTGAATGAGCTAATTCTACCGTTTTCTTTCTTTTTTTTTTTTTTTTTTCAGTCAGTATCCAACAAGATCCAAGTCAGGAAAAATTTTCATAAGTGTGCGAGCTAGCTGGTCCTTGGTTTTAAAAAAATTCATTTGTTTTTTATTGTGTTACAGATTCTGTAATTGAAAAACAATCACAATCTGTATGTTTACCCCAGTAAAAGACTTGAATCAGTACTTCTACTATTTACTAGTTTATTTTTTTTCCACAAGTATCTGTACTTGTATGTAAATACAATGTTCAACTACTTCTATAGCACTTGTATCATGATGTGAACATGCATACCAGGTGTTTGAATTTGAAGAGGAGGACTGCAGGGTCTTGCAGGAAGAGTGGGTCCACCAGGAGGCGCTGCTGAGCTGCTACTAATGGCGCTCTGCGGCTGGCGTTCCGGCTGCACCACCACCTCCGTCAACCGCTCAGCCTGCCTGTCGACAGCTCTGTCCGCAGGCAGGTGGCGCTCAGGATGCGGTTGCGGGACCGTCATGGCGGCGGCGGCGGGGGGCGCCGTGTGTTTGGCCACGATGTGGCCGGAAACGGCGGAAGGGCTGGAGACGGAGTAGACGGTCGCGCTGGGCGGTACAGACGCCATAGAGACCACCCCGGTCGCCATGGTGACGCTCTGCGAAGGAGGGTAGATGGCGGTGACGATCTGACCGCCCGAACCGCAGACGGGGGCTGAGCTGGGGGGCTGTGGAGAGGGCGCGGTGGCCAGGAGAGGCGGCTGACCTGAATGCGGGTGGACACAAGTGTTCAAATAGAAGCCATACAAGTTTACTAACTACAACAAAATAACTTTAGTTCAATTATTGTGTGGTACAAGTGCCACTGGTGGTTACATGGGCAGGCTGTCACTAATAGTTTGCATAAGAATCATTGTACCATAGTTCAGCTGCATTTGACTTTTAAGTTAGAATACTGCATTTACTTATTGTCCCCTGCATACTTGATGTTCGGCACCCACGGACTCAAACATTCACATTTTTTTTCCCTCAATATTTTTTTTTTTTAACACATGGAAAACATATGTTGAATGTTCAATTAATGCAGGATATAAATACAGTCAAAAAAAAATCTGTGATGCAGTGAAGCTGCAAAAAGTGAACGGCGATGCAGTGAGGGATGACTGCAAAGTTCGACATGAAATGATGTAACTCTCTGCTGCACTGACCAGCGATCAGCGGCTGAACCAGCGTCTGGCCAGGCGGCGGGATGGTCGTGAAGCCGAGGGTGGCCAGGGAAGGTGGCACGTATGCCGAGCCGGGCAGAGGCTGCGCTTGGTGGGAGGAGCAAGAGGACGAGGACGAGGGCGAGGAGGTGGCTGTGGTGGACGCCAGCGGCAGCGAGGATGGCACCCCCGGAGTGGATTGCACGTAGGTGATCCTGCAGAGAGTTGAGAGGGCTGTTTTAGAGGAAAATGTTGAAGGGGTCACTGGGTTTAACAATGTGACAGATACAGGAAGGAAGCCTGGTCAGAGAACAAAAGGAGAAGTTGTTGCAGAGGATGCGTAGTGTTGTACGTGTGGGTGTATAGATGAGAGGTAGCGAGCGGGGGTGGACGGCCGAGGCAGCGCAGGGGCCACCAGCAGCATGACTAACGCATCCAGAATAGAGCTGCTCCGCCACAGCAGCACACCTGCTGTACTTCTCCTTATTCCCCCCCACACACATGCACATGCAGAGATTCCAAACAATCCTGCTTCCTGCTCTGCACCATCATTTGGAAAGTCAACCACAGTTAAAGCACTACACAAAGAAATTCATTATTTGGCTCAAATTTATACCACTGACAAGAAGAGAAAAAAAAAAAAGTTAACCAATTTGACAGCCATTTTATTGTGCTCAGTTAAACAATCTGCCTGCCCAGTGTGTGAACATGTCGTGATTTTGATTGCTTGCTATTATTGCTGTAAATGTGCACACTCTGTGCATGTGACACACATTTTGATATTCCCTTCAACACAAAGACCCTAAAGTCTGATCACATGGGCAAAACAAATGCTGTGTTTTTTTATTGCTCTCCGAGCAACAAAACAACATTTGGAAATGTGTCCAAATGGCAATCATTTGATATTTTTGTACGTCACGTTGATACCTGGTGGTTGGAGGCGGCAGCAGAACAGCCTGCGAGGGCGCCGTGGAACCTGGAGCCACGATGGCAGCGGTGGCCATTGTCACAGGGAAAGGGCTGGCGGGGTGGATCGCACCTCCTTGAGACAGTTGAGACTGGACCACAGGCATGGGTGCGATCTGAATGATCTGGAGAAGGAAATTAAGAAAACAAAATGAGTGCTCCGCATTGTGAGCAAATAAGATTTTTAAACTGTTTTTAAATGATTGTGCAAGACTGCGAACCTTGCTTCCTGCCTGAGCGCCATTCTGGACAGGAAGAGGCGGGGCCACAATAGGAAACTGCTGGGCAGGTGCCGGGGCGGTGCGTACCGTTGCCATGGGGACAACCATTTTACCCTGGAGCACCGGGGACTGTGTTTGCACTGAGCAGAGGACAAATACAAATTTGTTGAACAGCTGCAATAAATAACTGACAAGATGCGCATCCCACCTTTCATAAAAAGCTGGGTACATGTACCGATTTTTAAACTGCAAGAAACCCTATACATGCATCATCCAGACTGCCAGAAATGACAAACAAGGTTGTTTTCTATAAATGGTCTGTCACAATTAAGTTCTGTGGCTTGACCCCGACTCAGGATTGACCATGCAAAGATGTGCAATCATAAATATTGAACAAGTTTATATGTATGATTGTCGGAGCCCACACCATAAGACGATTACTCAAGATAATCTTTTCAGAGAAATCTACTAATCGGACCTTTCCCAAATTTCCAAAACTTCGTCTCAATTATCACAATACATGTAACACCACTTAATGATTATCAGGCTGGACTTTTTTGTCGAGCAAATTAGGGAAGGAAAAAATAATCTACACATAAATCACACCAAATGATCATTTTTGAGGATAATCTGTAAAGGAAAGCCAAACGGTCTTTTGCTGACTATGATGAGAGGGAAGGAAAATGATCAAATTTTGCTCAATCGTCAGAATTCGCCTAAAAAAAATTAATAATAATAAATATATAAAAATATAAAATAAAATAAAAAATAAAATAAAGCACACTGTTGCATGATTCTTAGCGCTCACCTCGTGTTCCCGTGCTGGACGAATAACACACAAGCGAACTATGACCCTGCTGCTTCCCATTGGCTAAGGGCGTGTGTGTGGGCGGAGCTGCGGGAAGGTTGAAGATACCGGTCGGCTGGCAGAGCTGCTGCGGCGGGCTCTTGGGATTGGCGGGGAGGGTGGGTAGTATGTACTGGACTTGCGTGATGGCCTTGCCCCCAGGGGGTGCCAGGGAGGGGCTGGGGAGGAACTGGGGCTGCAGCAGGGGTAGAGGCAGGGGTCCGTTGGAGTGGCTGTTGGACGGGGGCTGAGGCTGTGGAGACGGGGTGATGAGCTGCACAGCGGGCTGCCCCGACAAAGCGCCCCCAAGCACTAAATTCGTCACCATGCCGGCACCTACGGGTCCGGGTGATGGGGAGGAGGAGTAGCCGCTCGGCATGGCTGCCGCTCCGCTTCCCAGGGCCGAGCCAATCAGGAGTTGCGGCTGCTGGAGCGTCAGGGGCTTCCTCTCGGGCGGGTGCGGGCTGGACGAGGCGCCGCCGTCCCTGGGCCTGCTGACGATGGGGAGCGGCGTGCTGATGACGGGGCGCATCACGTTGGTCAACACGGTGGAAGCCACTCGCACGGCGCCGATGCCCAGGTGCGAAGGCGACGCGGAGATCACCGATTGGCCCGAGGACAGCGACAGGTGGAGAGGGGAGGCGTGCACCGCTCCTGCCTCACCCGCAAAAGCGTCCTTAACGTCTCCGTCGCCTCTCTTCCGGGGGTCGCTAAATCCCGCTGATCTGCCCTCGTCGTAGCGCTTGCCGGCCGGGTAGGAAGACAGGGACACGCTCCTGCCGTGATGCGAGGAAGACGAGGACGCCGTGGAGCAGATGACAGGAGCAAAGACTCGCTGGGAAGCAAAGCAGGCCGAAATTGATCGCGTCTGTCACCTGCGTTATGTCAAGTGGGATCTAATGCTGCATTCGAGGGTGGTCGGAAGTCGGACTTTTCCGAGTTCAAACCAGGAAGTGTGTACGGGAACACCCCCTTGAACTCGGAAATTCAACTTCACCGACGGACTACAAGTGACGTCTCTCTACAATGGCGACCACAGACCGTGAATGGTAAAACAACTTACTCGAGTATAAAACTAGATAGCTTTCTTGATTCATAAATATTCGACATAACTTCATATAACGCAACGTACGTGGCAGTATTCCGCTATCTCCCTGCATGAAATTATACGGTGAACTACTGAACTGTATGAAATCATTATGAAATAAGATAAAAACAAAGCAAAGAAAAATTGCGAGAAGGTAAGTTTGCTGGAGGTCAAAATGAGTTTTGAGGACCAAAATAAAAAACAATTTACCGCTATCCGCCATTTTGGTTGTTTAATTTCGCCTGGAACGCTTTCAGGTTGGAACTGGGAAAACGAACTTTGATATGTCCAACTTCCGGCCATCCTCGAATGCAGCATATGACTTCTACGACGATGTCATAACTGCCAATTGATGATGAACCGGGGCATTTATGAAGTGAGGTTTCACGGTATTAATATTTTGTCCAGAATGAAGATGATAACTTCATGATTTTCCTTGTACAATTAATCCCTTTAAAAAGTAATATTTCTACTTGCTGTCAACTGATGATGACATCACCTGCCCTGAAGAAGTAGGTAACGGCCAATCATGGCTCACCTGTTTTCTGGGTTTGATTAGAAAACTGAGCCATGATTGGTCGTCACCTACTTCCTCAGCACAGGTGACAGCAAGTAGAAAAATTACTTTTTAAAAGGTATTAATTGAACACGAAAAAAATAATGAAGTTACCAAATTAATTAAAGACAAAATCTGAACTTTTTACTGCTGAAAATGGCTCAATGAGTCAAGTATCCCTTTAAGAAACGACCGCTTACCTTCTGAGCGCTCTCGTCACCGGAACCTCTCTCGCTGTCGCTGTCAGTCACCCGCTCCTTACACTTGAGGTCAATGGAGCTGCTGGGATAAGGGTCCTCTGGAGAACAAAATGCACTACATTCAATGCCACAACACCAGAACACTTCTACAAAGTAGACCTAGGACCAGTATCATATTCACATCGTTTCCCATATTAGTAAATAAGGAGCCCGGTTGGATGCAATCAGGGAGTCAATCACGCTCAACTCTGACGAAGACATGATAACGGTTTATACATAACAAAAGCAGGGATTTATCGACATGCTGAAAACTTTTGATCTGAGATTTGTGCTTCAAGCCACAAAGAAAAAAAAAAGTATTTGGTGTGAACTAAAGAAAATCGCAGAGGGGGGGGACTTTTTCTTTCTTTAAGCAATGGTGGGGGAAAATGTGACAGTCTCTAAACTACTATTTTTGGGTCTTACTCGACATTAGCCCCAGGGAGCACAGTGCGACGGCCTCAAAAGTAAAAAAAAAAAAAAAAAAAAAAAGTTTGGTTGCGGTTTCTTACCAATGACGTCATCGTCTCCCTCCTCCTCACAGATGACCATGCGCTCCTCGTCGCTGGTCATGTCCTCGCTGACGCCCCGCTGGGACTGCGACAGGGGCGGAGCGTGGCTGGAAAATTGGCCACCACCATCCCCGCACATCTTTACATTAAAAAAAAAAAAAAAAAAAGTTTAGGCGGAAAAAGCGTAGCCATACATGTGGTGCTTTATTTATTTATTTATATTTTTAAATACATTTTTTCATCCGTATGGCATACATTGTAGGTGCACACGGCAACGATTAATATGGGTTCTTGTAAAAACATCTCCCCAGTACTTAATAATTGTAAGAACCCCAGCTTGTACTCACTCACACACTTGAACTACATTTTCAAAGACCAACTCTGACAAAGGGCTGAAAATGAGCATTTGTGTACAATTTATTGTTTACCTGTGCCAATTCCGCCAAGGCTTGCGTATTTCCCCTGTCGCCCCTCTCCATGTTGTGCACGGCACTTTGCGAGAAGGCTCTGGGACGCGTCAGCTGGCTCATATGAGCCTCCGCCATCTGACTCCTCTCGGACATGCCCGCCAGACCCGGACCCACCACCCCCTTCAGCTCCACAGAATGCGGCTCTACTGGGCGGAAAGACAAAAGGGGATGTTAAGGAAAAACTCCAGGAGTCATGTCTTTTGAGAGCATTGCGAGACCAACCCGTGGATTCGGACATGCTCCTCTCACGGATATCTTTGCCGCCGGGGACACCGCGACCTTCGGAGCTGGACTTTTTCCTGTCTTTGTTGCACCACTTCCAGTCTGGGTGAGCCTTAAAGTGGGCCTCTTTTACCTGGGGAAAGAACCACTTTGGGAATAAACACATGGATATATAAAGAAAAATGTAGTTCAGTCCGTTAATAATACTGTTATGTCTCCTAAATCCTAACTTTTTTTTAAAACCCATATTAAATTGCATCAGTGTACCTGGAAAGCCAAGTCGTGGTACTTCTGTTTCTCTTTAGGTCCGAGGGCATACCACCACTCGCCCAGGATCTTGCTGACGGTCCTGTTGTCCTGGTTGGGGTGGCGCTGATGCACCAAAGCTCGATGGCGCTTGCTGAAGATCATAAAGGCGTTCATCGGTCGCCGGATGTGATCCTTCTCCCGCTAAGAATAACAAGACAGTAATAATGAGAACACTACAGAAGACTTCAATACTCCACATTGGAACCACGAAAGGTGAAGGTTAAGTCATATAACTTGAAATTTGACCAAAAATACACTTCAAAAAGTCTTTATTTATTTTTTTGTTCTTTTATGATCCTACCACGTGATAGAAGGATGCCAGTGATGGCAATGAGGGAAATCCCTTGATTACACAACTGCAAATGGAACTAATTGTGGCATAGCAGCAAATGTTTTGTTTTGCAGGAACATGTATAAATAATTTTTCTGGGTGAATTTGAGCCGGTGCATGTTCAATCATCCAAGGAGAAAACTCAATAAAAGTGCTTTATATTTCCTTTTTTAACCCCCATTCCCAACTGTTCCATTGCAAGTGCATGAAATTGACCACTTTCAAGTTCAACATTTATTTTTATTTTTTTTATCGTAGTCTTTCAAATTAAAAGGACTAACTTGACCTGTATCATAACAGGAAGGTTAACATGACTCTTATTTGATTACGGGCTATACAAATAAACTTGACTTGACCTCATTTTGGATGTCAAGTGTATTAAGAAGAGAGAAAATTCTACCTTTCCAGGGCTGCTTTTGTCCCCGTCTTTGGGCAGCGCACTGAGAGACTGGGTACGTCGCTTAACAGGAGATGTAGAGAGGGGCTGCTCAGGCACAACGCCAGGTAGGAAGCTACAGCAGACAAAAAAAAACCTCGTTATTTGTAATAGACATGCGCTGGCCTTCTATTAAAACCCATTTACCGGTAACACCTTTAAAGATTAAGGGTGTATTACATATTAAACATGCTCCACTTTACAAGCTCATCTCCAATCAGGCCGCTGCCTTTCATGTGATAATAGCGCACAATGAAGGAAGAAAAGCTTTTGTTCCTTCTGCTTTGTTCTGGCAGCGAGTGCTTCCGGTGCCCAAATTAGTGCACAAATTGCACTCACTCTCTTGCATGTGTGGGTACACAGTCCACCACCGCAAGAACAGGCAAGGCTAAAAGGGGTACGCAACCAGATGAAAGCATTTTCCACCTTTGCAATCAAAGTCGTCAGGAATGGGAACACTTGTCGGATATCTGTAAAAGATTATTCTGCGGTCTGATCTGCTTCGAATATTGCTGGGCCCAACCATTGTAAATGTTCAATATTTACGATGGCAAACATTTAGGTCAACACTAAGGCCTTGCCGAGTTGGCCTGAGCCACCTGTGATGGAAAAATAACGATAGCCAATTTTCACTCCTCAGAGCATTTAAAGCCCGAGTAGGTGGCGTTGCCACCTTTACACCAATACTTACCGAACCCAAATATCATAATGACAGTTTAAAAACTACGGCACGATAGGCTTCACGAAGCATGGATTGTTGTTGCTCTTTAATTACTTTGTTGCGAGTGTGCCTGCAGCAGAAAGGAAGATTTCAGATGAAAGGGCGTGACAGACATACAAGATTGAATGCTGGCTGAATTGAGGAGTCGGCGTGGAGAGCGACTGGGCAAGCTGTGGCCGAGAGCAGCTCTTGAGCGAACGTGCATCTTATTACTCCGTACAACGGCGTTACAGTATATCGTACTCTGATCAAACAGCACAAGACACACTATAGCATCATTTGTGGACTCGCTCACGTGTTAGATGTTAAAAAAATAAATATATCGTGTGTTTCCTCAGGAATTCATAAGCGATATGCACAAAGAGGACGTACGGGTCATCCACGTCGCTCTCCGTCTCGCTATCAGGCCTCTCCCTTTCCGTGTCCACTTTCTCCTTCTCCGACTCCTCGGGTGCAGCAGCATGATGAGACGGGGGACCCCTCTCCACCGTCTGAGGGGCCTCGGCGGGCTCTGGGGGGGGCCCCGCCTGACAGTCTGAGGAAATTGACACATTCAGCATTTCACACATTTGACATGACCATATTTTCAGTTGGATTTGAAAATCTCGCTTCTAACGACCAGGTTTTTCTTTTTAGTTTAAAATGGATGACCTTAACTCGAAACTTGAAGCATATTGTGGTCAAAGGTAGAATTTTGGGCAGTGATTGCACCTTTTGGTGCTATAAATAGTAAATGTTTGTTGTGGGGAATACTGCATGCTAAAGAAGGTGGCAACAACAAATCTAAAAAAAAGTATTTGCTAACCACCAAAAGGACGCAGATGACGAAATAGTAGTAGTCATGGCAACAAACATGGGTCTGTCTCCCCAGCTAGCTTGCTAGTTTAGCATGTGACATCCTCCACAAAAAGGATTTACTATTTACAGCAACAAAGGCACAAAAACAGACCAGTTTCTATCTTTGGCGACAAAGAGACATGAGATTCTAGTAAAGCTAAGACATTTTCAACTAAAAATAAAAACTTTTCTGCAGTTAGTAGTGGAAAATTGAAATCCAACCGAAACTCGTTCGCTATCATCACCACGATTAGGGAGCTGGGATTTTGGGCGAGAGTCAGAGCTCTACTTTTAATATATAATAAAAGTCACAGAACAAGCCAATCTATAAAAAAAAAAAAAAAACGGTAACTTATAGTAAAATAAAATAAAAATAAAAAAGGAATTATATGTCCTAATATGGTCATACCTGTCTTTGGAGTGGCTGCGTGGGGGTGACTGACAGGGTGCTGCCCCTCCCCCGGCTGAGAGGCGGCATCTGATTGGGTGGGTGCCAGGAAGGGCACTAAAGAATGCCAGGGGAAAACCGGAACGGACCGGGGCTCGACATTCGTCCACACTGTGGAGAGAAGACGTGGTTTGTGTAAACTGAGGGTCGGGTGTCCACAAATGGATCCGGCGGCAGCGGTTATTGGGTCATTTGTTGACTGTATCAGGCACACCATTTTGCTTTTGTTGAGTCGTGTTTGTTGTAATAAATTTAATTGGTTGAACTTCTTACTTCAAACATGCAGTACAAAAAAAATGCAACTGAAATATCCCATACAGAATTGAAGGTCAATGGTGAAATGATTTTATTACTGTATGTTTTTTTTTTAAATATGTACAACACGAACTGAATTACTAAGAGAAAACATTACAAAAATGTTTGTTGGTATATTTTGGTTGCATTTCAATACACTTGCACGTACGAGTTGTTTTGAGTTATGAGAACCTCCACAGAAAAAAAAAATTAACTCAAGCCAAGGCACCACTGTTAACTCTCTTAAGGGTGTTAGGGAGGAACCATATTTGGAATTTGAGTCTTGATATGAGAAAGTACAAGCTGTCCGCTGGAATCTGATTTGAAGGCAACAGGCCTTCCTACATTTGATTACCACTGTTTTATTTCCTTTTTTGGAATAAGAAAGAAAAGTCTAATGGTGCAAAAAGATCTGTTTTGGGGAGTAATGAAGCCACAAATATAAACATGTTAGCCCTAGAGCATGATTTCCCAAATTTGGTTCCTTCCTCAGGACATAAAATTAAGATAAATACGCCATATCACCAACACAAAAATGATTTTGTCGGTTGTTAAGATAAAACATGGATGAAAAAAAAGATCTTTTAACAAACTGCATCTGTTTGGTGTTCTGGGAATGTACCAAATTTCTCATTACTAAGAATAATGTGGGGAAATTCTAGATTGATAAAACTGACACACTCTATTACACTGAATTACATAAATAGAAATTAAACGAGATATGAATTGAACAGGGACTAACCAAACATGCTTAATCCTTGGCGAAGATACTGACGATTCTCTGATGAAAACATGGTGGAGTTAAAATCGGTGATGGTTCTCCCAAATAAAAATAAAAAAACATGTGGTCGTGTGCTCTTTTTTTTATACAGTGCCCTCTCTTCTTTAAGAGATAGTGAAGTTGGTCCAAAATGTTTATCTGTTATTGATGGGAGGATTTTGGTTGTGTCCGTTGCATCCTTCAGATAGGCTTTGGAAAAATGTAGAGGAATTGTTTGGATTCCAAGTTGGAGAATACGGAGAGAAGAAAAACTTTCCAAGATGACAAAAACAAAGTTGATTGCGGTCCAAAGACTGGGTTCCCTCGCTGGCTTCGGTCCAATTACCCCTGATGCCCTCCCGTGGTTGTTTGTTTACATTAGTGCTGCAGCGTGGCACTCAAGTGGTTAACGAGGCCTCGGATGCATCCACGGCCTGGATTACAACATCAGCCCGGCTACTACGCAGTCTCCCCGGGCCATGGCGAGACCCTCCCTGCGCAAAACTGATGCCCCTCAGACACAGCCAAGCTGCTGAAGGTTGATTAAATCCAGAAATTTAGACACAACCTCGGCGTCCAATCAGGTTTGACGCTTTTTTTTTTTTTTTTTGGGTTACGCATACATGCCCCAGGCGAGCTCCAGAACCCGAACCGCCGCGGCGCCCAATTCGGGAGCGAGTCCTCGGGCACGCCCCTGGTCGCGCACACGCCGCATAGACAGACGCCAAAACGACGCGGGTGTTCTCATGTCTCAATTACAAAGACGCATTGGAACCACGCACTCCAATTCGACTGTCCGTTTTTTTTGCTAACTACCATCCGCTGGACGCGTTGCAGCCCATCGAGGCGACGGAAAAGGGACGCTCGATTCCACGGAATTTACAGCGCGCCCATTACGGTCTTGTCGTGCGTCCGTCTACCTGTTTGCTAGGTGCGGGCAGATGTCGCTGACTGGCGCATTCATCCATCACAACCTGACCCAATGTAGCCAGCACAACTAGCACCCCCGATACAAGACACAACCGAGGCGACTACTCCGATGAGCGGACACAAAAAAAAAAAAAAAAAAAGAACGACACGAACCGCCCGTTCCTCTCTTCTTCTTCTTCCTCCTCTTCCTCAGATTTAAAGCGCTTCGGCCGCGGAAGCCGAGTAGCGAGTAGTGGAGAGCGCCGCCGTCCACACGCAGGTTTAGATAGCCGCTTCTCGCGGACGGCACTACAGGCACACGTCGTTCACCTCGGGGGATGGGGGGCCGTTTACGGCCGCAAAAGTGCACCCGCGGCCGAGGTAAACTCACGTATTTTTGTCCCGGCCCCTCGTTCTATTCTTTTTTTCCCTCCCTCCTCTTCCTCTTGTTGTAAACTAGGCTGCTTTGCTTGGTTGCTGGCTTGCTTGCATTACGTCCCCTCCCCTTCTTGCTCCTGTCAACCTCGCCCAGCCTTTGTCCCGCCCACCTCTCCCAATCCGGGTCGGCTATTGGCTGGGGTGGCCCCCTGTCATGTGCCCGCCGTCCATTTTGATTGGTCAGAGCGTGCGCTGGAATGCCAGTCATATGCAAATATCATCCGGTTCCACAGTCCTTGGCGCATTATCGATGACCCAATCTAAAATTTGTTTTGCAAAAACAACACAGCTTAGTTAATACAGCATATTTACTTTAGTTTTATGACAGTAATACTAATTGACGCTCTCTCGTGAGCGTAGTACAGTTTCTTTCGTTTACCCCCCCACCGGCTCGCACCATTGGTGCAAGCTGTCGTAGTAAGAGGAGACAGACGTGGAAGGCAACCAATTGAACACCGACATTGGGGATGTAGGCCAACCAGTACGCTTGGAGCTACTTTTACAAGATCCCGCCCCATTTTACAAACGCTCCAATTTGTGTTCCTAAAGGGAGGCACTGGTGAGCGCTCTGCTGTGTAACATTTTGCAATATGATTTATGTTAATGAGGCCTATGGAGTATATTTTATTTTTAAGATTATTTATCTTCTAGATCACAAATCACACACAGAAAAATATTCATTCCAGAAAGCAGCACGGGTCAAGTGATGTCAATTTCCAAAATGAATACTTTTATACACAAATGGACATTTCCAAAACAGTGTGAAGCGTTCTGATGCAACACGCTTGCACAAGTGGGTGGGAGAAGGGGAAAGAGGAGGCCGCTTAAAAGAGAAGGAAACGACTGAAACGGTCCATGAGTGGTGGGTAAAAATAGACAGAGAGTAATTTTCACCAGGGGGAGGCATGGACGGGGGAGGAGGAGAGAAAATAACTTGTGAAAACACAAGTTCTCTCAAACAGAGGAAGGGTAGGCCTCAGACAAAGGGAACAATACTAAAAAAAAAAAAAAAAAAAAAAAAAAAAAGTGTGTTGACAGCACAACCTGGACATTGGGAACGATCGGCGAGTTTCTCAAGCAAGATGCATGAGTCATGCTGAGCTAGCACATCCAGACAAATACAATACTGGGAGGGGTCTCTCCATTACGGTCAGCCCATCAAAGCGCTTGAGATATGACCAGCGATGCTGGGAGAAACTCTGGCAGGCTGCCCTCGCTCGTAAACTCGCTTAACCCCCTCAGTGCCAAAACTGTACACCTGCATTTTGTCATTAAGATTCATGCATTATTAACTACTCAAATATGAAGTATGATGCTTCATCATCTCCCAATGTTGTTGACGAAACAGCTTCAACTGTTTTGTGCAAATCAGTTCAAGCTTGGTACACATACAATACTTGAGCATTTTCCCTCCCTTGCAAATAAAATCAGTAAAGCGTGTGGAACATATTACAATATTTGTTTGGTTATTTACTGTATGTCCTTTTTAAACAAGCTAGTAAAGTGTATAGTGACACATTGATGATGTATGAAGTGTAAAAACAGGAGCAGACACGACTAGTCCAACAAGCTCATGTGGCCGGCATTTTGCATTTCTAGACTACTTTGTGCAACTTGTTTGTCATGGAGCTCCCACGAGATGACGTGATAGCGTGACACGACTTGACATGAAGTGGACTACTCGTCCGACTCGCTCTGTCAAAAGTGAAACAGTAAAACGAGCTTCATTTTGTATAATGTATTTGTCAATGTTGATGGCGATGCCTTGTCTAGTTTGCATTTCAAGCATACAGCTAACTCTGTGGCTAACGTCACTCTTTTTGTTGCTATTGTGTTAGCAGAGTTGAAAAAGTGATTATTGTTGCTCAAAAGTGATATTAGACTCTTAGTTCTCCTGTTTTAATCCAATTTGAAGCTATTTTTTATTTAAATTGGATTTTCTATAGGCGATATAAAAAAAAAACATTTCTCAAAAAGGCAATTGTTTCCTGATACAAAAAAAAAAAGTAGTTTTGCTGGAACTCATTATCCAATTTTCAAACTCTTTGCTGCGTTTGTTTACAGAGGCCATTCCAATTAGATGGAGCATTTTAAAAGATTGTCATTTTTGCAAAAAAAAAACCATGTAATTTTGCTACTTATATACAGGACATGGAAATTTTTTTTTTTTACTTTAATTTAAATATATTGCACATAGGCAGGGGTTGATTACTAGTTTGATGGTTTACTGTAGTTATGAAAAGTTGCTGTCATCGGCAATTACTTCTTTTCTTTTTTGATGGACCTTCTAAGCAGGGCACAATATGATTGGCTGCTTGTTGAGTTGAGTAAATGAGCCACCTCTGAAGTTAATTTAGTCAAATTAGCTTTTGCCCCCCTTCTTCTCGGCGAGCAGAGTATGAAGGCATGGATGTAAGAGGAAAGAGACACTGTAAACACGGATGCCCTATTGCTCTCTAGATGAACTAATTTGCTCCCAAAAACGTATAGATATGTTCCATTTTAAATGTTTTAAGTGTCCCAATGACGTATTTATACGTTTTTTTTGTTTTTTATGCTAGAGCATACAGAAAGCTTTGATGCAGTCTCTCAACTGCAGAGAACGGTTGAAGCAAAAGCAGTTATTACAAAAAAAAGACCAGCAGGTGGCAGCAGAGTATAAGAGATCAACCAGAGCCATGTTAAAATAAGCTAATTTCCTCACAATTCTAAACAGATTCGTGAATAATGATGAAACTATTTGCTGCAAAACGGAAACAGATAGAAATATCCTTTTTTTTTTCCCTGATGAAAGAAGAGACTCTATTCTTTCTTTTAGTAGGTTCCATGTTTTTTATAGCAATAGAACACAATCTTCTGGGGGCCTTGCAAAATCAGTCAAAATCCAGGAAAACAGCCGGGAGCGAAGGGGTTTGCTTCAGTGAAAATGGCTGCGAGTAAATGAGTTAATGTACATTGGCCTAAAAAAAAAAAAAAATTAAAAAAAATTAAAAATACTACTACTACTACCATCCAACTCATCCATCCATCCATCCATCCATCCATCCATCCATCCATCCATGCATCCATCCATCCATCATCTGAACAGCTTGTCCTCACGAGGGTCACAGGCATGCTGTAGCCTGTCCCAGCTGTCTTCGGGCAGTAGGCGGGGTACACCCTGAAGTGGTTGACAGCCAATCGCGGGGCACACATAGACGAACAACCATTCACACTCACAATCACACCTTGGGACAATTTTAGAGTGTTCAATTAACCTACCATGCATGTTTTTGGAAAGTGAGTGGAAACCGGAGTACCCAGAGAAAACCCACACAGGCACGGGGGGAACATGCAAACTCTACACAGGAAGGCCGGAGCCCGGAATCGAATGCACAACCTCTGTGAGGCGGACGTGCTGACCAGTCATCCACCGTGCTGCCCCAAATATTCTACAATTTTCTTTAAAAATAAAACACATTGTGTTTAATTGAAACAAATGCCATTTTTTATTTATCTAAATATTTTTTAAGTTATTTTAGAGCTATAATTTGAATACCATTATACAGCAATATTTTTTTCTCATGGTTATCTTACCATTAGAATACCTAAATACATTTAAATGCACAGTTATTCAAAATTAAATTGAACTTAAAAGTTAAAAACAACTGAACTGTACTCTGTGATTCTTCTACATACCACTAGAGGCACATACTACATTTTGAGACGCACCGGCCTATTGTGGAAAAAAATAGAACCCTCACCCTCTTTCATTTAAACATTACTAACCCTCGCCGTGACTGTGTTCGCAACGTGTGTAGGTGTTCTACCATTGCTCGTCTCCTCCTCTATCAGACATCACAAACCCAATGTGCGTGTCTTCCACGTGAGCGAGAAACTTTTACTCCCACCTCCGCTGGCCACGGCCGCGTCGAGGTGCCACCTTCCGTCACCCTCCCGTCCAATCTCGCTCTCGCCTCAGTTCGTCTTCCGCCCTCCCCGGCGCCCGCCGTTTACTCGGTCCAATTATAACTCGCATGCGGCAGTCCTTCGCAGTTACCGTGGCAACAGTGATCCGCCGCGTCACCTGCGGTCTTGTCGCCGGGGCGTTCGCCTCCTATCACATCGAATTGGACCTCACTTGTCCGTCATCTGACTCAGGGACCGCACAGCACAATTTGTGGGACCCCCGTACCACCCAAACGAGAAGATTTGATCTACTGTCGGAAGAAGTTGTGAAATAGAAGAAGAAGTGAAATAGAGTGTGCTGGAGTGAACAAATGACAGATTTCAGACAAACTGATTGGAGGGGTGTTATGCTGCCCCACACACCCCCTAAAGAAAAATCATCTGTGCTCTCACATGCAATGTTTCAGTTTCGCCATATGGGGGCACTACTTGCCTGCAGATACCTGGCCAATGTGTGCACCAGAAACATTGGACAGACTATACAGTGCAGAGCAAAAAAAAAAAAAAAAAACAAGGATAAAGGGATGAAGAATTTTCAATTTTGGGGATGTGAAAATGATTTCTGAAAACTTTGCAATCTTCCCCCTGAGTATTCCTAACAGTTGAGGATTAATCTTCCAAATGACTTTTTTTTTTTTTTTTAAGGAAAAGTCCTTTTTTTGGGGGGGGGGGGGGGGGGGGGGGGGGGTCGAGTAGGCGATATCCAGATGTGCTTGTTGCCATGGCCGGTGAGGATATGCAAGGGCTTTAAAGCGTTACGTAAAAAGCACAGGGCCACCGGCGGGCGGGAGGGAGGCGGAGAGAGAGATCTGGGATGTTATTCCCGGGTATCGGTATCCGGGTAGACCAGGATGAGGCGAGCAGGAGAGGAGAGGAAGGGGGGAGGCGACGCCACTGCAATGCGTTGAAGCGAAGGGTTAAAAACGAAAACACGAAGCTTTATTTTTCCAAAGATGTTAGCGAAAAGTGTGTGTGTGTGTCATGTCGTATGTGTGTGAGTGACACGGAAAAGTGTATGTTGCAATTTTAGAAGAACGGCAGTGTATTTAGTTGTGAAGAGGCCATTTTGAACATTGCTCAGAGGAGAAAAGGCAACATTTAAAATGCAGTACGAAATGTCCCTCTAAACAATATTATTATGGGTACAGTTAATAATATAAGTTGTTAATGTTGAGCGGAAATTATACAGCACAAACTGTCATTAAGTAGAAAATGCTTGTTTTGTTTCTAACTCATTCACTCCCAGTCATTTTCACTGAAGCAACCCCCTTCGCTCTCTTTTACTGGATTTTGATTGATTTTGCAAGGCCCGTAGAATATTGTGTTCTATTGCTATAAAAACATGGAACTTACCAAAAGAGTCTCTTCTTTTATCAGGAAAAAAAAGTATATTTCTATCTGTTTCCGTTTTGCAGCAATTAGCATTCGGAATATAGCCAAGTTTCATCATTATTTACAAACCTGTTGAAAACACTGGGGAAAAGAGCTTGTTGCAACATTGCCCTAGTTGATCTATTATACTCTGCTGCCACCTGCTGGCTGTTTTTAGTAACAACTACCATTGCTTTAAGCCTCTTCAAGTCAGAGGCTTCATCAAAGCCTTCTGTATGCTCTAGAATTAAAAAAACAAAACAAAACAAAAAAACGTAAAAATACGTTTTTGGGACCATGGCAATATTTAAAATAGAACGTTTTTATACGTTTTTGGGAGCAAATTAGTTAATTTGGACATCATATAAAGCTCTATTATATGGACAAAGGGGAGAGAAAAAAAAGGCCTAGTGTGTAGCATACTCAAGATGACCAACACAGCACAACAGCACACACATATATTCCCACCAACAATCAAGAATCTCCTCCCTGAAAGCAGATGTCTGTCGTAACACGACAGGATAATCTTTCAGAGACACCAGAAAATCAAGCTTTTGTTAACTTTAATCGGAAGCGAGGAAAAATGTTCAAAATGGGCTGAGTTATCGTTGCATGTGTAACCTAATATAGCTATTGTTGAGATCGGGAGGAAAATTACCCTTTACACACGTCATCGAGGATAATCACTGAGGACAATTTTTTAGATAATTCGACGATTATCCCATTACTCACTTTGATTGCTGGAGTGGGAAAAAAAGAAGACAGAAAAAACAATCAAAGATCACTCTCCTTAACACACCTCACACCACAAGATAATCACTTTGGATAATCTTTCACATACACCCGATAATCGGGCCTTTACTGGCTTTGATCGTGACGGGTGGAAAATGCTCAAATTGCGTGTTCCCCGCTTAAGTTTGGCAAACACACTCTCACTTGCTACACGATTAGACTTGTATTAATAATACAAATGTCATATTAAAAATTCAGTGAACATTAATGACTGTGGGAGAAAAAAAAACAATTTACACCAGTGGGGAACCTTTCTCCCATCAGGGGCCATTTCAATTCCTATGAAGTTCTCTCAGGGCCAGATCATATTAGGGAAAAAACATTGACACGGGCCGTGGGTTGCCCACCCCGAGCATTCCCCCGTTACATGTTGTTACCCGTGTCATCAGATTACCCACGAATACGCATCATTGTATTTACTGCCTCCATGTTTTGCCGGTGTTTCATTAGCTCCCGCTGAAATGTTTGCTTTGTTGCCATGGCAACAGACGTTTTGGTGCTCACACGCACATCGTGGCCGGCACTCCGTGATTGACGCCCAGTCGCCCAGTTATTCTCACTCACGCACGCACACACACAGTATAAAAAGGGGTCTCATCCCTCACCTTGCCGCTAATTGTATTTCTGCCTGCTTCTGTGCGTTTTTTTTTTATTTTTTATGGCAAGTTGGGAGAAGACATTTACTGACTCATTAGTGTAGTCTTTTATGGGCCAGCATATACACGCATGACAGATGCTGCGTAAATTATGTGACGGTGCAACGGCTTATTTGACACGCATTAAAAAGAAAAAGAAGAAGACGAAGAAGAAGGAGAAGGTTCTGAGTATTGAATGAGTGATTTTGGCTCAACATTTGTAATTAGAGAGTGGAATTAGTTGGATTATGTTGCAGGGTCCGGACCCGGAAGCGTTTCTATTAAGACCCAGAGCTGGTATTAGATTATTTGGACAAATGCCGGTAATTTAAGCTTGATTTAAGAGTAGTTTTCCACTGCAAATCACGTGCATTGTAACTACTCCAGCATGGCACGACTCGAAAAATCGTTTTGTTGGGAGAAGCTTTGCGAGTGCAGCGAGTGTGTGTGTGTGATGCAAGCAAGCCATAATAGGGGGTGAGTACAAGGAAGAGTTAAGGTTTTGTTTCTGACTTTTTTTTTTTTTATAGATAAATCCAAAATATTTTGGATTTTTGCAATTTCACTAATATTCACAGTATTTATTTATTTATTTTTTTAGGCACTTTTTTTTCAAAAGCATGTTATTTTCAGTCCAGTTAAGTGGACATTTTCGATGGCTGTGTTGAAACCAAAATGCGTAAATTGTAAGAACTTCCACGTGATACGACTCAGCCAATCGTTGCTTCTGAGAAGCTTATATAATATCGTGATATCGCGATATTAATAAAACTGCCACAATATATTGTCGCCGAGTCAATACGTGGAGGAGCTCAATGTGTGTGCGCATTAGCAAGTAAGAGCCTCAATATTAATTATTAGTGATTGTAGGTTGTTGATAAGCATTGTTGCTATGCACAAAAGCACAATATTGTCTTCTTTTTTTTGTATCAGCTCTTTTTTTTTTAAACAATATTGTGACTTTTTTTTGTATCACCAACCTCCGCACAATATTGTGATAATTATGGTATCGTATCGTGATGTTTGGATATAGTTATATCCTATAGTGCAAATATCAAACGTTAAAGTTTTTTAATTGTTCACATAGGTTTGGATTGTTTAGCTGGGGCATACTATTATGTGTGTTTATGAAAATACTATTTGTAAGGCTTTCTATAGTGCCTAAATACAGAAATAAATAGTAAAGAAGCAAAGAAAAATATTTAATGTATGTCTTTTTAATATTGTTATTATATAGTAATTATTATGCATGCTATATTTGTAATCAAAATATTTAATTTCTTGACATTTTCCATATACTTGAATATACAATATTTATTTACTCCCTGACATTAAAAGTTACATAGCATGTGTCAAGAAATAAATCAAATATTGTTATTATTATACAACAATAATAAATCAAGAAAATGTTTAGATTTATTTTCCTACTTTCAGGCACTTTGGAAGGCTTGTTTAAGAAGTAATTAATTTCAGTTCAGTATTAAAAAAAAAATCACAAATATTTTTTGAATATTAAAAGAAATGTTGAAAATGTTATATGATTTGATAGTGACAAGAAAATGGTTGGGACTGAATTATTAATGGATGCTATTATGCTTTTAAGCTCTAACTGACGATCACTGGCTAGTTAGTGTTAGTTGGTCGGACTCGGCACTATAATGCACACCTACACACCACACACTCTCACCAGTACGGCTTCTTTCCCTCGGCTTTCCATACATACGCCGAGGCTTCAAGCTGAGTTTGTTAAGTCTACACTGAAAAAAAAAAAAAATGAAAAAAAAAAGACACCCACATACGTGATGCCCACTGAAAGGCCGTCAAAATACACGCACATGCACATGGGCAAGCATGCATGATCTGGCACAAAGGGACGCTATTCATCCATTGGGCGTCCTTTCAGCCGCATAAAAGGGGCTGCGAGGCGGGGAGCATACACTCCAAATGACAGCGCTCCCCTTCCTGTCCACTTTTCTGTCACAGTCGCGCGCTGCTATACGGCCCAGACGAGCGTTCACACGGGACGCCGGAAGGGCCCGCTTGAAGTGAATTGTACAGGCGGATGCTATCTAGATATGGGCATCACATTTACAATTTTTTTTTTTTTTTTTTTTTTTTTTTTACTAAAGTCATACCTGAAAGTAGTAGAAATTCAACAAGACTGTATGCTGTACTTTCTCAAAATAATAACCACCTGTCAAATAGATGTCATATACCAATTGATCTGCATTGTACATCTGGGAAAAATAAACACCACAACTTTTAATAAATGGATCCTTTTTCCCCTCTCTGATTTTCTACGAAAACTATCGCACTCTAATTAGTAGAAAACTATTGGGGTGTCGTATTTCCTCAAATGGTGAACTTCACAACTTAATTTGCTATAGCTTTGAATCATAAATTACATGTCATGACATCATGCCCTGCAAATATGGAAAATAAAAGCACAAAACATGACTACCTCATGTATTGCCTTTCATTGTTCTTCCTTTGATGGGTTTATTGGCAGGTTGGCAAACCATCTTAACTCATTTGCTCCCAAAAACGTCTAAAGATGTATTTTAAATATGAGTGTCCGAAAGACGTATTTATACTTTTTTTTTTTTTTTTTAATGGTACAAAAGGCCTTAATGCAGCTTCTGAACTGAAGAGAACGGTTCAAGCAATGGTAGCTATTACAAAAAACGGCCAGCAGATGGTAGCAGAGTATAAGAGATCAACCAGTGCCATGTTGCAAAAAGCTGTTTTGCCCACAGTTTTAAACAGATTTTTGAATAATGATGAAACTTAGCTATATTCTCATGCTTATTGATGCAAAACGGAAACAGAAATATACATTTTTTTTTCCTGATGAAAGAAGAGACTCTAATCTTTCTTTTGGTAGGTTCCATGTTTTCTCGAAGTTTACTGTTCACATGAATGTAAAAGTATTTTCTTACATTTATGATATACCTGACTTATTGCACTTTATGACAATTCAGAATCTTTTTAATTTTTATGTACGATTATTGAATTAGAATTATAAAAACATTTTCATCTCATCCATGCTGATGTCAATGTTTGTGTAACACTTAATGGCACATTAGCGCCACCAACTGATTCCGCTGCAAGGAATTGATAGTGGCCGGATTTTTTTAAGTTTGCTTTCGCCATCTAGCTGTGGGGGGTGTGACACGCACTCTTATTTTCAATTTTGCTGGTATAAAGACAAAAAAAAAAAAAAATCAGCCAAATTAGTTTGTATCTCAAAAGACTTGTTATATCTCAAGGCTGGCTCCCAAAAGAGAACTTCTTTTTTTTTGTTGTGAAAAACACTATAAAAATTTCGGTTGTGTATGAAGTGTTTATACTTAAAAACTAAAGTAATTAACTAAATATTTGTATTCATTCTTTATAGTTTAAAAAAAGCAGTATTATTTGATATTGTGATAGAAAAAAAATTAGCATAAATAAAAGCCTCCCTGCTAGTAAACAACTTGCCCCGAATAAACCTCTGCTTCTCTCTGCAGATGAGTATCAAACACCCGCTGCAACAATTTCAGGAAATTCAGTTACTGTACTTGGAAAGTAAAATAATGTGCCCCAACGTTTTAACTTGTGTCCATTATGTTTGCGTTGTGTGTTGCTACAGGGATCGACATTACTTTTTTGGAGTACGTCAATGTGAGGGGGTCTAAAAAAATTCCACTCAAAATAGTTCAGTGCAATACAGAGAGAGAACAGGCATATAATAAACAGACATATTTAGACATCAAGCCGCCTCGGTATGTACTGTACCTGCCCACACATTGTTTCACTACGTCTTGGCATGAGTCACTAAAAAAACAAAACATACACGTTGCAGATGTCAGAGGTCCTGCATGCACAAATAAACCTGCCGGTCATGTTCAAGCAAAATATTGACACACACGTCGTTTTTATTCCTCTGAGCTGTCACCTTCTCTCGCGCTTTCTCTTTTATTTCTCTCACTAATCTAAAGGCCATTTTGTCTGTCAGCCATCAAAACAGCAAATCAACATAAACAAGCTGCTCTTTAGCTGGCCTACATACAGTACCTTGCGAAGCAGCTTTCAGCTTTTGTCATGAAATGTTAATTTCTACTCCAGCGCTCTATTTTGTTTTGAATTCCAGAGTCTGTAACAGTGATTTCTAACTTTTTTTTTTTTTTTTTACCTGATCATTACCATCGTTCTACGTCCGCATCCGTCTAGAATGACTTCAAATATATAACGTCGTCAAAGCTAATCCCGGGAACACGTCTAATCCCCACAAACACACCAACGTCTCTATTCTCTTTCCTCTCTCTCTGTTCCAAATGTGCGGCTAAAGAGACATACAAGACTATTATTTGACTAAATCACTATTGATGCTTTAAGGCACATGTCAAATTCAAAGCCTGGCAGCCTGATCTGGTCGGCCACATCATTTTTTGGTGACCTACTAAAGCAAATCAAGAGTGTCGACTTCATGGTTCCTGCTAAAAGGATTTGTACTTTTCATTTTGGATGAAAATCTCAACTAAAATTGGAGTTTTTCTTCACTTTTTTTTTTTTTTTTTACAGATAATACAAAGCTATTTTAACATAAATTGAACAGTAGTGTTTAGATTTGGTTTTCCATAACTCCTTTTACTTTTGATTAGATGTTCTATTTATCATTAAAAAAAAAAAATAATAACAATGAAAGTCAAGCGTGCTTGTCTATCACGTAATTAAATGATGAGGTTATAATACATTTCTATGATTTTCCTCTAATGGAAACCATAAATACAATGTGGCCTGTGATGAAAACGGGTTTGACACCCCTGCTTTAACAGAGGGAAAAAAAGCACTCAGCCATAAATTAATGCTGTTTTAGTGAGCGTGCTCAATTGTGGAACATCAGCTGTGCGATATTAGGCCTGTGTGACGAATCGCAGGTGCTTGCACGGGTCACATGACCAGCGACTTCGGCGTGACACACAAGAAGGGCGAACATATGGGACGACAGCATGTCGGCTAACTGGACATTCTTGGGCCGTCGTGCTTCTATACTGCGGCCATCTGATGTGAGATGAGTGAAATGAATGTGACAGCGCAATGACTACTAAGGTCTAGGAGTAATTTAATATTCATCCAATTGATGTATTTGAATGGATGGAGATAGTTGTGCGTTTATTATTGCTTGGCGTTTTAGAAACATACATTTCTTAATGACTCAATTATTGCAACAAATATTATATCTGTCAACTTCAACACATTAAAAGCTTTGGTGGAGTATTGGGGCCAAACTGGGCAGAAAAAAAATTGCAGAAAAATGGCAAAGCAACGAGAAGTTTTAATATAAGAAAAAACTTGTAATATTCTGCGATTGGTTGGCAACCAGTCCAGGGTGTCCCCCGCCTACTGCCCAGAGCCAGCTGAGATAGGCGCCAGCAACCCCCGCGACCATTGTGAGGAATAAGCGGTCAAGAAAATGGATGGATGGATGGAACTTGTAATATTACAAGAAAAACATTTTAATATAATATTAATCAAAATATTACAAAAGTAATGTAGCAATTCTATGAGAGAAAAGTTGTACAGTAATGTTGTAATCCTATTTTTTCAAGAAAAACAGGGTAAAGATATAATGTTACAAGGAAAAGAAAAAACTCGCAATTTTACTGGGGAAGTGGTATTGTTATATGAAAACATTTTAACATTAAGTCCTAATATTCATGATCCAAATTTTAATACACATTGAAAAGAATTAAGACATAATATTACAAGAATAAAGTCGTAATAGTAAGGCGGGAAAATATTTTATTTTTAACTTGGAATGTTATGAAAAGAAAGTTAATGTTACCAGAGTAGAGTTAAATATATAGAAATAAGCGGTTTAATAAATAAATTACAGTTATCAAGTGAGATTCCCACATAAAATTCCCACATGAACCCAAATGCAGCAGTCTGCCTTTTGTTGTTGTTGGGGTATTTTGTTCCTCATGGTACCATTTTTTTTTTAATAGTTAATTCTAACCATTTTGGGAAACACGATTCATGCCACTGAATTCGAAAGAAAATAATAGTAAAGATGTTAATAACGCACTTGCCAAACATTCTTACAAGATGGCGCATCAACAAAATTAGTTCCTTAAAAAAAGAAATATTTGTTCATCACATGAATTTGTCTGTGTTTCAAAATGATGCTTCTTTGTAATTATTGAGTTGCAATAATTCTAATTCTGGTGAACATTTGCAACAAACGATAGACCTATAATGTCACCATCTTTCCTTGTTACCTTTTTCATATCATCCTTCTTCCACTATTATTTTTCTATTACTGTATATTCTGCATATAATCCATTACACATTGCTATTGCGTGGTTATAAAATCTCTCCCCTCACCTCATGTGAACTAACATAATGCAAGCATTCTCACCTGTGCCAGGCCGTCCCATGATGATGTCCTTTCGCGGCGCGGGGTGAAGGCTCTCCACCGGCAGGATGAGAGGCAGCAGTGCGGTGGGGGAAGGGTGGCAGGGGACCGGCTGCTGCACCTCGCCCTCAAAGGCCCGGGCCTCCCCTCGTTCCCCGGAGCTGTCCGCGCCGCACGGAACGGGGCCTGCGACCGTTGTGCTGACGGTGACCGAGAGGGTCTGCAGGGGGGCGGCGGTAGGGATGTCCCACGTGGGCAGAGAGGATGGCGAAGGGGACACTAGCAGCAAAGTTTGGGCTGGACTTCGCAAAAGGACGGTACCATTGGGGACTGCGGCTGCCGCGGCGTTGATGGGTACGGGTACCTGGAGGCCGGATATCGGTTGGGGAGCAAACGTGGTTATGCCGTTGTCTTTAGGTAAAGGAGCTTCGACACCGCCTTCTTTTTCACCTCTTTTTCCTAAGGGACACTCGATAAACTTTGTCAAAGGAACGTCAGGATTCCTCACAATGACAGGGGAGTCCCGCAAGTTCTGCTGGGACACAGGGACAACGCGACGGGGGCCTCCGTCAGGGGTCAAAGGGGACGGAGGTGCCGGGGAGACGAGCAGAGGAGGAGGGGAGGTGGCTGTGGAGGACGGGGGCCTGCTGGAAGAGGGCGTGGTGGTTCCCCTTGGCCTCGAAAAGGCGGGCGTGTGGGAATGTGACGCCGGCGTCTGCGGGGACAGAACTCTGAAAGAGTTGTTGAGGTCGCCCTGCTCCAGCTCTGTCTTGGGCGTGTAATTGTGGTGGTGCAGGGGCAGGGGGAGGGGCGGTGGAGGGGCTGCGTCTGGCTTTCGCTTACTGGGGCTCATCGGGACCGTAAACGTCAGGTTGCTGTGGAACGACGGCTGAATGCCTGAAGTGTGTCTCTCCCGTTCTCCACCCCCTGCCGGGGTCGTGGGCTTGCTGCCCCCTCCCCCTCCGCCCCCTGTGCCGCTTGGCTGCCTGTGCCGCCGGTGCTGGAGGACTGGGGAGGCGGTAATCGGGGAGAAGTTCGCCGGCCGGAAGCCAAACAGCGGGGAGGGGGAGGGAGAGGGGGCAGGGGAGAAGGGGGACTGGTTGGAGACGGGCGAAAAGGACGGGGTGCCGGAGCGGGAGCTTCCCAGCGACACCAGCATGGTGGCCGCCTCACACTCGTCAGAGTCGAAGCGTGCCGACAGGTCGTGGGGAAGGACGGAGGGGAGGAGCAAGCGGGGTCTGGAGTCTCCCCTGCTACTCGTCTCGCTGCTCTCCCTTGACGTGTCATCCCATTCGAACTCGCTGCTCGCTCTGCCCCGCAGGTCAGACGGCGTGACGGTCCCTGAGCTGCTACCCCCTCCGGCCCTCTCCGCTCCTCCGGCGGCCTCTATTTCCTTGGTCCTCATCGACAGGTGTCTGGAGCAATAGCCGCGACGCTGAGACTCCTTCATGCAGCCGTCCCTAGAGCACAGCCTCCTCCACTGCTTGCCGTTGAACTTTTTACGAATCCCATTCTGAGTGCACACGACGTCGCCCTTCTTGTATTTCTGAGCCAACGAGAGGGGCGTCCTGGAGCGAGAAGAGGTAGAGGAAGTCCCCCCAGCGGACAATGGTGTCAGGGACTGATTGGGAGTGATCTTGGTTGGAGGTAGATTCGGCGCAGTGTTGTTCATTTCAGAACCGAGTAAGGCAGGTGATGGGGGAGGCTGGGGGTTTGATAGGGTGGAGAAATTAGGGGGGCCCAATCCCCTTACTACAGAGAGGTGGGGTGAGGACGGGTGGTAGCTACTGGACTTGGAAATTATATTTCTGTGCTGTGACGTGGTCGAGTTTGTCTTGGACGTAGCAGACATATTAAGACGGGATACCTCAACATCTTCGTCTGGGGTGTCGACTTGTTTGGGTCTCTCTCTGTCCGAGTAGACTGTGGTGACCCCTCTGCTGGGAGTAACGGTGGAGGGATGAGTAGGCGGATGTACGTTTCCATAGGGATGCCCCGCGGCAAGCCCTTGATGAGACAAGCCATGGCTCAGCCTTGCTCCCCCTCCCAGTACACCCATTCCGCTGCTCAACTGGCAAACCTCTCGCTCCACCGCCATCTCCTCCCTCCACTCTCTTTCTTCTCTTTGCCTGTCCCGCTCTCTCTCCCGCACACCCCCTCCACCCTCCAAGTGCGGAACATCCCAGGGAGGGGTGAGCAGTCTCAGACTCTGTCGGGAAACCCACACGGTCTGGGCTTTACTTTGATCTCCCTCCTCACGGCCAGTGCCACCACCCAGGTTCTTTCCGTCTTCACTCAGAACCACCTGGTAGGGGAACGAGACGCCAGGGTGAGGGTCCACCTGAGAGACGACCCCCTCTCTGTACAGCAAAGGCCCTGCTTCCTCTCCACCAAAGGGCACACACACTTTGGTACTAACCGCTACAGGCGACATGCCCGGTGGGGGCGCATCCAAAACTAATTCTACAATGCGCCCGGATCCTGATGCCTTCATCATGGTTCCGCCATCAAAAGGATATTTAACAATGGTGTCCTTTCCTTGGAGTTGGACTTCAACAGTACCCCCACTTACCTCCCTTACCACACCAGGTCTGAACACCGGGGACAGGGGGAATGAGTCTCTCTCCTTGAAACCCCCCTGCCCTGTAGTGCTGACACCGCTCTCCATGGAGCTCCTTATCTGGCGAGCCAAGACTCTCTGGTTTTTCAGACCTTTAGCAAGTGCTTCAGCAAGCCCACCAGTATCGCTGACCGCCTTGGGCAGCGAGTTCAAAAAGGGGGCGGGGGTCTTTCGACTGTTCGGTCCGTTTGCCTCCGTCACGTCTTGATCAGCGGAGTGCTCACTGGCTGTGTCGGTGGAGGAAGAGCGTACCGAGTAGGGGGTCCCCTCTGGCTCGTTGTCCCCCACCTGGGACTCTTTGTCAAGGGGGGCTACTGTCCTGAGAGCCCCACTGTCTTCTGTGGCTTTACTGACCACTTGTTGAACTAGTGACTGATTACCTGAGCACATGTTACTTCTATTTACACTGCTATTGGAAATGCTAGTGTTTTTGTTTGTAGCGTTCATACTAGCATCTGTTTGTTTGTTAATTATATGACTAACATTGTTGCAGTTCTTCAGATTATTGAAAGTCAAATTCACACTGTCACCGATTTTGCTATTGCAGGAAGTGTTGCCTGTGGGCGCAGAGCTGGAGGTAGGAAGGGTGTTGGGAGGAGTGGCGTTGTTGGCAAAGTGCTCATAAGTGTATTTCTTCTTGGGAACGCGGGCCTTGAACGTGGCCGTTTTTCTGCTAGACATCGAAGCCGGGCCGGGGTTGTGGTTGTGGTTGGCAGCCAGGGGCATCGTGGCCGTGCTCTGCGGCGCGGCGGGAGAGGTAGGGGATGCTACGGAGTCTGCGGACACGCTTTGGCACGCCGTCACGTCTTTTGCTGTCTTTGCCGCGTCCTTATCGGCTGACTCGACCGCTTTCCTCGGCCCGGTCGACTCTCCCCTCCTGGGGGTATCGTTGTCTGCGGTCACCTCCTTGTGAAGGTCGCCCGCCGTGGGTGGGCTCTGCTTGGAGAAAGTGCTGGGTGTGCTCTGTGGGGTTTTGCCCGGTGACTCCCGCTTTATTCTTTTGGGGTCTTTCTCTTGAGGAGGCTTTGCGCCTGCTCTTCTTCGCGCCCCTCGGCCTCGGGACGACGAAGGGGACCGCCCCCGTTGTTTCTTTAACGGACTCATTTATATTTCTATACAGGTTTGTATGACGTTACTCTTCGCTCTCACTCTCTCCTTTAAGGCACTTCTGTCTTGGCTTCTTCTCTGTATTGCAGAGCTAAAAGAAAAGAGAGACACGGTCAGTTACTATCTGCATACATCCATTTTCTACTGCATATTCTGTTCAGGGTAGCGAGAAAGATGGAGATTTTCCCAGCAGACCATGAGGCGAGAGGCAAAGTATAACCCGGATTGGTCACCAGTCAAACACAGTGTAAATATAAACAAACATACACTTACATTCACACGATGCATGTTTGGATAACCTACGCCAGGGGTGGCGAGATCCGGTCCTCGAGGGCCGCAGTCCTACAGGTTTTGGATATTTCCCTTCTTCAACACAGCTGATGCATCATCAGCTCATCAGCAAGATCTGCAGAAGCCTGATAACGAGCCTGTTAATTGGAATCAGCTGCACTACGAGTAGGGAAATCTATAAAACCTGCAGGACTCCGGCCCTCAAGGACCGCAGTTTGCCACGACTGACCTACGCAAACTCGGCATAGCCAAGATTTGAACTCAGGACCTCTGACTTTGAAGCGAACCACATGCACCAGCATGCCGCTCTAACTTCAATCCAAAATGTAATAATTGGCATGGTTGAACATTTGACATTTACTGCGTTGCAGTGTGTCGCCTTGTGTTGAGGATTTATAAACTTGACTCATCAAAGCTTCCCTGCGCCATATGCACCCGTTTGGGAGGGGGGGGGGGGGAGACAAAAAGGAAGAGGACATCCAAGGTCGCTCCGCTGATTTTATTTAAGTATCCCAAAGTCTGCTTTTACTAGGGGTGTCAAAATGCTTTTTGCCAGGCCCACATTAGAATTCTGGTTTCCCTCAATTATTACACACATCAAAACGGTTGATAACTAGTTTTTAAATCAGAAGTCAATCAAAATGGTTAACTTGTTATTCAGTTTATTATAAAAGGGAGCTTGGTAAGAAAAAATGCCTACAATATTGCAATGTTGTTAAAAGAGACGATGGCAATATTGGTACAGAGTGGCAAGAAGCGTGAAGCAGACTCACAAACGCACACCAGTCTCATACTATAGGTCGCCAGATCTCCCTCGAGCTACTTTTCACATGCGACGGAGTGGCTTTTTCTCACGCTACGCTCCACGCTGTGTCTTGAAACTCCACGTCGCAACAACAAACCGTTTATTTTGCCTTCCATCGGGGAGGGAAAGGGGCTGGCGGCGGCCCTGGTTGAGGTCACTCAACAACACGAGTGTATGAGGGGGAGGTAGAGGTGGTGGCGTGCGGATGTTTGTTAAGAGCCTTCTGGAGTAGTCACTGGGAATTTCCACAGCCTCTCTCTCTCTCCCTCGCACACAATTTTCACCAGCATTCCCCACTCGTATTCCGACACAAACATTTCGGCAGAGAGGAAGCCTTACTGGAATAATGCTGGCAAAAATGGAAGTAAAGAGGAAAAAAAAAAAGTCTGGCGCCGGATGTTAAACGACAAATACAGACTGCGCAAACACACGAGCATGTGCTGTCCTTCAGTGTAATCGTGTACAAACATGTAGAAATGCACGCCTCTTTATAATTACAACATGCGACAAACTATACAGTGAGTGCATACACACATTTGCATAAGGTGACCTTGTCAAAGTCGACGTAAAACGCAACGCACAGCTAGAAATAATCCCGTTTATCCTAATAGATGACCAAAATCACTTGTCTCTTTGACCCTATTAATCACAAACAAAGATTGCAATTTGCACATTTTTCAGCGATTGTAATCACAATTGTATCCGTTACTAATTTCTATATCGCAACAGTGAAAAATAAACATACTCTAAAGACGTCTTTTCTGGATAAAAATGATAAAGCCATACATAGCGGATATTGAATTAGAACCCATATTATTAACATATCATTTGTTTTCTATGGTTAATAATTTCATGAAGAAAAAATTCTGCTCAGGGGATTTTTATTTTTATTTTAATGTACCACACGCTTAGGAGTATTAGGGCTACAAGAGAAAAGCTAAAACAAAACAAGTTCTAAGAAAAATGTTCTTGAGTGAGGAGAATATTGTCACAATACAAATAATGTAGAGTGAGAATAAGCCGTAATGTTACAAGAAAGAGGTTTTGCAGTCACTAAAATAGGCGTACTATTGAGAAAAAATGTAGCTCATGTTACACAAAAATTCATAGTGACAACAATAAAGTTACGTAATTGCGAGAAAAAAACGTCAATATAACGATAATAAAGTCTGTATATTACCAGAAATACATTGTGATGTTACAAAGTTATCAGAGATGCGCATTCTGTCCATACTGACAGACGCCCGTTTTACAAAATTTGCGGTATTTTAAGTTTCTTATACGAGGCAAGTAAACAAACCAAAAAACTGAGCAATTCAGGCACTCTAATGCCCTTTCATGTGGACAAGGAGAGCCATAGTCCATAGTCAGCCCTTTCCTGTATGCTCAAATGCTCAAACACACAAATTCAAAATGAGAACACTCGCAAGGAACTGCTGGGACACAACTCATGCTCACACGCAAAATAACCGTCCAACCAAACTACAGATCCTGATGTCACACTAAGCCACGCCCCTTAAAGGTATACATCCAAGACAACTACTACAGTACAAACAGTGATTACATTATATTGAGCCAGTTTGTGTCTTTCAATCATTATCTTAATAGCATAATTGCCTAAGTCATTATTAGCTGTAACAGTATCAATAAAAAAATAGCGATATGCTTGCTAAAAATTGTATAGATTGTCAGTCATCCATGTTATGGGACTCTGTAAACGTTGTATTGTGACAACTAGGTTTTTCGTTTGCTGTCGTTTTCCAAAAATGCTTGAAAATGACTGTAATTAGGCTAACGAAATTCATATTGATTACATTATGATATGTTTTTATGCATCCATCCATCCATTTTCTGAACCGCTTATTCCTCACGAGGGTCGCGGGGGTGCTGGATACATTGTTATTTATTCTTTTCTTTTCTTTTTTTTCTTTTTTTTAAACACAACAGTACATTTAGTTTTTTTTAGGGGGCTAGAACAGAGTAATGTATTTCAATTCATTTCAAAGGGGAAAATTAATTTGATGTGAGTAAACTGAGTCACAAGCTTGGTCATGTAAAAACTAGTGCAACTGTACTCTTGCACAATTATATGCTTCCCCTTGTAATATTTCTAACTTTTCAATCGTCATTCACACGTACAGTTGGATTTAGGTCTGGGCTCTAGCTGTGAAGCCATTTTTTTTGTTGATTTGTACACTGAAAGGTGACGTCCATTTTTTTATTTTTTTATTTTTTGCTTCCTCAATTGCGGGCCAAAACTCGACAAAGCCACTGGCCTCCATCAACAAGTCGCTCCATCTTTCATGCTTTTTTTTCTCCTGATGTTTATTTACACTTAATGCGGCTTATGAGACGTTTTTTCATCACTTTTGTAAATCACCCTCCTATTAATGTATTTTTAAACGTTGTGCACTGGATCTTATTTATTTACATCTGAGCTATTCACTGTATGCTCAAAGTGAAAACACTCAAATTATCATCCTGTATTCGTTTGAAGACGCAGCTATGACTTGAAGCAAAATATAATTTTATGCAAGTACACGGTGTTTCCTTTTTGGCTGCCTATTTACAGCTAACGTTCAAAATGCGTCAAAAAGAGAAAAGCAGGAAGGAGTCGGCAGCTCTCGGCTGACCGAGCGCTCCATGGAATCGCTGGTTGATCTTCACTCGCAAAAATGTGTTCAGTCATGGTGCCGTGTATGTGCGCGTGTGTTCTCGTTCTGTTGCAACACAGAAGAGTTTGGGGCCATCCTGGCATCTTGACCCTTCTCTCTATTTTCACTGGAAAGTATTTGGAGGAAGCTTTGCCATAGCAGTCCATCGAGTTAGAAGCACGACGTCTCTTTTTTTTTTTTTCATCTGAGCTAAAAAAAAACAAAAAAAACAGAGAGCATCATTCTTGTTCACTCGAGCGAGAGATGTGAAATTCCCGGTTTAAATAGCGAGGTTGCCAAACCCACTCTAGGAAGAAATATATGTATAATTGATGCATAAAAGGCTTGTTTTTACATTTAAATATATGCTTAACTGTATGTGGTGGAATCCTCATAAGTCAGTTCAGTGAGCATCGAAAGAATTTACTCCACTGGTGTGTTTTGCCTTTTTTTTTTTTTTTTTTTTTTTTTTTTTTTTGCTTTTTTTTGTGATGCTACCACAGAAGGTTACCCGTCCGTGTTGGCAAAAAGACAAAGTGTCGTGATGGTCACAGAGCAAGAAACGGAACTTGTAGTGACACAGTGTGCTCAGTATAAGGCAGATCATAATACAGATCAATTACAAATAAACTCTTGAAGTTAGCAGTTTTGCAGAAAAAGACATGAATATGTCAGGCCAATGTTGAGATATCAAGTTAGTTATAAACATACAGTGAAAACATGTTCCAAAGCAATCCAAAATGACTTCTCCTTAACCCGATTAATCAGAAACGAGGATTTTAAGTTTTATATTTTCACAGATCACACCTGTAACATGTGCAATTCAGCGCGAAAAAAAAGTTTTACAGTGCTAAAAATAGTCATACCATTCTAACGAAAAGTTGCACTGTTACAAGAAAAAGGTCGTAGAGTGACAGAAATGTTCAAAGTTCAGAGTGTAACTCGACAAAAGTTGTAAAGCTATGAGGAAAAAGTTAATAGCATGACAAAAAAATATATATATTTGGTGGAAATGACAAAATGCGACGGTAGTCCCAAGCTGCTCGGTATGAATATTTACATACAAAATGGTCGTTGAAGAAGTTTGAGTTACCCATTTGACAGAAAATGTGTATCTGTCAAAATTGGGATTTACACCCAGGTTGAGAAATCATCTTAGTTTTTAAGACACAAAATCTGAATTTGAATTTCAAATTTCAAAATATAATTTTACGACCGTAACGTTCCCATGGAAGCAACTTAACCCGAAATTATATGCAAGACAGAACATGACATAGTCTTTCGCAAATTTCCACTTAAGTCTTCTAACGTAACGTTTTGGCTTTTATAAAATTAGAAAATATTGTACGAAAGACTTAAAGAAAGACATCTTGTAATGGGAAAGTTTTCTCATAACACGTTTTCTCAAAAGATTAAGTCTTGCAATACATCATGACTTTATTTTTGTATTAACCATCATCAAGCTAATAGTATATCATAAAATTACTAATTTGTTCACAAAACTTAAACCTCATATTTTATTTTTTAATTCTCAAGGTTTTATATGGCGATAGTTTGACTTTAGCCTCAAAACATCTTGACATATTTTTCTTGCAAATTTTGACTTGAGTCTCATCACGCTACATCTTGGTTTTCATAATATTGAAAAAATTATGAAGGACTTTTTCAATTGATATGAAATTTTCCCGAAATGTTGACTTTTCTCCAGGGATTTTTCATAACATCCATCATCACGACTTTTTTCTTGTACCATTACTCACAAAAAATCTCAACTTGAGCCTCAGCACTTTTGTTTTATATCAGCAAACCTTTATAAGATAAAATATCAATTAAAATGGTACATGTACAGTTTATAAAGGTTGTGATGGTGTCAGTACGAGCCTGGAACAGAATAATTCAAGGGTAAAATGATTGAGACATCATGTATAAAAAAAAAACATCAACAATTCGAAGGTCAACTGTCCTCAACTTCCTTTTAGTGTATTTAATGAAAGTCATTTTTGTCCAATGCTTATGCTCCCGTTTGTAAGTAATCTGAGCGAGGAGTGAAGATCGAGAATGGGAACGTGACGGTGATGAGTCAGACAGACAAACGGCGAGCTTGTCGTTTCCATAGCGTTGGACCGGACAAACAATGTAACCTCGGGGTCCTATCAACACGTCAAACTTTATACACACATTAAAAACGCTTTCTCTCTCTGCCTCTCTCTTTGCGGAATTTACAGTGCAGTCATGCACACATTGTTAAAATCTCCCTTGTCTCTCTCACACACACATACACACACACACTCAAGTTTATTGAGATGCATGAAAAAGGATATTTTCGGTTTTATCCACACAACGAAAAGTTACAATTTTTAAATAATAAATGTAGATTTTAGCTGAATTGTTATCAACACAACAGGAGGCCGTGTGTGTACAACATTTATAACTCCCCTACTTTCACGCCCTAACACAATCTTCATCTTAAAAGTTCATAGGTTGCAAAATATGGCCCCTGGGACATTTGCACATTTACACCATCCTGCCATGCAATTGTAAAAAAAATTAAAATAAAACTCAAAAGGAACTGAAAAAAAAAATACACAAATGCTTGTAACATACACCAATAAACAATCTCCCATGTCGGATCAGCGGATTATCAATAATATTTTGGTCCGGGCTTGGACTCAAAAGCTATTCTTCTGCTGATTCGACTGCTCAAAGGTGACATTCGTCTTCTGCTTCCCAGCAGCCATTTTACCTTACTTTGCTCATTGTACTTCTTTTTAAAACTCTCCCTGCAAGTTTCCTCTTAACTGAACCTAGCGCTCAAAAAACATAACATGTTATAATCAATTTAGTATGGCCCTTGGATAATAGGGATGTTACGATATCCAAACATCACGATACGATATTATCACGATATGAAGGTCACGATACGATAATTTATCTATACCAGAAGAAATGACAGTCGGAACGATTAAATGCCCTTCCGCCAAAGTACACTTAACTTTTTTAATCCACCTGTTGCCGTTCATGCAACTGAATAATAACTTTTTGTTCAACTCAATAAGCCCAGATTTCACACTGCAAGTGAATTTTTAAAGAAAAATATGTGCCTTGATCAATAAAGGTTTGGAAGACAGATAGGCACAATAACTTGCCAAGCTTTTTGCGTGCGTCATCTAATATGGCATCAAAGTTTGGTCCACTAAATGTTTGCACTGTGCATAACGTTACAGTGGCTCTATGAAATATGCTTTTTAGGAATAAAGCCCGCCTCGTTTTCGATGAACATCCATCCATCCATTTTCTTAGCCGCTTACTCCTCACAAGGGTTGTGGGGGTGCTGGAGCCTATCCCAGCCAGCTTCGGGCAGGAGGCGGGGTACACCCTGAACTGGTTGCCAGCCAATTGCAGGGCACACAGAGACGAACAACCATCCACACTCACGAACACACCTAGGGACAATTCAGAGCTCCCAATTAACCTGCCATGCATGTCTTTGAAATGTGGGAGGAGACCGGAGTACCCGGCCGGAGAAGACCCACGCACGCACGGGGAGAACATGCAAACTCCACCGTGGAAGGTCGAAGCCTGGATTCGATGTTGCGTCCTCAACACTGGGAGGCGGACGTGCTAACCACTTTTCGATAAACACTTGGGCTTATTATGCCATTATAGTTTAATGTTAGTCATTGTCGTGGTGCTTGGAGATTATTTGTCTTGGAAAAGCGGGTGCAGGGCCCGTTTGTATAGCATCTCACAGCTTTTGAGAATTTCACTCATAGTGGATGTGGGGGATAGCTTTCGCTTTTAAGTGGGTCACGCAAGCAAGGAGCAAGATGCGCTGATACACTGGCGTGACGAAATATGACACGGCCAATGTTCGTTTTGATGCATTACAAGCATTTCAGGGCATGACAGGCCACATTTAAATGCTCTCGGGTCCGTTTAAGGCCCACGGGCCGAAGGTTTCTCTCTCGGATGTGTGTATTCTGGTTTCTATTGATCACAGGTTCCCCAACTTGTCGTTGTGTACATCAAGGTCCTTTTTAGGATCTTGTTAAAAAAAAAAAAAAAGCTAAAAAAGCTGCATAATTGAAATGACATTACCACTACAATGTCTGTGATGGTGATGCAGTGCAGGAAAAGCCCATACATAACTGGAGTACTTACTATCATCATGGCTATGACTCAAAGGCCAGCTTGTACACAACAACCTTAAAAAAAAAAAAAAAGTCAAGTCAAGTGACGTTTTTGTTTTTTGGGGGGGTGGCGACAGGACAGGCAAAATTCCCACCTCTTAAAAACAAGAAAGTCACTCGCTCTTCTGTTATTAAATCATTTGCACTTTGACAAAAAAAATGTCAGCTAGCTAAAGGAAAGCTGCTCGGTTGTAAAGCCTTCGTAGTACGCACGACTTACTACTACTACACAACAACAACGACGACGACGGCCACGCGAAAAGCGGCCGAATTGGCTTTTAATTCGCACGTTACAGCTCCCGTTCGCCGTTTATAAACTTAAAAAAAATAGATGTCAAGGAAGAAGTGTGGAAAATGTCCCGTCGTGGCGGTTTTGATTTCGGACTGCAGTGCCGTGAAAAGAGGTCGACGTGTGTTTTTCGACTCGACGCCAACACGGAAAAGGTGGCGGAAAAAAAAAAGTAGCGAAAATCCACCACAGTCTTGTAATAAAGGCGTAGTAGTGTGATATTTTGTGCCGGTTGTCATGTTTATTCGAGGTGTGGCATTTGGATAAAGTTTTAAAGCTTGTTGTTTAGTGTGTGCGTGCGTGTGTATGAATGTGTACGACAGCCCATCGCCGCCTCCTCTCATCCTGCCCGCCGAGCGGTTCGTTTCTCCGGGCAGAACCACAACAACAACCCGGTAGTGTGGCAGCTTATCCTCCCGTAAGGAAAGCCGTTAAAATCGGTTAAGCGTCACAGTCTGCCCTCCGCCAACTTAGTTTGAACTCACCCGAGCGGAGCTTTTTCCTCTTCAGCAGGGAAGGAGAAAAAAAAAAAGATTTATGGTCTTATTTTGCGGATGAGGCAGCCCGCACGGCACTCGCTTAACATTCCCTCGGCTGTCGGCTCGGAGGACTCTGAAGTCCCGGGGACGAGTTACTTTTCCCTCCCGTCAAACATCGCCAAGCTCCCCGCACTGAAACTCCAGCGAGGATACGCAAAAGTATCGCTCGTCTCTTTTCCACTACAGTCACAAAATGGTGAATGAACCACTAACAGCTGGGCACAGCGGCCAATCGGAGGTCGCTGACAGGTACAGTAGCCAATAGGTGGCGGTGTCCCGAGAAGAGGGGGCGGGGCGAGCTGTCAAGGTCCACTTGACGGACTGGGGGTGCCGGCCAATAGCGGCGGCGATGCTCTGGCAACCCGGCGTCCCGTCCCAAACTTTACAGTAGCCAATGAAAGCTCTGGGAACCTTAGGAACAGCACGAGGGAGGGCTGAGAGGCGGGACTACGTAGGCTAGAGCCAATAAGTAGGCACAAACGCTCCCTCCCTTTGTGAGAACCAATATGCTTACCATAATTGACAGCGGCATAGAGGACATGGTGATAATACATTCAATGAAATCTGTAATACTTACTGATATTCTATATAGTGTTGAAACTGTTCCCTGTTGAATAGACTATAAGTTGGAGCTAAACACTTCTATGCTGTTCTAGGACGTGACTTCCTATCCTTCCCTCTCTTTTTACTCTCTCAGCAACAGAGCCCCGCTTTCACCGCCGCTCCAGCCAATCATCACGTGGCACAGACTCTCGATTCTACCGCTCGCCCCGCCCACTTAGCTCAAAGTGAACGGGGACGGAGCCCGGCGACGTCACCGCAGCGATAGGCGATTGGCCAACCGCACGACGTGCTATCGGCCAATGGCGGCACGCGAGAATGACGTCACCGAGAGTGTTGCCACCAGCTGGTCAGAGGGGGCGTGGTCTAGCGTAAACTCAGTTAACCTCTTGTTTGTAAATTGTAGGAAGATGATTGATACATTTGGACACATCCACTCCTTATTGACGATTTATGATTATTATTATTATTATTCATAAAGGAAAGACAAGAACACGACACACCGAAAGACGAGTGAGTGGCATAAAAGCACACATTACATAATCGCCATTTTGTGTGTAGTAAGCGTAGCCGGACTGGGACAGACGATAGCGCCCCCTCTCGATCGCCGATGTAGCAAAACATAGTCATAAGGTAGCGAATCAAAACTTTATGAAAATAGCCAGTAGCCACACATGCAAAAAAAAAAAAGACTGGTCGTAGAAGTATTGGTTCAACTCATTTACTTAAGTAAAAGTTAAAAGGTGCAAATTGTAAAATCAATAACAAAAAGTTCTTTTTTAACTATCGATGATCGCAATTCATCAGTCAACAATCAAGATCTCAACTGCAGTTGACTTTACCTTTGTCTATTTATTTATTTATTTATTTATTTGTCTAATGCAGAGGGAGAAAAAAGTAACATGCTTATTTGGACAACGTAAGGAGTAAAAAGTGTTCAAATGTAGGAAATAAAAGTCAGAAAAAAAAATACATATAGCAATGTCTTTGTACTTTCCAGGACTGTACGACAGGACGAAAGAGGACTGTATTTACATGTGTGTTGTTACTACAAATCAAAAACTAAACTAAACCGTATGCATGACGACTTAAATTTGACTTGAACTACTGTTTTTGATGAAATTATGAAAAAGAAAAGCAAAAGGCAGGGTTTGCAACTACCTGTAAGTGTTAACTTGACATTTATCCGTCCTGCAAAGACAGTTAAGCTACGCTAGCGTCACAGTTTAGCTAACCGAAAGCGGGTTAAACATTAAGCTGCATGATGTGGTTGTACGTTTAATTTCTAATACAAAGTAATAGACAATGCAGAAACTGGGTTATAACCATTAAACATGATTGTGAATGTGTTAGTTAGTACTTTACAACTATTTTAAATGCAGATACTGAGTGCAAAGTGGCTAAGGTGCAAATATGTTGTACCTGAGTGTATAACTTGACCTATAACCCTCACTTGACTTTTTTTTGCCACAGTAACTTGAGACCACTTCGCAATATGGCAGGCTAGTATAGGACCCCAAGCTGAAGGGCCCCCCCAGAGACAGATGACACTGGCCCATATAAATAACGGGGGAAAAAATGCTTTACTTACTGCAACGCCAAAAATCCCCAACTTGAACTTCGTGCCTCTTTACTAGCTTGATGGCTGGCTGGTAGCTACGAGGGTCCCATGAGATGATGGATGATTATTGGGCCTTATCAGCGACACAAATAGAAACCCCCTCCATAGACACCGCAAAGACACGTCAAGATTCGGAAATCTCCCGAATAGGGGAGCCATATTAGCAGACCTGAAACTTTAGCAACTTCTCCCGTTTCTGGTGCACGTGCTAGTTTATAAAGACAAGGCAAGACATGGCAAGACCGCCTGCGTAGTAAATGTGGATATAAGGCGACATCTACTGGCCATCTAGCGAAATTACACATAGTGTGAGTCACGGTAATAAAAGTGCTGAAGTTGGACATCTAAAATCAATTTACAGTGGAGGAAAATGAATTTTAAAAATTTGCTTGCTTCCAAAGAATTTAACAGTTTCTAATTGTAATGGTGGGCAATTTTACGTGGCTAAGCGGGATGGATGGATATTTTATTATTATTGTTATTTATTTTTATTTTTTTGCCAATATTTGCTGATTTCAAATTTGCAATAAATTAACCTAACAATTAATTTAAAAAATGTTATCTGTTTATCTAAAATTGAAATTTACATTTTATTATTTTCAATAAATCATTGAACGAATTGAATAATAAAACAATTTCAACTTCAATAAATACATATTTTTAAGGAATAGGAGGTGACTTTCAGATGTATTCAAATGATCACATGGCCAGATTTCACAACGAGTACATACATTTGTGAGTAAAGTGAGATGAGATTATAATTATTTCTGTACATATGGCCTTTTTGTGACATCTTTGGTTGGTTGTGTGCCATGAAAATTGGTCATTGGTTGACTGTGTACAACTTCCTGCCACACAGGAAGTCATGTACACATTTACGCAATAAACTTTAATGCACATTTGCTCTCTTTTTACCATTATAGTAACACACCTATATTGAGATTTGACGTTATAAATGATAACTCTTACTTGTTATGTAGGCTAAACCATTTAACACAATTTCAAAAATGTCAAAATCAAATCAAATATCTTCCCCATATTGTGTGCCCGTCTTTGTCGAACCTTCTTGACATGTCTTCAAAACACGTTGGGACCCCCACCAACTCTCCCCTTTCGTTAGCAAGCGCTCAACCTACTCATGAACTTAGACCTTCACCCCGTGACCCCCGTGAACTGTCTGTTTCTCATGGTTGTCAATCAAACACCAAAGGCCCCTCCTATTTTATATATATCTAGGGGGAAATATGCTGTGTGAGTGTGCGTGCATGCGTTTGTGTGTGTGTGTTACCACCTCGGAGAATACCAAAAGATAAGGTAAATAGGTTTTCATACAGTAATTCCAACTATACCTATGAAACACCACTAGTTGCTAGTTGGTAGTATTGCTCTGCAAAAAAAAAAAAAAAGACCTTAATTATACTTCTAGCAATACCTATGAAAGGCCACAAGGTGACAGTATTGCTAGAAAAAAAAAACTTTCTTTCTTTCTTTCTTTCTTTCTTTCTTTCTTTCTTTCTTTCTTTCTTTCTTTCTTTCTTTCTTTCTTTCTTTCTTTCTTTCTTTCTTTCTTTCTGTCTTTCTTTCTGTCTTTAAGTCATAATATAAAATGTTATTTAAAACATTGCCTGTACAGTTTGTAAAGGTTTTCACAGTTTGCACCTGCACTGCACTTATGAGAAAACATGTTGGTTACTACTGGTAGGAGACCGGGGCTAGTTGTATAGCGGGTAAGTTGTCACATTGCAATTTTCTTCTCCACCTGGGGCGCAACGATAAAGTGGAATACTAGTTTGTTTGTTTGTTTTTTCTAGTATAAATGGCCAGGGGTTGTGTACTGTCTGAGAAGAAAAAAGCACATTGTGAGCTGACATGAGTGCCAGTTATCTGTTTTGCACAACACAAAGTAAAAAATTTCAACTTCAGGTGCCATACTTTGACAAATTCTAGCAGAAAATCGTGTGGACTCGTTAGAGGAGAGATTCAGGCATCTTGTCATGCCTCAGTCACTGCTCTGTTTTAAGCTAACTTTAATCTAGAGCAAGTATCAGCCAATATGGTATCCAAAATCCAACGTGACATCTTACCCCATGTAGTGTGACAACTTACCCATTGGTGGGGCAACATGTCACACGTTCACTCCCTCTATTTGATGGCTTATAACTCTGCACTTAAACAAAGTATGAAAATGACATCAACACAAAAAAATGTACCCAAGACTTTGGTCTTTCCTCTGGTATACGTTTTGCTTATATATGATGTATTGATTCCCAGCAACATATAAAAGTATAAAAAATTGATACAACGTGCCCCGGTCTCCCCTACCTTCTAACCTGAGCTTTCCGCTGTGGATCAAGCAAATGAAGGAATGTAGCGCAAGTGTCTCCAAAGGACATGTCTCATTTTGTGGTGAGACCCCTTCAAGGTTAAAAGATTTAAGAAGGATCATGTCAACACCCACCAGAAGCACCTGTGAGGAAAACTCTTTCCAGTATGGAAAGCCATTTGAGCGTTGATCTTGAAGGATCCAGTTTAAAGTCTTTGTACTAGTCAGCTTCAGCACACCGGTACGATGACTGTCTCAACAGGAACTATTGTCCACATAATTAAACTTCATAACGAGCTAAGTTGCTTGTTTTGTTGCGCTAACTAACAAGAACGCCTTTAAACATCAGTAATTTATGTTTTAAAGTTGTTCTAACTGAAATTACTTAACTTCAACAAATAAAAACTGACGCTACCTGTGACACAAAAATCTACTAGTTAGCATCCAGCACTGCACTATTAGCCCTACTAGCGTGGATTTCAACTTGCCATTTTTGCGAAACTTTAAAAGCCCAAGAGAAGAAGAGGGCAGAGTTTAATTAAAGCGTAATAAAGTGGGTGCAGAAAAGGCACGGCGGGCCCCACCGAGCGGAACAGTTGCTCCTTGTGTGCTCGCCGCATTCTTGTAACGTTACACCGCTCAGCTGTTCCCTACACCAGCTCCACCTTCACTGCCGTGACAGGACTCTCACTCCGCTGCATGCGTTCTCACACGCCTCCACGTGAAAGAGAATCAATAAGAAACTTGACTTCAGTATAGTAATTGTGCGTATGTGGAAGGTAAGGAGTCAGACTCAGGAGTGTCAGGTGAGTTCAAATGTCAAAAGCCCTAAATGTGCTATTCTGGACTATAATAGCCTGTAAATATAACTAAATACGCCATTATGTAGCTTATGATGGATACCTGCAAAATACACAACAGTATCTTGCCAAAGTTAACCTGACAATAGCCAGACGGATACGCGATTCACTCAAGTGAGTTCTCCGCAATATCCATCTGGTACCTCTCCATGGTCATTTGTTCGGAAAAGACGGAACATTCAACAAGGAAACGGTGAGTCATTCTGCAAGAGCAGAATTAATTGCGCAGTGTTCGTTCGTTCATGTTAGGTTTGTTCGTTAACCCCAGCGTCAGTGCAGGCTTCCTGGTTTCGTCACAGTTATATATCCCGCCCCCAAACACAACGTCGCTCTGTGATTGGTCGGTTCGGAACGGCGGTTATCAGCGGGAGCGGTACAAGATGTATTCTCCGGAGTTTGTGAACTCACAAATAGCACGACAATTCATCTTGCGAGCGCAAGGTTATGCCAAAGTATGAACCTCCATGAAAGTAGGGCATGCAAAATTATTCACCCCCTTTTCTCTCAGTGCAGCCATCTGTCTCCAAAAGTTCCCTGATGAGTTCTGAATGATCCAGTGTTGACCTAAATGACTGAGGATGATAAATAGAGTCCACCTGTGTGAAATGCAGTCTTTGCACCTTTTCTGTTATGGTCTGAGGAGTCTGTTAAAAGTATCATGGGAAGCAAATAGCATAATTGTTTCTAATTGTGTCTCAATTTCTAACATCCATCCATCCATCCATCCATCCATCCATCCATCCATCCATCCATCCATCCATTAATTTTCTTCAGATTTCTATCTATCTATCTATCTATCTATCTATCTATCTATCTATCTATCTATCTATCTATCTATCTATCTATCTATCTATCTATCTATCTATCTATCTATCTATCTATCTATCTATCTATCTATCTATCTATCTATCATCCATCCATCCATCCATCATCCATCCAGCCATCCATCCATCCATCCATCCATCCATCCATCCATCCATCCATCCATCCATCCATCCATCCATCTATCCATCATCCATCCATCCATCCATCCATCCATCCATCCATCCATCCATCCATCCATCCATCCATCCATCCTTCCATCATCCATCCATCCATCCATCCATCCATCCATCCATCTATCCATCCATCCATCCATCCATCCATCCATCCATCCATCCATCCATCCATCCATCCATCCATCCTTCCATCCATCCATCCATCCATCCATCCATCCATCCATCCATCCATCCATCCATCCATCCGGCATTGACAACAACAATCTAATATCCGCTGCTGTAACATTGCGTGTATTCCAAACCGAAAGCAAAACAGACAAATAAAAAGTGACGCCGTATGCTGCTGGTTGAGGTCAACGCAGAAGAAAACGGAAACGCGAGTAGCAGATTGTCAAATGAAACCCCAACGTTGTGGCGGCAGGTTGCTGGAAGTGTGCACAGATGTTGCTTTTCTGCGTAGGCCGCAGGAAGTGGCAACCAACAAAGCTTGTATAGTATCAACACATACACACGCACATCCTTACAACAAATGGTACCTGCTTGCAGTGTGTGTATATGGTACTTGATGTTTAGCAGAGGTGCCCAAACTAGCATGTTCACGCACGATTTACCATTTGCTGCAAATGACGGCGCCACTCAACACAGAATTAGCCGTCGGTTTAGCTAGTTAAAGGCAATCCAATCTACACTATCATTCGCTGACGTCCCTCAATAGATCAGGCCATGTTACACGCATTCAGTCACATATAAGCGCAGATACTACAGTACTGTGGAACATGAGGACGGCGACTTAAAGAATAACAACTGCACCTCACATGCATATAGATTGATATTATTTCATCTTTTTTTATTTATTTTATTTGTTTCAGCTTTTTTTCATCCCTCACTTATTAAATATATTCCCTCCTCTTTGTCCACCTCTTCCTCCTCCTCTTTCCCTCCACGCGTGTCACAGTAGGTGGATGATTAGGTAGGATGATGCTGGAGTGTGTGTGTGTTCTTGTGTGACAGCACGCAACACAGCCACCTCCACGTTGAGTCACGCACCAACCGCGGCCGTCATGTGATCCTATCACCACGGCGACTCGGGTAGATCTGGCTTCGTCATCTCCAAAATCTCAACATACTAAAACGTTTAACTTGAAAATATTGTTTTGACTCGTAACAGTAGGATGTCAAAAAGTGTTTGTGGACATTATAGGATCAGAATTCTGAATCCTGCCTAGCAACAAGTGGCTCCATGTATTTTTTTTTTTTTAATAACAAAAAAATTTCATCAAAATAATACTTTCGCGAGAAGAGTCATAATTTTATCAGAGAAAAAAATGTTAATTTACCAAATATTCTTCAACGCTTAAAGACCACTTTCTCAGTTTGGCACACATTAAATAACAAAAAAATGTCATTTGCGAGAAGAGTCATAATTTTATCAGAGAAAAAAAAATACATTTTAACAAATATTCTTAAACGCTTTATTTAAGACCACTTTATCCGTTTGGTTTTTCTAAATTTTAAACATTTGTTTGTAAATGAACTTCAACATTAACGCATGAACTCATTTTTGATATTTTTTTTAATTTATATCTATATTATTTTGTTGAACACAAAAGCCCCCGAGCTTTTTTTTGCCACTCTTAGTTGAAGTTTAGCTTTCACTCGTTTTCTCATTGAGTCATTTACCTTTTTTGACATTTCTATCGTTTAAACATTCTCAATGTTCAAACCTTCATAAATTTTATAAAATAGGTACAATACTGTAAAAAAAAAAAATGCATGCAAATTTGCACTCAATAATAATACAGAGAAGCCGCGAAAAGTGAACCGCGTTATAGCGGATGAACACTGTACTGTCAAACAATTACACATTGTGTATTTAAAGCAACCACTTAGCCTCCCTTACCTGAATGCTAACATATAATGGGAAACTCCATAGGACCAGAGGCTGACAATTAGCATCTACAATATGTGGCAATATTTTGTAATAGCTGTATGTTTTCTTCAAGTATATTATTTGTATAATTTTGAGTCTCTATTTTAACCTCTCCGGTGGTCACACATATCCACCACGAGGCTTGCGGCTTGATTCAAATCCACAAACGCGTCTTCTATATGTGCCACTTTGTGAGGAAGGCAACGGGTCAAAGGGTGAGTCGGCGGCAAACACACAAACACAACTTTGAAACACACACACACACACATGCACTTGTGTTCAGGGGGAGGGAAACCAGATCTGTCTAGTGGCACTTCATCACTGTCTCTCATTGGCACCAATATAACGCACACGCACTGGCAGCCATCCTGGTTAAAGCGACAGCTGGCACGCTGACGTCTGCTACCACTGACACAGTGAGGCCTGATTGCCATCAATTTGCACCTTGACTTGGCTCCTTCAAGTAAATCCATCCACGTTCTGTAGCGCTTGTCCTCATTAGGGTCTTGCGCGAGCTGGAGTCTGTCCCAGCTGACTTTAAGCGAGAGGCGCAGTACAACCCTGGATTGGTTGCCATTGTGATGTTCCTTCTGGTGTGCCAGCCTTGGCCACCAGGAGGTAGTATAACACAATCATGCAGACACAAACGAAGAAGAAGAATATGTCTTCTATTACGTCAAAGTGACTCAGTAAAATACTATTTGTTTTTTGTTGTTTTTTTTTGTACAGGATACATAATATACTGTACGCCTGTGAGTATTGTTATCTGTCTACGTGTTGATCGGTGTTCAAATTCCTTGTTTAAAGGCTTCTAAAACGGCGATTATTGATGCTAACCATTAGCATTTCAATGACTTGGTAGTACTGAGCTAAGCGCACTTTCCTAAGACAACATTATTTGGTTGTTTGAGGTGTAATTCTCCTTATTTTATCAATTTATAAACTTAATCTGGGAGTGCTGTTTTATCCTGTCTCAAACACAGTTCATGTACCTGTGATGTTCTTCTAACTATGTGCATATTACCCGGTCCCTCCCCGGTCCTGTCGGACTTCCTGCTTGTGACTTGTAAGCGTCTAATTATCCTTCTTTTCACACACTTTACCAAAAAAGTTAACGTATTCCTCGTCGTGCCAGGCGATGTTGCCAAACCACAAAGATTTGACAAGTGTTCGCTTCCTGGACTGCATAGTGCGCCTGCCGTGTCATCCTTTCCCCCCCCCCCCCCCCCCAGCATGTGAGCGAGCCTAAGGGTAATTCAAAGTTGTTTAAAGTGACTAACAATATAGTTCCATTTTGGTACAGAAACACAATATTCGCGTTTTCATCCTTCCTCAGGTCGCGACAGAACAGCTTGCTTGTTACTGTTGCTAATGCTCGGTAGCAGCATGGCTAGTTAATGTTGCTAATGAGTGATAGGCATCAGCATGAGCTGCTACTGGTAGATGGAAACAATGCTTATTGGCCTTGGAGCGATGATGTTGATTATATTGTAACCAATCGTGTGCGTCATTGGCCGCATCGAGGACTGTGGGATAACAGTATGCAATTTGCGCACGGCCATGTTTGTTTTTTCTTCCTTTTTTTGCATATGGACACTTGTGCCTTGTAAAGCAATATTTCCCCCAGTGCAATTTTGACAAAATTGGCCGCGCCAATGTGGCGAACGTGGGGAATATTTACGTCGTCACTCACCATTTCACCTCATCATTGACGATGTGGCGCGCACCCTGCTGGTTAACTTGGTCATCTGATTAAGTCAAACAGGAACCATCCTGCTAACTACAGATAATATTCAACACATATGTGAGACTTGCAGTTATGTAGTAAGAATATACAGAAATGAATCCATGATTTTATAAAGGTTCCATCATTTTAAAGTCATATTTGTGTATAAATATGTTGTCATATTACAATAATTAATTCATAACTTTGTGAGAAACATTTTTTTTCCACATATGACGTTTTTATCATAATGTTTGACTTTGTGGGGCGGCACGGTAGTCGAGTGGTTAGCACGTCCGCTTCCCAGTTCTGAGGTCTCCGGTTCGAGTCCAGGCTCGGACCTTCCTGGGTGGAGTTTGCATGTTCTCCCCGTGCCCGCGTGGGTCTTCTCCGGGTACTCCGGTCTCCTCCCACATTCCAAAGACATGCTTGGCAGGTTAATTGGGCGCTCCGAATTGTCCCTAGGTGTGCTTGTGAGTGTGGATGGTTGTTCGTCTCTGTGTGCCCTGCGATTGGCTGGCAACCAGTCCAGGGTGTCCCCCGCCTACTGCCCAGAGCCAGCTGAGATAGGCGCCAGCAGCCCCCGCGACCCTTGTGAGGAATAAGCGGTCAAGAAAATGGATGGATGGATGGATGTTTGACTTTGTGGTAACGTCTGTATTTCCCAAAGATTCCGTGACGAGCTAGCATGTTGGCTAGCATGACGCCTCAGGGTGGGCACCCACACTGCGGACGAGCTCCTCCGCCGCGCCGGGGTGACTGCGTACGCGCTGGAACAAAGCCAGGCATGATGGTGATTATGACACATAACTATGCCACCCACAGCGCCTGTGCCTGCGCCCGTGCCTGTGTGCGAGGGCAGCGTACATCAGACGCGGCGGTGTAACACATGCTCTGTGTCCGCCCGGCCCGGCCTCCGCTACACTGGCATGTGAAGCGTGACACATAGCTGAGACACCTACAGGCCGGCTGTCTATGAGGATGATGATGATGATGATGATGATGATGATGATGGGGAGGAAGAGGTTAAAGGCAAAGGAAAAGCTTGATTTGTATGACATTCAAGTATGAATTTGACCAAAAAAGTCTATTTTTGCATGAAATATTATTAGCAGAGGGTTAAGATTGGGTTAGGTTGGAAGAGCTTGGGGGTTAAGAGCTACAGTTAGGGGGTTAAGATTTGGAATTCTATTTAGAGAGCTAGAGTTTGGCTTTAGGATTAGCATTTAGCATTATGGAGTAGGTTAAGGGAGATAGTTTAGGGATTTAGGAATAGGAGATTTAGGAACTGGGTTTAGGTGTTTAGTTTAGGATTAGGAATTACAGTTAGGTGGTTGGGGTTAGGTAACACCAACCACCTGACTTTAATGCCTAACCATTAAGCATTATAATTAGGGGTTAAAACTAAGGGAGGTTTGTGCTAAGGTTAGGAGTTCAGGTTGGCTTTGAGTTAGGAGTTAGCGTGTTCCGGAATTATAGTTATAGGCAGCTAGGGATGGGGTCTAGGGTGTTTGGAGGTAGGGTTAAGTCGTGGTTGGTTGTTTGGGATAGGATTAAGGTGTTCAAGCGGTAGAGACAGGGTTAGGAGTTAGGGTTAAAGGGTTTGGGTGTTAGGGTTTTGTTGTTCAGGTTAAAAAATCTTGGGTTAGGGAGGGAAGGTGAGAAATTTGAAGATTAGCGCTATGGTGATCTGGAGAAAAGATTAGGGTTTGGGTTAAAGGGTGAACAGGATTAAGGGTGTTAGAGTAATGAATTTCTGTCAACCAGCCATCCATCCATCCATTTTCTTGACCGCTTATTCCTCACAAGGGTCGCAGGGGGTGCTGGAGCCTATCTCAGCTGGCTTTGGACAGTAGGCGAGGTACACCCTGAACTGGTTGCCAGCCAATCGCAGGGCACACAGAGACGAACAACCATCCACACTCACAAGCACACCTACGGACAATTCGGAGCGCCCAATTAACCTGCCATGCATGTCTTTGGAATGTGGGAGGAGACCGGAGTACCCGGAGAAGACCCACGCGGGCACGAGGAGAACATGCAAACTCCACCCAGGAAGGCTTTGATCAACCAATCAACTGAAATTAGTCACTTTCTGTGCTAGAGGTTTAGGATGTTCGGGAGGTGTACCATGCTCCATAGTGAGCTGAACTATGGTTGGTTAGCGTTAAGGTGTTTGGGACTTGTACCTTGAACGGTATGAGACCACTCGGGTCAGCCATGGCTGCACACTTGCAGTTCAACAAGTGCACATCTGCTGCGTGCCCGTCATGCGTGTGACTTCATGTTTGACGCCGGTGTTATGTGGCAGCAAGGACATGTGTCACACACGCCGCGGCTGTTCAACATTCTCGTACGCGCTGTCGCAGCTTGGAGATGGCTCGGATGGAACTCAGTCGTTTATTGACGAGGAGGCTGTTGCTTGATAGTACAAGGGTATCTTCCGACATACAGCGGGTATATATGGGAGTCTAAGCTAGGATTGGCAGTGACACACTGACACACATGGGCAAGAAAATACTGTACATACCATGCTGCAATAAAAGTCAAGGAATATGACATGAAGCACAGTTGTTTCCGTTTATTAATATCACCTCCTATGACTTTTGTTTAAATTTAGTTGGGGACCCCTGTCATAGAGTTAATCCTTATTTATGGCAGAGGACACATTCCAAACACACCCTCAATAGGTGAAAGACTGCAATATAGGTAGACCGTAATCTCACTTACCCTGACTCTCGGTGATTCGTGATAAAAGTAGCTGTAAAGTGAAAATAAATGTGTCTTCTAAATTTGACACACCACAGAGAAGAGAGAACCACGCTGAATTAAAAATGTTTAAAAAAAACTCGGCAAATGTATAAAATGAGACTTCAAACATTTCCTTTCTCTGCTCAAACCCTCTAGTGGCAGGAATATATCCCACCAGGTCATTGCGAGCCTTTCCACTCCATGACGAGAAGCGCTAGCTTGCAAGCTAACAGCCACTCGTCCGTGGCGTCATCTCCTCGCTTGGCATCATGTCCGCGTGGGTCCCTCTACACTTCAGGGAAAGTCAACAGTTTATTAACATGACAGCACATGAGATTCAACCTGTGGCTCATACTACATGACATAGTTTTGAGCACATACAGTACTTCATGCTAGTTATATACCCACAATGCTTTGCGTTCCAAGTTCCAACATATTATAGTATAGCCTGAATAATAGGAAATACATCACACTTGGGAATTGAAATAATGATAACAACCTGTTCTGTAGATTGTGGCATCCAGGGAAAAATTCATTTTCTGGGTGTAAGCATAGCTAACTAGCTAACTTTGCGCTGTACTGGTAGAAGTTGACCCAGTGTTATTAACGACGTAACTTACAATTGCGTTGGAGCCTAACTAAGTCACTCATGTTCTTATTTAGTGTGGAAAGGCGGAGTCATGCCCGAGCCAGAGTGCATCATCAGTGTTCTAGCAACCCCCTAAAAAAATCCGAAAAACTGAAATGATGAGAAACAATTTAACGCTACAGTATATCGACACAACAGAGCACGACATAGTTCTCAGTCTTTGCTTGTCTTTAGCAATTTTCTTCTAACATGTATAATGTAGTTATAGGAGCAAGTCTCTGAATTCAGCTCCAGGGTCTTGGGGTGTTAGAGTTAAGGGTATGGCTTGGGGGGTTTGGAGTTAGGGTTGTCTTTTCGGAGTTTGGATATTCGGGAGTTAGGCTGTAAGGTTCGGGTTTAGTCTTAGAACTTTTCGAGTTAGGGCTAGTGTATAATGTAAATGCATTCCTGATCTTGCGTTATGCGAATCATAAACTCCATAGTGTTATGTATGACAATACACATGTCTCTGTGGTACCAATTATCCCTAAGGGGTGCATTAGTGCAGCCAGAAACGAACTATCCCCTGTTCCTATTTCTGTTGAGTTCCTGGTATGATAGGCGGGATGTATTGGAATGAGGGTTCAGAGACGAGTGGAAGAGGAAGCTGTGCTCTGTGCCAGCAGGCGAGGAAGACTTTGTTCCTGGGTGCGATGCGGCAGATAGTGTCAACACTCACGCTGAGCTCAATATAGCAACTGTCACCCGGCCAGGCATTCCGCTGTCCCGCTTTTCCATGCCGACACTTCCTCGTTCACCTTCCCCGACACGTTTCCCCCCACCGAGCCTCTTCCGCCATGGCCCCGTCCATCAATGTCATGTCCCCCGGGGCTTCAAAAACTGATCCTCTCCCTGTTTCCCTCACCACCCCCTTTGTCAGCGGGCCAAGACGTTTAATATAACGTGTCCACCCGCTCTCACATTACTCGCCACTTACTTTAGCCACAGTTCAAAGCAGCTTTTTTTTTTTTTTTTTTTTGCCCGCGTGCGTTCTTGAATCGCTCCCTCATCGCCATGGTGATTAGACAGAAAGAAAGTGTGGTTTGTCTGTCTGTCTGGAAATAGTAAGTCATGATGGGTTTTCTTTGAGTGGCCCTGAATCCCACAAAGGAACCGCTGTTAATTTGCACTTGTCGTCTGAGGAGGAAGCCGCAAGGTTTACCACACTCTCTGCACCAACGTCTACCCTCTATAAAATCGACATTGTCCTTCATCGTTAACTCCTCCACCACCTCTGCTCTCATGTTCAGGAGGTAGGGTTAGAGTTAGGGTTTGGATATTAGTGATTTGGAGTTTTCCGTCTGACAGGGACGATACAGTTTATTTGTACGGATTGACAGCTGTTGGCTTAGTACCCAGAAACAACCGTTTTGTTTTGAAATCACATGATGCGGTCCAACAATTTTGATTGGCCATTACATCTGTGACGTTGCGATGCCACTCTTCTGTGCATGGCTCAGAAATGTCAAATTAGGGCAAAAATGATCGTCATCCACTCATGAAAAGCACCCCGAACAATATGCGGTATTTCAGTCAGGTCCACCCACAATACTCAGTGACTACGTTTACATGCAGGCAATAACCCTTTTAAAATCCGAATACAGTGTTCCCTCGTTTTCCGCTGGGGTTAGGTTCCAAAAAATACTCGCAATAAATGAAATCCGCGAAGTAGTTAGCTTTATGTTTTACAACTCTTGTCAATGTTTTAAGGCTCTAAAATCCCCGACCGCACAATTTATACACTTTTCTCATTGAGGCATTTACATGTTCTCACAATTCTCTCTTGTTCAAACATTGACAATGTTCAAACCTTCATAAATTTTATAAAATGGGTATATTACTGTAAAAAAAAATATGCAAAATTGCACTTAAAAAAAAATCAGAGATACAGCGAGACCGCGAAAAGTGAACCGCGTTATGGCGAGGGAAGACTGTATTCAGTGACTACGTTTACATGCAGGCAATAACCCAAAATCCGAATATTGGCAATCGTCGGGTTTTGTAAGGCCATCTAAACCCAAATATGCTTATTCGGGTTTTTAAAAGTCCTGGGTTACTCTTTTATTCTTGCTCAAATAAACGCATTCTGAATAACTCGATTGAACAGTGCATTGTTTTTCGTTGTGCATATTCTCTCTATTTTTATATATATATATATCTTCTACATTGTTTTTTCTTCTTCGTTGCTTATTTGAATTTGCAAAGAATCTTGGTCTACATGCGCAGCTCCGTCCGACTCGCTAAAGGCGCCTCGCTTGAGTACATCTATTTCTCCGCGGCATTTTCCCGTTATTTTGTGTCTCTACGGCGAAAACGCCTCAGTTTGTGCCTATATCCACATACAGTAAATACAAGTATATAAGTCCGTGCTTCTGGGGTGTAACTCGAAAATACTCAAGCCGGTGGAAACAAACATGACGCAAAGAACCACACTTCTGGAGCGAGGAGGAAACCGACTGCTTTATTTAGCGTAGTGAGTGATATAAATATAATGTCTTTTATTGAACGCAGTAAGTTAAAAGCGGAAATGACTTTATTTACGTAATTACGTTGTCCGCGCATCGCGGTCTGAATGGGATATTTCAATCAAGCACAAATGACCATGTACGTGTTACCTCGATTGTTTCACAAACCGGAATTCTGACCGTAACCCGAAGATTGACAGCATGTAAACGTAATCAGTGTGTGGCAGGTTTTAGGGTACTAGCGCTTGGGTTAGGTGTTTAGGGTCCTAAAGTTTGGGGTATAGGGTTATGGGGTTTGTAAGTAAGGCTTAGTGATTTTCGTTCGTTTTTTTGTGTCTGTGCCTTCTTGAGTAGCTCCCTCATCGCCATGGTGATCCAAAAGAAAGAGAATGCGGTTTTTGAACAGGACACAATCGATCACTGCTAATTTTGCACGAGTCGTGTAAGAGGCCTCAACGTTTTTCCACCGACGCCTGCCCTCTACCAGGTGGACCTCCTCCTGCCGCCGACCTCACTTGTGTCACCCCCTCGGCTACCAACCACTCCACCTCCGTCCACTGCCACACGGCTCTCTTTGTGGTAATCCCATTACTCATGTGTGAATACCAGCTGGGGAAGAGCGGGAGGAAAGAGAGAGAGGGCAGCAGGGAGAACGCAGACAGAGGACGAATGTGCGGAGGCCTCCAGGTCTCGGCTTGACGGTTGGACACTGAAATCCAAATGGGAAGGAAGAAGTACAGTGCTGAGAATTACCTCCACCAAGGAGATTTATTTGTTTAGTTGGTAGCAGTATTAAACAAATGACTCAAGCTGATTTCTGCAAGGGTGCAGATTTTTGTTCACATGTTTCTCAGTCCCACTATTTTTCAGATTTGTTTTTTTGATTGGAGGTTGTTACTTACTGCGATTGGTTGGCAACCAGTCCAGGGTGTCCCCCGCCTACTGCCCAGAGCCAGCTGAGATAGGCGCCAGCAGCCCCCGCGACCCTTGTGAGGAATAAGCGGTCAAGAAAATGGATGGATGGATGGATGGGTTGTTACGTAATTTTGGTCTTCCGCCTGTTAATTTTGGGTGCAATTCCGCTGTCTACCACTCGATTGTACACTATTTTGTTTGATACTGTGTAAATTTGAAATGACCCAAAAAAAAATTCAGCTCAGCCTTGTTTTTGCTGAATTTAGTGAATGTCAACTCCTCTTCAATCCTGCTTTTTATGCCTACAGAAAGCGATGCTGTCAGTTCATTTTATTGATACAGGATATTGTGAAAAAAAGTTAAGTTTGTCAGTTTAAATGTTTTTGTACTATTTTAAGTTTTTTTTTTAAAGAAATAGTTAAACAATTTACGTGCTGTAATGCTATAAAAACATGCATCAAGAGTATTCAAATAGGATCTTTCTATATTGCACACTTATTGGAACATAACCCATTTGATTGTGTTATATAAATTGTAGCCCACAGGTTGGAAACACAAGCTAATTTGTACCTTCAGCCATCGAGTGGAATAGCATTTCATTGTTCTGCCTGTCACTATAGATGAGCCTAGATACGTGAACCAAAATATATTATTTGTAGTGAATAAATAATCATTTTTTGCACCAATGAAGTTGCTTGGAATAGTTGTCATATATTAGTTCATCCTTGGAGGTTTGTGCCATTCTCGTTGAAATCTCTTCATCTATTGAATCTGGTCAGGACTGTGACAGAAGAAAGGAAGGGAGGGCGAGGATGACATGAGGCCTTGTCTGTCTTCTGGCGGTTGGACGCGAGGGAGCTTGAAAATAAACAAGTTCTCCGATGACAAAGCCGCCATTGACTCTCTCCTGCTCCTTCTTCTGCACCCCCCCCCTCCTCGCCTCGATCGTGGTTTCGCCAGGGTTGAGGCTGAAGGGTGAGAGCGAGGGGGGAGGCATTAACCGCCACCCCGCCACACTTGTTGTCCCCTCAGCTGCTACCCACTCTCTCTGCCTCAATGCTTTCTTTTCAGTCGCAAACATCTTTACTTGTCCAGTACGCTGCTCACAAAAAGTTAGGGAGATTCAGCTTTTGGATTACATTTCAAGAAGAACCGCAAAATGCACTGGATTCATGACAATTCCATTCATTTCGAAAGGGGAAGTATCTTAAGTTAACGCACAACAGTAGTTTAAATGACGCTGATTAAGATTGTGGCCATTTGCGGTGGAAATGGTTGCAAGAAGAACAAGTCGGCATCAGTGCACTTTGCACCTCTGCTGTTTCCTGCCCGGCCTCTGCTGAGACACACACATTATGATGGTGCATGTGTGTGCATGTGTGTGTGTTGCCTGTGGTGCGGCTGTGTAATGGACTCCACCACACCCAGCGTCCACGCTAATTGCACCGACCCTGAGCCATCTGTGTCGTAAAGATGGGTCTTGACCTTCCTCAGGTTGGGAGGATGCAGGATCCGAGCCGGAATGACGTTTGTGTGTGTCACAGGATGCCGGGACAGGGTTGTGACGGTTTGCGTAAAAGGCAAACACAATGCGGAAGTGAGTCAAAATTCCACCAGTCTCATAAAATGAGGTGTAAAAAAAAAAGCTGATTTTGAACTATTATGCAAAAAAAAAAAAAAAAAGAAAAAAAGTCGAAATAGTTGTGTTTAAAAATTTTAAAATTAGGGAAAAAAGTAATGAAAACTACAGAAGAAAATATGAAATTGGACTAATTTATGAAGATTTGAAAATGTGATAAAAAAATAAAAAATAAAAGTGACAAAAACGGTAAAAGAAAATTCTAAAATTGTGGTAAAAATGAAGCAAAATATTCAAAGGTGGGCAAAAGGTTTAAAAAATTCTGAAGGCAAATGTGAAAAATGTTTTTGAAATTTGTAAGTATTTTGCACATTTGTACATTGTTTTCAGAAGAAAATTGAAAATATGTCTAATTGTACTAATTTTGGCAAATGTAAAAACTGTTAGAATGGTAAACAAAAGAACAACAGAAAAACATATCTGAAATTAAACTAAAAAAAAAAAAAAAGGCTAAAAATTATTTCAAAACTCCAATGGAACTGCATAAAAGTGCACATTTTGTATCAAATAAATAAAGAAATAAACCACATTTTCAACTGTTACACAAATGTGACTGTTGATTTTAAAACAAATTAAAACTGAGAGGGGGAATAAATTAAAAAATAAAATCAAAACAGACTCAAATATGAAAATGTGTTTAAAATATATTAAAATGCCAAAAATAACTTCTTAATTTAAATATCACCCAAATGGGAAATTCTGTTTTAAAATGGCTTTGAAAAAACTTTCAAATTAAAAGTATATTTCAGAAAAGTGACACAAAATCTTGGAACCATAATGTGAGGGAGAATAAAACTTAAAAAAATAAAATAAAAATCTGAAAGCGAATTGTGTGAAGTGTCTGTTACGTGACACAGACGATAACCCCATTCCATTTACACATTGAATTTCTCTTGGGGGAGGGGGGGGGGTCACATGAGCGGGACCATTAAATCGCCCCGGCTCCGACTTGCCGAGCGAAGTGGATGACGCGCTTGGCAGGCAGATTGTATCACAAGGAGCGCCCTTGTCCCGCCCGTGTCATCCCGTCCCGCTCTTTTCATCCGGCCGCTGTCCGTCCCTAATCGGGATGACAGGCAGACGCTGGCCGCAGAAAGACGCAGCCAATGAAAGGGAGTTTGGCAGATACTCTCAAATTTACACTTGCAGGCGGGTGGGGATCATCCCTGAATATCTCGCTTTTCCACACCCCTGTTGCATAAACCGGCGCTTAAAAGAAACGTCCCCCAAGGAAATGACTCCCAAAGTATCGTACAGTAAACCCTCATTTATTGCGGGGGAGGCTAGTTGATATTTTATAGAATTACAATTAACCACATAACTTCCGCTAGATTCTATGCAATGGGAAACACCATAGACACAGAGTAGATGGCAATGCATATATTATTTATCCTCAGGAAAGAACACATTTTTGTGGCGACTGGAACAAATTAATATAATTTTCTAAAATAATTTTGTACCCCTCCCAAGTACTTTCAACACATGGAAACTCACGAAATTATACTTTTTAACCACATTGTAAATTATATGAACACACAAAAAAAGACAAAAACTGCCTTAAAAAAAAAAAAAAAAAAAAAAACAATCAATGAAGTCACCAGGTTTTGACTCGACTTTCATCACTGTCATGACTGGGTCATGCAAGGGTTATGTTTGGGTCAGTGTCTGTTTTGAACTGAGGTCAAGTGTCTGTTTTGAACTGATGTAACCAGCATCTAGTTTCACCTGGTAAGACGCTATGTGATGTCAAAAGCTATGTGATATCAGCAATCTTTAATCTCTTTATCTGGTCACCAGCCAATCAGATAATTCCATGTCAGTCTTGTTACCCACATGTCCAGCCACAGCCAATCTGATCGATTCTGTCTATATAAGCCAAACTGAGAAGTATTGTGTTTTTGTCAGATTATTACTTCTGTTCCTCTGTGCACCTCCACAGCTCAACTTAGCTTAGCGTCTCTTGATTCTTGTAACATTTTCATTGTTTCTCGTCTTGTCAAGTTAGTTCCACGCCTCTTGATGTTATGCAAATAAAGAGTTAAAATTTTATTTGTGTCTGTGTTTTTGGGATCCAACACCAGAACATAACAATCACATTAGCACCGACTACAAAAAAACTCGCGCTGGAGTCACCCAACACCTAATTATCTTAATACGGCAACCCACATCGGCTGTGCAAGCGTGTCAAAAGAAAATTTGAGCAAGTAAAGGAGGACGCGGGGGAGGAGGAGGAGGAGGAAAAGGCAACTTGTTTAGCTGCGTTCAGAATGTTCTGTGCGGTAGATTTACCTGGAAATGTCATCGACTAACACACAAACACATGCACACGCACACTCACTTCATAGTTCCATCACTGTGATATAACGCCCCCCCCCTCCTTCTCAATTCTGCAACATATCCTCTTGTTCTTTCTTTAATTTCCTCTGCTGGGAATGAAGTCTGCTGAACGAGAAGGTACACAATTTGGACAAAAGTATCGGGACATGTGGCTGCCACTGGTTTGCCATTCGGGTCTTCATTGAGCAGTTTCTCTCGATGCAATTATGGAAACGATCAATGTTATTATTAAAAAATCCTTCGTGGGTTCATCCTGCTATTTCATGGATCGTTTTTTTTTTTGGTACATTTATATACATTTCTATTGTTTTCTGCCTCCTGTTTATTTTGTGTAATTCCACTGTCGACCACTAGATGGTGGCGTACTATTTTTTTAACTATAAATTTGAAAGAAGAATGTAAACAGGAAGTATTTCAGCTCAGCCACTGATCTATTGCTGCATTCGAGGATGGTCGGAAGTCAGATATATCCGAGTGGGTTTTTCCCAGTTCCGACCTGAAAGCGTTCGAGGCGAAAGTAAACAACCAAAATGGCGGATAGTGGTAAATTGTTTTTTATTTTGGTTCCTCAAAACTCATTTTGACGTCCAGCAAACTTACCTGCTCGCAATTTTGCTTCATTTATTGTTTTGATCTTATTTCATAAGCATTTTATACAGTTCAGTAGTTGACCGTATAATTTCTTCTACAGAGAAAGCGGCATACGGTCACGTACGTTGCGTTATGTCAAGTTATGTCGAATATTTATGAATCAAGCAAGCTATCTAGTTTTATACTCGAGTAAATTGTGTTTTGCCATTCAGAGTGACGTCACATTGTAGTCTGTCGGTGAAGTTCTTTCCTTTTTTTTTTTCCGATTTCGCAAGTTCCCGTACACACTTCCTGGTTTGAACTCGGAAAAGTCCGACCATCCTTGAATGCAGCATATATATATATATATATATGACTGGATAGCCGATTGGCAAAGACTTTTGAGGTCACGTGGCCGCCATATTGCTAATCCCAAGAAACGTTTCTCGGCATACGATCTTATACATTTACAATATCGAAATTGGAGAACATTTGAGACAGTAGACTTCTGCTTAGTAGAAACAGCATGATTTTAAATGTATTAAACATTAGCAAGAGGACTTCAGACATTTTACAACTTGCCTTAAATACATGTATAAATTATATGTTTAATGATGTTTAGTACAGAAGGAACTTGTATACTTTTTTCGTTAAAGAATTATAACTGTAATTCAACAAAAGATGCCTCTGCCAAATCTAATATTGGGGTCCAAGGAACTGAGCGATAAAAGAAAAAGGGGGTCTTCAAAGCAGCACATACCGTCCACTTGTTAATTTTTTAATTTTAATTTTATTTTTTTTACTTGTTACCCAGCACAAACCCCCCACACCACCTCCGGCCTTATACTAACTGCCTACAAGCTGTATATATCTCATCTGTACGTATACCGTACAGTCTGCTCGCGAGGTGGGAGTAACAAGATGGCCGCCCTGTGCCTTCAACGGCTTGCGCTGACGTGTATTGGCTTTCCAGTCATATACTTTATTCTGTCACGTGTCAAAATTAGAAGACATATTTATTTACTTATTTTATATATCTTCAACTTAAATGGACTTTTAAGAAACAGTGGCGTTGATTTTGAAGCCACTCCTTCATTTTGTTTTGTAGTTTTAGCCCCTTTTGTTATTTATTTATTTATTTATTTATTTTGGCTCCTGTTTCTTATCAGGCGGCGCACAACCTGTTTCCTGCGCCCGTCAGAGAATAGCCGGAGAGCGGGGAAGAAGAAATCCTGTGCGTAAATCACATCGCAGGGACGCGGGTTGTTGCTAGGGGGACCTTTTGATTCCACTATACCACCGTCTCACGCCGTCAACAGCGACCGCGGGGCAACCGCTGCTACTTCACCGAGCCTCCATCCGAAGAGGCCTGGGTGCACTTCAGCTCTCGTGCACGACGCCCGCCCCCCCACCAGCGTTTAACACGGTGGTGACACATCAGCATAATATGCAATATGATTCTGCTTTTTTTTTGTTTTTGTTTTTTTTTTTTTGCAGACAATGGGCCCGAGAAGCGTTTGTTTGACATGACCGGATGCCTCTCTGCCCCCTCGAAGCACTTGATAAGTTTATTAACAGGCTTTTTGCTACTTCCAAGTTAAAGGTCATATACTGTACAGTAGATATAACATATCCTGTTTCAAAGGCAAGATTTTTTTATGACAGAAATACATGAGAATGTGGTTGCGTTCAGAATGAACCAATCACATTCAAACTCATGTCAAATAAACACCTGCCGACATTTAAAGTGCCTCTGATTAAGACCAAATAAATTTCACATGTTCTCATAGGCTTTTTGTATTCATTTTAAAAACAATTAAGATTTTCATCTTTTAACCCGAGTAAACAAATACCGTACAATTTTTTTTATTGACCTTTTAAAATGTTAAATATAATTTACAATTTAGTATTTTGATTATTTCAATTTAAAGGAATCATTCAGTTTAACCAGCTGAATTTATTTTGCCGTACACTTCAGTATAACAGTTCAATTAATTTTATTTTATTTGCCAAATATTTTAGTTGAATTGAATTACTCAGTCTAATTTAGTGTATCAATTAATTTTAAGAAACGTATTCCATATTTAACACAAATGTGATTGTTACTTATAAACCGGGCAAACATTTTTTTTCAGATTATTTTAAAAAAGCATTTTTTAAAATCTCGTACTTTTATCATTTTAATTGTTCAGTTAAATTAATGGAATGAATACATTTTAGTAAATGTGTTTTTAATATTTTAACCCACCTACTGCCCAAAGCCAGCTGCAATAGGTTCTAGCGCCCCCCGCGATCCTTGGGGAGAATAAGTAGTCACGAAAATGGAAGGATATGTTTAATATTTTGCTCTTTTTTTCTTTTTACACCAAAACAACACCCCCCCCCCCCCCCTCCCCCCAATTTTCTATTTGAACTCAATCAATATCTGTCAAAACACTTTATTTGCATATTTTTAAGTGGATTTATACCCTGAAGCGACAGCTGCATTACTCATAACTAATATTTCAATCAATATAACCGTCCTGGCACGTTGGAGTCCTCTTGTGCTGTCACAAACCTGGGGCGTGACTGACGTCAATGCGAGCCCCTACGTCTGATGTGACGTCATCACGTCGGCGCGCTTGGCCATGTGTCCATGGCAACGGCGTACTTGACCGCACTGAAAGCGAGAGAGAGAGAGAGAGAGAGAGAGAGAGAGAGAGAGAGAGAGAGAGAGAGAGAGAGAGAGAGAGAGAGAGAGAGAGAGAGAGAGAGAGAGAGAGAGAGAGAGAGAGAGAGAGAGAGAGAGAGAGAGGATGGGGATGGGGTGTGGGGGGTAGTGATTGGGCACGTTACGTACCCCTCCGCCAGGTTACGTACCCCTCCGCCCTCCGCCTCTCCTCCTTCCCCAACTCCCAGTCACTGTGGGCGGGCTTCGCGCGGAAGCGAGGGAGGCGAAACACGACACCCAGAGGACAGAGCGAGGCGAGAGGGTAGAAGACGAAGAAGAAGAATAAGGGAGGGGGCGGGACGAAGGAGTCGGAAGAAGAAGAAGAAGAGTGCCGCGAGTGGCGTGAGCGTCGGAGAAGCGGGCGGGCAACTGAGGAGGGAAAAAAAAAAAAAAAAGTCCGACAAGATAGACGTCCTCACGCGGAGAAGTCACGTCAAAGCTCGGAGACATGTCGAACGGCGACGAAGATGCGGTCGAGGCGGAGTAAGCGCTCGCTGGAGAGTTCGCCAAACAAGTTCCTGGAAGAGTGAAAGCGCTTTTCAGCTCGCTTCGACCGCCTTTTTTTTTTTTTTGACTGGCTTGTTGTCGAGAGAACAACTTTGAGAAGCACCGCCGGGAACTACCGGACCCGAGTCGCTTCGCTCGCCGGAGAGCGAGCCCCCCTCGGTCGGGCTCGGAGAGAGGCTAATAAAGTTCTTCCCCCCCACCAAGCGGGGCAAGGAGGTGGCGGAGAGAGTCGCACTTCAGTCGGCGGAGTTTCGCCAACTTTTACGGGACAAAATGAAGACCCCCGGAGACAACGGTAAGTGTACTTTTTCCACTCTTATGGTTTGTTCATCAAGTTGACCTCCCCTCCATGTTATATTGTGAACCATACAAATCTAAAATAGTTTTTATTTTTATTTTATTTTTTTTACAATACAACAAAACAATCAATAATAAACGGATACTGATGTTATTTCTGCTATTTTCCCTTTTCATTTCTACATTTCTAAATAATATATATTGTTTTATTTTGATCATGATATGCAGCATGACAAACACAAACCTGTTGATTTCAACCACGCAACAGTTTGCTTCTTGTCAAGAACGCTACTACACATTTAGTACAGTGTTTATTATTTTACTATTTTGGCAAGGAAGTGGATAGTGTTGTTGTCTTCCTGCTGGTGATTAAATCGCTCCAGGTGTACAGCCTGATATTAACCTAGTCAAGCAATGTGACTTAGCAATAGTCAGCTGAGTTTTTTTTTTTTTTTTTTTTTTTTTTAAACAGTATGTTGCCTGTATGTGTGTTGGTCTAATTCCTGAAATACTTGCATAAGTTTCTTCTTGCCAAAACAAATCCTAACCCCTTCAGAAAGTAAAAGAGGAAGTGTGAGCATTTGTGCCAAGTAGTGCAAGTTTATTATGTGTGAGTTCTACTAATAAACTTTGCCTCATCCCACTAAATTGACTCTGCTTCTATGAAAGTCCTTTCAGGTGGTGGAATAGTACGTATTACATGCATGTTCTTTGTGGCAACGCATACATATTATATTTTACACATTTCTCTCTAGAGTAGTGGGACCACTTTCTGGTCCCTTCCCCCCACCACCATGTCCCCTCCTGCCTCCCCTCCCGCTGCACCCATGGTTCGCCCTCCCGCCCCTGGCCCTCCACATTCCTACACGCTCACACACACACCCCCTTGCAGCAAGACGAGGCTACCAGGACATCCCCATCGTGAACTTGTAGACCTTTTATTACAAGGAACTCTAAGTTAGTGTGGCCTTCTGGGAAGCTACTAAATATTGATTGTGTTTATGGGTCTGATGTATGCAGCGTAATGTGCATGTCTGTATGTGTGTGTGTGTCATCTGTCCTGTAAATGTCAAAAGTGTCCTTTTTCTCTTTAATTTCTGTCTGTGTTATTATAGCAAGAAGGAGTTTTACTCCCAACTGTGTACTTGTGATGCTTCAGAAACTAATACAGTGGTACCTCTACTTATGAAATTAATTGGTTGTGGAAGAAAGTTCTTAAGTAGGAAATGTTGTAATTAGCAGCGCATTTTCCATGTAAATGCTCTAATCCGTTCCAAGCCTCCCAAAATTCAGACATAAATGTTTTATAAAGCATAAAAATGCATGGTCTTAAGTAAAGTGCTATTGAACATTCCTACTTTTTTTTTTTTTTCAAGAAAGAAAGAAAGCTAAAGCTTAATTCATATTTTAATTCAATTTTTCAACAACAACAAAAAAAACCTCACAAAGCCTTTGTACAGTAAGTAGTATTTTACAGTTGCAAGTGTTTAGCTCTGGAAGGCATTATTTATTCCCTATGGTTCCTAAACAAATAGTTACAATTTTCGTATCTAATCTCATCACATGTCAAAGTTTCATATCTTCAGGTCGCTTAATTGATTAATCCCATGTGGATGTGTCTGGGAGGCATTGCCTAACAACAAATCTGACCTTTTGTAGCGGCATTTATTGAACTATTTAATCTGGCCCTGCCCTGATCTCACTGATCTCCTGCTGTTCTCCGCGTTTGCAATCAGAACGCAAGTTTTAACCTTTCACCCCTGCCTTCTCGCCAATGAGTGAGCTCCTTGAGAATGATTATGTCGCTTGTTGCGTCAACTGTTGCTTTACTTTGGATGCTTACTTTAACAATGAAAACTTCACTAATGGCTTTATTGGCTTTTGATGCAGTTTGAGAGATGAACCAATCAGCAGGTTGTTGTCAACCTGTAATTCCAAATTGCCTATTGGGACTTCATGCCTTTATTTGCTTGTTGGACATCTTCCAAAAAGCATGAAACAACTGACTTGGGTTGCGCAGACACCCAAACTGCACATCATTAAGTTTCTCCACAAGTGCAAACTTTCCAGGCAGTGGAAGTCAACAATACATAAATCATACAAATATTAAACATTGCACAGCATTTAGTTGGCCTTGGCTGACTCTTCTGCCATTGACAGGACAGGACTTAGGAAAAACAATTGAAATGGCCCCTGCCTCGTCGGAAAGAGTGTCCCCTGTCCTGTGTATAGGCGCACATGTAATTAAATCTAGCCTACTGTATTCGTCAGGCTTGATCCCGACTACACACTCCATCCTCATTTCCCTCCTCCTTCTGGTGGGATAAGGACTGGTGCGCGTCTTTGTGCGGTGGAATTGCATAGTAGCTGGACCCCTGGCTCTGGAGTGGCCATTGTGTGTGTGGTGAGCGTGGGACAATGGTGGGAGTGGGGGGTGGGGGTCGGGGGGGAGACCCCCGAGGCTGATTGTGCGAGGGCTCGTGGGGGCCAGGGACCTCTCATTGTCCTGGTAATGGTGCCGAGTGGCGCGTAGTGTGCCGCCCGCGTGGTGAAGAGTGGGCATCCCCGACTAATTGCCATCATTCAACAGTTAACCATCACCTTTAATGCAAAGCACAAGTGCGCCTCGAGGTGTAGCATTAAGGGAAGGGCTTGGTGACCGCAGTGATGATGTGTACAATCCTGCTCACATTGCTGACCGCAGCAAAAAAACAAACAAACAAAAAAAACACTACCACCTATTATCCAGATACAGTTTTATTGCCGGATTTACGGGCCGGGAAGCCCTTCTGCGATCGGGCTCGGCCAACACGGCTAAAATAGATGGCGTCTTTTAAGAAAAATGCTTATCTTCTGTTTGATCAGCAGCGAGGAACACGCAAAAAGGCCCGAGGGGTGACATCTTGTGTTTTTTATCTCATTCTATCGTACACAAAAAGCACGTGTTTTATGGAATTGTAATACAAACGCCTGGAGCGCTAGTTTCAATAACGTTTTCTTTATGGAAGTTTAGTTACGGTAGTCTGTGATACTACTAGCCTAAGTAAATTTGCGTTCTTCTAAACTAAGATATAATCTTCACCAATCTTGGGTGAAAGAAAGGAAAATAATTCCTGGGTCAAACTGTTGCCAACATAAGAATGACAAGTGGCATTAACTCAACTCAACAGGAAACTAGTTAATACTGTTAATGACTATTTTAACAAACGTTTAATCTGTCGATTTTTTTTTTTTTAAACACTTTAATTTCCATCCCTTTACTAATAAAAAAACAAAACAAAAACAGGACATTATTTCAAATTGACAGTGCAGAAAATGTAGAAATATAATTTAATTATGTTTCATTTGCTGGTTAGGTCCATAACATTTTGAAAAATAAGCAAAAATGTGGATTTTTTTTCCCAAAAAGTAAAAGCAAGTGTTTTATTTTGATTCAACACAAATAAACATTCTGAAGTCTGAAATTATTTACAGTTGATAACCTGAAATTCTGATGATTTGGACAATTTTAAATTTAAGAAGTGTGTCCATTTCTCATTTATTATCAAAAATAATTTTTGATTCATTTGGTCATTGATTAAGTGTTGATAAATCGATGAATCGTTTCACCTCTACAATACAGTATTTATAATGGCCCCCCCGGCTATTCACGGGGGGCAGGGACCGGGCCAGACTGTGCTCAGCGAAAATCCGTGTATAGAAACCACGGGGTCGCCGTTTTTCCTTTTGCAGCAAGTTGGTGCATGTGCAAGGGTCAATTGCCTGGTGTGCGGGTCAATCAATCAATCAATCGACACCTTTCATAAATTCAAATGCAACTCAACGTGCTGAACAATTAAAACATCCATAATACAATAAAAAGAAAAAGCCATCCCTCCCCCTCATATCCCCATGATCGTACCCAGAGACACGCACGCAAACCACAACATGGTGGGGCACAGAAGAACCCTGTGAGGAAAGGCACCCAGGAGGAGTTCATCCACACTGAGAGCGATGACTGCCAACCACCACAGGGAGGAATGCCATCCCATAGACCGCCGGCCCACAGTGACCGCAGCCCGCGCCATACAGACTGAAGTGAGCCACAGCTCCCCGGGGCCATTTAACGATAGTTAAATGCAAAAGGGACTTCATTTCAAGATACATTTTTTCATAAAGTTTTCATTGGGCAAAAACGCTCTTAAAATACAGACCAATACCAAAACAAGTTTGAAACAAAATCCACATGTTGTAGTAAGTTGACAAATGACTTCTGGAAGAGAGGCTGGGGGGTCGGTGGGGATAGTTGTGGAAATGTCTGTATTTAGCCAGGAATGTGACCAAAGGGAACAATGTGCTCGGCCAGTCGACACTAATGGACCTCCCTGCTATTAGTCGCCCTTGACCATCAGGACCATTGGGGGGTGAGTGAGGGTGGTGGGTGGTGCTGGACCCAATGACCAACAAGGTGGCGTTACCCTTGACGGAAACCACATTAACCTCCCATCTGCTTATTGGAAGTCTTATGGATTATCTTTTCATGCTGGACCAAATGGCTGCAAAGTGAAGATGTCCATTGAAAAGTTTGCTGTGCAGCAGAGCTGAACGTGTCCTCGGGCCTGGTCTGTGATCACATCATTGATTACAAACATAGCGCCAGCCCATATTGACTATATTAGTTACTGGCTGCTAATCGGCTGCCTGGGCATGTCTGTGCGGGGACGGTGCTGTTGACTGATAACTTTTGGCGAACACATACATGTGAGTAATAGCACACACACTCGGTGCCGCTTTTTTTTATTGGAATTCTTGGACCTCCCACATTCCTGCTTAGAAGGTTAATAGTTGCCGGCTGTGTTGCATTACGCATGAGGGGAAACACAACAGTCGGTATCTCCGCGAGCCGTTCCAGAACCCACTCACAGTTGAATCGCAGGAGGCATGCGTTTGCACACAGATGTATTCCTGTTGCCTCTTGGAAACAATAGGAATACAGCATGCTGTGTTCTCGGAAATAGTGGACGGATGAGGTGCAGGCGTACCGCCAATTATTAAGTCATTGGGTTAGTAGTTGAAGACAAATCAACTCATACACTTTCTCATCTGGCAAAAAAAAAAGAAAAAAAAAGTGTTAACTGTGATCAACTCTATTGTTCACACACGTACAGTCCATATTAATTCCCTTGCTCACCAAAACAGCAGCATCTACATACGCAGTCTCTTAAGATGACAATAAATTTGAATTTACCATCAGCGCCCATCACAGTGTTAAAGTTGATCTGACAACATAAATTTCTGGCCATTAGCCTTCCAGTAGACTGTATGGCATCCAGTTTCTCTAGTGACTACAAGCTTGAGTTTCGCGCTACTTCTATGTACAGTCTTAAATGTTGCACAGAGAAAGTTATTAATCAGTCTGACATTTCTTATGAGCATGCTGTAAGATTAAACTGCAGCTGCCTGTGTTTGTGCGTGCGCGCGCATCGGTGTGGGCGTACGTGTACGTAATGCAACACGGGGGTTTTACGTGGCGGCATTGTCGCGGAGCTGACTCGGTGTGAGGTGCACAGCGGCGTGTTTTTGTAAAAGTATATGGAGTGTGTACACAAAGGAGGTGATGCTTTTCTGGCTGGGCAGCTGTGACATGCATGAGGGAGTGCGTGTGAAAGGTATTACTTGTGAACAAAGTGTGTATGTGTGCGTGGGTGTGTATCACAGGTGACCACGGTGCTACTGAAACTGATCTGAGCATTATCACACACACAGGCACACACATAAGCGCACACACACAGATCAGGTAACTGTAGTCCTGCCATCCTTCCAGATGAGAACTTTTATTGTGTACGGAAACAAGACAATCACCTGGCCTGGAGACTTGCCGCTTCTTCACAATCAATATTGTCAAGATGGCCGCATCACTTAGCGTTTGTGACACCATGTCTAATGACATCAGAGCCCCCGGGTTCTCATAATCCACCGACAGTAGCTCGGGCCACTGTGGCGCTGTTGTAATGTATACTCCTAATCTTTTTGGATTAGCCCCAATAATGCCGGTCATGCTGAGGGTATCGTTATAACGGTAAGGGCTCAGCGAGCAGGGAACTTGATCACGTGCATTCCAGGCGGCAAATGAGCAGTGGAACAGTCTGGTATCCTTGAGAACATAAAATGTGGCGAAAGAGAACCTGGTTGTCGGGAAATCAATTTGAAGTGCCTCTGAGATTGTACGGTTTGGAAACTAGACAAAATGTTAAGGACAATCGAACAACAATTCTGACATTATAACAGATTTTTTGTTTTTGTCACTTTGGCTTGGCTTTTTCTTTGGGTTTATTTTAATTTTTAATTTTTTTAACAGCACTACTGAACAACAGAATAAAAAGTGTAGTAATGACAAAAGAGCTGACATATTTAAAACAAGCAGGAATGACCAAAACATTTCCTGCAAACAGTCCAATTGAGTTGCAGCCATTCACTCCACAAGTGTTTTCTTTTGGCGTTGTGTGTGTGCGCGTGTGCAGGCATGTGCGTGCGTGTGTGTTTTTCCCCAAAGGTACAAGTACATGTACACACCGTGTATTTTTCCTGGCACTACTCCACTCACTATTGACACTTTTCCATTGGCAAACCTGCGAACAAATTCTAGTTCCTGCCGTGCCAAGCTAATTCCATTTTGTAATCTGCGGGAGGTCCTTCCTTGGTTTACAAGCGATTTCCATTCCAAGGCTGGTGACGTATGAAATTTTTTTTACACCAGGTGAAAATTTGGATGTCCCAATCAGTCGTATTTTTTTTTTCTTTTTTTGCACCTGAGTACAAGTCATTTGATTTTACTTATCTGCTGATTGCTGATTCCTGAATCGATACCTCGGCACTGCATTAAGAACAAATAACTAAGCAAGCATTCTTGTGCCATGTGATGATGTATTCTTGCACCGTTGTGCAAACCAAACTATTCATACCTGAGAATGCCTTTTATGTTGGTTACCAGCGTAAACCAAATACCCCCTTGTACTTGCCTCAAGTCTTCTGTCCACCAAACTAGGGCTGGGGAAAGACAGTAAACCAACTCTGTTGGCATCAACCCCAAAAATTGGTCGAAGCAAAAATGCAACTACAATAAAGAATTTGCGATGTCTGGAACCAGTTCTCCGTTTTCCAGCATGGACATTTGTTACTGAGGATGGAACGGACGCAATAAAAGGATCTAGCCATCAATGGATTAAGCCCAGGTGTTGAGGTTGTTTTTATCCTTTATTGTCAAAATTAAAGTTTTACGGCAATACTGTGAACTGTGAAGCGTATCTGGGGTTGCTTGGAGAAGTGACTAGAACATGGGTGTAATCGATAGGATAATCGATTCCAAAGAGATTTATGCCAGACCAGCCCTACACTAAACCAACAAACACCTTTAGGCAAGTCCACAATGATTTGGGGGAGCAATGGCCTGTTAATCACTGCTTATGGATTTTTATGCAGTGGTTAACTTCTGGCCAATAATTGAATGGCTGATAAAAAAGTTACTTAAATGTTAACTACTTACTGTACAGTTAATAAACATCTTGCCGAATTTGCTTTGAATTCAGAGATCGACAGGCAAAAGGCACTCCTATTTATCATTATTCTTGTTGACCCGTGACATGTAGCAGATGATTATCATCATCTGGAGCGCTTGTCAATTGCATGTAGAGTAATGCGTGCACTGCAGTTGGAGCCTCCCTGGATATACAGTATGCGTGTGTGTGCGTGTGCGTGCACGCATGTGCCAGTGATCATACTGACCTACTGTCCGCAGGCTGTCAAGGCGGCGAGTGGTCCTCCTAACCCCTCTCTAACCCCTCAAGTCCGCTCCTACAGAAAGGCAGCGGTGTTTGAATAGTTCCCCTGGCTATTTTTATCTGGGAATCTGCCTCTGTGCTGGCCCAGAGAAGAAAGGGGGAAGGGGAGTGTGTGCGTGTGTGAATGTGTAGGACAAATATCTAATCTAATTTTGGCCGATGGGAAGTCACTAAAAGAAACTTCACGCTGCTCGCATAGTGGCAACATTTTGTGCGTATACGTGTGCTTGGCTGTCGGGGTAATGAAATGCCGTCTGGCGCCAAGTTAAACTTTCTCTCGTCACCCCCCACTCCTCCTTTTATCCCCCCTCACCCACTCACTTTTCCTTGTCTCCCTCCCCATCCCGCCGCCCCATGTAAGGAATGCGAGCTCACGTTTGGACTGTTCTCAGCCTTTCCTCTTAACCTGCGTGTTCAGACTTGTCCCCTCAGTTTGAACTTTGAGCCAACAGCTCACGGCTCAACGTGCTGTGCCTTCTCAAAGGCGCAGCTTTCGGTGTCAAAGGTAAAACGTGACTGGTTGTTGATGAAAAGATGAAAAAGTGTGTACGTGCGGCTTTTGGAAATCAAAGCCAGCGTTCTCTTTGTTGTGAGCTCAAAAACAGCTGGGATGTTTTTGAACGTTCAGGTGCAGATGCTGTCCTAACCACATGCCAAAAAAATGCCGCCTGTCCGGTGTGGTAATAAAATTGTATTTATAGCCGCATTTCCACCAAGATAGGGGTCCAGTTTAGTTCATTTTGCTGTGGTATGATGTAGAACGATAAACCCCGATCTGGCTTGATGAACCTGATCTGAGTTTCCACTCTGGGCAGTGTGGGCGTGACAGCCACAACTGCGTCATTAGGTCTAACCGAAGCCAGATTTTTGATACTCAAACTGTACTTCATATAAACTAGGGATACGTTTACTAATTGATTTTTGATTTACTTTCTTTCTGCCGGTAGATTTATTGGCATGTCCCCGTTCAGATCAGAAAGAGCTAGCTGAAATGGGGAATTGCCGTATCCAAAGTGCATCTTTAGGCCACCATTGAAATTCGTCCATTCAGATAATCTTGTGTAGGCACTGAGTCGAGTGGGTTAAACTATTCACTGCCACCAGTCTGACTCTGGACAGCGCTGAATACGTTTTGACGCTTGCCGTTTCATGTCTGATATCGACTACCCCACCTCAGCCCTCACCTCGTCCTACCCACCACCCCTCATAACGAATTCCGAATACATTTCAAGCGTTGGTCAATCGTCAGCCGCAGATGTGGGCCGTTGACGAATATTTTCCCAGCCCGATTTTGTTTCCCTCTCTCGGAAACACCAGGCTTAGCAAGTTTTCTGGGGTAAACCCTGTTAAAAGCAGTTGTTGCTGTCCCAAAGGTCGCCCCTACAAGCGTCAACATAACCGATTCATCAACAACTATTTAAAGTGTTTTTGTGTGCACCGTTTTAATGAGTCGAGTTAAAGAATAAAAAGCCGGCTTGACTGTTACAACTGGCTGTGATGATGCACCACTGTGACGTCTATGTTCAGTTTGACTGATTTAATGTCTTGATTGAGGTATTGTGGTAACATACTTAAACAGCAGTTGACTTTCAGAAATCCTTGCTCCATCTTAACACAGTATGGCCTTAAAAGTTTGACAGTGGAACTGCAAATATTTGTTTGCAACACTGAAATGTGTTTTTGGAGTCCACATTTGCTCAAAGTTTACCTGAAATGATCCCAAATGATGGCTAGCATCTGACTATCCATGGCAGATGGAGCCATGAGATGTTGTTTTGGAAGCAACGCTGGTGTTTGCGCACACGCGCACACCCACGCGCGCGTCTCTGTAGGGGAGTGAAACCTTTTTAAGCATCGATTGACCTTCCCGTCCCACCATCCTCTGATGCCTCTCGCTATCACTTCTGTGTCACCAATCCGTGCCGGAATACCCCAGTGGCGGCTCCTCTTCCATTAACCTCCTCCTCTTTCCAGCGCTCCGCCTCGCTCCAGCTTCATGTTGTTGTTGTGTCCTTCTTTTTCCTTGTCTTGTCTTGTCCAGTCTTGATTTACGCCCTCACTCTACTCACTGATACATTGTCTGTTAACATCACAGTTTGTTGGCCTGTCAGTCAAAATCATTTTTGTCCTTGTGTTTCCCTCAAATGTAAAATTTTAGAGTAATAACAATATTTCACTGACTATAGTCTATAGTTGGCTTTCCTTTTACAGTGTTTCATAATGTCACGTCTCACGAAATCTCATAATTCTCGTAAAATTTCGTGAAATGATCTCGCCAGACGGTTGTTTGCTATCTAATATAGTGGTTATATTGTCATCTCACCTCAGTTACGGGTCTGCTCTTATCTAGGAGGGCGGAAAACTGCCGGGTGGACATCGTCCTCCATATTCCTTGTCCATGGTTTTTTATACAGAACGGAGATATAAACAGTGAAAAAAATTCCAGCTTCCAGGCAGTGTGAAATGGAATAAAGTTTGGATCGTCCCAAACCTCAAACGTAAAGACTGGGGACCTCCAGCTGCTATCAGGTCCACATGCCTCTTTAAATCTTTTTACCCGCCAGCCATCCTACGCTTAAAAATGCTGTTTTTGTTTTTGTTCTTCTGCTTTCCAGGTGTGTGTTAGCGTATTTGTGTGTGCGGCTGCGCTAGCCTAAAAGAAACTGAATTATGCATCAGATCATTGGAAAGGTATTTATAGGAAAGCAGAGAGATGAAAGTTTAATGACCATGCCGGCCATCAGTGTCGAGCATCATGTTAGCCAAGACGTACGGCGCACACACATGGACGCACACCTGAAAACTCGCTGGTCTTGTAAAACCTCTCTGGGAGTTTGTGCATAACAGCTTAGTCACTTTGCGCGTTCCGTTGTGGAAGGGGATCAAAGTGCAACGTCAACACGCGTGCTTCAAGAAACCGCACACGGAAATGTTGATTTCAATACAACAGCCTCCTTCCTGAACATTGAACTGTTACCTTTAGACAAGAATAGATTCATGTGATGTCATCAGAGTCCATGTGTTCTCTGGGCAATCTGTTGCCATTATAAAAACTTCATTAGGCATGTAGAATTCCCAATTTCTCATTTGTATAATAAAAAAAAGTTATAAAAAAACTTAAATTTTTAATTCTCTCTTTGATGGAAGCATAAGATAGGGATGTACAAAGGGTGGTGCCAATGGGTTGCGGACCCTGGGAATGAATCAACCTACTACAAATGCCGTTATATAACAGCTGTAGAGTGAAAGCAAGTTTTCATTCTCCTTCTATTAGGATTGTCGACTTCATATTGTGGGCAGCCAGGGCATCCAAACGTTGTGGTGCCTCATGACCATTAGCAAGATACACTCAAGCCCTCGTGTTGAATGTTCTGAGAGACTGGCTTCCGGTTCCTATCCCCTTTTATACATGAGGATCACATCAGCCGGAACCATGGACATGTACTTTTATAAAAAGGCTTGGTATTAGTGCTCTGAAAATATTGGGTTAAACAGCAGTGCTGGGTTTTGTGTGTGCGTGCGTGTCTGTCTGTCTGCGTGTCTGTGTGTGTTTGCCCTGGTGCCTTCATACAGTAGCCCTGCCCTCCATCACAATAGTTTTATCCATGTCCATTTTTAGCATCAGATGTGGCCTCGTGAATTGCGTAACTACCCGGCAGTTGCATACGGGAGTACACACGCGCACGCACACACACACGGTAAGTTTCAGTGGACGTACACACAGTGATTTAGATGGGAGTTCATCATTTAATGAAGAGAACAGAGTGTTTTGTGCCCTGACCAGTCACAGTGTGTGATAGAAGCAGTTTGCTAGGAATCTGTTTTAGTTTTAATCAGACTAAAAATCCCAACTCAACAGATATTTTTTTTCTTCTGAAATTGTTCTACAGTGCTATTTTCCAAAATTGTTCATCTCTACTCAGAAGGAAGATGATTTCTGATCATACTGACCGGCAACGTAGAAAAATCTTTTCCATGCAGTGTGAAAGGCGCTTAAATGTAGATAGTCGGGAGGAATGGTACAGCGTGTGGACGAGGCGATGAATAGAGCATGATCAAGCATCTTCACTAAGAAACCGCTGATGTGTTTACGACCACTTGATTAGTAAAATCCATCTCGGGTCGCTACGAGTGCAGGCTAATTAACGAAAAAGGAGCAATCACGCCGAGAGCGTGGCAGCACTGTAATTGACAAAACACGCATTTTCAAGGAAAAGCTTTCATGGTTTGACTCGTCAGTGGGAGTGATGACTTGCACAACGCAGCTCATATCAATAATGGCACGTTTGTGTACACGTTACCGTGGAAACGAGTCCTAAGTGCAGCGCTTTGAGAGACTGACTGAAACGAGAAGAATGAAAGCGAAAGAGCCCTAGTGTACATTTTAGTGAGTCACGCCAAGGTCTTCTCGCAGGCTATTATTGATTTATCAGCTGATCCGCTGCCACAATGCTCGCTGCGCACGTGTAGGTGTTGTTTTCGTCTGGCCCAAAGATTCGCCAGGTTCTTAGGACCCATGCTGCCTCGGGTTAGTTGGCTGAGGAGGAGGAGGAGGAGGAGGAGGAGGAGGTGTGAAGAGGTGTGTGTGTAGGATCTGTGCATTTCAGATTATTAGGAACAATATGGAGCAAGTTTGATTGGACTGCAATGCTATAAACTCAAGCAGGCATGATGTAACTTTGCTGCTTTTGTGATTAATTTATAATCTTCAGTATTCATTAATGTGCTAGTCATTAGCACTTGCGCCTCACCGCTCTGAGGTTCAGGATTTTAATCTCTGCTCCGGCCCACCTGTGTGGAATATGCATGATCTCCCCATCGTTAACCTTGGTTTTTACTGTTCCCAAAATATGGATAAGTTATTGAAAGACTGAAAATTGTGCATGTCCTTAAATGTTGTCATGAGACATGCCCTGTGATTGGCTGGCGACCAGTCCAAGGTGTACTCTTCTTCTTGTCCAAAGTCATTGTGGATTCACATGATAGTTAATGAAAAGTAATGAATTAACCAAAATTGACAAATCACTTTTGTTAAGAAGATAAATTGAAAATAAAAATGCTAAAAAAAGAAAATAAACTAGCTGAAACCACATTTACACTAATAAACTAATACTAAAAATATACTAGTAATTCTAGTGAACATGCCCTTCATTTTTGTTTTTGTCCATTAGCCGTCACTCAAAGTGGCTAACGGCCTAATAGCCAGTTAACAGCCAGCTATCTCTACATTCTGGACCAGATTTAAGCATGACAATAAAGTGTGTCTGATGTGGGAGGCCCACCCAGTTGTGCCAAATATCCCATGTGCAAAAGGCAAACCCAGATCAATGCCGAATCTTCTGCTATTTGCGGCATTTTTGCGGTATGTTTCTAAGTAAAAGCTCTTCATTAACAAAGAAAAAGCCTCATACTACTTTTGTTCCTTTTAACTTAAGCCAGCAGAAGATGCATGACGCCTGGCCATGACCTTTTAAAAGCTTCACACTTCAGGACAACCAGTTACATTGTCGAAGATTATTTATAATTCTTAACGTGGTTTGCTGTAACCGCATTATGACGGATTGGATGCCATTCATTTCCCACGGCTTGAACGCCATTGACACACACAGCGTAACCTGTTTTGCGTGCACGCCGCGCTAACACGCAGCGCTTGCTTGAAGATTAAAATCGGTCTCACTTGAGCTTGCGTCATAATTTGATGAGCTCCGTTCAGACGACCCGGTTGATCCGATAAAGTCTGACACTGCAGAGCAATGTGTGTGTCACAAAACCCCTTTTACGCACAGCTTTAACAGATATTCTGATGTATGCATTCACATCAAACGCACATAAGCGAGGTACTGCCACATGTTGGTTGGTTATTCCATGCAGAGGTAATTGCTCTGTGTATATGTGTGCGTGTGTGTACGCTGGACTCTTACATAACAGCATGCAGCCACTGACAGAGGGTAGAAAGTTCATTTCTCGCTATCTCCTCTCCCTCCTCTCTCTCTCTTTGCCAGTCAATCTTTTATCGCCGTCTTCCTTCCTCTCGTTCACTTCCCGCTTTACCTCTTATCATTTCACACCTGCTGTTCTGTTGTTGTTGTTTTTTTAAAACGTAGGATCCATACGAAAAACAAATTAGCAGTGTTCTCGTACTGTATTGCGTACTGCTTTATCACAATTTTCTTTGCTGTTTTTTTTTTTATTGTAGTCATCCCTCACTATATCGTGGTTCACTTTTTGCGGCTTGATTGCATCACAGTTGCAGGTGTGGGTTCGATTAGTTTCCCGTTCAGTGCCCCAATACCCAACCCAATCTTTTTTTTTTTTTTTTTTTTTTTTTTTTTTTAAACTTGCTGTGATGCCCTCAAATATGGCAAAGGTGAGCCACGTTCACCGATATGTATTTCGTCCATTAATTGAATGCTGCAAGAACAGAAAAAACACAAATACAATCAGAGCACAACTGAGACAAAAGCTGCTTTTCGTTACAGCTGTCACCCTGCCGCTCACATCCAGAATCGCTGACATCACATGCCACCCCACCGGGCCCGCCTCTTTAAGGCACGCATGTAAACAGACACTACAATATGTACAATTATTTTGTATGCATTTGTCCTTGTTTTTTGGTGTTCGAATACATTTAAAGTGTATTTTAATGGTGTGTTAGTTTAAGTTTGTTTTAATAAGTTTAAATACCTTAATTAAGCATGTGAGAGGGGTAAAACTAAATTGATGATTTTCGCTATTGCAGGTGTGTCTTGAAAAACAATGTTACTTTTTTAAAGTGTTTTAATAATAAGTTTAAATGTGTTTCATGTGTGTGTATTTTCACCTTCTGAACTTTTCTATGATTCCAGTTTGTTGAGATGCATGTGTGTACTGTACTTTACTCATTACTCTCTACATTACTCTGACAAGGGGCCTTTTTTTGTAGTAGTAGTTAAAGTAGCCCTCCAGAAAGGGTTAAGGCCAGAATCAAACCAGGTGTTGCATCCGGTTCATGCTAAGGTGATGTCGTCTGCTTGTGTGTGTCTGCACTAAAAGCTGCTCTACACTGTAGTTGTGTGTGTGTTCAGTTAGACGCATTGTTCAGCTGAGGCCATTAGCGTCTATTGTTCATCTTGTCTCACAGGTCGGTAACAGCGTCCTGAAAAGGTACTGTACAGTAAGGGACAAACGGGCCTGTCTTGTCCCGCCGATGGCCCCTTCCCTTCATTTGCTGTATTTTGCTCTACGGTTACATCATCATCAGCCGTTCTCTCGCTTTCTTTCTCTCTTTCTCTCTCTTGCTCTCGCTCACTCGGTCGCGTTCTTGCATAACATCCAGCTTTATTTTCCTCCATTCGACGATTCTAATCTTCCCCCATGAGTCAGAGCAGAGCTGACCTGCCGCTGCTTATTGAACTAAGGGTGGGACAATTGGTTGATAACGATAGGTTAATTAATAATGTCATGTTTATTGTTAAACACGGTCTTGTAATAATACGGCGTTGTAGTTGGTTTTCTTTCAGTGTATCGATTTAACACATTATCGGTAATTGAGTGTCATGATACTGTTTATAACAATATTAGAATCTACTGTGTTGTCATTGATTTTCTTACAATGTATTGATTTTTGGCATCATTTGCGATACGACTGTTAAAAAGATATGGACGTGTATCACAGTTAATTGCTTTATCATAATATTAGATATTTTTTATTATCACATATGTATTGTAGTTTTTTTGTGTTGGGATCAATTTGGAAACCAATCCTTACATGTGTTCTTGAATCGTGTTTTCCAACCTTTAGTAAAAGAAGGCACATATTTCACATTACAAAAATATCAACGCACAGCACCAAACCAATGTCACTGTCCATTAGATTAGGTTGTGTGTGTGACTTCTGCCATGTAGGGAAAGACCGTTTAATTGTTCCGCTTGTCACTTCACGTCACTTGCATAGATAAATGAACAAAGATAAATTGTCGCAAATAAATAATCATTTTCCGACCAATTAAATGTAATTAGGTAATTGTTTGCGGCCGGCACACCTCATGATTTGTCACGGCACACTTCGAGTGAGTGTATGCTGCAACGCAGCAGTTGGGAATCGTTGCTCTTGAATGCTGTTTCCCATTTTACATGAGAAAAACACACAATCAAGCAAGAATACATAAATAATGATTATCTTGTCTCAGTTTACTTACAAATTGACTTTATTTGAAATCTTGGCCTGTTTACATGAACAGTAAAGATTTATTTTTCTGCAGATTAAAAATTCGTCTGGGCATCCGCGGCAATTTCAACCTGACATGACCATCCCTCTGTTGTCTACGGTGACCTGATATGTGATTGCCGTGGTTGCCGGGAACATAACTATCATTAGATGGCAAACTTGTGGAGTAAATCAGGCAGTGCTTACGCACTCCTGTGTCGATCGTGACCATGTGTGTTCCAAACGTGCCCTCATGATTTTCCAGTGACCGCGTTCGCAAGATCCATCCGGTGTGTGCTACAGACGCGTTCATTCATGCCTCTGATTTTCTCTCAAAGGATGGTTTCTAACACACATACACAAACACATTGAAGCACCAGAGAGTGTTCTGGCTGGCACGCTGGACGGCTGGCAGCGATGTCTGCGCGAGGTGAGCGTTGCGTAAGGCTGATCAACACTACTTAAGCGCGTCCCCTAAAGCTGATTAACAAGCCGGCCATGCAGCAAGGCCCCCCACACGGGGCGGCAGGGCCGCTGGCACAAGAAGGGAACGTGGTGACAGGCGGTGACACAGAGTGTTTACGACAGGATCAACACAGGCACATAAACACAGCGCGCTCTGCCCTTTGTGGCGCGCCCGCTGCCCGTTGTGGCGCACTGTGCACTTGCAAGCCCGTGTGTACTTGTAACCGTATCGACGTCAGTATCCTGTAGTACGCCTGTGAGAGGGAAGTCTACTGGAGATACTAGTCAAGATAGTCCAGAATATAGTGTTACACCACTATTTTGCAGTTTTTTTGTTTTTGTTTGGCTTTTTACAGTACAATGGTGAGGCACTTGTATCTCAAATGACCTTTTCCCATTAGAATGAATGCATTATACCATTATATGTGAGCATTTAAGCTAGCTGGAGAATTGATAAAGTGGAAGTTAAGTCAAGTCAAGTCAAGTGCAATAATAAGTTCTATGTGTCCCCACTACTCTTAACATGTTATTCTGATTATTATTAGGTTGGTGGAATATCAATTGAACAGGTAAATTCACCCGTTTTTCAGCCATTCGAAGAAGCTGACATTTTTATGTTGCACCGCTCCCTGTTGTCCACTAAAATTGACGTCAAAGTATCCATCGGCTCTCATTGCAAATGTTGCGCTGTGATTGGTTGGTCGGGTACATGTCAGCAGCTGCGGTCGATATTCTCCCAGACTACAGGAGGCAGTAAATAGTGCCAACGGTGTATGAACAGCGCTTAACACCACAATAGAAGTTGAAAATGTTTTTTCCTCAAACTATCGACCAAAGGTTTGGGAGGAGTTAGCAAAGTAAATAAAACACAGAATTGGGAAGAGGAAAACACTGTTCACGACAGCGTTTGCTCGTTTGCGACTCCGCATAGTTTACAAATTCTCGTAGGTGCGCGTGTGAACAATGTGGGCGTGTCGCGGAGGGAAGAGGATGCTCTGAAATTGCGTCATTTCACATTGTGGAGTCGTGCGGACCTCATGGATGCATCAAGCATAAACCAAGCTTGAGCCCACATAAAGTTGAACTGTATACAATGTGCCCTACAGACGATCTTGACGATCCTTCAGCTTTATGAGATTGTCAACACATTAAAGTCCTTAACGATTTAATATTGTCATATCGCCCACCCCTACTTTGATGTAATTCTTAGCATTTATTGGGCGTGTGTGGTGTACTCAAAGTGAAGATTACATTTTCATTACCGTCTGCTCCATTTGTGTTGCACAACAGTCATCTTAACTTGGATGAAACAGTCATTACTAATGGATTATTTGTCCATAGCCTGTTTCATCACACAAGCCAACATACTGCAAAGTCTTTTTCCCACTGACCTTTTCCTACTTCTCTCCTTTCAATCCCGCCTTGCAGTACATGCTCACATAAAACACACACACCTTTTCTGTCCAGATGTGGCCAGAGCTTTCTTGCCTCCTCTAAAATTAGCTGCAATAAAAGAATGGCAGGAAAGTGCACAAGGGATGGGAGCACAAACAGAGCTGATGGACAGCGGCACTAGAAACGGAGGAAGGAACAGGTTGATGGGACTCGTTGAAATAGCCTGCATGTATTTTTGGCGCTGTTGACACATGCTGCTGACGCACAGGAAGCGCACAGGGCACAGATGCTACTGGGCATTTATTGCGTATTGTTTGTCAGGCCGTGTGAAAAACGTCTTTAATTTGAAATTGGGCCTCTTAGTCAGTGTGCCATGATACCATCATCACAATATTTCATGTATTAGGGATTGGGCATTCAGCGAAATGGACAATCTTTAGAGGACACAATACATTTTTACTTCACAACGTAGATAAGTAAGAATATTTTTGTATGTACTGACTAATGATTTTTGGACAGATTAAGTGGACTTGGACAATGTGTTTCAAGCTGTTTTTCAGGGGTGAGACAGATTAGTAGTAGTCAAGGAGGCCGATAACCGATATTTGGAGCCGATGTTCACTTTCACTTAACTTTTCAGAGATGCAAAATGTTGACTTTTTTTTTTTTATACCATGAACATTTATTTTTAAAATTGAAACGAAAAAAGTTCTGTGAGCTTCCAAAAGTCTTCAGCATGCCTTAAAAAGTTAAATGAAAACTTGAAACAAGTAGTTCCCTATTGTTTTCTACAGTAGATAGTTTTCCAAATATTTGAAATACTACATTTTTACTTATCTTTGTTTTAATTTCAAACAAAAACAGAAGCTGCAGAGAGTTACCAGGGTCAATAGCATCTCTTATAAATTAGTGCAATTTAAAATAAATCCCTGAAGTTAAAACAATTTTAAATTGATTTGTAATCAGCCATCAGATTTAAAAAAAAAAAAAAAAATGGCCGATGCGATCTTCGTCACATCCTGAAATTTAATTTTCTCTAAAGTTTTTGTAAGTAGTGTATACGGTCTCCAAAAGATGCTTGGGGTGCATGTGTGTCATGTTTGGCCTATAATTTAAATTTATTATAGCATTTTTTTTGTCTTCCTCGCGTTCCCTGGTTACTTCCGCACACATTCTCTTATTGGAGCATGTGGTCATGTGACCAAGTGACTGAGCACACTCCTAATTAGAGAAGGCAAGAGCACGTTAGAATTTTGTTTTACTTGTTGGTCTCACGTTTTAATGGTATACTGAGTAGCCATGTTGCCTGTTTTTTTTTTTTTTTTCTCTCGCTGTGGTCGTGACATAAACCTGCCGAGAGAAAGTCATTTTTCTAATTGTGCTTTCATTAGCACCTTTAATGCTACATGCCCGCTAACGCCTCCTGTTCCCCCAAGCAGTGGGAAGGTGTTAAGAACAACAGTGCTCGTTGGCAAGCTGTCTGTGTCCCCTGTTCTCTCAGCACCCAAGGGCCTGATCGGAGTGCAAAGCCTCAAGCTTCGTATTTTAACTTGGCTACATCTTATCTCCCTTGATGATGGACGTCAGCATGATCACCACAACAAAGTGCCACTTCCACCTTGTTTGCCTCAGTGTGTGGGGTAGTTGTTTGGTCATGTACATGTTTTTTTAGAAAGCACTCCGGGCAAGTGTTTGCGTAGCTTGCTTTTTTTTTTCACCCCTGAATACCTTGCGAGTGTGCGAGCCGTCCCCGGGAACAGCGCAGTGGGGAGAAAAACACCGCTCCCCAGGGCCAGCCAACTATTCTGCTCACAGCAGTGCAACGCTCATAACAAGAAGCACGCACAAAACCCAAGCGTGTAATGTGTCCTACAGCTGACAGGGATGTCGTCAGGGATGATGTGGTCACAGGACATTAATATTTAATAATACATCATATCAATATCATAATAGCGGAGACTCATTATTGTACACCTTAAAGGGAGATTGAACTCACACTTGTGTTCTAGGAATAATGTATAGTTAAGATGACATACTTACTGACGTGCACTGTTGCTCTGGTCCTAGGACAGCTCCTGGGGGTCTCTCATGCCTGATACCAAGAAACATTTATATTTGATTCGATCTCGCGCACAACAGTACTTCATGGCAACGTCCAAGAAAAAAAAAGAAAAAAAAATTCACAGTTTATTGGAAAAGTGCGTGTTCAATCCATTAGCGAGTGAAGTTATTTCTGTCAATTAGCGCAAATGCTGCACCACTTAGTGGACACCACTTGTCATGTGGAAAAAGGTGTGAAAATTACGCACGTTGTGAATAAATTTGATTTATGGAAGTTATGCATGTGGACCACAGCTGGAGATTAGCTGACTAATGCTGAGCTCAACCAAACTGTACACTAACGCAACACAACATGAAACAATCAGCTCTGCAAAGATAATTGAAAAACTCTATTATGCATCCCACGCCGTCTTATCAAAAACCAATAAATCATAACTCCTTAGTGGGTCTGCGGTGTCATGCATTTGAGTCCATCTCTGTGCTGAGTGAAGATGTAAACTGCTAGCTAGCGTTAGCCCCCTCGCTACCTGCCATGTTCTTGTCATTTGTGATCATGTGTGTTAGTTGTTGATTTCATAGTTGAATGATGACAACAGAATTACAATGAACTCCTTGTTGAAGTGCTATTCATTCACATACTAGAAATGTTTTCTCTTAAACCTATCAGACACTGAAGATAGTTTTTGCGCTCTTTTTTTTTTTCCCCCATGTTAACGGAAAAGTAGCTTGCGTTAGCCACTGGCTCTTAGCAAGCCGAAAAAAACAAAAACATAAAAAGTTAACGCAAATGAGCGGGGTGTTCCGAGGGTTATGTTCCAAAAATCAGTGAATATGTGAACCTGTGAATGCCGATGCACGAATATATCGGGGTCCATTGTACTCCAAATAAGATAAATGAGAAATTTGACAATAAAGGTCACCCAACGTCACAAAAGTGATTCATGGAGAATGGGCAGTTGAGACGCACTTGTTGCATCAGGCAGTGTTTTTTTGGTCTGACAACATGAACAAATATGAGTGACAGTGACCTCAGACAGAATGAAAAGAACGAGAACAAGAAAAACGAGTCAGCAGCAGGCAACGCTTACAAACAAATTCTTTCAAATATCCCCGCACGTTTAATTTGTACATGTACGTGCGTCAGTGCTGACTCAGTGTGCGAATGCGTTTTGAAATTTCGCTCTTGACGACGCAAACTCCCCCCCCCCCATTTGCTCAGCTCTGCTTCGCACTCGATTGGAACAGTCTGGTCTCCTAGCAACCAGACACTTAAAGCCTAAAAATAAACCCCTTCCTTGCCAAAGAAATGCATTGAACAACAATAACAAAATAAACGATAACGACCATTTACTTCTGGCGGGTGCTTGAAGAGAGCAGTATTTCACAAAGCGAGGCGAGCCAGCCAGGAGCCCATGGGAACGGCAACAGGTAGCTGTTAGTAGACAGAGTTCTGTGCTCTGCTACATACGTGCCCTGTGTGCGTGTGTGTGTTCACCCTCCTCGATGCTGGCACTGCTCAAGGCAAACAGGTCTGAAGCAAACGAGCAACAGGCTGGCAACAAGGCCGCTGTACAAATGGAGACACGCTGTTACCGTCGAAAGACTCTACAAGGCCTCTCTCACTCTCTTCTTTCTCTTTCAGCACATTGTAGTTTTCTTTTTTTCCCCCCCTAACCTGATGTTACGAAATGGGCATTATGATTAAACAAGACAGCTGAGTCATGGACGCACACTGCTGTCTGACGCCTGAAGACGACACTGCATGATGGCGAGCGAGAGGCTGCTAGACTTTTGAATCTTGCAGGACATTATCTAATTCACAAATATTGCAAAGGCTAAATTCTAGGGCCCAACTGATGTGGATTTTTTTTTTTTTTTAGGCCGATGTGATGTAAATAATTGTCAAAATTAAATCTTATCTTGATAACCGATTATTTAAACAAAAAAAAAGTGAAAATAGATATTTTTGGGGGGGTCCTTTAATATTTACAACAAGGATATGAATTAAAGGCAGAACAATTTGACTGTTTTACAATACTCCTTTAGTATTTGTTTAACTTTATGACAAATCGGCCCTTTTTTTCTGGTGGGGTGAGTTTTGTAATGTGTTCAACTCAACTTCCTGATGTGTTCATGTATTTTGGAAAAATCTGCAAAAATCTGGATTTTTTTAAAGCATTAAAACAGTCATATCAAATCCTCTCTTCCCTTTTTATTGAATGGAAATTCCATTAATCTTATTTCCTACAAAAATCTGAAAAAAATTATGTATATCAATGAGGACAAAACACAGCGTGTTTTACTTTCTAAACACATACAGTACGACATTATTAACTAGAATCACAAATAGTTCAAACTGGTGGTCTGGTCATGAGTTATATCGAGAGAAGAAAGTATAATACAAATTGGAGATGAGAAGTCACACCAACATGCTAGTGCCTTGAAAGTTATCGTCGTCTGTTGTCTGGACTTGGTGATTGCACTCAAACTGTTTTCAAACTGATTTGATCGAATGTGACAACGCTCATCGGCAGGCAGGAAACAGATTTGTCTCTGTGACGCAAAAACAGTGGCTAACTTCCCATCCATCTACAGTGGCACATTCCAGGAAGCCTTACTGCCTTTCCGAAAGTGACACCCCTTGTTTTGGACTGCACGTTAACCTTTCTCACCTAGCTCAAGCCTCGTCAAATTTACATGTGTGTGCCAAAGTCACCTCTGACTCCGTCACAGAGATGGACGAAAATCATGGAAATTTTGAAGTAATCTTTTCAATCACCGTTATAATAGTACAGGATATTTTTCAGGTAAAATTTTGCTGTTATAAAAGTAAAGATTTGTGTCCCACGATTGACTAAGAAATAAATACAGTGACCAATCAACATTGGTTTGTGTGATCATATTAAGTGATGTCATAAATAAAATGTATGGCCATTTTTTACTGGAATAATCATTTCTCGCTTAACACAAACCCAATTTTAATAGCTGCTGCTGTTCATCATTTCTCTCAACGCCTGGTGTGATGAGTCCAAATGGATCAAAGCCTCAAATGATGGCGGTGCGGGGTGCTCAGCGGCGTCCTTACGTGCTCCTCCGCACTGAAATGAGCACTCAGTCGAATGTGAACACAGCAGCGGCGGCGGCGAGTGTAGGCAGCGTGTTGTTGAACCAGAGGTGAAGTGTCAACTGGAAGCTCTCAAGCTGCTGGCTGGAGAAGTGCATTAACACCCGCCCGCCAGCCCGGTAGAGCGACTGAAGGGGGGAGAATAATACAGGCGCCTGTGGCTTGTAACGTGCTCCTGTTAGGCCTTAACAGCTTTAGCCTAAAAGTTACTTGGAAGGAGATTCGGAGCCTGTCTTGGAGGAGACTCTATTTAAATTGCCTAATTTCTTTGACATGGTTTTTGAGGACGTTCCTATACTTTAACTCACCAAATTTGCCATATGTTCATTGTGGACACAAATGGACTTGATAGCGCCTTCTGGAATGTTTGAAAATTCATCCCCTGATAACATTAGTTGCACAAAACTTAGTGGGCTTCTCCATCATCAGTATACCCACAAAAATGTCTCAAGAACTCATGCCCAAAAAGACACAGAAAGTCTTTCATTTTGGTTTGACGTGTCCATTTTTAGGTCTGTTTGACCATTTCCACCTGTTCTTCACAGACAAACTTATTGCGATTGTATGTGATTGCAACTTAATTGGATCCATATGTTGTCGATGACTGAATGGTATCTCACTGGGCATCCACCGTGAAACTTTTTTTCATGAAACGGTATGTACTAGGGGTGTGAATTGCCTCGTACCTGACGATTCGATTCGTATCACGATTCACAGGTCACGATTCGATTCGATACCGATTAATCCCGATACGAATGGTCACGATTCGATACCGATTAATCCCGATACGAATTTATAAGTCGATTGTTGCGATTTTTTTTCATTCATATTTAGAAAATACTAATCAGTAAGCTTGTAGAGTGTAAGATTTATATGAAAATGTATTATTTATTTATCTGAAATTTCAGTCTTATAGAGGTTGTAATCTGTTTCATGTTTGAACAGCATTAAAATAAAAATATTAAGGCTTAATGTGCCGTTCATATAACATTCTTCCATGCTCAAGGTGTGAATCCTAAAAAAAAAAAAAAAAAAAAAAAAAAAAAAAAAAAAAAAAATCGATTCTGCCGATTATTGAATCGATTCGAGAATCGCGCGATGTAGTATCGCGATATATCGCCGAATCGATTTTTTTTTTACACCCCTAGTATGTACTATGAAAGTTGTTCAACAAAACAATCGGATTCCAATAAGGTAATATCAATTGAATTGTCTTTGAAATGAACACTGAATATAAGAAGAAAAGACAAGTTGTTTCTATGTTACCCGTAAAAAATGGACTAAAAAGTACCCCCGGTGCCCAGAGAGCAAGAAAAAGCTCTCCTGCCAGTGACACAATATTGTTCTGTTCTTCTTAACACACTCGTGGGAGCGCATTGGCACACAAACACACACTCCCACCAGGCTTGTTTATGAGTGTGATTATGCACCCAAAAAAAAGTAGTAGTCCGACGCACCTGAGTGCCGCCTTAGGTGCAACGCCGCAGGGCCTTGGCGTGTGTTTGCTTGCATGTTTTTTTTTCCTTCTGTCCGCTAGAGCTCTTTTTAGCTGTGTAGTTCCTGTGTGAAAACGCTGTGGGGTGTGTGTGCTGGATGTGTGTGTATCTTTTCTTAGAGCTCCCGAGAGATGAAACGCCTGCTGTGCTTATGTATGTGTGTGTGTGCATGTTGCTAGTTGTGTGTTTAGGCTTCCCAAGAGGTCCCAGACCACTGCGTTGTCACCCATTATGCTCTCAACGGTGAGATCATGCATCAAAACAGGTGTTTAAATATTCATTAATTTTTTACTTTACCCTTTGGCTCTGTCACCCATTAAGCACATACATTTTATGTCCTTTCTATGTATGAAGTGGTGTGTGTACGTAGCAATTTTTAACATCTTGACAGAGGTTTAAAATTTCAGACATGAGGAGGAAAAGTTGGTCACGCGTTCTTACTGTTGAGTGTGTGCCGTACTCGAGGTGACCACCGCAACACAACACAGTGGTGGGCGACTCCTGATCGCATATCGTTGAGGAAAAAGCACTCACGCAGGGTAAAATTTTTTAGAATCATCCAATAATTAGGCCTCTGGGCTTTGATCACGAGAGATACAAAATTCTCATATTAGGCCTGACTATCGGTATGTTTGTACTAGTGATAGACCAATATGTTTTTTTTTTGTTTTTTTTCAAGGCCGGACGATAATCGGTCTATCCCTAGGGCCCGACTGATTTTGACTTCTTTTTTTTTTTTTTTTTTTTGATTCTGATATTTGGAAGAATAAAATTCTCATAACATGTTAATTGGAGCACTCTGTCCTCTTTCTTTAACTTAACAGAGAGAAAAATCAGCAAAACTCAGCCATTTTTTGTTGTTGTTGATTTTATGTTGTACTGTGTTTGCAACAAAACAACAACAACAAAAATCTGCAAGGATCTGCAATCAAATTATCAGAGTGCTAATATCAGCCAACTAAGTTAAATCAGTCACACCCTTTGTGTACTCCACATTGTCAGCCTCAACTGCTTTCCGAGTAGATTGCGGAGGAAAATCACTTTAAATCACCTTAATACATGACCTACACCACAGGATCATCGCCAGGATAATCTTTCAGCGACATCCGAGAATCAAGCTTTCACTGACTTTGATCACAAAGGAGGGAAAAGAACTAAATTTGGCCCAATTGTCAGTATATGTGTGCACCCAGCTTGAGTTTTCTGCTTTCAAAGTTGAACTTGGCACACTTTTAAACAAGCGTCTCAATTAATGGCTACTTGAACCGTCCGTCGTTCCGAGTCGGACACAAGGGCTGTATGTTCGGGGAAGAGGCGATCCTTTTTCGGCTTCTTTTTCTCTGCCCTTTAATTCCCGTTGGCTGGAAGTGTCACTGTCCAGCGAGCGACCACATCTTACATCATGCCCTCCTAAATCTTCCGTCCTTCTCCTCCCTTCTGTCCATCGTTACTGTGTTCTCTCTTTTGCTCATCATCTTCCTTTCAACAATAACGCCACTGTGCGTTTGTGTGTGTGCGCAAACGGCTATTTTTGGCCCTTGCAAGGCCACAAAGACCTCTCTTCTTTCTGGGCCGCTCTATCTTCTGCGGCTATATGGTGAGCAGTAAAAGCCTATAGACGACTTCTAGGAATGGCTGAGCAGCATCCTTGTTTTTACTGCATGATGTTTTTATTTAAAAATAAAAAGACATCCCATACTGTATATCATTCCAAGACAACTAGTTTTCCAGAATTTCCCAGGACCCTATAGAAACTAGCATTGCGCTAAGTCGAGTGAAGAAAAACGGGATTTTGATTTCTTTTTTTCTGTAATTGTACAGCAAAAAATGTGCTTTAAAGTTTGACAGTCCTGAGTTCAAACAGACTAAATAAAGTAAAACCTGCTAGTTTCCTTGAATACTGAGTTGGTAAACTTAGAAATTTGATGAACTATTAGAAAAGATAACCCTCTAAAGTCCTAAGAAAGGTCTGGGGATGAACAGATTTATTTATTTATTTATTTATTTATTTTATTTGATTTTTTTCTCCGGGTACTCCGATCTCCTCCCACATTCCAAAGACATGCACGACAGGTTAATTGGGCGCTCCGAATTGTCCCTAGGTGTGCTTGTGAGTGTGGATGTTTGTTCGTCTCTGTGTGCCCTGCGATTTGCTGGCAACCAGTTCAGGGTGTATCCCGCTTACTGTCCAAAGCCAGCTGAGATAGGCTCCAGTACCCCCCGCGACCCTTGTGAGGAATAAGTGGTCAAGAAAATGGATGGATGATTTTATGTTTTTTGCTTTTATGCCAAGTTTTCAGATTTTTTTTTCAATCATCCATTTGATCAGAATGGCTAGAATTTCTGAAGCATTAAAAAAAAAAAAAAAAAAAAAAAAAAACTTGGACGTGAGTATTTACACATACAATTTTTGGGAAAATAAGTTACAGAAACCATTTCCATTAGTCTAATAGCACAATTGCATCAGTCGTTGTGGCATCAAAATTACTCAGAAAATTGCAATTCACCCCAAAATAAGCGTAAATTTAGCTCGTTTTAATGCACTTAGTGGGAAGAGTCCGGCCACATTGGGATTCATATGGATGGGCTCTGATTACCTCAACATGGCAAGTGCAGTCTGCCTTCTCTTGTTGCGTCTGTCAGATCTTTTCCTTGTGTCGTCATCGCTTCCCTCTCATGTTTCCTCCCTTGGCCGAGCTGGAAGCTTGGGGCACTTTTTCTGCTCGTCCGAGAATGTATTGACTTGTTTGAATGAAAATGAATGCTATAGGCTACTAGTGTCTGCCTGGCGCCTTTGAATGCTTTTTACCGACTCTCTGAACCCACAGTGACCTTACGCTTCTTCATCTGCCGTAGTTAACCAGCCGTTGTGCAACACTGCCGTTATTTTGTCACAGAGCTGTCAGTTGATTTGCCCGTTGAGATTCTCACGTCCTTTCTCGCTCGGACTGTCTGCCGGCCTCTCTCTTCCCTTTTTCCCGACAGCATTTTGGCCCACATAGACTTGGTACTGCACTTGTGAATCTGCAGGTTTCTTTCTTTGAATTACCTGCCAGGAGGCTTTATGTATATAGCACCATTCTGTCACAAGGCTGTTCAAAGTGCTTATAAAACACAGTAGGCAAGTAGCAACAAGTGAATTTTTTTTTTTTACCTGCAATCAAATGGCTTATTAAAACTACTAGGACTCTAAAAGGTATTGTGTTTTCGCTTCACTGTTGGAACTGACAAAGAGTTCAAAAGGCACTTACTGCCTTCGCCAAGGATGTTGCGATTTAGCTAGTTATCAAGTGCAACTTCATCTTCAGCCATGCAAGAACAAACTTTATAATCTACACTGGAAACTTCTGAAAACCAAGGAAAAATGTGCTACTATTGTCGCACAGAATCTTCAAGATTTTTAGGTGTTCCTGTTTCTCCGCCATGCTACGCCCACACACAATCTCAAAAAACAAACATTTGCGTAGTTTAGCATCATCCATTTGGCCAGTATGCATGTTTTAAGTTAAGCAGCAATCCAACTAAATCCTTGTTTTTGAACGACATCCGGAAAGGGCTAAATTTATTATGAAATGGCTTTTTCAAACCAAAATGGTAGACTTCCTGTGTCTTTTGAAGAATGGATTCCTGGGTTGTTGTTTTTTTTTGGGGGGGGTGTTACTCATGATAGACATTCCTACTTAATTTCATGTTCCTACACGAAACTGGCAATTCACTGATGGTGTAGTGGTTCACTCGCCTGACTTTGGTAGCGACATAGGTTCATTTCCCATTCAGTATATATTCCCTATAGACTGTTTCTGGTGACCAGTCTAGGGTGATGTCTGCCTCTTACTCAGTCATCTGGGATCAGCTCCAGCTCACCTGCGACCCGGAATAGGATAAGCTGTATAGAAACTTAATGGAGGAATGGAAGTGGAACTGGCTTCAGGGCTGAATTTTTAGAAGATTCTAGGGAACTTTTGGCCAAGCTCTGACCTTGTAGAGTTGAGTTATTGTAGAGTTTTGTGTTTTATGGAGAGTTAAGTTTCCCTGCTATGCGCCGCCATGATCCACCCACACATCCTAAAAACTACAATTTTTGTTTCAAGTTTGGTAGCATTCCGATCAGATCTGTGGAAGTATTTAGTTTTTAGAGGACACCTGGAAGTGGCTGAAACGATTATATAATGGGTATTTCAAACCAAAATGGCAGAATTGCTATGTGTTTTCAGACATGGCTTTTTGACACTTTTTATTTGTTTACTCATAGTAGACAGTCCTACCAACTTTTATGTTTTTGAGTGAAACGAGCTTCAGGGGCTGAATTTTTAGAATAAATCTGGGGGCATCACTGAGTCAATTTATTCACCACTGAACAGACCCTCATTCAAATCAGTAAGACTCCAGCATTAACACATGTGGGACAAGCAAAAAGTGAGAGGATGAGGTTGGTCTGCAATGCGACCTAATCTTCACAAACTTTGTCGATAAAGCTAAGTCTGAAAGTTGCAATCAGTTTTGTTTTTTATTTTTGGCAGTTGTACAACAGTCAAGAAGGTCACTTAAACATTGCCCATACAGATGGGAAAGGTTTTATGATGGTGACGGATCGTATTGGGAAAAAACGTCAACAACAGCAAGCAAGCGGACCCAAATGAGCGCATGTAATGTGAGACATTGAGCGTTTAGTGATATCTTTGACTTTGGAATGGACCGCACAGCGGTCACCATGGAGGAGGATCGTGTTTGAACTTGTTTTTTTGTGCCCCACTTGTTGCTATATAACCTTGAGCACACTTTTCCTCACAATTTATCAGTTTGTTTTATGATACAAATCTATGTCTGTCTATGGGTGTAGAGCAGAGGAAGCTGATGCGGGAGATGACCTAACCCCCACTATTTTCTCTTTGACCTCTACTCTCCCTCTTTCAGGCTCCTTTCCTCCCGCATGAGTCCCGTGGGGAGATACCAGATAGCCATTACGGCATACACACACAATCTGCATCAATAATTTAGAAGCTTGTGTGGAGCCCTGACGAAAGGGGTGCGTCTAATCTCTGCCCTGGGACACTAGAGAGAGTGCAACAGCATCACGAGGGGCAGGTGGTAGAAAGTGATGCAAAAAGGGGGTGAGTAGCAGTGAGGGGTTGGGGGGTGACCAGTGAAAGGGAAGAAGAGATGGGGCGAGCGGTACAACAGTCGGAGAATAGAGAGCAGAAAAGTAGCGGGACAGGCCACGGGGGGAGGAATATTAGGCAAAAACGAGTGGGAAGACAGCGGGACAATGGCCGGAGTGGGAGAGGAACGAGGGGGAGGATGGAGGGAAGAAAGGAGGTGAGCGTGAGGGGGATTAAGGGAGCGATGAGATCATTGCTCGTCTGCTAGTCTGTTGTCATCCAGGTCAGATTGCTTCACCCCCTCACGACCCACCCGAGTCCTCCTCCTCTCCCCTGGAGAATGTGAGTGTGAGTCCCTCTTCCACACTTTTGGGTTTGGCGGAACAAGAAAAGGAAATAGTAGAAGATAAGGAGATAGTTTGGAATTTAAATGTTACCCGAGAATCTGGCCTCCAGTTGTCGCTCCTGTCTTCTGTCGCATACCTTTTTTGGAGGATGCAACTTTCATACACACACCCTATAACAAAATGTCTACTTGTTTGCGATCAAATGTTGCAGTCGTAAAACCTTTATTAACTGGACAGCAGAAACCTCTGAGTCAGCATGTATGAGCGTTGCTCGTTTATCCCTCTCAGCCTGATTGGAAATTGGACCGGCGAGCTCTTGACTTGAGTGTCTGGCAACATCAGGTGAGAGACAGTATTGCCGTCTTAGCTTTTAGACAGTCTGATTGTCGGAAGAGAAGGAGAATGTACAGTAGCAGCAGGAATATAATGCCTGTCACTAGTGTATTGTGGTTTACAATGGGACCCTCAAAATGGAAGAAACATGAGCCACTTAAACCTTTTCACAACTGACAACGGCATGGTAGCTAGTGGTTAACTAGTGCCAGTACTGTATATACTGTATTTTCACTCATTGCTCCTTGTAAAAACAGCACGCAATTTTGCAACTCAAATGTATGACACCAGATGATTGAATTCACAAATGCTGTTCAATCCCAACTCTATCTCCGAGTGCTGTCAAGTCAACAGGAATGGAAAAAAATAAATAAATAAATAAATAAAATAGACGAAACTAACTACTGCTGATCATCTCCGACTTGTGAATCTCGAGACTTTGTTTTCTTGACGTCCTTCTCTTGTGACTGTCAAGAGTTATGTATTGTAACTGAAGATTTTGGTTTCAACGGCCACGTTTATCAGCATTAATGTGTTTGAAATTTGACGTAAGTCTGAGCATGCCAAAGTCTAATACAAATCTACACTAACGCAGTATTACATGAATCATTAAAGCAACTTTTTAGATGAAAAGGTGTCTTATATCAGAAACAAACAAATGGAAAATACAGAGTACAGCCATAAGTGAGCTTTCCTTGTTGTGCTGTGTGACCACATATTCTTATACAAACAGGCTCATTGCACCCAATTTGTAGCCTCCAATCGTCATATGTCAAGAGCGTCGTTAAACCAAGGCCCCGCTGTATTTGTTTTCCATCGCTCGTGTGTTACCGCATCACGACCTACAAGCTCGGCTGTTGACCACATCGTTTTCCTCCCACAAGCCGCGCATTCTCCAGCGCTATTAAAATCCCGTCTGGAATTTTTGAGATGGAAAACGTGTAGGCATCGTGCACATTGCTCGAGTGTTATTCGGATGGTCCGAATCGTGCCATAGAATCCTGAGTAGGTGGTAACAGCGAGTGAGTCACGGTCCGCGCTTCACAATCACACACCCCCTGTGCAGCCTGTTGTCAATAACATAAGCAAAGAGAGCTTGAAAGTGCACGCTTCTGTTAGCATTACATAAGAGCCCAAAAAGAAAAATGAGTGTGCAGATTCATAACAGTCTGGCAGATGTGCCACCAACATGATTGTGTTATGCAAGCCACCAAATGGTTCTGGGCAGGTTAGCGCTGTGCAGATTATCGGAGTGATCTATCTCGCCTCAGGCTGTCATCCAGTAAATCCATTGACATCCATAATCTGATGATTTGGACCTGTTTGTCTCACAGTTTCCACCCTCATTTCCTGTGTCGCTCAAACTCGTATGTGGTAAGGCAAACAGCTGTGCCATACGTGCTGCCTTTCCACACCCACAGTCTCACTTTGTGCGTCTTGTTTCTACTGAGCAGCAGGTGCATCGAGATGAGAGATGAGTGGTTTGTTTTTCCTCTGGTTGTAGGAAAGAGTGAGTGTGCTGGCAGGAAAGAGGTGGAGGAGGCCAAGTGTCCCGCAATGGCCACTAACACAACTTTGAGCACAGTAGTTTCACTGTGTTTCCTGTGAGGAGCCACTGTGGTGAGGCGGTGGCTTCACAAGGAATGCGGTTTGTACAAAGACCGAAGTCGGTCATCCTAAGACGAGGACTGCAGGTGAAGCGACCGTGCTGCTGACAACGTTTTGTTTTTGTTTTCTTATCTTCTGCTTTAGCTTTTAATGTTGCATTTTTGGTTCAGGTGGAAGAGTGTTTGTCTCCCAACTTGAAGGTTATGGGTTCAATCCTGAGTCGTGATCATGTCGAAGCATCCTTGAGCAAGATACTGAACGAACCACCAATTACTCCTGATGAAGATCATGTTAAAGCGCTTTGAGAACTTTGAATATAGAAAAGGTCGATACAAAGTGGAAGTCATTTACAATATATATATATATATATATATATATATATATATATATATATATATATATATATATATATATATATATATATATATATTCATTCAAGTACAGTGATGGTAGTTTAAATTACAAGCCCTCCTAATTGGAGTTGGATCAACATTTTGGTGGAAAATGTGCCCTTGTTCTCTCATGGGTAAAAAGTTAAAAAGTTGTTTAATAAACAGATTCAACCTGCGGGCTTTGACTGTCACATATGTGGTTATCATATTTTGAATAGCACAACATCTGATTAAGACATAGTGAAAGTCACACTAGAAAATGTGGTCCAACGCAGACATCTGCCAAGATGGAGCAATTGTGGTCTGCGTATCAACAAAAGATATTTGGCCAGGAACAGTTTAGATTTGAACTGATTATTTTGTTCAAAATGTTACATGTATAAAAATCACAGTGTTAAGAAAAATGAAATGATGTTAACCCGGCAAGCCTCAAGGAAATGTTATGAATTTGAAACCACAATTCACACCAATAGCCAAGGTACCAAGAAAGCAAAATCTTGTTGTGGCCCGCGGGTGAACACACCACAATGTTAATTAGTGGTGTCACAGTTGACTCGATGTTGAGAATATACTTGACTGTACCAACAGAGGTGTGTAGGGGATGAGTAGCCAAACAAATAGGTCAAACAAAATTCATCCTCTAATCTTTGTGTTTATACATCTCCACACCAAAATGAATAACATTTATTTTTTCTTTGCTATAATCAGCAACGTGAAGTTATTGCTGATTTTGTGTGTGGCATAGTTGTGGTAGATTGTGAATAATGGGCCCCTTTGTATTCTGCCGCATGAATTTTAGTTTCATAGAAATTTGGGCTGTCGTTTTCATGCAATTCCTTTTGACTAAACTAACATGAAAATCAAACCAGCCAACTGGGGTAAAAACAAAGCAAAAATGCAAACTGTGTTTTTTGTCAACTAGTCAGTGGACTGCTATGTGTTTGATTAGATCAAACTCTGCTCAACTTAACGGAACAAAACCATTCTTGTGCAAACGTGGTTGGGATCACCCAAACTCGAAGCCAGAGAGAAATGTCTCGAGCGCAAGCAGACAGTGCAGGGAAGCAGAGGGAAAGGTTAGTGAGCAGCAGATAGTCATGATGGATGTGAAATATGAATGAGGCCACTCCACTGCAAGCTTGACTAAGCTGCACTCTTATGTGTGATCTATACTTGGCTGGCTAGACACTCATAATCCTCTTTCCTCTTGTTGTCTCCACTCACCTGAAACAGCTACAAACTGCTGACTCTTATTCAGGTCCAACTTCAAACAATTCTGGACTCCTCGACCCCAATGTGTCCCTAACTTATTCAAAATCTGCACGTTTTATTTTGTTACTCACAGGCCGTCTACTTTTACCCATGACAGGTTTTGCCTTTCCTGACTGGGCCTACAAGCCGGAGTCGAGCCCGGGATCCAGGCAAATCCAGCTGTGGCACTTCATCCTGGAGCTGCTGAGGAAAGAAGAGTACCATGATGTCATCGCTTGGCAGGGCGACTACGGCGAGTTTGTCATCAAGGACCCGGACGAGGTGGCCCGGCTCTGGGGGGCCAGGAAGTGTAAACCCCAAATGAACTACGACAAACTGAGCAGGGCACTGAGGTAAAATGGCAAATATTTGTTGTTTGTAAATATGACACATTTAAACGACTAACCTTCAAACAATATTCCAGTGATTGTAAATTATTTTGTAATAAGGAAACTTCCCAAGATGTGTAAGTATATGGACTCTGGAGTAGGGCCTGGCCTGGCTGTTGTAGGGGGAGTAGCCAATATTGTCAAGCCGTAAGAGAATTCACGACAGTCTTCAATGGCTTTTCTATCTCACTTGACTGGATAAAGTTGACTGGAAGCATTTCATTGGGACCCCACACAGGCGCAGCCTTTTACACTTTGGCATTCTTTCAGCCAGACATTCCATTAGTCATGTCTGTTTAAATCCAAATAGCAATGACCCAACCCTGGCCTCGTGCCCTCACACACTATTGACCTGTACCAGTTCAACGTCCCCTGTGCCAAGTAAAACACTCAACTGTTTGCCCAGTCACACCTCAATGCCTTTTGCTTGTATTTTTAATTTCCAACAGTAGACCCTAAGCCAAGACTGTTGGTGTGTTACACCAGTATTTGGCCAAGTCTTGTAGCTTCAAAATCATCTATTGAATTCGAAGTTTCCATCACATTTTTTTTTAATTTGTTGTCCACCAATAGTCTGGTCGATAACATATCAAATCATCATTGATCATCTATTGGTGCTTATTGATTGACAAGACAACGAGGTACTATTTCTAAGAAGTAAACATAAGACCGTTGTTCTCCTCCATTGTTTTAATCCTGAAGAAACGATCCACAGTTTCTTTTATCATCCCATCATTCCTTTTGAGGTTCATTAGTGTTGATTGATTACTCGGGTGATAGTAAATGTCTTTAAATAGTACGCCTTTTTTAATGACTGTGTGTATGTATTCAACTCTCTGGTTTGTTTTCCATTGACACCATTCCTGGGAATTATAACATCTCAGCTACCTCAAGTCAACTTATCCATATCCAAACTTAGGCTAAAGCCCTTTAAAGAAAGCTACATGTGTTTGAACAGGAATAGAGGTTCAAGTATTTAGCTTGTTTTAAATAGAAGTCTTTTTTTTTTTTTCTTTTTTAATCGCACACTCATTTACCTTTGAGATTAAGATCCGTGCAAAGTCAAGTGTCTGCATTTAGAATTCCTCCATTAGACAGACTAAGAATGTGAGCTGGGACACTTGCGGTCATGCCGATTATTTATAGCGTGTCCATCCTCTCTAGCTGTGACAGATTTGAAGCTTAAGCAGGAGTAAGTGCTTAAATATAGCGAGTCTTAGCATCCGTCTCTTAGCGTCCTCTTCCATTCTTATTTGGTCCAGTGTGGATGAATGGCGCAAAGTCACCTTTAAGCGACAAGGGCGGGCGACCACACGCCACGTGGCCACCTGACATGACACCGGATCTGTCCTCAGAAATGCACATCAATAGATGTGGCCAAAGGATTAGCGGCACTAAAGATTAATGAAAGGCGTCGCGCACACGTGTACTTGTTAACATGGCGCCACGCTGTCGGAGGCCAGGCCAGCTTGTGTCCTTCATATGGAGGAAATCTGGAGTTTGCTAATCACATGTGGCAATTAGCATCCCCACACTTCAAAGTGTTTTGAAGTGTTCCTTTTCATCAACCCCATTATTAGAGGCACCTTTGTATTCCATGTCTGCCTGATGAACACATGGCCAAGTTTCTTTTCACCCACTTTTGATTTTAATTGGGATTGATTGATTGCTGTGTGGTTGGCATGTTTGCCTCACAGTTGTGAGGTTTGGGCTTAGTCGTAACGTTGGTCCTCCAGGGTCGAGTTTGCATCTTCTCCCCTGAGCTTAAGTGTTTATTTGACTCTTGTCTTCCTCACACATTCTACTGTTTATTGAAGTTGGGTGTGAACGTGGGTGAACGAGCGATTGACTGGAAACCAGTCCAGGGTGTTCTTCCAATCTCCACTTGTAGGCCAAAGTCAGCTGGGTTTGTCTCCAGGTCACTTAATGAGGACAAGTACTATAGAAAGTGGATGGCTTATTGTTGCGTCGTGACTTTCCATCGAGAGGACACAGGCCCAGTCCGTACGTCATCTTGATCTCCCGCTCACACGGCCGCTGTGACATTTCCACTCCCGTTGAGAGGATTACAATCACACTGTGTGATTGTTGCAAGGTTAGACTGTCATTTCATAGTCTTGAATTTCAATTAAGGACGGCCATAATCATACTGTGTGATTAGAAATGATGTCAGTTGTGTAGAACAGATTGTAGGAGTTTGCTGTAACTAGTGGTGTTCAGGTCTGCTGGCGCTGGCCTAACAGAATTTTTATTTTTTTTTTTACACAACTTGTCTATCACCCACTCTATGCTATTAAAATAACTTTGCTAAAAACCCAAACTACCTCATAAGATTTCAAAGATAATTTTAGGAACAAATCTAAACATGTTATTTGGATTTTGCACATATCAAATTGCTGCTATATATACAATACAGAATACACCATCAACCAGGAGCAGGTTTGTCTGTGTCCTTAGAAAGCTTATGTGGTGATTTTATTTTTTTATAACTGTTATTTTGTACTGGAAATGATTTGTTGTTTACTTTTTTTATGTAAGGCAATTGGGTGGAGTGAAAAAATACTAAAGCTGAAATATAATACTCAAGATTTGTCCAGCAATGTTTGAGTTTCTGTTGAAAACATCGGTATTTAAAAAGGTATCTTTTAGGAACCTGTATCAGAATTAGTATTGATATCAGCCCTGAATAGGGGGTCCTTGATTTACAGTGATGTAACCCAAGTCTGTACACAAATTGGAATGTTCCCTAGTCTATCAGCAATGCTAATGCAGTAGTAAAGTCAAAACTACAGTATTTGTATAAAAAAAAAAACCACACTTATATGCATAACTTGCTTAAAATGCCACAACACAATAATGTGAACATATCTTGTAAACCACCCATCCAGCATTCTGCCACTTGTGCAAAATTACAACTCACAATATCATTTGGATATAACAAAATTAAGAACAACAGCTTTTAATCATCCAGAACGACTGTATTTATTTATATGCACTTCGATTTCAGGGTTTAGCTAATTTTCAGATAGTCCGTTTTTAAAATGACCAATTTATTGAATAAATATGATTTATTGCCCAGCCCTATAGTGCGGAGGACGACTTAATGAGCACCCAGCCCCCTCTCTCAAAGGCACGTCAGCCCTCCCATCTAACGGTCAGCAATCGCGCATTGGGTTCCCTACACGGTGGTCAGAGGTCAGAGGGGGCTGCCGCACACAGCTGGAAAAGATTAACAAGCCAACACGTGTGCACATTCACATACACAAGTGTGCCATTGTACCAGGACTTACATGCATGTTTGGTGTGAGCTTCATTTCCAAATGGAATTGAGCAGCGGTGGTCCGTCACTACTGGCAAATGGATGCCTCATAGAAAGATATACTGTATATATGATATATGATATATGATATGATCTATGTAATTCAAAACAACTTTTTTGGGGGGGATTGTTATATTTCCTGGTACCAAAAAAGGTTTGAAACAGCCCCCCTCCAAAAAAAAAAAAACAAAAACAAAAAACCTTGTATCAGGTTCCACAGGAATATATGCACTGTCTATATGAAATATTTTCTTCCTTCACGAATAATAAGAAAATTGCTTCCTCTTGGAAAAATGTCCCATTAGTCAAAACCTGTATGTAAACTAAACACAATCCCTAATAAATGCAAATGTTCAAAACAATATCAATAAAAGCTACTATCCTCTTCTCTAAAAGAAACAAACAAACAAACGCAACCTAATCTTTTACGTTGGCATTAGTCACTCTGCTTTTGTGATTGAGTTCCTCCTACTTGCAGCCATGTTGTTAGTGTAAGTAATGGATGTCAATGGAGACACATTTTAAACGTCAGAAACTGCCAAAAAAAAAGAAAAAAAAAAAAAAAAAGTGAACCCTTCAGGCACGAGGATGGTTTGTTTTTTCCCCCCCCAAATAGTGTTTGACTTTTGTCTAGGCACATTTTTCTCCAAAACTGTTATTTGAATTGTAGCACTTGCGTACGCCGCAACGGATGCACGCGTCCACGTCACCCCAGTGACCACATCCACACAACAGGCTGCAGGAAACGCACTCGGTGTTACTCATCCAGCCAGCTTGCAGGTCAAAAGGCCCCCGTGGCAGGAAAGTTCACGCCTGCGCTGTATTGCCTTGTGTTCGACATGCGCGCGTGAGCTTCCCATTGTGTGTTTGTGTATGCAATGTATGTGTGTGTTGCATTGTCCTGACTGAATGAGACTTTTATTTTTTATGCTGCACACGCCAGAGTACATATTAGCCTTTGCAGGCCATGTGATCACCATAATCGGACCCTCACTAAGACAGCCCACGCCACGTCCTCCTACTACCTACACACAGACACAGAACATGTGACACCTTGACACCCCGCACAAAGCCCACATCACCACACATTTCAGTTCTTTAGCGAGTTGGTAAACACTCATCATTGATGACTCACAGGCGAAAAGCTCACGTGTTTGTCTTGCACACACACCTGAGTTGTGTGTGTGTGCGCGTGGTGACGAAAGGAGCAGAAAATAAACGGGCCTCATAGGGAGTATTGTAATCCCGACTTCCTGTCACAGTCAGCGCCTATTTACAGCGCAACAATGGGCAAAGGCACAGCCTGTGCACGCACTCGCCACTGGGTCGCTTCCACAATGCTTTTTTGTGTGTTTGTTTGTGGGGCGACACTATGGTGAGCTCATGCGTGTGTCGTGTGTTGGGAGAAAAGTGTTGTTCTAAAAGAGAACCTTCTGGAGTACAATAGGTGGGGCAGGTTTAGGCTACATCTGCATGTATTCAAAAAAACAAAAATAAAAAATACAGAGCAATCACCCCTAACCACAAGTCGAACCAGTTTTAAATAGGTCTAGGTATCACAAGAGTTCAGTTCAATTCGATTTGATTTGAATCACATCACTTCAATCTGATATTGATTAATTATGGAACATCAAGTCTTGTTAAATATCAAGGACATGATAACAACTCCACAAACATTAAATTCCAAATAAAATTTTGTGGAGGAAGTGACTGGTTAAAAAACATTCTGAATTGTCTTTAGGTACAGTAAGTCATGCCTTTCATAAATATAAGAAAACACTTTTAAATTCATGCAGTATATGTCAAGAAAACAGTAAAATACAAAACAACTGGCCTTTAAAATTGTATTTTCTTACCAATTTATGGGAAAAACATTCATTTTATGAATCGATTTTAGGCTGAAAGGAAAGTCGATTCAATACCGGTGTTCGTTTTTTTTTTTTTTTTTTTTTTTCCAAACCCAGCCCTAATTTTAGCAAATGAACGCTTGCAAGTCAATGAGTCATTACGGAGTCATTTTTACTGACAGTTTTGTTACGTGTAAAAATTAATTTAATGAACAATTAATTTTCAGGAAAGTTGGAGCCTATTCCAGGTGACTTTGGGTCAGATGCTGGGTACAGAATCTTTAGTAAACCACACGTGCATGTTTTTGGAATGTGGTTGGAAGCCACAGTACCTAAAAAAAAAAAATTAAAATGCAAACAAAATGTTTTTAAACTATCATGTAGGAGACAATCCCACTCAAAAAAACAAAAAAAATTGAGTTGTCTAACCTGGCCAAAGTTGTACAGTCAGTCTGTTCATATGGACCTTTAACAGTTTTACTGGTTGTTTGTGTATACCAGGGGCGGGCAAACTCGGTCCTCGAGGTCTGGAGTCCTGCCGGTTTTGGAGGTTTCCCTCTTCCAACACAAGCTGATTTCAATCAACAGGATCGTTCTCAGGCTTATGCAGAGCTTGCTGATTCGGTGATCACATATCAGCTGTGTTGGAGAAGGGAAACAACTAAAACCTGCAGGACTCCGGCCCTCCAGGACCGAGTTTACCCAGTCCTAGTCTATACACATGCACTGCGATTGTTCCCGTATCGATGCAAATGTTTTGGACCTCAGCCTCTGCGTGTAATCACAGCCTTTAATCCACGAAGCGGAATCGCTCGCAACTTGATGGAACACTTCTCCGCTGTTTTCCCCGAAGGCTCGACTCGCATTGATTGTTCAATCTGCACGTTTGGTTAAACGCAGATCGTGATCAAGACTCATTTCTTGGATGATTTCTTTCAGTCAGGGGAGGGGAGTGGGAGGCTGCCGTCGGGGCACCTGTGGATCCATCACGATGATTTCGGGCGCGTGAGTGAGTGGCGGGCGGCTAAACGCAGGCACTCCAAGAATCTCTTTCTTCTCTTTTGAAGCGAGTTCAAATGCTCTTCAAAGAGCGTCTGCCCGCATGATGGCGGGCGCAGGAGGAGGGGGAGGGAGGGGAGGAGGGCACAGGAAGAGAGTGTTGGACCATGTGCTCTCCACGCAGCCTCAGGCGCCACAGCTTGAATTAAGTTGTCGTCTCGCTCAGACTCAACCAAGGTTGCCTTTTGGATTGTGTTCCTCTGCTAAATCGTAGCTCATCATTCGCACCCACACTATATTGTCACTTTTTTTTTCCCGTTACCATACGCTGCTGTCATGCACCAACATCATTGAACATGTTCAATCACTAATTTTACGCAGTAAAGAAAATGCTAGTTTCGTACGCTATCATCGATTTAAGCTGGTAGGATACATCACTGGCCACATCAAAATCTACACTCACGCTGACCCTCCTGACCACACAAATATCCTTTCCATAAAAAGTTAAAAACTTACAGTCGTTAAAGTCAGTTTCAATTAAGAAACACCAGAAACCTGACACTAAAACTAGCATTTGGAAGAAGCTATTAGAAAATAGCCTTTTCCCCTCGTGCCATCAATTCCCTAAACAACAGTGGCTAAAAATTCCATCTGTCCCTTGTAAACGAAACCCTGAACTTGCATCAAGTCGTCCAATATGCAGGTTATGTATATATACAAAAGCCTAATATGAAGAAGTTGCCCTGCTCCAGACGCACAACCGTCATTCAGTGTAATGACCGACAATGGGCTTCAATTAGCTCACCTGCGTAGCCTGCAGGCACTGTGGTCGCTCGCACGCTGGACTTAACTGCTGCCAGCTGAGGGACACATGTTGATCTGGAAAAGCACACTCGACACATGTTGCGCTGCAAAGTGTACAGATGTGTGGAGCGAGGCGCCGCATGGAGGTCCTAAGTGGTACTTTTGGTCGTCTTTGCTTCCTCTTTGACTCGGCTCGAGAGGTTATGTAAAAGCGGATGTGTATCCCAGGAAGAAAGCAAGAGTGCTGTTACATAAAGAGATGTAGCTGGACAAAGGTTAATAAAAATGCAGCCTTGTACTGTTGGCAGTAGCTACGGGAGAGGAAAAAAAACTCATGGAGTGAGAGCGGGAGTGGGAGGGGGGACAACAGAGAATGGAGGTTATATAAACAAATAAAGATGGGCCAAATTATTAGTGGCTTTGCTTCGATATTACATAAAGAGATGATTCCATGTCTTAACATGAAAAGCGGGATGTTTGCTGCTGGTGTGAGACATCGCACAATCTCACCTTGCAACATGGAAAACGCACGCACACGTTAAACATTCTCCAGCTCAGTCCATCCACTGCTTCTCATCTACCTGTTGTCTTTTCATCCTGTCGTCAAAGCTCCCTCTCTCTTTTGTGGCTCGCTCTGTCACGCAACACTCCGTAATATGCGTCTTTAGCAGAGCAAATACAGTCGGCACGGTTATTAAAGCGTGCGTTTGATTGTGTGGTGTGCAACTGTGAGTAACGCCAGTCACTTGAAAGACAAAGGTTGCCTTTCAACGATAACTTCAGCAATAGGAGGGCAGAGATGTATCACAGTGCAGCGAAAGGAAATGTAAACAAGTCACAGCTACATGCTCGACAAAAAACATGGTTTCATTTAATGTATTTTTTTTTTATTTTGAATATAGAAATGGAAAACGTGCTTTATGTACATTCCAGAAAAGTTTAATACTTTGCACGTCCTTCTCGCCATTTAAAACAGTTGTATCTCGAATCATCTTTCCCCATCGAAAATGATGGCAATCCAGTCCATCCTCCCAATATAAAATAATTTTTAAAAATTAATTAAGACAAATACTATTTATTATAAAACTTAGAGTAATGAAAATTGAATAGAATCTGAAGAATTAATCATATTTCTTTTGTTTCAGTTCAGTGGGCATTGTGCTGCTCCTTCTGTTGTGTGCGCCTTGGCCACCCGGGGGCAGTACAATTTAAGACATACAGTACAGATATACATGGAGAAATAGAAAATTGAAGAAAATTGGCTCACTCTAAATTGCTGGCTAAAACAAAACAAGAAAAAAACAGCATGAAGTCAGCATCAATTTTTTTTCTTGTGGAGGTTTGGTTTTCATTTGAAGTCTTCAGAGAATTAAACAAACAAACAAACTCCACACCAGAGCAATGATCCAAACTCAGAACCAAAGGACTGTGGCTGAATTGCTAAACACCAGCACACTGGGCTGCCTCTTTTTAAAAGAAATATGAAAGAAAACAATATCGTTTAACCACCCATGTAGAACATATCGTGATTGTACGATTGTGTCATATGTTCGCCTAATCTTGCCGTTGGTCATCAGATACTACTACAACAAGCGAATCCTCCACAAGACCAAAGGCAAGCGCTTCACCTACAAATTCAACTTCAACAAGCTGGTGCTGGTCAACTACCCGTTCATTGACATGAGCTCCACCGGTAAGCCTAGAGAGCCCAGCGCTGCGTCTGCATGCTTGTTTATGTGCCTCCTAATCCCACAATATGATGGTGTGATTATGTAGGATTAGACGCCAAAGCTTTGTTGTTTCTCAGTATCCTCGTCTCTGTGGTCCCCAGGAAACGGCGTCCCTCAGAGCGCCCCGCCCGTCCCGTCTGGCGCTGGGACCCACTTCCGGTTCCCTCCGTCCACCCCCTCCGATGTGCTTTCCCCGAACGAGGACCTGCGCAGCCCCGGAGGCCTGTACGGCTCTGTGGCCCGCCGGGTGGCCCGCGGCTCCGTGAGCGACTGCAGCGACGGCACCTCCGTCAATTCGGAGATCGAGGACGGCGGTACCGCTGGCGGTGAAGACAGGGTGGAGAGGAGCGTGGGTGGCGGAGGAGGGCCTGGCGGTGGCGGAGGCTACCGTGGCATCATCCACCCCCGCTTGTCTCACGAGTCTCTCTTCCGTCTCTACGGAGGAGCCGGCAACCCGGGCGCTCACCCGGGCTCACGAGGCCCCGCTGGGCACCGCATCCACCCGGAGCCTTTGTCCCCCTTCCCTGTTTCCCCCCTGCCTGGGCCGGGAGGAGCTGGCCTCCTGGCCCCGCCCCTGTCCCCGGCTCTCAGCATGACTCCCGCATCCCACCTCCCTTACACGCCCTCGCCCACTCTCTCGCCAATGCTGGGCTCCCACTTCTCCTTCAACCCAGAGGACATGAAGCGCTACCTGCAGGCCCACACCCAGTCGGTGTACAACTACGGGCTCAGCCCCCGGGCTTTCCTGCAGTACCCCAACATCATCATCCCGCAGCCTCACCGACCCGCCGCCGATAAGGCGGGCCCCGGTGGCGACCGAGGAGCGGCCGAGCGAGCCGAGAGAGAACGGGGAGGCGAGCGGCACCATCACGCGCCACTCTCCCACTCAGCCCACCACCACCATCACCACCACCCGCACTCGGCCCACCCCCACCCGCATTCCCACCCGATGCACCACACGCTGCACCTGAGCGAGGAGCCGCCACACATGTCCCCCTTCAAGTTCAAGCTGCAGCCGCCGCCGCTGGGCCGCAAGCAGAGCAAAGCCCGGCAGAGCTCGCTGTCCTCCGGCTCGGGTTCTGGATCCATGTCGTCCACGTCCGGCCTGGGCTCCTCGCTGTCCTTCGGAAGCGACCTGAGCTCGGCCAGTGGCTCGGGTCTCATCTCGGCCTCGTCCTCAACGCAGTCCCTCAACAGTGCAGGCCTTCCCAAAATCAAGGTAAGAGGCCGCCAATTTGTTTGTTTATTGTTTAATTAATGTTTTGACACCGTAAAAATGGGGGACAGGGAATGAGTCCTGCTGTAAACATTCCTCCTTCCAAATCTTAATATAAATATATATAATATAAAGTATAATGTATGTGTGATGTGTTTACAAATCTTGCATGTTTAGCTTCCGGTTTGTGAACCGTCATTTGATTCAGGTGGAGCCCATCTCCGACATCGAGTCGGAGGAGGAGGTGGAGGTGACTGACATCAGTGATGAAGACCCCGACGAGCGAGATGAAGACTTTGAGCTTTTTGCGCATCGCCTCTCCGGAGCCGCAAACCACCACCACCGCCACCACCTCATCTCCAACGGCTCGGCCGCCCACCCGCCCCTCCCCGACGAGGACCTGGACGAGGACGTGTTCAAAGCCCCCGCCCCTCCTCCGCCCGGCCTCATGCCCTTCTTGGCCCCGCAGCACGGCCACTCCAACTCGCAGCGCGGGCCTCCCGCCCTCAAGACGGAACCCGGCGAGGCGGCGGACGCCAGCCCGCCGCCGCATCCGCCCCCCCAGACCAAGTGCATCCCCCTCAAGCTGCGATTCAAGAGGCGCTGGAGCGAAGACCAGCGCATGGAGGCCTCGCACGAGGAGTCCGACGACAAGAAAGTCCGGCCTCAGGAGCGGAGGGACGCTCAGCGCAACGGCCGAATGGAGACGGATGAGGACGGGCCCGGCGAAGGGGATGGCCCACCTCTGTCGGCTTACCAGAGCACCGTCGGCCCACCCTTGCCCGCGCATCGGCGGGCCAGCGCCGAGCTGCATCGTGCCGCGGCGCAGCTGTCCCTGGAGAACAAAGACTGCTGATTGGATCAGACGCCGCCGGACGTGAGTAAATGGTTCCTCTGTAAGTCCCAAAGGTTCTCCGCCCGGCCCACTTCAACCGTCACCTCAAACACCGCCTTACTCTTGACATCCCCCCCCGAGACCGACAACTTCGCCATCAGGATTCTTCTGGGACGCATAATTTTGGGAAGAGTGACTTGGTTTCCGCCAGGGTGGGAACACTGCCTGTAAAGTCTCGTTTCCATCTAGCGGTTTTGGTTTGGTTCGGTTCAGCACGCCACGATACGGTCAACAAACCCTGATAGGCGGGATGGTGATAACTAGGGGTGGGACTGTCTCACGATTCCAGTCTGATTTTTGGGTCTGCGCTTCGAATCAGAATCGATTCTGATTCAAAATGATTTGATTGACAATGATTTCTGCTTCATTTTATTGATGAGCAAGTCTAATTTTCTAATGCTAATTAGCGCGCTACTCGCGGCACATTTATCCCTCAAAAGAACGGCTATTCATACAAAACGCTTCAAGAATGTTTACAGAGAAGCATCTCAACGTCACGCCTCGTGATAACGACATGAATTACAAACTATAAAAACCCTTTTTACTTTTGTTATGCCAACAGTTGACTGCTGTAAAGTTGATTGTTAGTTTTTTGGAATAGTGAACTAGTGCTTAGCACATCTGCCTCACAGTAGAGAGGTTCTGGGTTCGAATCCTCTCAAATCATGCTTCTCGGTTCACCGACGACTCAAGAGTGTGAATGCAGTCTTGGTGAACGTCACCTCTCACCCAAAATCAGTCGAGGGCGTGCTGTAGAAAATGGCCGACAAGGTGCTAAAGCAAGAAAAACTCGTACCGTACCGAGACCAATTGAACGATACCGCTGGTTGGAAACGGGTCATCGGTGGACTGCAACCCGAGAGACTCGGGGATGGTTACCTCTCCCAAGGCCAGTCAAGCTCCAAAGTGCAGCTCCTGCCTCTCGTCACATTTTCCTCAGGGGTTTGTTTTCCCTTCGCCACCCCCCAAGACCCCCCCCCCCCCCCCCCCCCCAAAAAACGGCGCTGGCGACCACATTGTAAATAGGCGACGATGACAAGTGCCTGCATTTACTAGCCTCTCTCACACATACACCACACCACTTGGCGGGAGGGGCAAAAGGGGCTCTTTCGGGACTGGAGGGTGTCGGGTGCTGACGTGTGACTCTTCGACCCGGCGCCTCCACTCAGGGAAGCCGCTTGCCGTTTGGAAAGAAAAAAAAAAACGAACATGCATCCTCTCAGCGCTTGTTTGTATCCTGCCCGCCTGACCTTCTGTTTTCTGCCGACACTTTGCTCTCTCAGAAAAAAAAACCTTTACACCCCCCAACCTAACGTTGACGACCAAGAACTTTTGCTCGACACACTTCACCAGCCTGAGCTCTTCTAACAATCAACACACGAACGCGCGAGTGATCAACTCAACCAGCAACAACACACACACACTTTGACATGCTCTCACAGTTTTTCACACTTTCGCTTATGTTTTACCCAAAATTGTAAAAATGTCACATTCAGATCATCCCTTCACAGCCACATGGAATCAAACTTGAAAGAGTGAGTGTTTGTATGAATGAGAGGGACCGAGAGTGTGTGGGACAGAGTGAGTGATATGTTTATGTGTCAGAGAGAAAATGTGAGAGAAAGTATGTGGAAAAGAGCAAGAGAATCAGTTGCATTAGGGTTACAATTTTAAAATCATTCAAACAGAATTTGCTTCTGCCTCCCACTGCTCGTTGAATCAGTGGAGGCTGGTGTCTGTGGATCTCACTCTCCTTCATCTATCCTTCCTTCCTTTCTTTAGTTTTTCCTCTGGTCTCTTGAGATCTCCCTAATCTGTTGGAATTTAGACGTTTCTGGCCTTGGTGTAAGATTCAGGGTTTTTTTTTTAGTCATGTGGGGTGGCAGGTGGTGCTTAGTTGGTGCCGGATTTCACTTTGATTCATCTTTCTTTCCTTTGATCTTTCCTCTGGTCTCCTGACCTTCTGAGCTTCACGACTCGGGTTTAAGGTGAAGGGTAATGGGATTTTTATTAGGTGTCAGGTGAACTAATGAGTAAAATTCACATGCACGCACACAAAAAAAGAGAGTGCGCAGTGATGATGATATATTGAATCTGTAAGACTGCCGAATGAACAATTCTGAGCTCTCTACGTGCGTATGTGTGAGCGCAAACTCATTTCATGTCGGATTAGGATCGTCAGTGAAAGCCTTAATCTGGCTGTTGCTATTTACAATCGCTTTCTATTCACGCCGTCGCCTCTCCCGTCTCATCCCCGTGAGAAGTAAATCATCCGCTGTTGGATTAGGATGATTAGCCAAACAATTGATTTTAATTACAGTTAATCACACCTGAGGTGGGTCCACTTTTCAGTTGTCACCTTTCCTCTCTCGACTTCCCGTGTGTGCGTGTGAGATGCAGCTCAGGGCGAAAGCGTAACGAGTTGAGGATGTTAATGATTACTGGAAGGAAACGTCTGACGCGTGTCCTCAAATGACCTCTTTCCTCATTCTATGTGCACACTGTCGGCGCTTATTGGTGTGGCAGGATCAGACGGATCCATAAAACCTTCAGGCGGTTTTTGTCATTCAATTCCAGATCACTCTTTTGTCTGGATGAGAGCATGTCACTCACACATACATACAGCGCACGCACACACACAGGTACTTGTAACTAACCGCTGCCTTACTGCTGATTTTTCCTAACCCAAAGCATCTTTCCCTGGCTTGAAAAAAACAAAAGAAAAAAAAAAAACAGCACAAAGATTCTCAATCAAGAGGATAAAACTTTATTTTTCTGATGTTAATATCGTTCTTAAAGATCCCTCAACTTATTATTTCAAAGCTTTTTCTGTCATGTACATGTGATCCCCGCCAAGCCTCTTTTACTGTTTGGAGATTTAACTCAGTTCATTCTTACCCAGTTTATCTTGTTTTGTTTGTTTTTTTCTTCCCTCCCGTCCTGTAAAGTCATTTTTATCTTGTAGTTTTTACCTTGGGGGAGGTTGCATCATTTTTTTTGAGGGGGGGGGGGGGGGGGGATTTGTGTGTACTATTGTTTGTGTAAATGTTACGAGCTTGTTACGTAACACTCCTGACACGGAGATGAGATGAGCTGCGATAAATTAATCCCGTGACGTAACATCATCATCATCATCTCCACCTTTTTTCCCCCACCTCGTGGGTTGGTTGTTTTTTTTGTTTTTGTTTTTTGTTTTGTTTTTTAGTTTGTTTTTTTTATCCCGCCTCCCTTCCCTCCAAAAAAGTTGTAATTAAGCTGTAATCAGGGTTAATTAAAACCAGTTAAAAGCCAAAACAAAAGCACCCGTGTTTGTTTGTTTGTGTCTCTCTCGTATGCAAATGCCTCCTCGAGTGCTATTAAATTTGCCAGACTGTCAGACTGTCTGCGTTTTAATGAACTGCTTGTTTGTCAACAAGGAAATTCACACTTTCACATTTGCTAGACTTGAACGTTCAGTGAAAACTCAATTGTCTACTTGACTCTACTTTATTGAGAATATGAGAGTACCCAAACATTTGTCCAATTTATGCAATATTGTTAAAAATGCACTTGTCATTAATTCACTATCTGAGGTGTTGTTAATAACTAGATTTTTTTTTTTATTATTATTGTAAAGTTACTTATGGTACTTTACAATTTTTTTTAATTATTAAATTATTATTATTAAATTAAAGTTGAAAATATAAGTTTAAAATATATTTAAATTTAATGATTAAAATATTAATTAGAATAAAGTAAATAAAAAGTAAAGTATTCTCATTTGTATACTTATTAGAATATATTTTTTTTAAGGGAAACTATTTTAGTACTTTTTTTTTTTTTTTTTTTTTTTTACCTCATGACCAATCTGTCCATTAATAAAGAGCAAAAATGGGTCTTGAGCAAAAACTGTTACTGTGAATTTTCCAGTTAAAATATTTATAATTTTTAAAATACTTTTTCATTTTCTTAAAAAAAAAAAAAAAGCCAATATTTTGACATACAACTTAAAAAACCCCACCCTCAACAATATAAATTAATTGTTGGTCTTGTAAAACAATCCAAATAGGATATCTTAACATTTTATTTGCGCGTGTTTGTGTTTATTTTTTAAACGTTATATCCTTGAAGATTGCAACTTTTGTATACTGATGTCTTATTAGAACACACGTCTAGTGAAAAGCGCAGTGCGCTAGAATATGGACAGCCTTAAATGTTTGTAATATAGTACAAGTATATACGTAGTCCAATTTCTCCCACGGTTTAGGGTTGTCTTTTTGTCAATATGCAGTCTTGTGGTGCCCTCTGGTGGTACAATTGTGTCCCTCCAACTTGTGGTACAGTCTGAAGCAGGAAAGAGTCGGACAGCAGCAGCGAGGTAAGGTTATCTGTATGCAGGAGCGTAGTTTGCCAATAGGCAAGACAGGCGATTGCTTGGGGCCCCTTAGCCAGCAGGGGCCCCCAGAGGGCCAACAGATTTGACACAAACCGTATATCCTTCACATTAGCAGGGCAGCAATGACAATTGACCGTCTCAAAATTCCCTGAGCCAGGTTTTTTTTTTTTTTTTTTTTTTTTTTTTTAAATGCCTTACTATATATGGACGTTTCAAAAATGCCTTACTATACATGGTCTTTTTTTTCTTTCTTTTTTAATGCCTTACTATACATGGTCGTTTAAAAAGAAAAATGCCTTACTATACATGGTCATTAAAAAAAATGTTACATGGTCCTTTTCTTTTTTTAAACCATGTATAGTAAGGCTTTTTTTCCCCCTTTCTTCTTAATGACCATGTATAGTAAGGCGGGTTTAAAAAAAAAAAAAAAAAGACTAGTAAGGCTATATATTTTTTTTTTAAACAACCATGTATAGCAATTTTTTTTAATTTTATTTTTTATTATTATTATTATTTTTTAACAAACATGTATAGGAAGGCTTTTTTCCCGGGTTAAAAAAAAAAAAAAAAAAGAAGACTAGTAAGGCTATATATATATATTTTTTTTTTAACAACCATGTATTGTAAGGCTTTTTTTCACGGTTAAAAATAAATAAATAAATAAAAAAAGACTAGTAAGGCTATATATATATATATTTTTTTAAACAACCATGTATAGTAAGTTTGCTTTTTTTTTTTTTGAACGACCATGTATAGGAAGGCTTTTTTTTTTTTTTTTAACAACCATGTATAGTAAGTTTGCTTTTTTTTTTTAAACGTCCATGTATAGTAAGGCTTTTTTTCCCGGTTAAAAAACAAAAACAAAACATGACTAGTAATATATATATATATATATATATATATATATATATATATATATATTTTTTTTAAAACAACCATGTATAGTAATTTTTTTTTTTTTTTAAACGAGCATGTATAGTAAGGCTTTTTTTCCCGGTTAAAAAAAAACAAAAAAAAGAAAATAAAAAAAAAAGAAGACTAGTAAGGCTATATATATATATATATATATATATATATATATATTTTTTTAAACAACCATGTATAGTAAGGCTTTTTTTTATTTTTTTTTTATTTTTTTTTTAAACGACCATGTATAGTAAGGCTTTTTTTTATTTTTTTTTTATTTTTTTTTTAAACGACCATGTATAGTAAGGCTTTTTTTTTTTTTTTTTTTTTTTTTTAACAACCATGTATAGTAAGGCTTTTTTTCCCGGTTAAAAAAAAAAAAAAGACTAGTCAGGCTATATATATATATATATTTTTTTAAACAACCATGTATAGTAAGTTTGCTTTTTTTTTTTTTAAACGACCATGTATAGTAAGTTTTTTTGTTTTTGTTTTTTTAAACAACCATGAATAGGAAGAGTTTTTTCCCCCCTTTCTTTTTAATGATCATGTATAGTAAGGCGGGTTTAAAAATAATAATAATAATAAATAAATAAATAAAGAACATGACTAGTATGGCTATATATATTTTTTAAACAACCATGCATAGCAAGTTTTTTAATGACCATGTATAGTAAGGCGGGTCAAAAAAAAAAAAAAAAAAAAGCAACGTTTTACTATACATGGTCATTAAAAAAAATAATGCCTTACTCTACATGGTTGTTTAAAAAAAATGCCTTACTGTATAGTAAGGCGGGTTAAAAAAAACAAAAAAACAAAAAACAAAAACAAAAAAAAACATGAAGAGTAAGGCTTTTTTTTCTTTTCTTTTTTTAAACGACCATGTATAGTAAGGTGTTTTTTTTTGTTTTGTTTTTTTAAGACAACGATGTATAGTAAGTTTTTTTTTTTAAATGACCATGTAGAGTAAGGAGTTTTTTTTTTTGTTTTTTTTTGTTTTTTTAGAAACCACCACGCGATTAGTAATTTTATTTTACTGTTTTCTGACTCAGAAGTATTTTTGCTAAGCAAACTAAAAGAAGTCATTTGAGTGAAGCACAATTAATGGTGATTTTTTTTTTACAATTTTTTTTATTGAAGATGCAGATGTGCAATTTTTAAAATGACGTACTACGTATACTACAAATGGCCCCCAATCCCTTCTTGCTTGGGGCCCCTGCAGGTGAATGTTGCGACGCCACTCTCTGTATGTACAGTTTTTGTCTCCTGTTTTTATTTGGATGAATGAAACACGTTCAGTTACAAAAATGACTTCAAATGAACAACACTGTACAATGAACAAGCAGAGTTACTTTTCTTTTTCTTTTTCTTTTTTTCAAGATAAACACACTAAAAGTTGTTACCACAAAGGTTTGGGGAGTGTCGGGGTTGGGCTCACATGATGGAAGACACAATAGGAAATGTGGGTGGGGTGTGGGTGGGAGGTGTGATGTCATCATCCATCCATCCAAACAGTAGCACACATTAATCGACATATCGACAGGGGCAATTAAAGCTACAAGAACAAGGAAGTTGGCAAATAACCACTCCCTGGAAAACCCCTCACTCGTGCACACACAGCTGGGAGATAACATCGCGGTCAAAAGGGTTTTTTTTGGGTGGGGGACGGGATTGGGTATTTTGGTTAAAAAAGGACAAGAACTCAAAAAGGATCAGAACAGCTACAAAGATACCAAGAAACTTCATAATCATCGTCAAGATCATCATAATTGAGATTATTTTCCTCCTGATGACAAATACTCAAAAATATACATTTCATCATCATTATCTTCATTAGAATCGTTATTTATTTGTATTTTTTCCCTTTGGATAGCTGAGGTTGTAAAAGAGTGGCGAGTTGCTAGGTGACACTTTTTTGGGGGGGGGAGCGAAATCAAGAAAAGTCAGAGCTCTTTGGTTTGATTCTTTGAAAGGTGGGATTCGTTTTGGGGATGCGTGGCTTGTGAAAAAGCTTTGGACAAAAGCTACATTGAGAGAGAAAAACAAAACAAAAAAAAACCCATGAAACAAACGTAGCACGCTAGTTAGCTAATCTCGCCGTCTCCCAGCAGTTTCACTCCTTTTCTTTATCGTAAACACTTTTTTAATCACGTTAAGAAGCTATATTAGCCTTTGAAAAGCGGAGTCCAACATTTTATGGAGTCAAAATTGAAAGAAACTACTAGCTTAGCATAAAGCTAAATGGATGGTCTTGCAAAGCTAGCCTGTAGAAAAGTATAAATAATCATCATTTTAACGTTACGTCATTTTTATTTTTTTTTGTGCTTCGCTACGCTAACGGTGCTAATGGAATAGTCCATGGCATCAAATATTTTTGATCAGGAATGAAGCTGCGGGAGTCCGGCAGAGGTGACGCGGCGTCAGGTGGACGTCCGGAAAGCGGGAATGCCGCATTCTCTGGGGGCGGGGCATAGACTTTGGTATCATTCACTAAGTGGGAGGGGGGCATCCCCGCCCCGCCCCGGAGGCCCGCCTTCAACCGACTGGAGGAAGTGTCACCTAGCGACCGCCGTCCGTCCGTCCGTCCGTCCGTCACGGGGCCGCCCTTCCCCGCTTCCTGATTTGGTGCAGTCGCTCCGGACGCCTCCAGAAGCTTTTCAAGTCACCGACGGGCCAGATTGGCAACAGGAAGCGTCCCGGGTTAGGAAGGAGAAGAGAGGGCGGACTTCGAAGCTCAACGCCGACAGCGAGGGTGCGAATGGGGGTTGGGCTTTTGCAAAGGGAGGGAGGGGGGCATCCGGCCGGGGTTGCTATGCTAGCGAGTTCGGGGATCAGTCAAGCCTCTTCCACACTAAGATTATTTACATCACTAACAAAATAACTAAACTTTTGTTAAGAAGACAAAAAAAAAATCTTCAAGAAGCCTACATCTTACATCTATAAAACAATTTGACTGAAAATGTCCATTTTCATATTTATTAATTTTGAAAGGAAGGTCATAAAATGTAGCTTAACTTTGTCACATTACATTACGACTGAATTAATATGCTGAAGCATTCCCACAATAAAAAATAAATTGAAGCATTTTTGAACGACTATATCGAAATGCGTAGCAACAATCCTGCTCTAAAACTAACTGAAATGAAATGCTATCAACTGAAAATTTAAAATTTAATCTAAAATAGCATCTTGTGCTAAAAGCGATTCACTACCGTCCGAGTTTTGTGAAAGTGTACATAATGTCATCGCACCAGTTTCTGGCGATGACATCATCATCATCATCTCATCTTTTGGCAGGAAGTTGTCACGTGTGAACGTGCAAATTCCAGATTACGGATGTTCGAATTTTTTTTCAGACTGATACCAGTACGAGTATTCACATCGAGTACTGATACCGCTTGTAGTTTTGATCTGTATTTTATTTTTATTTTTTGTGGTCGGTATCAGCAGCCTCCATAAGTACCTGATACCATAAAATAAGGCCAAATACCGATAAATAATTTGACAGAATATCAGTGTGAAAGAGGCCCATAAACTCATGTAAGACCCCCAAACATGCGTCAGCATCACAACAGAACTGGACAGAAGCCCCGCCCACCATTGCACCTTGACCCCACCCCCACCCCATTTGGTTTTTTTTGTGTTTTTTTTTTTTTTTTAAAGCATTCATCTATTTGGTTTATCATCGGAGAATATGAGGTATATGATGAACTATCTCTCTTTTACATCCAACAGTGGATGAAAGAACAATAAAAAGATCAAGAAAACAAAAAAGGGGAAAGTTGAAGGGATGAAATTGAGAAATGAAAAAAAAAAACATTTGAAAAAAAGCATCCTTGCTTGTGTTTTGCTTTTTTTTTTTTGGTCACGTAGCAGTAAAGCTTTCAGAGTTTCTCCCTGGGGAGGAAAATGTTCAACACGTTAACGTTTTGCTCTGCTTACAAACATTTTACTGTACAAAAAAAATAAAAAATGAAAATAAATCGTGTCCGGGGAGGGGGCGGGTCCTCGGTTTACGATGAACTGAAAATCATACGTCGTCGTCAATCACTAACTCACTCAGTAGTCATAATTACAGTGAATATTGATATGAAAACACACGTATGCCATCAATAAAAAACAAACAAGAAAAAAAAAAAAACAGTAAGCACAGCAGTGACAAATTCCAACACCGGCCAGCAAACCGATTCGGTACGTGGTAAGCTCGTAAAACGAGGACCACCCGCATTTGTGAGATTATTTGGTTTGAAGAAGAAAAAAAAAAAGTTGGCGGGGTAACAACATCATCCTCACATCCATCCCAGAATATTCAAAGAAAATAAATTAACAAATAAATAACAAGGGAACAAAATCAACACTACCCTGAATAAATAGTACAATCAAAAGTCTAAATTTAAAATAAAAAAATAAAAAAATAAAAAAAGAGAGATAGTTTAAATTTTTGGTCTAAAATCAAGTCAATGTTTTTAAGGATCATTTTTTTCTCAGTCTTTTTTTTTTTCAATACATTGGCAATAAGTAAGCAGTAGTAGAACATAGATCTTTTTTTTTTCTTTTTTTTTACTACAAAAATCTATAGAAGCACTAACAGATACATTCCGTCTAAAGAGTCCACGACAAAAAGGCTTCTTGACCTTTGAGGCTTCGTGACCTCGTCGAAGCCGAGTCGTCTTTGGGTAAACGCCTGCCTGCGATTGCGGGGGGGGGGCGCCAGCGAGCTTGCAAAGTCACCATGGCGACAAATCCGAGTTCTTCCATTTCGGTGCCCACCAACAGCGCAAATACACACGTCACCTCATTTTGTCTATTTGGTTTGGTTTGCTTTTTGGAAAAATCTGGAAGATAAATTTCATTTTTTTTTGTTTGAAACCACCTGATAAAAATTTCTAGCACAACTACAAAAAAAAAGAAAATTAAAATGAGCTTTGTGTAGTAAGCGAGCGGGTTGTTCCGAATGACTGATGAGAATAAGCAGAAAAAAGTTTACAGTATGAGAAAAACGGCATCACAGCAAGCCGACAGAAAAGAAGAAATTGAGTTCAGTGAGGTCGTTTGCGTTTGCTTCCATCCGCTGGGCTGGGGAGGGGGGGCCGGACGGGGCCCACCTGGTGGCTTTTTTTTCTTTTCTTTTTTTTTGGCGTTCCACCTGTGCTACACACTTTGGGGGCGGCGCCCTCCAAAGTCCTCCCCGCCTCCCTTCCAGACACGTTTTTGGTTGGTGATTTTTGGTTTGCTCTGTTCAGTCCTTGGGTTTGTTTTGTTGTCTCTTTTTGGTTTGGGTTTTATTTTTGGTATCCTTTTTTTCGAAAAGGTGTGACGTCACGGCCGTGTGTCCCACCCCTTCACCTGGTGAGCAGTCCGTTGGGCAAAAGTCAGCCATTTTGGTATACGGTTCGACCAACTTACCCCAAAGGTCGTTTGCGCGACTTTCCCCATTGAGTATTCAATGGGGAAACTTTCCACGAGGGGATTTCAAGTTGAGCCGATGACCCAAGAGACGGTTTATGTCGAGCGGAGGAGCGGTTGGGGGAGGTTATCGAGTCCTGCTTTGAAACCCCGCCCACCACCGCCCCGCCGCCGACCCGTCAGTGGTGTGGAGTGTCTCGGACGAGGCTCCTGAAGAAAACCTCGAGGCCTTTGGGAAAAAAAAAAATGCTTTGGTTTCCATTTTGAGCGTTTAATGGCAGTCGGATGTGGACGGATGGCGGCGACGGACGACGACACGGACAAACGTTGATTGACGAAAGGGCCAGCGGCGACCGATTGTCGCTTCCGATCCAATCCAATCGCTCGTTCGCACGTTTGGAGCGCGCTGCCGGAGGTGAGATGAGGATGATGATGGTGACGATGAAGATGAGCTACATCTAAAAAGGCGATGCTAAGCTAATTGTAGCATCTCTCTGAAAATGGCCGATGAAGGATGCGTTGTCGCAGTGGAGTCCTGGTCCTGGATAGCTTGACGATTTATTTACATGTCCTTGGAATAAAGCTTTTCTCTCCGTATTTTTTGGTATTTGAGATTTTGGTATGTTTGTCATTTTTTTTTTTTTTGTCATTGTGTGTTCCTCCTCCTCCTCGTCCTCCTTAGGTATATTTTTGGTTTCAAACATCTCCTCCTCCTCCGCTTCCTCTTCAGACCCACAAAAAAAAAAAAAAACATTTGAAAAATCCTCCTTTCCTTGTCCTCTTTTTGTCATTTTTGGTTTAGACGCTGGATGGCAACCTCGTCGCTCGTCTTCTCTTGAGTCTTGAGGTGCCACGCTGATGCTGACCCAAAAAAAAAAAAAAATACAATTAAAGAAAAGAAAAGGTTTTTTGGTTTCGGTCTTCCCCTTCCCGCCCACTTCTCCCCTCCTCGTTCCCTCCCTCCTTCTTCCATTCTGTGGCTTTTTTTGGCATCGCGGGAGGGAAGGACGCCGAGGCCCCTGGGATAAGAAGAAGTGCGCGAGAGGAAGAGCTAGCTTTGGTGTGGAAAGGCCAGAGAGGCCCCGCCCCCTTCCTTCTTCCCTCCCTCCTCTCTGATTGGCCCGGCCGGCGCCGTCACTCCATCTTGGGGCTGTGCGCCAACTCGCCGGACGAGCAGTAGGAGGCGGGGCTGGAGCAGGGGGAGGGCGAGCAGAGGGTGGGGCTGATGCTGCTGGCCGAGGGGCCGAAGGGAGACGGGCGCGAGGCCTTGGCCACCGCCGCGCTCAGCAGGCCGGCGGGGCACGGGCCCGCCGGCCCCATGTGGAGGAGGGCCGGGTGGTTGAGGAAGAGGGAGGATGCCAGGCCGCCGGTGCCCTGGCCGCCCGACGCCCCCAGCATCATCTTGCCGCCGCCTCCCTCGAGACTAGAAAGAGGGAGCTGGCCACCACTGGCTGCCAGGGCTGAAGGAAGCACACAGCCAAAAGGTGTTAGACACGATTGCACATGTACAGTACGAACACATCATAGATGTCGGAAAAGAATGAGCCCAAAAATGGTCGGCGGTACGAAGATTCCATCTGACTCCAGCGATAATCTGACACACCGTAGGAGCCGCATGGCTCAGCGGGTAGATTAGCTGTCTCCCATCTGAAACATTGAGTGACTTTTTTTTTTTTTTTTTTTTACATTTTACTCTTTCCCAAGTGTAAAGTTTACTCTGTTTAAACTGGGACCAAATATAATCTGTTTTAGAGTAAAATAAGAAATGTATTGTGTACAAGTCAATGTCAATTAGCAGCGAATTCACGTGTTTGGTTGCTGCACAAAAGTTCAGTTATAGCAGTGATCAAATATTTCGGTCATTTATGATGAACGATGCAGGGAGGAAAGGAATCACATGAGGAAGATGAACATGCACGACGACGACAACAACGTTACTCACGCAATGGATTTTGATGGTGTGGTTTGATTGTAAATTCTACAAAGGAATGTTAAGGCCACAAATTAATACACTAAATTTAGTGGCATAAGATTGCAAAAAATAATAATAATAATAATTTGAGAAAAGTTGTTCATTCCCCCCCACATATTTTGAAGTTATTTTGAGACTAAATGTAAAAAATGTAATCCTACTCAAAAGGATGATTATTATATTATTTTGAAAGAAAATGCGTGACAATTTCAGGGGGATGAGAAAAGCAGAATAATTTCAATATTTCTTTTTGAGAAAAAAAAAAGCATATCGTAAACCTATATCATTTCATGATGTCTTTGTGTGACCTTGACACTGCTCAGTAAAACGGAGCAAAACCGACGACGCTCGGGATGGACTCGAGTTCTGGCCTGGCAAAAACACACCTTGAATAGTTGCCAGGGGATTGTTAGCGAGGAGGGCTTGGTTCATCCCCGTGCTAACGCCCATCACAGTGTTCCTGTTGTGTCGCACGCACGCACCGAAAGCAGACAGGGACAGGAAGAGAAAAGAAGATTAAGAAGCAGCTTACAAAAAGGAAAAGCTGGATATACAGTGGAACCTCAAAATTCATGTTTGGCTTTTTGTTTTTTTGATACGCTTTACATCCATGACTCATTGTTAAAAGCTAAGACCATCATTTATTATTTTCAAGTGACTTGGGAGGGTTCCACTGTACATGCAATCAAACAGGTGCAAAAAGACATTTTGCTCATGTGTAAAAATGAAACCAAAAGGGAGAAAATAGCTTCTTTTTTTTGTATCAAATCTTCATGGTTCAGCAAGTTCTCATGAGAATTTCGGCGGAAACGGCAGAACAAGTTCAACAACCACAACACACCGCAGGCCCAGTGCAGAGCGTCAGAAACAAAAAAACACAAGGAAAAAAAAGAAAAGAAAAATCTGCTTTTACGGTGAATTTATCGACAATTTGGCAAAATTCTCATGAGAACAACTTCCTTGCGTTGACGTTTGTGACGCAAGTGTGACATGCGTGCGTGTCGTCGTCGTCACCTCAAGTTTGCGGCGAAGTCGCTGAGGTAGCTCGGCACCTCGCCGTTCTTTTTGCCCACACGCCACAAGCTGCGAACGCACACACACACTCAGTTAGAATGTATTGCTCGTATTGTACAGTTGACACCTCGACACCTCAACAACTTCAATTTGTACTGCAAATACGGAAAATCTCCTAAAAACTGATGGCCTCCACAAAAGGAGTTAGAAATGCGTATAACAGAGAGGATAATAAAATACTAACAACATGCATCTGGAATGTACACAATAAACAATGAGTACAGTACTAGTTTTTTTTGTTTTGTTTTTTTAAATAATATTTTGTGTTTTGGAAATTAAAAAAAAGTGTTTGGAATAGTAAGTTATTAACTCATTCAAACCCAAAAACATTGAAACACGTTTTTTAATCCTTCATGCCCAAAAACGTATTTATATGTTTGTTTTTGTTTGTTTGTTTTTTAATGCTCGAGCATAGAGAAGGCTTTGATGCAGCCTCTGACCTGAAGAGGTTGCCTAAAGCAACGGTAGTTATTACAACAAACAGGGGGCAGGAGGCAGAAGAGTATAAGAGATCAGACATGTTGCAACAAGCTCTTTAACTCATTCACTCCTAGGCCTTTTCACTGGATTTTGACTGAATTTGCAAGGCCCAGAGAATACTGTGCTCTATTGCTATAAAAACATGGAACCTATCAAAAGAAAGATAAGAGTCTCTTCTTTCATCAGGTAAAAAAAAAAAAAAAGTATGTTTTTATCTGTTTCAGTTTGCAGCAATTTTCAAAACGGAAAAAGATACAAACAAACTTGTTGAAAACACTGGGAAAAAGAGCTTGTTGCAAAATGGTCCTGGCTGATCTCGTATACTCTGCTGCCACCTGCTGGCCGTTTTTTGTAATGACTACCATTCCTTTAAGTGACCTATTCAGAGCAGAAGCTGCATCAAAGCCAAAAAAACAACAATAAAAAACGTATAAATACGTTTTGGGGAGTGAAGGGCAAAGTATTAAAAAACGTATTATACGTTTTTGGGGTTGAATGAGTTAATGTTTTCAACAGGAATATTAATGAAACTTAGCTATACACTAATGCTAATTGCTGCAAAATGGAAATAGGGACAAGATACTTTTTTTTCCTGATAAAAGAAGAGACTTAATTTTGGTAGGTTCCATGTTTTTAAAGCAATAGAGCACAGTATTCTCTGGGCTTTGCAAAATCAGTCAAAATTGAGTAAAACTGCCAGGGAGAGAAGGGTTTATCTTGATTTTGATTATTGGAACAACTGCATGCGCTCTCTCCAGGGCCTTGCATGTAAGTTTGGGTGTTGTTGACAAGCATCTTACCCGGGGTTGAGACTGAGCGCGCTGTGGCCGGGGGTGGCCGGGCTGGCTGTGCTGCGGGGAGGAGCGGCGGCGGCGGGAGCGGCAGGGGGAGCCGGAGGAGGCGTGACCGGGGATGGAGCGGAGCTGGAGGTGAGGCTGGAGGCCAGGCTGGAGGTCAGGGGGCAGATGGGGGACATGGAGGTCGCCGTTGTGCTACTGAGACTGGTCACGGCCTGGGACAGCTGGTTGCTCATCTGATATGAGGGACAAGAAAGAAACACAGTGGATTTAAAGAAAAAAAAAAAAAAAGGCTTTTTTGTCCACATTAGGTGAGCAGCAATATCGCAGGAGGACCCCTGCATTTATTGAGCAGGTCAAAGGTCAAAGTGGCGGGCTGACGCACCATGTGGGGGCTGAAGCAGGGGGGCTTGTGCGCGGGCGGGGCGCCGGCGGGCTGGCTGGGCAAGGGAGGGGTGGAGCTGCTGGGGTTGATGCGCTTCTCCTTCTGCCGGCGGTTGCAGAACCACACCCGGATCACCTCCTTCTCCATGTTGAGCTGCTCGGCGATCAGCAGGATCTCCTCTGAGGTAGGCTTCTGGTTCTGAAAAACGACCACCGCCACGTTTACGTCAAACCGGACGAAATTGCAAACTTCCTTGACAAATTCCATGTGTGAGTCTTGCAAACTGAAAAAGCTCAGGGTTAACACGTCACAACTTTTTAGAGCACCTCTCAAGATGTCAAGTCAATATTGAGGTTGTCAACAGCATAAAAGATGACATCATTCTGATTCGTTGCCCAGTACAGTAAAAGCTTTGATTTTCCAGATATTTAAAAAAAAAGAAAAAAAGAAAAAGAAAAAGTAAAATATTTTCATTTTCAATTTCATTTAATAATTTAATTACAAATGTATTCGAAAACAATGTATTTTAATAAATATACAGTAAATTAATGTATGATTTTTTTTAAATTAGCAAGAAAATCTATAAAAAAATAAAACTTAAAAATTTCACATGAGCATTTTTGTCAATACTTTTTCAATATTTAGAAACTTTTTAAAATAAAATAATAAAATAAAAAAAATATTGCTAAAATATTGTTAAATATAGAATTTTGTCGGAATACTCATGTCAGCATTTACTCAATATTTAATCCACAAAAAAAATAAAAATAAATAAAATAAAATAAAATAGGAAAATATATTTTTGGATCAGCAATAGCACTTGCCTCGTAACATTACTTCAACAATGTAAATGATCACGAAAAAAAAGTAAAAAAAAAATATCAGCAATGTTTAGCATGATACCATGTTTTAATTTAAATATTTAATGTAACATTTCTAAAATATTTTGGATTACTTTTAATGTGTGTGTGTTTGTCCTTTAGAATGTAATCAACACAGTTTAATCAATAATAAATACAATAATAATTGTTTTTCTTTGCATAACCATAGCATGAATCTCGGATTTGCTTTCTGTTTGGATATTCAGTCTGGATCATTATGAAAAACTGAAGAAAATGAAATTGATGCGCCTTTCGGAAAGCTGTCCTGGTCCTTACCGTCAAGAACGCACGCTCGAGGGCGACACGCACGTTGGTCTCGATGCTGGTTCTCTTCTTCCTGCGGCGGCCGGGCATGCCGTCGAAGCCCAGCGAGGGCGACGACAGCGAGCTGGGGCTGTGAAGGGTGCTGTCGATGGACATGGTCTCTGCCAGGGAACGCCAAACACACCGTCACAATCCATCCACTCATCATCATCCTCCTCCTCATCAGGAAGGACGAGGACCCAACCTGCGTCGTTGAGCCACTTCTCCAGCAGCGGCTTCAGCTTGCACATGTTCTTAAAGCTCAGGTTGAGGGCCTCGAAGCGGGAGATGGTGGTCTGGCTGAAGTCGTTGCCGTACAGCTTGCCCATGGCCAGGCCGACGTCTCCCTGCGCGCACCGGACGCCACGTTAGACTCGCCGCAAAAACAAAACAAAAAAAGCCGACGGACGACTGCGATGAGCGTTGCGTATACCTGCGTGAAGCCCAGTTTGATGCGTCTCTGTTTGAAAGTGCGGGCAAACTGCTCCAGCTCCTCCAGGTCGCTGGGTTCTTCGGGGTGGGAGGGCACCGGGGGCAGCGAGGTCAGGCCGCCGCTCACGTCCAGGCTCTTGTCTCGCTGAAATTGGGACAGCGTCGTTAACGGATCGCCAGCAACAAATGACCTTTGCAAATATTCTTTTCATTTGGAAATGAATCTTGAATCATTTTCTGTCACAAAGTGTGCAAGAGCCTAAAGACTCCATCAGGGCGCCAATTCAATTTATTTTCATCTAAATAATTTATTCATAATGGATGAATATATAGATGGTGTAATAAATAAACTATTATTTTTTTTAAATGGATTAATTTATAATTTTTTTATTTCATTAACTAAAATTTTATTAACACATTTATTTATTAAATTTATTTCTTTACATAAAAAAACAGACATGACATGTTGACATGGAAAAGAGAAGAATAAATCTTTTTTTCTGGCTTTCTTTTTTTTTTTTTTTAACAGGAAATATTTACGTTTCATATTTGAATGACCTCTTAGCATCCCTAAATAAATGACTTTAAAGTATGAAAAAAATACTTAAATACTAATTTTGTGCTTTAATTAAATTACTTTTATAACAATAATGTTATATTGTAATCTAATACAGCATCTTCTCAGAAAGAATTTAATTTTTTTTTTTTAAACTATTAAATGTAGGACTGGGCATTTATTAATTTCACAAATTAAACATAAGAAATAAATAATTGTAATTTTGTTATATCAATTTTACTGAATTACAATTCATGCAATAGCCTGTACTACATATAGGGCATGTCATTTGACTAAATTATTAATCAGTCATCTCTTAATTGACTTATTTTAATGGGATTGGGGTAGCTTCTGAATGTTCTGAACTCCTGTTTCCAGCATTTTTTTTTTATTTGTATTTTTTTAGCAGGATGTTTGTACAGTGGGGCTGAACTGGCTCTGGCTATGCTGGCTATGTTGTTCTTCCAACAGCGCCTCTGCTGGTGGCTGCTAAGTAGCGCACTCCATTTTGCCTCACTTTGTGTACCCAACACAAATCCCATTGCCCCGCGCACTCTCATAGGACGGAACCAAATTTGGTTCCTTGTCTCTTCTTCTTCTTCTCTTTATTGTAATTCACGCCACAGAATGAATTCTTTGTCCCACCTGTGCTTGCAGTCCCATTCGACTCTGAGCAGACAGCAGGCTCCCTTGGTTTGGTTGAGGTAGCGGAATAAGATTTGGTGTCGATAGGAGTCCTGCAATCAACCGTGACATCAAGCAAAAATGTTTACGGAATCCTTTTTGGCAGAAAAAACAAAACATGTTCAGCCCTACCTTGCTGGCCCTGCTGCGCCTGCGGGAGGAGGAACTGCGCAGTCGACGACAGCGAGTGGCTGGGCACCAACACCACTTGCTGCTGGAGGTGCAGCAAGTGCTGGATGTCCTGGTGAAGACCGGACCACAACACAACGTGACACAATAAAGATGGCGGCAGGAGCGCGCGTGGAGGCAAAAGTGGGGCGGAGGAAAAGGGCATGCCAGGTGAAAACGGGAATTGTGAAGCAGGGATTCTCAAACTTGTTTTCACATTCTATTAAATACAAATGGCCAGGCGGACCCCAAATTACATTCGGCTCTCACTCAATTTTGGTGCGCTTTCTGTAAAGCCCAGGATGCCACAAGGTGGCGCCAAAGCCCAGGCTAATAGTCAAGTACTGTACAGACTGATCTGCTGCTGCTGAAAATAAAGAAAATGTGTAATTTCCACTAGTGAAAATAAATTGGAGGGAAGAAAAAAATATATATACTAAAATATTCTTCAAAAACTTTTTTTCCCATGAAAAATGGTGAGAAAATTGAGCAATGGAAACTAAATTTTATCATAGCTTAATTTGTAAAATTATAAGAGAAATAATGACATCAAAACATCTTTTTTAACAAAAAAAATTGCTTATAGTTTTGATTTCTACAGAAAAACCCCCAACAAAAGTCTGTATGTTTCCTAAGCAACACGTAAATAGCAACTGTAAGTAAATAACAAAACCAATTTCTTGTTAGCAACTCGAGCAAGATGAAGATCCTCCCTCCTCGCCACAAAGAAATTATCTTAAAACAGCCGAGATTAACATACTTCCTTGACACCAATCACTACCCTCTCTTAGGGCATTTCAGAAAAGGCACAAAAACCCAAATCGCTGATAGGTCAAATGGTAAAAAATGAGTACGCAGGGGTCATTAGCTTCATGCCCTTTAAAAAAAAAAAAATTATATAACAAACTAAATATTTCAAGTAATTGGGACTTCCTAAGTGACATCAGTTTGAGAACCACTGTTGCAAAAGGTTCGCTCGGTAGGCCCTCGACGGCTCCGATTGGCTGCCAGTACCTGGGCGGTGAGCTGGATTGGCTGAGAGAGGGCAAGCTGGGGCGGAGGAGGTGGGGCAGGGACGCTTTGGGCAGTGTGTTCCTGTGTGCTCTGTCCCTGACCCTGCTGGCCTGTTTGTCCCGCCTGCTGCTGCTGCTGTTGTTGTTGTTGTTGCTGCTGTTGCTGCGCCTGCTGCTGCGTCTGCGTCTGCTGCTGCTTGTGGCCCTGCTGATTGGCCGCCGCCGCTGCCGCCGCCGCCGCCGCCTGGGCTTGCTGCGTGGCCTGAGCGGCGGCGTGGGCGGCGTGAGCGGCGTGTGCGGCGCTGGATTGCTGCACGGCGGCGGCCAGCAGCTGAGCCTGGGCCTGCTGCAACAGGAGCTGCTGCTGCGCCGGCAGCAGAGCCGTCAGCTGGAAGCGGCGCCGTAGAGGTGGGAGAGTGTTAAGAAGGCGAGAGAGGCCAAAGCAAAAGCAAAGAGTGAGGTGCGAGAGAGAGAGAGAGCGTGAGAGTATGGCTATGTTTGAAATCACTTCACTTTTTTTCCTAGACTTTTTTTTTCCCTAATCGTCACTTTTTGTTGCGCTAATTTAATACCTGTTAAAGTGCATAATTCCAAACACAGCCTGCCAGTGTATGCGTGTGCGTGAGGTCTCACCCCTGCCAGCTGGGAGCCGGTCAGCATGAGTTGTGTGTGTTGCAGCGCCGTCTGGGAGGGGGTGGGCCCGTGAGAGGGAGGCAGCGCCGGGGACATCTCGCCGCACTCTTCCATCTTATTCTGAAAGGATATAAGATATCATATCAATACAGGACCATGAAGAAGGATGTTAGCAGGTTTAAGGAAGCAAAATGTGACAATTAAGATCCTTTTTATAGTACTAAATAGTTGCAGAATGTACGAATGCAAAACACTTGAAATGAAATGTTTGTGCAGGTAATCACTTCCAACCAAAAAATTTTATAACATGCTTTTTTTTTTCTTCTCTCTTTTTTTTAACTACAACTTGTATTTTGTATTTGTGATATGTTTATATGTTCAATAAAACCCAATCAATCAAATTAATCAATCAAGTATGAACTGGGAACCTCAATTTCTTTGGCAGTTTTTTTTTTTTTTTTTTGAAAGAAAATTTGGCGTCAATTTATTTTTGTTATTTTTTCAGTGTATTTATGACGGCATAGCCCCTATCACCTCTGTTTTGTTTTGTTTTTCGGAAAAATATTCAAACCTATTTTAATAGTTTTCCCACATCAAACCAGGTTGATCTGTGCACACTTGACATGCCTCTCTAGATTTTGTGGGCCAAAACGGCACCAGTGTTTTCTTTTCACTTGCACAAAGCGATAAAGTTCCTTCCAGGATGGAGCATGTCCCAACTGGAAGAGTCCCGCCCACTCGTTTGCATTTCTTCCACAGCATATGCAAATGTATCAATTTATTTCGGCGTTCTGGGAAATGCGAGAGGGGGGGATATGCACTGCCAATAGTGGGCCTGCTTGTTTACTTAGGGCAGGGACACAAAAGGAGCAAGTCTGAGCTCTCCCGCTTGCAGTCAAGCAATTTTCTGAACGACGTTAAGGCACAAAAGACGAGCAAACACGACGCACGCACGCGCGAGCACGTGTGCACGCACACTCACAAAAGCCACTTACCTTGCTGCTGCTCAGGCTCGGCGAAAGGGAAAAGGGATTGACCTTCATTGACTGAGCCTTGATGAAGAGAAAAAAAGGACAGAATTGAAGGATTGATTGAAGAAGTGATTTTTCATTTCCAAGGAGAGCAAACACATACCAGGAAATGTGACAATCATTTTGTTTTGACTCAAAAGGTTTTGCGGGCGATGTTCGGATTTAATGCATGTTGGGGGCATCGCGTTTACTACAGCAGGGATTCTAATCCATATTGCATGATTGCATCGCCGCGATTGTCCATCCGTTTTTCTACCGCACGTATACGGATTAGGGCCACGTATGTGCTGGAGCTGATTCCAGCTGACTTGGGTGGGGTGAGGTACTGTATGGCGGGTACGCTCTGGATTGGTCGCCAGGAGATCACAGGGAACATAATAGATACGATGCACAGCAACAACTATGTGCTAACGAGAATTTTATTCATCAGATGGCATCTGTACCATTGTAACATTTGTCAGAAAACGTCTGGGCTCATCGAAGCGTATGTAGTGACATTGTTGATATTTGTAATCATTTGATTCTATGTGTTTCTATCATGCCAATCCTTCAAAAAGTTTCATATGGGTGATGATTGATAACCATTCCAGGGCGTACCCTCCCTCTCGTCACAAAACTCAACTCACTACTTGATAGCCACCAACGATCGGACAAGCACGATAGGAAGCGGGACGGAGCGGCGATGAGTTGGACGTACCTGATGATTCGATTCGGATGCATTGCGCTCGGAATCTGCATGGAAAGACAAGGAAGCAGTGAGGTGAGCACAACAACACACAGTACAGTCGCCTCAACATCCAGCATCTCTTTCGCCTTCAAGGAAAATAAATAAATAAATAGCTAAACAGTTAATTTGAAACAATTAACGCCAAAGAGGCGGCTCGGTTACTCGACTCTGCAAGCAACCACTCATATTGTGCTCTGCTTAGAAGTAGGGATGTAACGATATCCAAATATCACGATACGATAATTATCACAATATTGTGGGGAGGTGGGCGATATTTAAAAAAGGTCACAATATTGTAAAAAAAAAAAAACATAACAGCAATACATATAAATTACCTCCAATCTCTAATAAGACCTAATATTGAGGCACTTAATCGCTAATGCAAGCCCATATTGAGTTCCTCCACATATTGACTCGCTTCAAAGCATTTTGCAATCCCCTTCATCTGACAATTAGTGTATTTTAAACATAGAAGGGTCAAAACATACCTAATAAAAATTTAACTACACTAAAAAAAAACTAGCCACCAGAGGGTGCTATAACTGCACAAATGGAAATCAACCTGATTTTTTTTTTGGTTGTAGCTTTTAAATATTGTGAACATGACGATGACCATATTGTGGCAGTTGTAATATCACGATATTGCCGGTATCGTTACATCCCTAGTTGTCATGTACGTGTAAATGTGTGTTGTCACCTGTGCTGTCCAGCGGTGAGTCAGCGCCAAGTTTCTCAAGCTCAGCTGGCCTTGGCATCCTGATATCTGCAACACACAGACAATAGGCGTCAAATGTGGGCCAGGCAGCGTTTGTTTGTTGATGACAACAGGAAAGAGCGGCGACTTGAGGTGAAGGGTGGGAGTGCTGACAGACCACAGTGACACCCCCCCACAGTCTCTCACTGTACGCCGAACGTGGGTGAATCGTTCACATCGAGTGCGGCAGGGCCCACTTGCTTTCATTTATTCATATTTTCCAATTAAGAAAAAAAAAAAAAAAGAAAGAAAGAGTAGGTTGAGCTCAGGCTAAATTTGAACTCGACACGTTTGCGTGGGAGAGAACTTGTTTGGACGCTCTAAAAGGTCACGAGTGTGTCATTGGTGGCGAGTCCTCGTGGATCGGTGGTTGAAACGTTTTTCGACTATTTAAGGCTCTTTCTACTCATTTTTTCCTCGCCAACCAACCGCGAGATGAACTCGCCTTGCAGATATCTGAGAGCCTTTAACACGTGCGCGCACACACACACACACACACACACACACACACCCACACACACACACACAGCCACTTCCCCTTTGTGAAAACATGCAAATCAGCCCAACGACCAACTAATTATATCGTGCCACCTGCATAATAAACTCACAAAAAAAAGCACTCTGGTCTTTCCATAACATACTTTTTTTTTTTTTTTAATTAAACGGCAGATGGTGATTTTTGACATTCAGTAATTTGCTTGTTTAAGCTTTAAAACAAATATATAGGCAGACAGAGAATAATCAATGTAACAATACGATAGGAGGAATGATCGCATTAGAATGAACAATAGAACGATAACAGAACAAGTGATAGAGCGAATGAGCTTGTGAATGAATTGCATTTTCATTGATTCCAATGGGAACGATTGATTAGAAATGCCAAAGTGTTTAGAGATACAAACAAATTGTACTCGTATCTCAAGGTACCAATATCATTGAGACCTCTCAACTCTTCTCTGCTTACCAGTACGGCACTCATTTTATTGTTCTTTACAGAGGATAAAGAATATCGTCCTGAGTACCAGCAATTCAAATTTGTCCTCTGTAGTGGACCTTTTTAAACCTGAATATCTCCCTCCCAGTGCATACGATTGAATTAACTCCGTTTGTGCTCTATAGAGGACATTCGGAGCTTTCCAATGATTTCCAAATGTGTAGGGGTGGGGCTTCCCACAGTGCAAGCACTTTTTAGGGAAGAGGAAAAGTAAGTGTGCTGTATAACACTTTTTATTGAACAAGTTTAGGCTTAAATGTTGTTAGCATGTTTTCTATAAGACTCTTAACGTTTTTTTTTTAACTGTATTTGAGCCTAGCATTCGAGTTTTAAAAAATGTCCTCTGTAGTGGACACATTATAGCTTAATAATAAAACCTTTTTTTTTTCCACAAATTTATTTTGCAGTATTTTACTACCATAGTATAGCGGCAACTACTGCTGATGAGGACTTACTTGATGTCAGATTTTGTTTGCCTTAAGTATCAGTGGCTGCTATCGGGAGCCTCCATGACTATCAATACCTTAAAATAAAGCCGGTATTGGGACTTGTCCATCCCTAATTAATAGCGTCTCAAAAAGAAAACAACCAAACGTGCATAGATGGCAAAGCAGCAGGAAGTGCATGAACGTACTAATTCGGCGAATCAGTGGACAGGATTCAGTCATGTGACTCAATGGCAGGCGTATGCGACGGAGTCTCCAGTCTCAAATAAATGATTTCATAGCTAGCCTGTAAATGGTTCAGCTTTGACATGATTGACATCAGTCAAATTGATCGTATTGGTAAGATGTGGCGAAAAATGGTCGTCATGACGATCAGTTCACCAACAAATGTGTTCCTCCACCACTTGCCAACGAAGGAGTATGATGAATGTCAAATTTTTAGCAAGTCCACAAGCTCGACTGCCGTTAAAAGAAAAGAGAAGTCAGTCTGCACAACACAGAGACTCATTTAGCAAACGTGCTTATTGTTCCATGACAAAGCACGTACAGTAAATGTTGGCAAGACATCACCAACATCATCACCTAAAACCATTTTCTGACAAACTTGGTTGCACTGAAAAACACGTCAAGTTGGTTAAATATTAATGAAGAAAAAAAAAAGAAACATTTCAACTTTGAGAAGTAATGTAATTGTGATTAAATATTGTAATTGCGATTTTACATGATCATTTTTTCAAGGTCCCCTTCTTGTGTCCTTCAAAAAACAAAACAAAACACATACAATAAATTTAATGATGAATTAATATGCAAGAGTTTACGTACTTCAATTAGATGTGTTAACTTACTCAACACTGACTTAGAGTGTGAATTTAAGTCAGTGAGTCATACATCAGATTATAAAAATGTTTTTTTTAATCACTTCAACTTTTTATGTTTCATTAAACAATGATATGGAAACGTGGACTGCACTTGTTTAGCAGTCAAATGATCTAAACTACATAAACAAATATATAAAAACAATAAAGCCTACTGACATTAAGTGGTTGGTGTTTTGTTTTTCTGTTTTTCTTTGTCTCCAAATTTCAGTCTTTGTGATTTGAATATTGCATTCCAACACACTGCGATTTGAAATTGATTAATTAGTCAGTCCTAGACTGGACATAACTTGAAGTTGTGCATATGCTGCCATGGAATATTGTTGTGCAGAAGATGTATGAAGCACTAAAAAAGAGCTGTTGCTCAGAAATGTATCCATCAATAAAAAAAAAACATTTTTTGTAGGAAATTGTTATAAGAAAAATGATGCGTCTCACAAGATCTTTTGGGGTATTTCAGTCACTTTGTATCTCAAGGCTGTAGTTTGACTTTATTTTTGTTTTATTGCACAGTGGCTGAGTCCTTATTTACACTTGTATGAGCGTTAAAAAGTTTTAATGAACTAATTAAATTGTGGCCAAATTTCCTTTTTGTTCAACACAGTTTCCAAGTAAAAACAAAACAAAACATTTGACACAATTGATTCCTGTTTACAGGGGTTGGGGGAGGGGCTAATAAAACATCCATAATGTGACTTGCGGGGCGCACAAAATCCTCAGCCAATATCGATTACCAGATGACACGATGACGTCAGCGGCTAGCGTAGCGGCCGAACGGCGTGCCACTGCCGGCCGGGGACAGAACATCAAGATGCTTTGGTGTTCTCTCACTTCCCCACGTTACTTCCCCATTACAAGTTTAATCGTGTGTGTTACTTACTGGTAACATTAGCATGCTCAAACATTCCACGCGCACAAAACTTGTCATTTTCAAGGAAACACGAGAAGATGAGTGCTTATTTGGCCGGCGATGACCAAACGCAGCTTGCCTTAGTATCTCGTGCATCTCAGCAGGCTGTGTGCAACATTTTGTGCTGTCTAATCCAGCGTCATGTTTATATGATGCAATGCTGGCAAGTAATTTCCTCTAGCCAAAGTTCTTCAAGAAACGTACGACCACATTCGGGAGAAATCTAATTATTTCTGTAAAATATGATCAGTTATGAGAAAAAGTACATTTAAAAAAAAAATAAAAATCTATACTATACATTATTATTTCATTTTAGTTTTATTTTATGCCGTTTTTCTTTTTAGTTTAATTGATGGGCACTAAAAAAAAATGCAATAAAGGTTTTATGAGAACAAAACTTTTCTTACAAAAAAAAAATAAAAATGTTGCAGTGTTGTCCTTGAGATAAGAGTTCAATTTGTTCCGTGACCATGCTTGAGACTCGAATCACTCCAATTTCAAAACATCTTTCACTATTTCATGAATGGAAATTGAAGCCTCTATTTTGAATCAATTATTTCCTATTTGCCATCAAGCAAGTTTGAGTTGAGTTCACTGCCACCATACAGCACTCGTAACTCAAAAGATAAGTAGAGTCACCAGCATCTCAAGAACTTTAAAACTTTAAAATCAATTGGTTTTTTTTTTTTTTTTTTTTTTTAGCTTGATAGCTTAGCTTGTTTGTTTGTTTTTTTCAACAATCTTCAAGGGCCAATTTGCAAATTTGATTTCTTTTTCAAGAAAAAGAAAAAGAAAAACAGGCAAGTAGAATAAGTTTCATCTTATTTTACTTATGGAGTTTCAAATGGGTCATTTTGACCTGCAAAAAACAGGAGGGTGAATCTATACTCAATTAAAACATTTAATTACAGTTTCAGTAGTGGTCAACCAACAGCCTGACAGAAGATTTCAAATCCAGCTCACAATGCACTACAAAATAAATAAATACTTGAACTTATCTTTACGCCCACTGATTGCTGTTTCACAATAAGTTTTGTTGGTGTTTTTTCTTCCCCCTTGTCTTTTTTAGTGCAATGTGTGGCACTAATGGTATATTTTAGGACCCAAACACAATTTGTGCATTCATACGAGATTTATGAAAATGATACGCAGCCCTACCATAGATGCACCTGTACAATAAAAATAAAACTGGAATGGCTATTAATTGGTCTGCATTTAAAATGGAGCAATTTGGTCATCTGGATCATTTGAAGTCTAGTTTGTGCCCCTTCTATTTGTAGCATCATCGCATCACTGTCGGGTGTCAATTTATCCAGCTCATATGGAGAATTATTAATAACATGAAAAGACATCTCAGAAACATCACTGAGGGAGGGAGAAAGGAGACATTTACGAGGTAATTGGCTGGGCGGACTAACGAGCCCCCTTGACCTCCGACCGACCATCACAACAAGGTTGAATGTTACATGCGATGACACAAGAATGATTTGACAAAAATCTAATACGAGGATACGATGCGCTGCTGCCAAATTAATCGACAAACTTGAACGGATCTTCGCCGATCATAAATAAAGACATGAGGTGTCGTCACTGGCAACATAAACGCTGACCTTTCCTGTCCACCTGAACTCCCCGCCCACAGGCAACCCCTTGCTCGCTAATTAGACGCACACACATCGCCCTGCTGCTCGCGCACGCGCGGGTCATTGATTGCCAAATGAAGTAGCGCAAACTCACCTGGCAACCACATCGTCGCGAAGAACAAGTCCTTGCTTTATGCAATTGCTGCTGCCTCAGTCATAAAGTCAGTGCAACAATATATGTGTGTGTGTGTGTGTGCAAAGAATAACTCAGTGTTACACACACACAAAGGACAGTCACTCTCTCTCTCTCATTCACTCACTCACTCACTCACTCACTAAGCCACGCCTCCTCCACTACCACATCCTGCACCGCGACAGGAAGTGAGGGTCAAAAAGAGTGGGAAGTGGGCCCGTAGGTGAGGGAGGAAGACGGCGAGGATTGCAGTGAAAGAAGAGAAAGAAAGAAAAGAAAAGAAAGAAAGGAAGGCGGGGATGTGACAGAGTGGGCGGTACTCGAGACGTCAAGTGGATGACTGACTGGGGTGGAAAGTGACAGCGCAGCTGGAAAGTGACACTCACGCGCTGCGCCGGAGCAAAAAAAAACAAAAAAAACACTGGAAGGAAAGAGTCACAACGTACTGTACTCGCTCGTGCGCACGCACGGGGACGGACGGCTTGGATGCAGGGCTGACCATCCCACAGGTGCACGTACAATAACACGGAAATTTCATGAGGCGTTTGAAAAGGGGGGCAAATCGACGACACCCACTGCTGCTAAAAACAGACTTAGGCTGGGGGAGTTTTTTTTTCCAAGCTGAAATATTAATACAAGATGAAAGCCAACTACAATATGTGAAATTCTGAGGGGGAAATTAGACTTTTGTGTTGTTTTGTTTTTTTAGGTATGTCCGATATCACTTTTTTTCAGACCGTATTCACCGATACCGATATAAAGTAACCAATTATCTCTTGTACTTTTGATGCATAAAATTTAAATGAAGCCAATGAATGGCAGCTATTTTTGAAGAAAGACAAAAGGCAGAACAATCGCCCTTGTAAAACAGAATTTAAGATCAAAGTAAAACAAAATACTCAATCCAATTTAGGATTAATTTGTAATAAATTAAAAGTATACAAGTGCAACTGTTACACATGACACTGAAGTTGGAAAATGGGGCAAGGCAAAAGCAGTTGAAAAAATGTTATCAATGCAAGTATTTAAGGCAATATTGATAATGTTTGCATTTTCAAAATAAGAAAACATTCAACTGATTAAAGTTAAAATACAGGACTGTCTCTGAAAATTTGAATATTGTGATAAAGTCCATTATGTTCTGCAAAGCAATTAAATAAGCAAAAATGCCATACATACTGGATTAATTACAAATCAACTGAAATATTGCAAGCCTTTTATTGTTTTAATATTGCTGATTATGACTTTTTTTTTTACCTGGTCTGAGGAAATATTCTAATATTTTTAGATAGGATATATGAGTTTTCTTTACCTGTAAGCCATAATCAGCAATATTAAAAATAATGAAAGGCTTGCAATATTTCAGTTGATTTGTAATGAATCCAGAATTTATGGCATTTTTGCTTATTTAATTGCATTACAGAAACTAATGGACTTTATTACAATATTCTAATTTTCTGAGACAGTCCTGTAGAACGCATTCAAGAGGAAAAAAAATGGAAAAAAAAAAAAAAAAAAAAAAATGTTGCTAACGCAGTAGTAATGCACTCTGAGCGTTAAAACTGTATAAAGATTACAAACATCCAAAATAAATGAGCCCTGAGCAACTGTGATGTCATTTTCAGTCGGCAGCAAGTGTCAAAATGGCCGCCCCCTTAAATGGATAAAAAACGGTGGATTTTGCCGCTGAAATCATATTCCACAAACCAACGCAATAATCATCAGAAAGCCATGTTAAGAATATTTGGGAGCACATTGAACATTATTGTAAATAACAATTTTAATTTGACTTCCCCTTTTAAGTGTGAAATGATGCCAAACCTTGGACATTTCCTATCTTTTATGCACTTTTTCCTCCTTGGAAAACGATCACCGCGTTCTGATCAGTTCTGCATCTTCTGGGTTCCAATCTCGGCTCGGGTTCTACGGTGTGGACTTTGATTGCTGTCCTACTCGCTAATTTTGCTAGCGCAGTCAAGTACAGTGAATATTTGTAGGAAATGCACTTTTAGTCCTTACATAACAAAAACTCAAATGAAAATCAATTGCATGATCAAGTATTCTTCCATAATTCATTGGGCACACTTCCTAATCTCGCACGTCCGAACAGTCCGAAAGCGACTTCTTGTGTCACTTATGTTAAATACAGGAGTGCAGATAATCAAAATGTGAAACTGTAAGGCCAAATCATATTTTATCTGTCATTCCTTATACCAAAAACAAAAAAAATAAAAAATAAAAAATTCTTGTTAAGCTCATTCAAGAATCTAAATTGTCCATCATTTTGTTTGTTTCTATGTGTCCGGCAACTGACTGGACAGCAGCCAAGGTCAGCTGTGATTGGCTCCAGTTTACCCGCAACCCAAATGGGGAAATGCGCTATAGAAAAATGGATGGATGGACAGTAGACTGTGTCGGTAAGTTGAAGCGGCCACAAGGTAGCACTGTTGAGCCGCAAATCGACGAGGAAGGGAAGGCAGTGGCCAATGACCTCTTCATGGTCACTACACAGCAACAAGACTCCCACAATTCCCAGTAGAAGCGCAGAAATCATGTCAGAGATTCACAATTGCCGCAGTCTTATTAATACAGATTCTTGTAACATTTTCACATCTATAGTCTATTTGGGCCATTTTTAGAAGGCTGTATCGTTATATTTAGCATCAATATATTGAGGAAAATGTTTCGACTGACAATGTAACAAATGGGGGCGGACACTGAAACATTGGGAATTTGTTCAATCAAATGTAACAGCATATTAAAAGTAACTAATATAAATGACAATTTAAGTAAGGTTTAAAAAAATAAATAAAAATAAAACATTCAATAAAAAATACGCATTCAGACGCTCCTCAATAGGTGCTGCTGCTTTGGTTAGCAACGGAACCAATTACCAAATGACACCATAACATTTCTCCTTCATCGATTTCCATCAGTTTTTGTCAACATGCGAAAGATTGATGTCGTCAAACTGTCATTTCCATGCTAACGCCTGCACTTATTGGGCAGCAGATGCGTTTGCGTGATTGTCTTCGTGACCTGAGCTGGGTGACCGCATGTGTGTGCGTGTGAGGACACTGACAGACGGGTGTGGGGGGAGCATCTGTGGGGGTCAGAGGTCGTCTGGGCAGCCCTGACTTTGGCCGTGACCTTTGTCCGGAGTCCAATCTATCCTCATAACAAGCAAAGAGTGTGTGAGCCGCTGGTGTGCATATTGGCACAGGTATCGCTCCAGTAAAAATAAATAAATAAATAAAATAACAAATAGATGTCTGCTCTGTCTTGTGTGTACAGTTCACGGCCACGGCGGGTCTCTTCCTGCCCCCTGGGGGAAGTCTCAGCCTTGGTTACCATGGAGACCAAACCTAGCAACACCACGGCCAAGCCACTTAGATGACACTGGTCGCAACTGACGCATGGTCAAAACGGGGCTCTGGGAGCAGGAAGACAATAAGCTACAGCTCAGAAAGCGAGATACAAACATTGAGACCCCCACCCTTGGAAAAATGTTCAGGATATAAAATCACAAGAAATGGCCATTTTGTGTCGATATCGCGTGTGAATGTTGAATGATTTGAAAATACTAGCGAATGAATTAGAAATGGTGTGGGAAATGTATAACGTGAGACTTGAACATAAAATGAAAAATGGGGAGGAAAGCTCAATTAATCAGAGAGAGGTACATTTTTCCTACTTATTTTGATTCATGCTGAATGAGTTCAATTGGTTTGAATTGGTTGGCAAGTGGTGAATTTGAGGCAAAGCAGTCAAATGGATGAACTGGGACAATTTTACATGGAAAATATGGCATTTTTCAAAAATAGTAAGGCAGTTATAATGGTTTCAGTTGCTTGATAAACACTTAATATGAGGTGATTGTCACTGTTTCTTGAGGAAAATGAATTGTGGGATTGTGAGGGAGGAAAAAAAAACAGGACATGCTTAGAAGGTAAAAAAAAAACAAAAAAAAGTGGTGATAACATCTGACGAACGTTTGAATGCAGAATAACGTGTTTTATGTATTATAAACATTATGTATTCATACATTTATTACGGCTCTTGGAAGATAGCCTATATTTAGATCATCATAAAAAAAGGTAACTTGTTTATCATTATTTGATTATTTTCGAGCACTATTTAGATGTTTGCAGTTCCAGCTATCACTGAAAGTAGGATTTTTTTATTTTTTTATTTTTGGACATGTTTGTAAAAAATAGTTTCATGGATGCCCCGAATAAAGTGAAAAAATGTATGCTGGTTTGAATCAGTTGAAATAAGTATATGGATAGATTAAGAGGCTCCAGGTGGAGGAGTGGAACCGTCACTTGCCTTTGGTGCCGGTTGGCGTGGGTTCGCTCCTCCGCCTGAGAGACCCATGTGGCTTACATGAAGTGAGCTTGTGTGTGAATGAGTGATTTAAAAAAAATAAAAAATAAAAAAACGTCCTTATGCTGGTTAATATCAAAATAAGTCTACCGTACTTAAAAATCACATTTAAAAACATCACCAAAGGCTCATGGATTCAATTAATTACCTAAGACTAAAACGAATGATATTTTTGCTATAATTATAGTTAGTTTTGTAAACATAAAATGTAGTTTCAGTTTATTTTCATTTTTTAAAAAGCATTTTCGTTTTTATTTTATTTTGTTAACGGAATTGTTTGAATTTTTTTTTTCGTTATAGTTAACTAAAATAACCTTGCTCTGAACATTGCCAATAGTTCCAACGTTAATTGAATGCGCTGAACGTTTTGAATGTATGATGACAATGATGCTTCCATTCCAGCATTCGCATCAAGAATAACACGATAAACAACCAGTCTCCATTTGGATCACCCTAATTGTTTTTTGTTTTTTTTCCCCTACACTATTAAGATGTGATCTAGTGATCACTGAAAGTTGTGTTGATATGACATCGTGCACACGCACACACACACACACACGGTGGGTCGCACAATGCGACCCCAGAGAGGAGGATGGGGGAGGCTGAGGCCTCGAGAGTGCCATCAATCACGACACTGTCACAGGGAGGACCGGCGTAAAGGAGTGGGGGGGTTACAAAGAGCGAGAGAATAGTAAAAAGAAGGAGGGGAGGTGAACGAGTGATGGAAGCCAAGGTGATGATGGACAGAGGAAGAAAAGGAAGGCGCAGGGAGGATGTGCGCTCATTGTCGGGCCTGTTGCGAGCTCTTGAAAGCGGTCCGGCCTCTCGCGCTCTTGCTCAGCCTTCCTACTTCCACACACACGCACACGCACGGCCTCTAATTCATCTAATCCATCACATTCCCGCCCGTACAGCGGCCCGCTGATGGACCCGCCAAGTCCTCTACATCGTCCCGAGTCGCAAGACTGCAAGGTGAGAGATTAAAAATCCGGTCCAGTGTTTTTGTTGTTTTTTTGTTTTTGTTTTTTTAAATCAGTGCAGCAGCGAGGAGTTGAGCTTGTCGGATGGGAAACGTAAACATCTGGCCTACGCGCTCGACACATCTCTTGTCTTCTGGGATGATGCGGATGGCCCGTGGGGAGACGGCTGTCCAGACCGACCCTGTGCCGGCTCCCCACGACGCGATGCGCCAAGGTTGAGGGTAAAATTGTTTCTGGGGAGGGGGGGAAAAAAAAAACAAAAAAAAAAAACAAAAAAAAAAAACAAGGGACAAGCGGCCTTGAGGTTCACTTCGCTGATCTGTATATATGACTGACTTTTGAGGTCGCGAGGCCGCCATATTGCTCCTCCCAAGAAACGTTTCTCGGCATAGGATCCTATAAATTTACAGTATCGAAATTGGAGAACATTTGAGACAGTACTTTGTACAAACAGCATGATTGACGGTGTTTTAAATTTATTAAACATAAACAAGAAGACTTCAGACATTTTACAACTTGCCTTAAATATGTATAAAATTAAATATGTATTTGTATGAATTGTAGCCTATGCTGAACTCATTGGCTCCCCAAAACGCATAAATACGTTCTATTTTAAATGTTTGAAGTATACCAAAGTCGTATTTATCCGGGTTTTTTTAATGCTAGAGCATACAAAAGGCGTTGATGCAGCCTCTCAACTGCAAAGAACCGTCAAAGAAATGGTAGTTATTGCACAACCGGCCAGCAGGTGGCAGCAGAGTAAAGGAGTTCAACCAGGACCATGTTGGAAAAATGTTGGGCTATTGGCTATCCAGTCATATATACAGGTCAGTGGGTTCACTTACACTCTCAGCCATTAGCTTTCATCTACAACAACGGTGGGCAACCTGAGGCTCGTGGACCCAAAACAAGTCAGAGAGAGATGAACTGACCTCATTGGCATGTCCTCAAAATGGTGGTCACACTTTGACACCGTACTCCACTTTTCGACACCTGAATGGGGCTCATTTGGAAAACATTTGCTAGTCAGAGTTTGTCAAAAGTCAGCCCAATATGGCTCCTTCAAACCACAAAGACCAATGGCACCCAATCATCGATGTCACGATCACACTTGCTACAAGCTCACGACAAACCAAAATGTTCATATTTATGCTTGCGGTTCCTTTCCAATTGAAGTCAACTTTCAGTTCTCAGCTAAATCCTACGGAATTTGCAATATTTCCTAAAATCCTAACTTCCCGTGGAAATTTTTTAACACCACCACCATAAAATTTGATGGACATTTTGCAACCCTACCAACTTTATGATCAATTTCAGGCACGAATCCTTGAAACTTATATCCCATTAGGTTCGGCTAAACAGAAAACAATGACATTTTAAAAAGTAAAAAGATGGTTATGAAACAGAACTATTAACAGTATGATTAATAATGCAAATGCTTAGGACAGCCCCGACATACACTTTAAGGTTTCGAATGGCGCAAGAAGAGAAGGTTATGGAACACAGGAAGGTACCCTCCGTTAACGCCATACTAATTATGGATTGTTTTAAATTATTATGTAGAAATGCTGAAATTGGAAAAACAATGACATGAGGTGACGTGAGAAAAAAAAATCTCAAGTAAGTTTAATAATTGTAAATAACACAGAAAGGGCTCGGCTTCAAAAGGTCCTGGTGTGACATTTCGAGGCAATCAGTGTTGTTCAGTGTGATCATGTCGTATTTATGGCTTTGAAGAATTTTTTTTTTTGCACAAATATTTACTGTAATTGACAGTATTACTGCATTATCAAAATTTTGTGAGAGGAATTAAATGTGGGGGAAAAAAATCAGAGCTTGTCATTTTGTAGTGCTGTTCAAAAGTGTCTTCTCAAATCACTAGATTGGGATGTTTCTCTAAAAATAAAAATTCCTATAAAAGCGAAAAGACGAATGAATGATTCCAAACAGGCCACGTATGTGTGGACATGATCTAAAATAGCTCCTGATAGGAAGATGTAAAAAGTCGGAAAATTGGGCTTCTGGGAGTTGCTGCGTTTTTTGTTTTTGTTTTGTTTTTTTGGCCAAGCGCCTCATCTTTCACCTTGCCTGCCGACATCATCATCATCATCATACTTTTTTTGCGAGACCTTGCCCTTTTCTTCCTCTCATTCAAACTTTCCTTCTCCTGGCTCCGTCTTCGTCTCTCTGTCGTGTTGGTCAGCAGCGGCTGTGACATCAGCGGCCACTCTTCTCGCCTCCGATTGGACATTCGGCCACGTTGCCAGGCAACAGCAGTGAAAGGTCTCAGTGTGAGCGTGCACGCCTCCGCTGTGTGTGTGCGTGTGTGTGTTTACAGCGAGTGAAAGGTGCGCGAGCCATTTTCCACGCCTTGCCCTTTATCTGTGCATGAGGAATGATCGGAGCACATCCCGAGGTTTATCTCCAATCAAAGCATGCAGATGATTGGCTGCCTGTACCACAGAAGAAGAAGAAGAGGGATGACAGCGTGTCTCGTTAATGAAAAAAAAAGAAGAAGAATCAAACGAATGTCTGTCTGTAACGTCTCCACAAATAAACGTGTTCTCATTGTGTGTGTGTGTGCGTAAGCCCCCAGGAGTGGGTGGTTATTGTATCTGACACAGCGGCTCTTTCTCGCGCCTCATATTTCTGGGCCGATCGATTCCTCTGACTCCCGACAAGACAATAATCGCACCTCCCTCTCTCACTCCATCACTACCATTATTACTGACCTCCCCGGGGAGCCGGCAGGGTGGAGGCTGGGTGGGGGGGTGGGGGGCGAGGGGAGAGGCAGGGAGGAAGGGTGAGGGATGAGAGGGAGACACCGAGTTGACAAAATGAGCCTATGATGATGAAAAAGCAAGAGGGGACAATGTTGAAAGTGAGACGGGACGAGTCGGCCCGGAAAAAAAAAAAAAGGGGACGTGGGAGACGAATGGAGGGGAGGAGAGGTGAGGCGAGGATGGGAAGGACGTAAAGGAAGGTGGGAAAGATATACTTTCTAACAACATAAGGAACTATACGGGAACTTCAAAATGGACCCCAACATGGTGTCAACTCACGCACGCAATCATCAAAAAAAAAAAAAAAAAGAAATATCCCAGGATTGATGCCACACCTTCATGAACTCTGAGGAGTCACGGCCATCTTGGTGTCATCGACGATAGGGATAGGCCGACTATCGGTCGGGCCGATTATCGGTGCCAATATTTGGCATATTGACAAATTCTTTACGAATCTGAAAGCCGATAAAGCTGGAATCTCAGCGAGCAGTGAATGCCTTGCGAACGTAGCAAATTTTGTGTTTTCATTACGATTTGTAAGATGTTTACTTGTTGTAAAGACATTTCAAACATATTCAGACAATTTTTCACTGTCTGCGAAGATCTTTTGAACCCTGACGAAAACCCAAAATTAGTTACATTTAATTTTGCATACGTTTGTCACCACTAACACTGGGAAGTCCCAACAATATTTAATTAAAAAAAATAAATAAATAAATAAATAAATAAATACATGAATAGAAATTATGTTGAAATTTTGAAAAACTTTATTTACAGTAGAAAACATTTTAGAAAACTATTTATTCGATGCAAACACTGGGAAGTCCCAACACTTTTTAATTTATACAAAATAAATAATAAAAAAAATAAATTTAGAAATTATGATGAAATTTTGGAAAACTTTATTTACAGTAGAAAACTATTTATTTATTTACATGCTTAGTTTTGAATTTAGCTTAACCCATGCTGATGACTCTGGAAGTTCCCTACAATTTCTGTTATAATTTTTAATTAAACAAAGCTGTCTATTCTTTATATGTTTAATTAAAATTAAAAGAAAAGGTAATTTTTTTATGCTATTATTTTCTCTTTCTCTCTATGAATATAGGCTTGAAATATCGGTTATTAGCCTCCTTGATGACTAATAATCGGTATCGGCTCTGGGAAAAAAAAACATATCGGTCTATCACTAATCATCTTCGAAATGGGCCCCCATGATGATCCCTATTGGGCTTGGGAAAGCTGGGGGATTTTGTTTTTCCTCAAATTATACCGAGCCAAGTCGCAGGTTGCTCCTGCACGGCCAGGAAGTGTCAGATGCTCTTGTGAGCAAGCATGTTGCCACGTTGAATCAGGTACAAGTTGTCCTGCCACAACTCTTTGTCGACATGCTTGATTGTCTGAGTGAAGCAGAAAAATTGTGGTTTGTACTTTGGGTTGGAAGTAACCTTTGTGACAACAATCCTGGAACTTTTCTGACACATCTTGCCGGGCAGCGTAAGAATACAATGACGGCACAACGAATGAATACTATGCTCAATTAAGTAATTGTTTTCTATTTATGGTCTGGATATACGTTATTGATTCCAGCGTGTTCCAACTCTTGTGGACCCTCTGCACTGTGAATAATCTTGGATTACATAACACAATAGCAATGCAAAATGTAAATAAAAAAAAAAAAAGCCTATAATATAATCCACTAAACACCTAGTGTTAAAAAATTTGAAAATTATTTTTTTAGAGAGCCTTACAGAAAAGCAAGATGTCTTAAAAAGAAGGTTAAAGGTCACCACTTGTTAAAAAGTAAAAATATTGTATTATATTGATCATTTTTCATGCTTTCCTCATCACTTGTGTGATTGTACTGTATTGATTGTATTATTCAACAGGTTTGTTACCTTGTCCATTTTTTACTTCGCTTTGGAGATACCGGCATACCACTGACAGTGAGAAACTTAAAATAGCCTCATCTTCGGAGAACAATGCACCAAATCATGGCTGACGTCTATTACCAAACGTGTTCAGCTGCACATTTGGTCATTGCTTACTTTTTACTATTAGGGACCCCAACACTACGGATCGATCAAAACTAGGGATGGGTGAGTACCGATCGATACCAGAACTTGCTATCACGACAATACCAACCTTTTTAATTTCGGATATTAGGTACTCGTGGAGGCTGCCGATACCATTCTCCGATATTTAAGGCAAAAATATCTGACATTGACCAAGTCCTCGTCAGCAGTTGGCACTATAATGCAGCAGTTTGACACATCATTGTGTTTAAATTAAATGTTATATTGCAAAAGTAGTCAAAGTATCGGTACTCCATATCGGTGCATAGTCAAAGGAGTAACTGTTTGTACTGGTACTGGTTTATTGAACATTTCTAAGCAAAACATCTCTAAACTGAGCATTGCCTGTCTTATTTACTCTCATGAGACGGTGCAGGTGTGATCGAGCCAAATGTCTGTTGAATGTAGCGCGTAAAGTACAAGCAAAATAATGAGGGATTTGCTGGCTTCTTATAAAGGAGCGTATGAAAGACGAGGACGGTGGGGGGGTTGGGGAGGTTTAGGAGAAATGGAAAGTCTGAGAAATATATATAGGAACACACAAACATAGATATATATAATGAAGACATGGCTGGAGTGGGCGCTGAGCAATATTATGAAATTGACAAGAGCACAATAGTTGATTGGCAGGCGGGACTCCTGCGCTGCCATTCAAGCGCGGAAGAATGGAACTCGCAAATTCACGGTCGGCGCAATCAACGCAGCGTGTCGAGCGACGCGCGTGCGCGTACACGCGCGGCGCCGTCGGCCTTTTGTGTGCGGCCCGGCCGTGAATCCAGATTACAATTACAGTAATTGGCTCTCAATTCCTTGGATTTGGCTTTGACCCGCTCCACCTCGTCCTCGTCCTCGTCCTCGTCAATATCCACGCACCTGTAATCGCCACATGCATCTTCCTCCTGGTGCAACCCCCCCCAACTCCCCCCACTGGACCTCCTTTTCATACTTTCCTCCTCCCTATCACATGCTACTTTTCCTTCTCACATAGTTGGGGCACCAGGGAATGTATACTTTATTCATGCTGCATTTATTATGGAGAGATAGAAGGCATGCAGCTATACAGTGCAGTTTTTTTTTTTTTTTTGGAGGGGGGAGAAGTGCAAGAAGGAGGTGAGAAAGGGGGTGATGGAGGTGCTGCTGGTGATTGTGGTGGAGGAAGAGGAGGAGGAGGAGGGTTAGGAAATTGGTCTGGCTAGCGGAACAGCTTTTCACCTCTCTCCCTCTCTCTCTTTCTCTCCCTCCTTCTCTCTCCCCCTCTATTCTGCTTTGTATTCTGCAGAGATGACAGGGGGAAAGCTTTATTGCTCCGAGTTTGTATCGATCGGGGCCCCTCAGAGGGGGGAGGCCGGAGGACGCGCTGAGCGGGGCCTTTCTCAACGACGGCGAGCCTTCGCAACAAAAGCCGAGCCCACCCCCGTCCGCGCACACGCGCGCTCTTCCCCTCCCGTCCCCTCCTCTCACTCGCCAAGCTCGCTCAGAAATTCTAATTCATTGCTCTTATTCTCAAAAGGTTAGGAAAGCGAGAAGGAGAGCGAGAGAGAGGAGGATGTCTGGATCCTCGCTCCAAGTGAGGAGCTGGGATCTGATAAGCCACAACACACAAACAAGCAACGGGAGGAATAAAGAGGGGGGGGGGGGGAAGATGCCTTTTAAAGCGCCTCCCAGTTGAACCCGGAGGGTGAATAAACTCCTCTCTCACACACTCAAGGTTACAAATGTGCGCACGCACCATGCCATGAAAACTCAATCTCAGCAATTTAACGTCACACGTGACGAGGAAAGCCGTTTTAACGTTTGGTGGCTGTTCTAGTATTCCCAAGGAGGAGTCCTGGGGGAAAAAAACATGGTGCCTTCAAATCAAAATGGCGGACAAACTGGAGTCTGTACGTCGTACCTACTGGTGGTGGGCGAAAAACGGATTTCAAGATGGTTTAACACCTCAAAAGTGCCCAATCCCGACAAGCACAGTGCAGTCGCGAGGTTCCAGGTTCATTTCCTCCCACATTCCAAAAACAGGCACGTTAGGTTAGGTGCATTGATGACAAAATTATCCATAGTAAAAGTATAAATGCTTGCCTATCTGTATGTGCCCTGCAATTGGCTGCTCACTCGTCTAGAATGTTTTCCACCTCTCAACCAATGTCAGCTGGGATACGGTCCAGAGAAGATCAATGACAAAAAGCACAATGAAAGAAAAGAAAAAGGATGCAGGTGTTGTGAAAGTCTAACGTATACTGTATTTCAAGAAGAGCACCACCGACACCTAAAACTAAAATCGCAAAACACAAAACAACCAAAATACTAGGGGTGTCAAAATGAGTGCGCTAATTTCAAATAAATTTAAAGTTCCTTTAACGCCACTAATTTTTTTTCACACAAAATTAATGACCGTCCCCCCGAAAGCCTGTATTGGGGAAATTCAAAATTCAAAATGTCATATTTGTGGAGATTTTTAAAAATTTGATTTCAAAAATGTGCAAAATTTCACAAGTTACTTTATGTTAAAGATTAGATAGCTCTTAATATGAAAAGAAAAACGTACTGAGCTGTCACCAATGTCTTACAAATGCAATTATGCCATCTAGTGGCAGAAAAATGACCTCCACACATCAATATCACACTCGTATTTTTAAGAGTATAGTACCTCTTCTTAATTTTAACTCAATTTTATGAATTATTATGAAATTACTGTATCAGTTACTAAAAGTTGCAGACATATTTCTTAGTTTAACATTTTCCCCCACTTTTATGATAACGGAAGTTTGAAAACATAGAAAAAAAAAACTACATTGTATTGTAGATTTAGAACAGATAAAATTTGCAATTAATCGGGAGTTAAACATTAATGTTATGCGATTGACGATTAAATTTTTTTATTAACTGACACCCCTACAACTCAACTCAACTTTATTTATATAGCGCTTTCAAACAGCCTGAGCTGTCACAAAGTGCTTTACAGAAACACAAAAAACAAAAATAACATAACTTGGTTAGATGTAGTTGTGCATATGTCACCATTCCAAGCAGTGATTTCGTTGACTTTGCCGGCAGAAAAAGATACGAATTTTAGCCCGGATTCTAGTCTGAAACTGTTTTCATTCCTTTTATTCCTACGCGGCGGCTTATCCTAAATGTACCACCCCCTAAACCAAAATCTGGATTGTGTCACTTGAACCCCGCAGTGTGCAAATTCAGCAATTTGCAAGAGCTTTGCTTGCCGTTTGACGAGCGTTCCATAAACAGGGGGCGGGGCCATGACCCCACGCCAAAGCCAACTGACCAAACACTTGAGTCATGCGTGGACGCACACACTGGGGCTGTTTATCCGTTAATAGCATGCACAGCGGCGCAGCCAGGGAGGAGAACAGATTGTCCATCAGGAGGAGAGTTGGTGGGTGGGGGGGGGATTGACAGAGTTCAAGTCCATGGCCAGAGGGCTAGAGGAAGGTTAGGGGGTTGACGGTTCAACTCCCAAGAGGGATGGAGGGGGAGGAAGAGGATCCCTGCTGTCTCCCGTCGGACCCCTCCCAAACCTCCCAGCGGAGGAGAACGACATTACAAAGCCCACCCACCCCAACCCCATCACCCTCCACTGTCCGTCCTGCTGTTGGCCCCCTTGATGTCCGTGGGTAAACCCTAGTTTCTTAAACAAACACACACGTGAGATGCAGGCAATCACACAGATAACACGCTATCGCCGACAAACACACGACGGCCTGGACAAAGACGGTATTTTCCGCCTTACTTCCGAGTCAAATGGCAATTTCTTCCGAATAGCAATTTTCTGCCTCAGAAGTAGTAACGCAGTAACACAGGGGCGGGTGTAAAATGGTCAGTAGTGGGCAGTCAGGCAATTCTCTGCTGGCCTAAACACCACCATAGGCGCTGATCTACATTGATGGCCTAAATTGTATTTTATTTTTTCGTTGAATGTCATTGAAGTAATTTATTCACAACAGATATTTCTATTCATTCGGTAGAATTTGTCCTGACTGCACTGCTTAGACTTTTTGCCCAATCAGCATTTGATCTGCACACATCAATAACTTCAGTATGACGTTATTTGGTAAATATTTATGCCGATTATAGACATGAATTCTAAGAGTGTGGCGTGATAGCGGTCATCTTAAAAACTAGACTAAGTAAAGCAAATCCCAACTGAAGACTAAGATACCAAACGCCACTAGGAAGTTAGACAGCAGCAGGAATGTGAAGTTCAACATTTGGCACTTGTCACACCAGACACTGGCAATGACATGGTCTAATTAGCTGATTGCGGGATGCTGTGTGAAGCCGCACAAGATTGAGGCAATATCCTGTGTAAAAGGCAAAAGGTAGAGAAAAAAAACGCTGGATCTTATTAATGCCTTTAATAGGCCAATTTACTACCTCAGAATATGGTTGGGTGGACTTCAGCACAGTTTTCTGCTCGTTTGCTTTTTTGTATAAATGGTCCATAGAAGGTAAACAGCAGAGAAATGTTGGCTTTAACTGTGTAAAAGAGGATAATGTTTGTTATCTGTGGTCTCTTCTTTACGTATTCTGCTTTCCTGGATAAAAGGCGGATAAATTCGGTATCATCCGTTACTGCAATTTTGCAGGATTTCTGTTTTGAAAAAATCTCCAGATAACAACACACTGTCGCCAACAGACCAGAAGTACCTTTTATATTGCCTGTGAAAGCCATAATTTCTTCCACATAGTGGCATGCGGTATATACAGTATGGTGTAAGCAGTAGATGAAATAAGTATGGTCAAAAGGTATAGATTTGAACTAAAAAAATGTAGATTTGGACCCAAAAATGCATGTTGATGACTTTGTATCTAATTCCGTGTGCAAACTGATTCAAGCAAGTCTGACCAGTTAAACAAGTTAGTTTTTTTTTTTTTTTTTTGTGGGGGGGAGTTGTGATTGTCCTTAAATTTCTATATCTTTATTTTTGTTTATTGTTGTTGTATTTTACAATATAACCACAATTTTGACAAGTATTTTTATCATGATGCATACCGTTACAGTGAAGGGATTCAATTTTTAGTATGATATGAATTTTTACGCCATAATCACCCAATCCCTAGCAGAGCCATAACAGAAGATCCGGCATCTATTCACCTGCGCCTTTAACACAGATACGCATTTATAGTATCTGCCCCCAGTTACGGCTCTGATATCACCTCAGAAGGCGGAAAATTGCCAGGTCAACTTACTCCACTTTTCATCTCTTTCACTGTTCAGTGTATCAGTAAACGGCACCAACAAGTGAAAAAAGAAAAAAAAAATGCTGTATTTCCAGGCCATGTAAAGGGTTTCTTTGTTATCTGGCTTCAAGATTGCAAGATACGGCGTCTGCGTGAAAACAGTTGTGGTGAAAAAAGGCAAAGACATAAATGCTGTATCTTTCGTTACGGCAATTTTGCAGATTATCCTGTGTGGAAGAGGATACAAACAACAACACACTTGCACTTTTTTTTTCCCCCCCGCCATGTTCTGTGCAAACGGCACCAAGAAGAAATGTGAGGGACAAAGTCGACTGGGCAATTTTCCACCTTGGGCGAGACGTACGAATCCGTAACTGTAAAAAAGGCACAAGTGGATAAACGCCAGGTCTTCTATTACCAATTGCCAATTTTGCGAGGTCTCGGTGTGAAAGAGGCTAGCGTGACCAAAAAAAAAAAAAAAAAACTAAAAAAACTTTGACTTCAAACACAAATGATTGGCAGTTGCCCTCCCTCCCGTTTTCCTCATACGAGAGCAAATCATTCCATTGTGAGCGACATCGTGGCTGATAAGTGCTTGGCTGTTTCCATCTCACTTTCTCGCCTTGCGGAAAAGACCAAACACAGAAGCCCATCACTTGCAGCAGATGTGAATGGATATGAGATATTTGTGTAAACACAGGACATATACGCACACGCAAGTATAGGCCCTTTTTCTTTATATATGTATCAGCATTGATATTGCTTGTGCGGTTTAACTTGCAGCTCCAGATTGGCTTCAGTGATAGAGCATACATCAGAGACCAACACACACACATATGCACGCACGCACACAATACCTGCAGGCCCTTGTGGGCTGGATGCATTATTAAACACACAGGATTACACGTGTACAGACACAATACGACTTCACAGTGTAATCGGGTGTAGTGTTTTCTCGAGTCTCCACGTGAAATTCTTCAATTTACCTCTTCTTAACTGCAGCTCTTAAATTTGTGTTTTAAATACTGATAGACTGATATCATGATGTTATTTTTTCAGGTATATACTGATAATTACTAGTAGTCAAAGAGGCTGATAAAAGCTATTTGGTTTGGTACACAGGCAAATTTGTGATTTCCTCCAGTAGAGTTAGAAGCTGCCTTTGTTTACTCAAGCAGAAGTTTAAATTAAGACATTTGATAATGTGACAGAATAATAACGTTGCGATTATCACGTCTGCAGTTGAGCGTTTGTGGGCGCAGTCCTCTCCAAAATTTGCTGCATGAAACTGATGAAGCCTGTTCAGATGAGAGGCCAAACATATTCCGAGACAACCGCAACAGTTGGGTTGCAATCGATTCAATGCTCTGAAAATGCAACGACCAAGAATGAATGAGAATATTCACAAGCAGCACGCTCAGCGGTCAACACTGTTCACGAGATCGTCACTGTATTTGAGGGAGCCGTTTATTTGTCTTAAGTGGATGACGATGGCTGAGATGTGGGCGGGCGGCGGAATTGGCAGTGGCCAAACCGCGACTAAACCACAACACGAGCAGCGAGCGTGTTTACATCTGTAGGGCGGTCGGGCCGGTCCCAGACTCTCACGGTAATCGATGAACGAGGGAGGAAAGGGAGGTCGGGGTGAGAAAAATCGGTAAAGAAAGCAGGTTATCTCCCGTCATTAAGGGAGGGGGAATTCCCGTCCGCAAGGGCGGGGTGTAGGAGGAAAAGACTGGGGTTCATTGATAAAACAGGAGGGCGAGGGGAGACGGGGGGGGGGACGATGTTTGGCATGGGGAGAGAGCAGACAATTATCTGTATTGATTAGAGCGGCCCTGCGCTGTGAAGACTGAGAAAACTATGACTGGATCAATAGCAGGAGAGAGGGAGGGAGGGGGGGCGTTAGAGGATAGACAGACCAATAGGGAGAAAGCGGTGACAGAGATAAAAGACGCGTATTACCACAAACAAAGAAACGGAAACGGTTGGCGGTGCTAAAGCAAAGTTGGGGACGGTGCAATAAAATGTACGTGAAAACACAAACAGAAAGACGCATTAGATTGGAAATAACGTCACTCTTTACCATTGATTTGTCTACAGGAGCGTGCAGTCATTCACAAAGCCCGCCAATACACCCCCCGCCCCCCAATACCCACCTCACCCACCACCGCAGCTCAGAGCGATGTCGACTGCAAGCACAAACATGGCAACACGCACAAAACTATACTTTGCTACATCTATTTTGAACCGGCTTTAATAATGTATATTACACTGTCATTCATACAGTGAAAGGGCCATTTATTTACTCAACCCGCAGAAAGTGCCCAGCTTCCATTTGGGGTAAGGCGTCGATGAGAGGGGAGGTGTTTACTTGTACAAATGGAGCTAAATAAGACTTACGTAAAGGCGCGTAAATGTCAGATATTCTTGTGCAGCAATTTTTCACAGGGGATCTTTTATCCAACATTACCCAAAAGAAAAACCAAACAAAACAAAAAAAAACCTTTCCATGTTTATACAGAACGTGACCAAAAAGGCATACTTAAAAGTAATCTACATACAGTATAAAAATAATTATATGTAATTAAATAGAATGTAAAGAATTTAACCACCAGGCGGCAGTATAATACAATTACGCAGACAATCAAAGAAGAGCTTCACAACTATAAGTGATTCGGTAAGCTGCAGTTCTTTGCAGAGGATAAAGAACATATGCCTGTAGTATGTATTATATTTTCTGTCACCTCCACAAACAAACTCCATTCGTTAGCCCATGTATGCGGACACACATCAGCTTTGCAGATGCCACCAGAATCCTGAAGGCCACCCTTTGAGGAAATTAATCCACAAGACACAAATCAATTGCAGTGTAGCCTTTTTTTTTTTTTTTTAAGCTTTTTCAGGACATAAATGCAGTTCGAGTTTACACTAATAAAATGATTATTTAGTAGATCATTAGAATGATTAGAAAATTCTTGCATTCATTAACCAAAGACAATCTTCCAAAAAGTTCTTATTTAGACATGAATGCTTATTGACTATCTGCACAGTTCAATTGATGTACAGTACACCCAGTATGAGCAGGTGCAGGTGCACTCGCAGTTTCAGGTTGTATGTAATAGAAAAAAATCCAGATAGACTATGAATGGAATAAGCAAAAAATAAATAAATAAAATGTAAATGTTTTTCTTTTTATCCATACAGAATCCACCATCTAGATTTTTCTCGACTACCCACAAACAGAAACTGCACAAAGTGCACAGACACATGCATTATTATTACCAAAGTCGGACTTCATTGTGTGTGCGCGTGTGTGGCGAATCTCCCAGTTCCAACTGACATTTGTAGAAATCCTCGACTCCACTACCCGGGCAACCTAAACACACGCGCACGAAAGGCACACTGGGGAGCACATCTGTCATATTGTCGTGTATCGGACATTACACAATGATCAGCCACCGACATTTCTCCTGATATGTTGTGGCACTGAAGCGAGATGTATTGTCAGGGACGGTTTATACAAAAGCCAAACAAACAGATGAGAAACATAAATTCTGATTTAGGGGAGATGGGGGTGGGGGAGATGGGATATTGAGGAAACCTTTGGTAAGGGCAGAAAATGTCAGATTTGACAAATGACCTTTTAAACATTGAGCAGATGTAGAGCATCATGTACACTGTGGACATAGAGAGGTTACACTGCCACGGAGAAGAGAAGAAGAAGAAGAGAAGCGTCACTGCGCCGCAGTGGGGAGAGAAAAAATAAATAAATCCAAAACTAACTGAACTTCGATGAGGGTTTGGAAGGAATCGGCGCATCAGGAGTCCACGCGCAAGAACGAAAACTACAAATCCTCACAATTTCTCTTTCATGTAGTATACAGTACGTGGTGTAAACATGATAGTGATTGGACTGAATCTGTAGGACGACATGACCCAAACATAGTGGCTTCAAACCAAAATTGCATCAGGAGTCAAATTTTCAGAAATTTCAGTACTTTGGGTGACAATTTGACCTTGTAAAACTTACATTCAAGGTTTTGTATTTTTCGGCGGGTCAGGAAGCTTCAGTGACAAGCTCCGCCCACACGCATGAGCAAAAACTCAATTACCTCACACTTCCTTATTGGTCGTCTGTCTAGTCGTAAACGTGGTTGAAATTTGGTAACAATTGGACAAAATCTTTTTCAGACAACTTCCTCTTTGAAGGACATGGCCAGTATAACTCCAAAAAGACCATTTCAACTTCTCGATACGCCAACCAAATTTCATGTTCATGAAAACTAACATTCAGGGACGAACTGTCAAAAACATTTCATTGGCATTTTTCGTCAAGTCGCCAAAACTTTGGGCAAATGCTCCAGCTAAACGCAATGACAAAATTTCTTTACAACAATCTGGTCAATATAGCTCAATTGTAAATTTTGTAGCAAATGGACAAAATTTCTCAAGCAAGTTTGGAAGTGGCCACATTCAGCCAAAATGGATGACTTCCTGTGTCTTTTCAGGCATAGCTTCTTGAGACTTTTTTTGTGGGTCTAATCATGATCACCAAATTTGAAGTTGCCAAGTAAAACCAACTGAATTTTCAACAAAAGACTTTTGGTCAAGCTTTCACCTTGTGGAGCTAAGCTATATCGTTCAAATTTTTGTATTGATTTCAAACTAAATTTGTTCCGATGAGCTATGACCACAATTCCAGAGTTCAGCGTCACCTTTTGTCCTCTCTGTCATAGTTCAAAAGTGAGTTTGGCAGCAATCTCTCAGGCAAGTTTGCTTTTTTAAGACCCCCTGCCAGAAAATGGCCAAAATTACCCTAAAATGGCCGCTTTCAAGCAAAGTAGACGACTTCCTGTGTCTTTTCGGGAATGGCTTCTTGAAACTTTTTTTTTGTGGGTCTACTCATGATTGACACGCCTACCAAATTTCATGCGGCGAAGCGAAAGAGGTTTTGGGGGCTCAATTTTCAAAATGGGCTTTGGGTATTTTTGGACACAGGAGGGGGAGCCATGAATTACAGGTGTGGAGTTATGCATGCGTGACATCACCTTTGAGGCCTTGGGAATGGGCACCTTGGAAACGGTCGCTAAGGGAACGGCTCCAGAGGGGGAGATGGCTGGACAAGACAGTTGAACGGGAGCGAGAAAACAAATGTAAGAGTTAAGACGGTTAATGAAGGGCTGATCAAAACCTAAATAGGAAGGACAAGTCATTTACCTTCCTCGTGTCCCATTGGGGCAACACGGAGTGAAAAAGCGCGCTTCATCATGGCTACACATTGCAGTCCTCCCCCCACATGTATACTGTGACCTCTCAAGGACTCCCGGAGATTTAGCACAGCGGCTACGGTTAACAACAACAACAACAAAAATGAGCGATAAGCGGCGTTGGCCTCGGCTCCGAGTTAACACAGAGAGGAATATTGACAGGGGAAACATGTTGATGGACAAAGAAAAGCTCTTAAAGTGATGCGTCGGCTCTTAATGGGCGTAGGCGGACGGAGGTCGTCTATGGACGAGTCGCTCGGAGATTTGGGGAGAATTGGCAGCCGCGGCTCGACCTCGACAACGATTGGGCGACGACGACGTCAAAGCATCTGAACAGATATCAAAAGTGTGTCTAAAATCCTGTTCTGCAAGACATCGACTCTCGTAGCATTTTTGGGAAGGATGTGCGTGAAATGTATGGCTGCACAATTAATAAAATTTTAATTGTGATCAATTTTGGATACCACAATTATAACCTTGACTGTGGGCGATTTTTACATATTTAACGCAGCTTCTAAGCACGCTTTAGCCCACATTAGGAGGGGCCACCCACCACCCCCCACACAGAATGACATGAAACCGGACGTGTTGAGGACTTTACTCTGAACAGAACTGGCGCAGTATTTGGAATCGAAGAGGTCCTTTTCTTGCTCCTTACGTCAGCCAATTTCCATTGAAATGAACGAAGGCGGCTTCTGGTTACGCACGGGATACGTACTACGAACTTGGTGTTCCACACGGTACGTTCGAATTCGGATACTTCATCATTTTAAAATAAAATTTAGGGAATAAGATTCCAGAGATACTTACACTTTTATTCTTTGTAGTGTTGAATCGCTTTAAACTACCTAAATAAGCTAGCACACCTTTCTGAGTCATGGCAAGTAAAGTACACAAAATTGGGACATGAGGCACATCATGATGACCCATTTCAATGATCATGATTACATTTTGATGAACTGCCAGTTAAAATGTTACCATTGAAGTTTATCGCTCCCCCGGTCACTTCTACATAACACTTGACAGCCTTCTAATGTTAAGACGAAAGATCAAATTAAAAACACTTCAGTACACGGCGGAAATATTTTTGCATCAAGACACTTCATAAACCAGCTCGGCCGCGGTGATGCCTCATTATCATATCAAAGGTCCGGCTCGGGGTATGCACTATGGATTTGTATGTATGCATAACGTGATCAATATCGGTCGCTGAATAAAACATGCTGTCGAGCTTTTGACAGGCCGATTTGAAATGGAGATGCTATGCTAATAACAAAAAAAAAAAAAAAAGGGGCTGCGGCCCAGATTGGCCCTGAACTCTCGGCACGTAGCGGCCGCTCGCTCTCGCTCACCTGCACTCTCCATAATGCATGAGACGCCTGAATATATACCGAACTCCCCCGCCCCCGCAAGGCTCGCCATGCGCAAGGACAAGGGCCACGTATGGGCGGTACATACATTCCGCTCAACAGTGAGAGTGTAATGGCAAAAGAAAGACAAGTAGGGAGACAAAAAAAAATGACTTGCTGACACTTATGTGAGGAAAACAATAATACAAACACCCCACCTTTTTTTTTTTTTAAATGTCCGCAACTTTTGACAGTTTTTTCAGATATCAATCTGTAAGTTTGTGATTATTATCTAGTCTACCGAGACTGAAATTACTGTCCAGTGGTACCTTGACTTATGAGTTTAATTCTTTCCGTGACCATGCTCAAAGCACGCCAGGATCAAAACTTTCCCTATTGAAATGAAATTCAGAACTGGCTGTGCATGTCACGGATGGAAAAATACCAATGCAGACATTTTAAATTGTGAGCGCCAGATGATGGCAGAGGATGATTCTTAAAAAAAAATAAGCAAAAGTGCTTGCCCAAAACATCGAGACAAAGGGGATTGCATATTGTGTATCTAACCTTATACGAAATTCTGCTAGCTTAATGCTAACATAAAAGGAAATGCCGTTGACGAGCTAACAAAACTAAAAGTAGTAGTTTAAAACCTTTAAACAACATATGTAAATGCATATCAGGGTCCGACATTTACGCCACGGTGTGGTGGCCCTATGAGCCAAGTAAGAAAATATGCATAATAAAAAAATAGATAAATAAAAAATACAAAAGTGTACTTACAAATAAACATTTTATGAAGTATTTCCGATTATATGATTCAGCTAGATCTGTGAATATTGGGAGGCATAGCTATCAAACCAATATCTACAAAAAGTATTCTATAGTCATGTGCCAATCCATTTTGATTTTGATTTTGCAAAGAAAATATCTCCAGCAAATCAAAAAAAAAAAAAAAAAAATCTTAAAACAGGTTCAAATCTGTGATAATTTAAGTGTAATTATTTACTTTTTAAAAGCGATGGATTAGTTTTTTTCCTACAAAAAAAGACTAATTATGATTTTAATTAATAAATTAATAATAATAGTATAATATAAATAATAAATATAAAATAAAATAGCCCATATAGTAATATCCCATATAAGTTTCAAGAAGCCATTCCCGAAATCAAAAATCATCTATGTAAAATTCTAATTATAATTTCATGCAAATAATTCATGAATGCATGCATATATTTTAAATTGTAAATTTGAAGGAAAACAATGTAACAAAGAACGAAATTTAAAAAAAAAATTCCCTGCACAAAATACAACAAACAGAAAATAACCTCTAATTCAATGATATATTTTTTTTGGTTTGTTTGTTTTTTTAAGAGAAATGGAAGATCAAAATCTGATCTCCTGATCTGAATGACATCAGTTAAAATTTGAAATTTGAAAGTGCAAGCAGTAGTCAGTTCCATGGTGGACCCATCAAGTCGCTCTGTTGTGCGTTTTGCATGCGAGCGCCGTTTGTCTGCTGCCGACCGTTATCTCAGAAAAAGGCGCACGTCTCCCGCGAAGGGCGGCCGAGGCGCACGGGGAAAAGTTGGGCTATTAACGGCGCGGGTAATTACAAGCCGGGTTGGACTGCGATTCATATTCCGTGATTATGACGGCCCGCCGGCGTGATATGCATTTACAGGGGCACTATGTCTGTTTTACAAGACAGCTGAATTTACTTAGTGCGTCTCTTGTTCTGTCTCACTGCCCCAGCTGGTCTTTAACCTTGGCCTCTGGTGCTTCTGCCCGTTGCAATAAAGTCAGCCATCCTCCTCCTCCTCCTCCTCTTCTTCTTCCGTCTGTCTCTCTGTCCCCCTGGCACCACTGTTGTCCACTCTTGCACTCATTCATAGTAAACACTATTGATTTTTCAGCAGGGAAAAAAAAATAAAAAATCAGGGAGGGAGGGGGGTTTGAGCATGAATTTTAATGCGACTATCTGTCCCCTTCTTCGACTCTTCCTATCCCACCGCCACCCCTTCTTTCCTGAGGGGAGGATAAAGAGATGGGGATCCTATGTGTGTGTGTGTGTGTAAGGTGCAGGGATGGATAGAAGGATGGATTGCAGAGGGGGGGGGGGTTGCATTACTCATTTCCCAGCTGTGCTTCTCTCACACAACCCCCCCCTACCTCAACTACTCTACTCCTTCCCCGTCCTTCCAGTGTCACCCCTTCTCCCGCCGGTCATCTTCGCAACACTTTGCACTCACCAAGACACGTTTTTAAAGACCCTGTAAAGTGATTTCTTTTCTAAATACATTTTACATGCAGGGGAAGATAATGGCTGAAAATGTCAAATTTCAATTTAAAAAGAACAGTTATCAATCACAATTGCGATCTGCAATTAGCTAGATAGCCCCCAAAACCCTTAAAATCCATCTTAATTTCTAAAAATTAACTCCCGTGACTGCTTTAGAGTGCCTCATTGTTTTCCATGACAGTGTACACATCACAGAGAGGAGGGAAGAAGAAAAAAAAAAAAAAAAGGTATGGAAGGGGTGGGGGTGTGCTGGCTTTAGAGCGCCCAGTTTGGAAAAAAGCCTTTTCATGGCTCAAACATGCAGTTCACATAGCATCCATTTTTTTCCAGGTCGTAGTAGAGGTACTGCCATTGATAGTTGATAGCTGAGTAGCGGGATGGTGTCAATACGTTCAGTAGAGAACGGCCACCACAATACGGCAACAACAATAAGGACTTTTTATTTTTTTTTTGAAGGCTTTGCCAATTCCGATATTTGGCGGAATAAAATTCCAATAACCGATTAATTGACCACTTAATCTAAAAACTATAGAATGAATAAAATAGCTTTTTACAATAAAAGGTATAAATTACAGGAATAACTTGACAGTTTTACATTATGTTGTCCTTAAGTATTTTCTTAACTTAACAGAGGAAAAATCAGTAAAAATTGTCTGGTATTTATTTATTTATTTATTATAATTTGTTTTTTGGTGAATGTGTGAATGTCATTATCTTTGTCTTATGTTGTAATGAATTAATATGCAGAAAAAAAAATCTGGAAAACACGGTGGAGAAAAAATTCATTTTGCCAATTTTAAAACAGCTAATATCGGCCGATTAATTGGTCGAGCTCGAATTTTTCCCCCCAATTTACAGGGACTTTAATGTTGTAAACAGTTGTTCGGCATCACTGGCTTAATCACACACATGCCATGCACACACAGACACACAAGGAATCCGAGTTCCCCAGGGATCAAGTGTTCAAATTCCCTTCCGGGTCACTCCTTCACTCACTTCCTCTTCTTCCGGTCCTTCCAGCCTTGATCTACCTACACGCACACACACCACACACGCACTCTTCTTCTCGTCCCGGCCTCTCGCTGACTGGCTCGCTCTTCGACTTGCGCATATTGATTTTGCTATAAGCGCTGTCCCGGTTGCGACAGGTTAGCGCAGATGGACAAAGGCGGACTTCATCAAGCGGCGTTAAACACGGGAGCCACGTCCTCGATAATCACTCCATCACACAAAAAGGTGGCGGGAGAGCGAGAGACGAGGCGACACAAGCGGGTTCAATGTCACAAAACGAGTGGAAAACCGTTCCAAATCCGTTTTACACACTTTTTAACCCAACTCTAAATGTATTCTGTACACAAAATAGAAATTGCGAGCACAAAATATAGAAAATACTACATATCATAGCGTCCGTGTTTACATATGTGCCTTAAAGAGGCGTGGCATGTGATGTCTGCACATCATGAGCTGTAGTCTTAAAAGTGACTTTTAAAATCACGCACGACTTTTCTGAGAAGAAACTTCACGCTCCATGCAACACAGTAATTAGTATATTTTTCAAAGCCGTAGTTGAAGGAGGAGTTTTCGTCTACAAACTTTATTATAGTAGTGAGAGCATTGTAGACTTTTACCCAATTTACTAGCGTGTGCACATGTGTGTGCGCGCGTTTTCATCTCAGCTTAATCTCCCTCTCCTGATTCAGAGTGTACACTGAGCCGCCTAATAGGATGTGACTGGGGCTGCGGCCAGCTCGCCGCTAATGAGCGCGCCGCCACAGCCGGGGAATCAAAGCGCTTCATCAGCACTCCTAATTACTGTAAACCTCGTTAGCGCCGGGGAGCTATATAGCGTCTGCCCTCGCTAACAAAGTGTGTCCAAATAGAAATGCAACGGCGGGCCTAGGCGTGGTTTATTGCAGAGAAGCTATTTTAAGTATGTCGATATTTGACCAACGATAACGCGGATAAAAACACACAAACCAAAGTATCTGTTAGTTCCATTCTTTGTAAAAATAAGAAGAGACACAGAGTAGGACTGGACTAAGTGCAATTTCTTGGAGAAATTGCGTGGGAATGCTGAAAGCTGAATGCTAAGATTTGAATGCATGCGGAATGCTTATGAAGTAAATTGAGAGATAAATTATGAAATTATACATTTATTGTTTTTTTTGAAGAATTTTTGGGTTTGTAAAATTGTTCTGTTCCTACAGCTGCGACATAAGATGAACTTGTGCATACAGGAAGTAACCGACACTAATGCAGTAACAGAGTCATAGATACAGCAACTTTTTGCATGGAAAATACCTGTAGGCCATGAATACAAAACAATCCAATAAAAGAACAGGACCTAACGGAGTTAAAACTTGAATGCTGGTATGTCAGTAGTACTGCCGTACACATACGACCACCTGTACATAGTTTTGTTAGTTTGTTAAATAGTAAACATACTACAGACAGGATGTCAAAATCTACAATATAAAATCAATGTAGTGACTATATATTGTCTAGATGAGTGGACTCATTTCATGCTACATTGCTACAATACTGATAGGTGGGACACATTAAATTGATTTTGATATAACTCACAAAAGAGATGAGAATCAGATAAAGAATTTGAAGTTGGTGAAACGGATGGGAATGTAGCAGCAGGAAAGGAAAACAAGCAGGTGTAACGGAAAGATAGACATGGGAAGCGGAAAAAGGCAGTGAGGACATTTTAGAAATAGGCTGTGTTTGATCGTGTTGTTATGATGTGGTTTTCTTGATTGTCACTGCGCCGCTACTGCCCGCTATATTTCTTCTGTTTTCACAAAGAATGGACCTTGCGGTTATTAGTTTGTTTTAATGACTGGTTAAGAAACATTGATGTATATTTTCATTGCTGTTGGCCGGCTATGGCTAACGTCTCTCAGTTGGCCGGCAAACGCCATCCTAGAAACGGGAATATTCGTGCGGCTTACACCTCGCGTCATGCTAGCAACAAACTGAAGAGAGTTTGCAAACTTGGATGCTGGACCAGAGAGCCAAACTACAATATAGAGCTAGCCAGGATGAGGCTAGTAACATATTAGATGGATTTGAAATTGTCCTGCCATTTCCTATGGTATGGAGTAGGATCCAGGAAGTTAAGATAAGTTATTTTAAACTAAATGTCAAAAACCTTTCCGTGTGTTGACTGTTGATATGTTGCGTCAACGTGCCTGTGTAGGCTCCATTGAGATACCTTTGAATGACATAAGGGACTATGGCTATGTAAAACATGATCCAGATAAAGTGTTGACATAAGTGCACTCCATTTACAATTTTCATCAGATTGGAGGTTTCATTTTTTGGCCGATGATAACTTTTGCAGTCAAAAAAAAAAAAAAAAAAAAAAAAAAAATATGCATTGGGTAACCCATCCCTGTTGATTCAATCATTCGGTCTGCAAAAATTTATTGTTTTTTGTTTTAACTCTATTTCGTTGTTGTTCTGTGACAAACTGACATACCCATGAATGAATGAATTTCTTATTGTGAATGTGTGTGAATGGTGACAAAAAATAAATAAAACAAAACAAAACTAAAAAACTATTCAGCATTTGGAGTCACAACTCTGTCAAAAATGTGCTGTATTTTGGGTTCATGTTACAGAACTATCATCATGCATCTGAGTCACTGAGTCGCGATATTAATTTTGCATTGTTGTCAAATATCACAGTAACATGAGGCGAGTTGCTACTCACACCCCGCAACTGACGTATCAAAAGGTGCTTTACCTGTGCCATTTAAAGCTTGCCTAATTTTCGCAATTCCAAGAACTCCATGCAGTAAATTTCCGTTTGGTTAAAGTGATGAGACGCATCATCATATGATATTTTGTTCCCATGCTTGTGCTCGTTGGCATTGTGGAGCCGCAGTGAAAAAGCTCCAAGGCCAAGTTCAATGCCATTTACATGAGAAAGGCAATCAATACACTTTGTGCCATTAGCAGTGAATGCGGCTGCTCGCTGACGTGCTGCTAATGTTGCTGCTCTGCGAAGCAGCAGGTGTGTGAACAGCAGGTTTCCATGTAGCTCTGTCTGTTTGGACTCCCACCCCTCCATCTTTATGTTTGATCAAAGCACTTCCTTTTACCCCCCCAAATACTACCTTCTGCTGTTCCCCCTTTTCCTCCCCCCTTTATAATTTGACTGATGATTACACTTGTCACTCAAGGCAGCATGTGGCCAATTAGGCGGAGGGGTGACAGTGAGGGGAGGTGGGTGGGCACCAGAGGAAATTTGGGTTTGCAACTTTGTGTCACCACGCCTGCACTCAGGTCGGCTTTTTAGCTCTTAGGGAGAGAGAGACAAACAAATATTAGTTTTCTCTTCCATTTTTCTTTTAAGAGACTGGCGCAAGAAGCTGCTGTGGCCTTGTCTCACACTCTCCTGGCCACTTGCTCGTCTCTCTCTCATGTTCCGGGGTAATCACCGGCTCATTTAAAGTCACTTTTGTACACTACCTCTGACTGGTGCCACCGCAAACTAGGCTTTTATGGGCCTTAATGCGTCTTACAGACACTTTGGCAAGCAGACGGCCACTGTGGAGGACGCGAGGCTACAGAGGGAGGGAGGGAGAGGACAGGACATGCAAGGCCAACAGCCGCGGCGACTTAAGCGCGCTGAAAAAAGGGGGCAACGAAATAGGATGAAAGCGGGAGGAAGAGGAGGAGGCAGGGGAGGGGCCACGGTGAAATGGACAGAACATGGGAGCGTCAAAAGTGGGGGGGGGGGAGGTCACTTAGTCATTCCTTTGACGGGCCCCCACCGACTGGGCCGCCTCCTCTTGTCCCTCTTTACAAGCACACAAAGGGACAGAGGGGTGCAACGCTTGTACAGAAGCGGGAGAGATGTACGCCCACACAACATCCCTCCCTATTTTTTTATACATACATCTAACCCTATAGTGTCAATATGGTTTAGATAGGTGGACCTTGGCGTTGAGGTGGCTGAAACGGTGAAAGAAAAACACTTCACAGCGGAGGAAAAAAACAAACAAAAAACATTACTACGCAACTATGCAGTCAAATTCCATTTCTATGGTAGCTAAGTGCAACCCAATCGACACTTACTAAGTAGTAAAGTTATTAGTGCGAGAAATATATTTGCATGGAAAAACACTTGTAGGCCATGAATACAAAACAAATAAAAAACTAAGTATGGCAGTAACTGAGTATGATTCTTTTTCTAAGTTACGCCCAATTCACACTGGCTGCGGAACAAACACGGTGCGTTTTCCGTACAGTGGCCGTACGGACGCTGCACGGATAGAACGCATTCAAGTCTACGTGTCAATTCACACCAGTTGCGGTGCGGAACGACTGCAGCGATGCGGAAGGCAAGCGCTCTATTTCTTCCAGACAACATGAAATTTCTTACAAATAACAACAACAACAACAAAATTGTAATTGCTTTGTTGATTGGAACGACATTGCCAACAGGCAGTTTGGTACTAACGGACAAAACTCTCTCTCACGACTTTCATACCGCCAGTAAAAGACGGAATTATTCCACCGTTTGTCTGTGTGACGACTGTCAAACCAACAATTTTCCACTTTCACAGATCGTATAAGACCGTCACTTATTTTATACTGTACGTAAAACCAGACGCTTATCTGAAATTTTACATTAGTCATATCTAACGACACACAACCGACCAACAACTGCATTCTGCCAGTATTGTTCAGTGGGACGTACTTCTGAATGCCAAGACTGAAAACTCACGTGTTCCATTTTTTTTCCTAGCATTTAAAGTAAAACGCCACCATTAACATTTTTACAAAGTTCTCAAAACAATCAATTGCCATGTAAATAAATGATAACGGTAAACTAAAGGCTAACATAGCTTCTTTTTATTTTCTTACAATCTGCTTTACCTCACGTCAACCCAGGTACTTTTTCAAATCGTGTCTTTTGATTTTGAGCTCCAAGTGGGTACACAACTACAAGACAAACGCAAACACATTTGATTATCATACGCCGTTAAGATCTTCAAAACGTTTCGGTGTGTACCCCGCTCAAGTTGTGCTTCTTCTAAGCAAAGGGCAGCAACAGCCAACAAAAGGACACCCGGACGTGAGAGAGACCGAACAAGAGAATTAGCGGGCAAGAAGGTGGTCGAGTACAGCAGATTAATTTCAGAACAGAGGCCTCCTGCCGAAAAGGAGGACGGAGAGCAGGAAAGGATAGAGGGGATAAAGAAACAGGAGAATGACGAGTGGAGGGAGATTAAACGTGTATTCAAACCCTCTCAAAAGGCCTGAGCTGCTTTTGCCTCTTATTTGTGTGTGCGTGTCTCGAGAGAGGAAACGTTAGCTGCCTTCGCTACGATCACCGAGCGCGACTCTCATCCAGCCTCACCGTGAAGGACAGCAAGTGGAAACCCAGAGGTTAATAGGACGCCTTCATTACCATAAATCTTATCAGCTAAATGAAATGGGGCGGCTTGCGGGGGGGGGTTGCCGTAGAAGGACCCTTGATTTAGCCGCCCGCTCTGCCGGGCTAAGGGGAGACACCCAATCAAACGTCCGGGTTTTATTGGTGTTTTTTATTAGCTAAATGTACTTGCACATGAGCGAGGGGCCAGAGGTGACAGCCTGCAGCAATCAACAACCAAAAAAAGAAAAAGAAAAAAAAAAAAAAAAGACATGAGGCCTGTAAAACTGATTGTTGGCACATTTATGAGCGCATTGTCGGCAAACCGACCGTTCGGGACCTTCAGCTTTTGTTACGAAGAAACGAATGAAGTTCCTCCGACAGGGAGAATGTGGATCCTGCTGAAGTAGATTTGACTACAACGGGCCAGTTAAAGATAAAACTTGAACCTGAATACTGACCGAAATTTGTACTTGGTGAACACAGAATGCTGCAAGAGTTGACGAAGATTTTAGTTACCTGGTTGGCTCATTCACATAGTCAACATCATAAGTTTCATGTCTTTTTATTGATTTTCTTGGAAGTTTTAATATTGTAATTGTTTTCTCGTTTATATTATGACTTAAAACTTCAATTTTAGTCAAAAGACTAACTAAAACTTACAGGAATAGTTCACTTATTTACCCATTATAGCAATAAAACGAATATTTTGTCTGTAATTAATTTGATACTTTCATTATTTTTCACATACAATTAGCTCCTTTAAAAACACATTTTGCAACTTACTGTCTACTGAAAATGACATCACAAGGGCTCAGGTAACCAAACACAGCTCACTTGTTTTCTAGGTTTGGTCATGTGACATTCACAAGCTGAGCTGTGATTGGTTCCCTGAGCCCTTGTGATATCATTTTCAGTCAACAACAAGCTGCAAACTGTGTTTTTAAAGGTACTAATTGTACATGAAAAATAATGAAAATATCAAGTTTATTATAGGAAAAATATTGTTTGGGTGCCAAAAATGGTTAAATAAGTATCTATTTAATTATTATTTTTTTTGTCAAAATTAACACTGTTCTGCACCACATCCTTGGCTTTCGCCCATCAAAGTAGCGTAAAAATGTGCTATATCGTAATCATGCTACCCACCAAACAAAGCGCCCCTGCGGTGTCAGCAAAATCAACTAAGCGTGTGGTCAATAACCAGCAGGCGCTCACAACCTGTTTTCTCCAACCTGTGATTGCTAGCGTGTGGCGAAGTCCACTCAAGGTCCTGATCAGGCCGGGTCACCGCCGACTAGGCGTCCACACACACGCACTCACGCATACGCACAATATAACGCAGAGGTCAAGTACGCTCCGGCTCTCCGCGCGTATACGTCATCTGGGTGCGAGTGAAGGCGAGAGGCGACGACGGAAAGAAAAGCTATAAATCAATAGCCGCAATGGAGCCCCGGCGCTTTGAATGTGTTGATTCCTGCTGATGTGTTGATTAACTGCCTGCAACTACACACACACACACACATAGAGTCCATTTGCGGTCCTGTGCGTGTGCTCTCCAGGTGATAGGTCTGATTAAGTGGCCTGCTCACCCGGCCTGTGATTAGGACTAATGCTGGGCTGTATTTCACTGGACGCGGCTAAGCAAAATTATTGCTCGCTCTCGTCCTAATGCAACCGCGGGGGGGGGGGGGACGGGGGGGGGGGGGGGGAAGTTTGCACAATTCAGATGCGGCGCGTCTCTCTTTGCCAGCGAAGTATTTGCGCTAAAGGTCACTGCTTGGTAATGGTTATTAATATGCTAGTGGTGGATGCGTGCGCGCGTGTGGTCTGGAGAAACTCAATAACGCCTGCTGCTGCTAATGAGCGGTGGGACCCTCTTTAGCATTAATACTACATTAGCCACACATGGCGGCGCAAACATTCCCTTCCAGGCATTTTGGCTAGTGATCGGGCGGGCACCTGTGCACGTCCGTTAAAGAGGTAAATGCAGACAGCATTAAACTGGATTTCAAAAACATGTTCACTCACTGGTACTATGTACACAGAAGCGAATGGCCAGCAGGTCACACACTTTCAAGCAATGGGCGGAGTTTATTTTGTGCTTTGTATTCGTATAGTGATTTAAAAAAAAAAAAAAAAAGTGGATTGATACTGTTGTACTATGTTACCGGTTCGGTCATTGTTTTCCAAAGCAAAAACAGATGTTTGTTTAATGTCTTATTTTTGATTAAACACAAAAGATAATCAGTATTCTTTTAAGAAGGACTCCAGAAATCAATAAACTATTGATACAGCTTCTGACATGAAGAGGTGACTTAAAGCAATGGTAGTCATTACAACAACAAAAAAAAAAAAAAAAACAGGCCAGCAGGCAGCATCAGAGTATAAGAGATCAGTCAGGGCCATGTTGCAACAAGCTCTTTTTGCCAGTGTTTTCAACAGGTTTGTGAATAATGATGAAACTTAGCTATATTCTAATGCTAATTGCTGCAAAAGGGAAACAGATACATAGTTTTTTCCCCATGTTTTGATAGCAATAGAACAGAATATTCTGTGGACCTTGCAAAATCAGTCAAAATTCAGTAAACCAGCTGGGAGCGAAGGGGGTTGCCTCAGTGAAAATGGCTGGAAGTGAATGAAAAATTGTCAGAGTTTATAAAATGAAACAAATGTGTTCACAGAAAGTGGTCTGTTAAGAAGACATTTGTATTTGTGTAAAAAAGAAAATACACTAAAGTACTCACTGTGAAGAAGATGGTACAAAAAGAAACTATTTTCTCATTGAAAAAACATCAGTTTACAACTTGAGTAGTTTCATCGTGGATTTATTACCTGACCAATATATCGTTATCGTGAGCCTTGTATCGCACATCGTATCGTGATGTAGCCACCCCTAATTTTGACCAAAGTGAATGTTATCAAAAAAAGTTTAAACTCCTAACTCGCGACAAAACTGCATTATATATATCGTGCTTAAAATGGAAGACGGATGCAAGTCTACATCAGCAAGTCGGGCCCTCAAGCAGTGCATCTATATACCATCGTAATGTACGCAAAGAGCAGAACCAAAAGCTCATTAGCCACCGGAGCATTCCGCCATCAGTCTGCTCCCGTAGTCATATTCGGCAATCTAATTCTAGCAGGGAGAGAATCGTATTGTGACAGCGAGCGAGACGGGGAGTGAGCCAGGGCGAGAGGGGGCGGGTGGGTCTATGGAGTAGGAGAGAGGTAGCTTAATGCAATAAAGCATGTAGTATTGACATCTTTCTCGCGTCTATTGATTCCCCATTATGTCGCTAACAAACCCAGGTTGACATTTTGTCATTTGCAATCATGTTAACACTGCGACTCGCACGCACGCACGCACGCACGCTCCCCCCTTTTTCCAACGGGCCGATCCGTGCCTGCGCGCACGCTCCTTCGCTCGCCACGCGGGCCATCATCGCTCGTACACAAATACACTCAAAGTGCATGCAATGCATCACAGAGAAATGGATGTGTACGTGGAAATGGAATTCGAAAAGTGGGGAAGGGAAGCTTTTTACAAAGTCCTCTGAGGGCTGGACTGGAGGTAAGGACAAAAAACAAAAAATAGTGCAACAACAATACAACAATATTACGAGCATCTGTGGCTGAAATGTTTTTTTTGGACTTTTTTAAACTGTTTCTTCTCAGGCCAAATACAAGTCGTTTTCCCATGCACAAAACAAAACAACATTCCCCCAACTTTCATCTCACAAAAAGCTGACTGGAAAGACACAGGAAGTAGGCCACACTGGTTCGAAGAGGAAACTTTAGGGTTGCCAAATATCGTCATTGTCGGGCTGAATAATCCAAACATCACGAAAACCATTATTTAAAAATAAAAATAGGGATACACAATAATATCGGTGGCCAATAATTATTGGCAATTATCAACCTATTTGGCCGTAAACAGCTAAATCAGATAATAGAGAAATCCACCGAAAATTATCAGCAATTATCGACCAATTTCATTTCATACCGATAAATCAGATAATAAAGAAATCCGGCAATATTAATAGTCATGCCACGTTGTGGCCGATATCAATAAAATTCAGCTTTGTTGTACTTTACATACATTGAAATATTGCGTAAAATTTACACAATGTTTCAATGTATTTGTACATGTTAGACTCAAAAGTATATTTGTAGTCAAGTTTATTTTGAAAACAATTATCGGCTTCTCAGTTATCGAATCTAAATTATTGGTTTATTGTATCGGTTGAAAATATCCTGAATCCCTATTTAACAAAATAAATAAAATGGCATATTATTTTGTGTACTGTGACATATTGCTCAACGTCAAGCTATCAAATTTGGACGACGGATGGACATGAACTGAATTTTTTATTTATTATTGCATGTGTACGGAGCATGGCAGTAAAGTTTGATGACTCACCATAAAACATGAAATTCTAATAAGTCAGGCAGCTCTACAAGATGTGATGATAGACAAAAAATGGAGGAGATAATATCAGAAACAGGTGTCTTAAACAGATCGATGGCTATATTTAAGTTGTTTTGTGTACATCATCTAATGTGGCCGCTCTAAATCACTATGTAATGCCTTATTTAAAAAAAAAAAAAAAATACAAAATCAGCCCCAACAGTCTCACCAACTGACAAGAAAAAGTCTCAGGTCGACTTGTACTTTGATGAATTCCCACAAACAAGCGCCAATCGGAACCATGAATCCTAAACCAACGGTTGACTCGATATTGTGAATATTTTTAGCCTAAGCTGTTTAACGTGGCTGAGGAATGGTTATCAAAATTTGATCACATTAAAGGATGAAAAAAGGTGATTCTGGGGCCGGTTGACCCATTTTCAATAGCAAGCCCTGAATGACCCATAAATGTTAACATGTATGTACAGAACGGGGCCATTGAAAAGTGGACGGCGGAAGATGGTGCTTAATGATGTGTGACAGAAGGTGCATAGCTGAAATGAAGTGATCACACGTCTGTGACGTGCCATCATCTCGATCCCCCCGCGCCGTGTGGGGAAACCCGCTGTTTCTCCGGCGTGTCCCCATTAAACTTTCATACATCGGTTAAAGCTGATGGCTCCGCAAAGCACTCGACATACGCATACGGACGGCGTAGACACAAAGCCATTAAAAATGGAACAAAAGGCTGGATCGGTTAAAGCTGCCCAGGTGGAAAAGAGCCCAACATGCATGTTTTGATGTAATAACGACGGTCCGTCTCTTTCATGAGACCCCCGCCAGGCTCGAGGCCCGTTTTGACATGAAAGAGGGCGAAAACACAAGTGGGGCGTTGCTGGGGCCGAGTCAAGCGCTCTCTGGTGTGACCTCTGAACCGGCAGAGTTCAGAGTCAAAGGAGTCAAGGAGCCACTACCAGTGAAAGAAATCAGTGGAGTGGATGCTTGAGTCAAGAGCCCCGGCTAGGGGCGGGCCAAAGGGCCGCTTACGAGTCCTAGCGATGCGACGATAAGGGCAATATCGTGATATTGCGATATTAAAACTGCTGCAATATCATCGTCGTCATGTTCACGATATTTAAAAGCAACACATTTGTTAAAAAAAAAAAAAGTCTGGTTGATTTCCATTTGTACAGTTCTAGCACTCTCTGGTGGCTAGTTTTTTAGTGCAATTTAATTTTCATTAGGGATGTTTTGGCACTTCTATGTTTAAAATCCATGCTAATGGTCAGATGAAACAATATTGTTTATTAGAGATTGTCGTTTTATATGCATTGTTGTTATGTGCAAAAGCACATTTTTGTGCTTTTTTTAAGTGAACTTTTTTTTTCTTTTTAATATTTTGACCTTTTTTAAATGTCACCAACCTCCCCACAATATCGTGATAATTATCTTATCGTGAGCTTCACGTCGTGATATTGTATCGTCATGTTTGGATACCGGCTGTGAGTCGAAGTGGACTGTAAACAACCGGGTGACTTTTACTCTGCTAGGCTAAGCTACATGTCCTATGCTAAGCACACTTTAGCCCACATTAGGAGTGGACAACCCCCACACGGAATGACATGAAACCGGACGTGATGATGATTTTACTCCGAACAGAATTGGCGCAGTCTCTGGTCTTGAAAACGCTCTTTTCCTAGCCCATTATGTCAGCAAACTCCCGTTGAAACGAACGAAGGCGGCTTTCGTTTTACACACGAAATGCGTCGTCACGTGATCGTGACCAGAATAGTGGCGTTCACCACGGTATGTTCGTATTTTGATACTTAAATCGGTTTAAATGAAAATTCAGGGAATAAGATGCCAGAGATATTTGCACTTTTATTCTTTGTACACAATACCTAATCCAATACTGGAAAATGAGTTGAGTCTTGTATCGCTTTAACTCAGTTTTTCTACCAATTGGAAGTGACAATTCCGAGCCACTTTTTGTACGTTGGCAAAGCATAGTGAATCACGGTTATCCCGTCATCTACATGCCATCACTTTTCCTGCTTATTCCAATGCCGGGCCCAACACGGGCCGTGGCAACGTAATGGCTCATCCGGCGCTTTCCTCTCACCTCTCCAGCTCAAACTGGGTTTTCCATCCCCGCCTCGTTTTTCACCTTGTCATCTGCTCTTACTTTCACCCGCTCCTCTCTCTCTCTCTCTCTTGCTCCCGCATTTTTTTTTTTTTATCTCCTTCTGACATTCGCAATTTTTCAGCGCCAAAACTCCTCCTCCTTCCCTGGTTCTTGCTCCTTTCGCCTCATTCTGTCTCCATCGCCCAAGTCCTCTCCTCTTAGAGATATGGCCCCCACCGTCATCATCCCAACCCCACCTATCTCATCACTGTCACACGCCGTGCACTGCTGACTGAGTGTGCGCAGGAACGGTGGCGATGCCCGGTGCGCTCCGAATCAAATATGCTTGAAGTGATTTGGAAATGAGGTGAGCCGTCACGCCGTGGGGCGGGTTGACGGGGTGCCTGGCCCTTTAAGAGCCCAGCCTCTCCGGCTCGCATTTATTCACCGTTACTGATACTGCGCTACTGTAAAAAGTGTATGTTACACCTGTACACGAGGGTCAGGGAGCATGTTAACGCAGTAGAAAAGCCTGAAATACAATAAATATTCACATAAGAAACGCTACAATGCCACAAAAGTATAATAATCCAAAGAAAAACACTGAATTTGGTGGTAAATGAGCAGGCCTTCTTGTGCCACTTGACATATTGTTACGCCACTGCGCAAACTAGTTCTTTGTTAGCCTTTCATATCCTTGAAATCTCAATTACACTATAATTTGAACATGACCCATAACACAATAAATATTAAAAAAAACAAAAACAAATGGAAAAACAGAAAGTACAGCGGTTACTGAGCTTTTCTTGTTACATCACGGTAATTGATCTTGTGCCACATCACAAAACAATCTTATGCTGCTGCGCAAACTACTACATTGTACAATGTTCAGAACCTCAAATTGTCATAACTACAAAAAATATTTGTATGAAATGCTCTTATGGGACACAAATATACAAAAAAAAAAAAAAAACAGTAAGCATGCTTACTGCCATGTGACCACGTATTATTACACATCTGTGTTGTTCGTCGTCTCATTTAATTACAGTAAACATTGCATTACGAAGAAAACCCCATCAAGGCCGTAAATATAAAACCATCAGCTGGAAAGCAGCTAGTATGGCAGTCACCACGCATGCCTTCGAGTGCTGCATGATGACGTACTCTAACACCCTTTTGTAACCTCGAAATGTTTTATGTGGGGACTGCCGTAAAACTGAGGACTCCTGTAATGCTTACGCTGTTGTAGAGGGTGCGCAACCTACGGCGTGTGGGCCATACGCAGCCACCGGATCCATGAAAATTCTTAAGAACAAAACTAACGTCATCATTCAGGGTCACAGGTGAGCTAGAGGCGCCAGGTGACTTTGTGGGCGGGGAGGCGGACTACACTCTAAACTAGTTGCCAGCCAATCACAAGGCACGTATAGACAAACGTCCTATCACAATCATAATGGAAAACTTAGAAACTTCTGTTGAATTCTCTTAATATATACTAAAATAAATAAATAAATAAATAAAATGTAAACGAAAAGCACTAAAGCATTCAGTTCAGGTTAACACAGAGGGACATCCTCGGTGACTTCTCCCCTCCCATGCAAGGCTTTCATGGAGCTCCAGCCTACTACCAGCACCACCTGCCGCCTGACTGCAGCCGCTCCAGGGCTCTCATCCTCGGCGTAACATCCGAGGACCACCGCGGGAACCGAGAACGATCACCCATTAAGCCAAAAAAAAAAAAAAAGTCCACCCACACCTTGCACACAACGTGAACGAAATCACCAGTTGAAAAGCTACAATAAACGTATAAAAAGAGGGAAGGAAGACATTTGCTCCTTCTCCCTTGCTCCTCCGAGCTCCCATTCTACTATCTCCCCCTCGCTTGCTTCCAGCGGCCCGAGGAATCGATCTCCGCGAGGATCGATAAGTTGGCATGAATATTCCCTGCCTGCCGAGAGTCTAGTCGGGGAGAGACACGGAGGCTGAGGCAGTGGAGGAGAGGGAAAGGACGGACACGCTTCTCCGGGATAGGCGAATGGAAGAGACGCCCGGGGAAGGAAGGAAGGAGGAAGGATCAGCAGCAAGGAAGCGACCGAGTCACCGAGGCGGGGCGGAGGTGTCACAACCGCGGGGAGGGTAGTGGGGGGGAACAAGTGAAGACGTCTTACCGGAGTTGGAGCGCAAAGCCAGGGGGGACTTGAGACGCCAGGCGCTGAGGTCAGGGGCAGCTCTCTGAAAGACGAACGGCACCGGCAAGGGGACAAACATGATCTTCCTCCGGCTTCGGCTTCTTTCTTTGGGTTCGGGTTTGAGCGGCGAGGAGCCGGGGCGCTCTCGGTCCGGCTTCTTCGGGAGGCGGTTCGGCGTGGACGGCTCGCCGCTTGGTGCGTACACATGAAGCCCCCCCTCGGCACTTTTATTGACTTAACCCGGCGTGAATGTGCATAGAACCTGTTACGACGCGACACAGACGGAGAGACGAGAGGAAAAGTTGGGTCGAGACGACGACGAGGAGGAGTGCTCTCTTTTTTTGGACTAAATAAGCCAACATGGAGGCCCCTGGAGGTGAACACCTTGACGCTAATATTACAAAAAGGCGTGAAAACAGTCGCGAGCGTGCTAACAGTGTTAGCTTTGGTTATTAGCTTCAATAAAGACAAAAGACGGCACGAAAACAGCATTCGAGAGGATGATGATAATAATTACACTTAAAAAAAACTTATTGTGTGGTTATATTTGGTTTGGAGCTATTTATTTGGCGTACAGTTGCTTCGAATACATTCGGTTTTAGCTAGCTTGTTTAAAACAATATCAACATAGAGAAACGCACCGGTTAGTTAATAAAAATGCGCGCACGCACACGAGAGCGCGCACGTACGCACACACACAGCCGCGCGCTCGCTCCCGAATCTCCGCCCCTCTTCCCCTGTAATTAAAACGCAATCAATCGATAGATAAACAAACGGCAAACAACGGGGAGATCGGCCCGAGGGAAAAAAACAACTTACACTTCGTCCATCCGCCTGTGTGTGTGTCTCTTTTTTTTTTTTTAAGTCTTATTTGTTTTTTGTTTTTTCTTTTTTTTCCTCCTCTTTTTGGGAAGCCCCCCCACGGTCTGCAGCAGCCAGCTCACTCGACCCGCCTCCCTTGCACGATTGTAGCGATCTGCCACACCAGGCTGCCTGCAACATTGAGGCAGCTCGGGAGCCGCTACTACTCACACATCACCAACCCACCCACCCCCCTTCACCCTCCTCCACTCACCCACCATCCCCACCTCCTCCCCTCCATCGCCCTCGTTTTCACTAGCGCTGCAAAAGGTATCCGGTATCGATTTTTGCCCCCCCACCCCAACTCTACCACTCTTAATAATACAGGCTATAATGATGCCAGCCGTGATCATTGCATTTGGGAAAGAAAAAAAAAAAGGAGGTGGGGTGCAGCCCCGATAAGGGAATCCATGATGATGCTGACCGGCTAAAACCCACAGCATGCAACGCAATTAACTTATCTCATCGCTGCTGCTGTTAATAAGCCTCCAGAAAGGCTTTGACACATTGTGTCAGAGGATGCAACGTTCACATCATATCATTATTATTATTATTATGCGTTTGGAGAATTTAGGTGAAGGTTAGGCAAATGGACCGCAAGCCGTAGGTTTTGGCAACCCTGCGTGAGGTTACACACATGATCTGTTTGCAAAATTACTGCTAAAATGCATCATGTGATCATAAAGATTGGAACTGAATAGCTTAAAAAAAAAAAAAAATCCATTATTATGTCGTTAAAATGCATACAAAAATTTGCATCACCAAAAGAGATTGTATATGTACAACAATAAATATTTACACCATAATTATGTATATATAATGTATTTCTAATAGCTTTTTTTTTGTTGTTGAATTAAAAAAAAAAAAGCTGCTCCATGTAAATACCCTGACATATATACATTTTTGACTAAATTAAATAAATGTTTTTTTAAATGACTTAATGGAGTTTTAAACAAAACTGGCAGATTTTTTTTTTTTTTTTTTTTTAACGCGGACTTGTATTTACGTCACCACTGTAAAATTTTATTTGTATGAGTAACGTTTTCGCCCTTCATGTATAAAAATGACTGCAGAAGAAAGCTAAACACAACTACGAAAAAGTAAAACTACTTAAGACGCTCTATCAGCGTTTGCAGAGTGACACTGCCACCTAGTGGCATTTAGGTATTGCCTGAACAGCCAAATGGTTTTTCCGTCAATATTGAGAGGAAGGTCCGTCAATCCATTAATGGTGGTCGCCCATTTTGTTGACAATCGATGGGAAACTCCGAAAAATTGACAAATTTAGCAATGACGGAAGTATGTTTTCGTCCATCAATGTCATCATCAATTTGTCAATAAATGAAAACGGGCGTCCCATTTTGGTGACGTATTGACAAATGACAACTGACGGAACACTGACCGACGCTAATTTTGCTGAGCAATCGACGAAAAGACGGAATGACGATGACGGAAGGGCGTCCCCACTGTTGACGATTGTCGAATGACGGACGCTCAAAATCAATTGACTCGTCCACATCTGGAGAGTGCCACCTACTGCATTGGATGCGCAATTGCGCTTTATTCTAGTCCATAATTTGTATGTATGTTCACTAGGAATGTAACGATAACAGCAATATCGTGATTTGGCGATATTAAAACTGCCACAATATATCGTCATCGTCATGTCACGATATTAAAAGCAGCACATCTGTTAAAAAAGCCTAGGTGATTTCAATTTCTGCAGTTCTAGCACCCTCTGGTGGCTAGTTTTTTGGTGCATTTAATTTTCACAAGGCATGTTTTGGCCCTTCTGTGTTTAAAATCTACGCCTATGGTCAGATAAAGGGAAACGTAATATGCTTGTGAAAGTCAATATGTGGAGGAACTCAATGTGTGCTTGCATTAGCAAGTAAGTATCTCAATATATATATATCTTATAGGCTATTTATATATTTTTTTATAATATTTTTCATTGTTGTAATGTACAAATGCACAATATTATGTTTTTTAGTCGTGAGCTAATAATTTTTTTTTTTTTTTACAATATTGTGACCTTTTTTTTTGTATCACCAACCTCCCTACAATAATCGTAGTAATTATCGTTTTTTTTTTTGTATCACCAAACTCCCCACAATATCGTGATAATTATCGTATTGTGACTTTCATATCGTGGTAATATCGTATCATGATGTTTGGATATCGTTACATCCTCAGTGAACAATGTTGACCATACCGGGCATTGCACCGCAACGCACCCCCGTTTTTTGTGAAGAAAAAAACAAAACAAAAACATTTAAGCGGTCTCTTCCCTGGTGGAGGTCACCACCCGAATCGTGTTCCCTTCCTCTTTCCCTCGCCAGCCACCTTACACGCCGTCAATTACTGGCCGGCATCAGTCAACGCCAGGTGCTTACACGCCAGATTATTGTCCATATAGATTTTTAAATAGAAAAATCTATACTTTAAACATGGCAGTCAATACGGGGGGAATCAATAGGAATGAGCCAGCGTGTGCTGCCCGCCTGCGAGTCCCCCGTCCAGCCCCGGTCCCGTCCTTCCTTGCAGGCCTCCCCCATTACTACCTTCAACGCCGATTATCGGACGCTTTTCACGGAATTATCGCTGAAGGAGGACGGTCTTAAAAAAACAAAAAAAAAAACAAAAAAAAACAGAAAGGGCGTGAGCGCTGGCCGGATTTCATCATCAGGGCCGCCGCTCGCTGCGGATGTGCTGCGAGCTAAAGCGGCCTTAATGAAGAAAAATGTCCCGCAGTGGACAAGCAAGCAGGCTTGATGGCGGCTCTCCCCGAGCGAACGTCATGTATGACAGATGACATCCAATGAGGACGAGGAGGAGGGAGGCAGAAAGTGACTCGTTGTCCTTCAAAGACCCCCTTTTTTCCTCCACAGGGGGAGTGTGCACCCCCCCCACCCCTTTCCCTCCCTCGTGCACTCCTTCCAGACAAAAGCAATTATTTCTTGGAGAATGTAGTGCGCTTGTGCGTGTGTGTGTGTGTGAGGCAGCAATGGAGGGAGGGAGGGAGGGTGCGCCAGATTGGTGTGGTGGGGGGTGCATTGTACACCTTTACAGCATCCACCCACACCTTCGCTTTTGAGGAAGAACATTTTGCTACATTTGACTTTTTGTGAATGTTAAATAAATAGTGGAGGGTGGGTCACGGGTGGATGGTGGTCTATAGTGGGTTATTTTGAGGACTCCCTCAGGTTCAAATAAATAAAAAAAATAAAAATAAAAAAAAAAAGCCCTATTTTTTTTTACCATATAAAGCATTCTTCCATTTTCTATATTCTGTTCATGATAGTAAAATATTTTGTGGTGGTTTGGGGGGTTAGTATATTTGTTTTTTTCTTTTTCTTTTTTTTTTTAATCCAGAAAAATTCTTGAAAAAATTAGCTTCCCCTCCTTGACTTTCCATATTTAGTCAATTTGTTTGTGATTTGTATTGGATTTTTCTTTCCACAAGTCATTGGTAAATAGTAGGGGAGACCAGGACTAGTTGTATCACTTTTTATACTTTTATATATTGCTTGGAATCAATACATCATATATAAACAAAACGTATAGCAGAGGAAAGACCAAAGTCTTGGGTACATTTTTTGTATTCATGTCATTTTTGTACTTTGTGTCAGTGCAGAGTTATAAGCCATCAAATAGAGGGAGTGAACGTGTGACATGTTGCCCGACCAATGGGTAGGTTGCCACACTATATGGAGTAAGATGTCACGTTGGATTTTGCAACTAAGAAAACAAGGACAAAATGATCCTTGTTCTCCTGTTTTGTTTTGTTTGTTTGCTTTTACAGCCAGAAAAATTGTTAATCATCGATCTTGAAAATTTACCATAGTCTTGAGCAAACTTTAACACAAAATATTATGGAATACATTAAAGTCCTAAGGAACTGCTGGCATATAGGTCATAGGTCAGCCTCAAACGCCTGATTTTCTTCCCTTACACTGGAAATTTGAGATTAAATTGAATTTAAAAAAATAAAGCAATGGATGGATAGTTCATTATGAAACGTAACCCAGTCCTGACATATGAGCATACTATAGTTATAACAATTGGAAAATCAATTTTTAAACGATAGAACAAAACCTAGCAAACTAAATTCCTCACTATTCAGACTCATCATCGGAAGAACAATTCTGGCATAATTAAAAAAAAAAAAGACGTGCATTTTCCATTGGCCCTTTCTTTGCATATGTGACAACAAACCCCAAAATGACTGAGACAAGTTGCCCCAAACTACCATGTTGGCTAATACTTGCTCTAGTTTAAAGTTAGCTTAAAACAGTGACCGAGGCATGACAAGATGTCTGAATCTCTCCTCTAACGAGTCCACATGATTTGCTGTGAGAATTTGTCAACGTACGGCGCCTGTTTAAAAAAATACGAAGTTGAAAATTTTGACTTTGGGTTGTGCAAAACAGATAACTGGCATTCATGTCAGCTCACAACGTGCTATTCTCTTCTCAGACAGTACACAACCCCTGACCATTTATACTAAGAAAACTAGTATTCCACTTTTTCGTTGCGCCCTCTGGTGGAGAAGAAAATTACAATGTGACAACTTAACCATGATACAACTAGCCCCGGTCTCCCTTACAATTCTGTTGTGTTTTCTTTTTTGCCTCAAATCTGACTCGGGCGTCTTTCATATGTGGATATCAATCGGATATGTGTAGTGATATGGTTGTTAAAATACGACTACATGGACCGTCATGTGTTTCAGAACCGGCCCAATGCCAAATGAAGCACAAAATATTATAGTTGGGGGCTCTATTTTGAGGAATGGCTTTGATGTTGTCCAGCCAAATTGGTCAGATTGGTTCTAGCTGCCAATAGGGCCCCCGCAGCTTTTCTTGCCCCAGCAGAGGTTTGTGCTCCCTGGGGGACCCGGAAGACCCCAAGGGCCCGAGGACAGAGAAACAGGCCAATAACACCTGCTGGGCCGCTGTCACTGGGGAATGACAGCCCTTCCCCCCCCCTCAAGTATCCATCTTAACAGCATCCATGCAAGCACTACTCCAAATGCTGCTGCAAATATGCCAGCAAATCTTTCATAATAGTGTACAGTAATGGACATAATGATGGCATTCAATGATTATGGATGATGACTGTAAAATGAGGTGGAAGCATACACGATCCATAATTACTGGCATGATGGTTCCCAAACTGCAGCCTCGTCTCTATACGTTGGTGCACTTCACACAAAATAAATGATTTCAGTCAACAGAAAGGATTGTGTTTGTTGTTTAGTGAATACATTCGGCATGAATGATTGATCGGTATTTGAGGTCAAGATCACATAAAAGGTCTGGTTGAGATGTTTTACTATTAAAGTAAATGCTGTTTAGAAATTCCTATCTGTCAAGCTCGCACATTTTTTTTAAAATAATTTAACTTCAAGCAAACAATGTATCTGCAAAGAGCAAATTGTGTGAGTTTACCGACAGGGTGGACAACACAACAGGGTGGACGTTTCTGGCTAAATGTTGACATTATTGAGCACATGCTGGACATTCATTTTGCAGCATGAGTCATTTAGCAAGCTGACTGTCTACTTATTCTGAAGAGATTTTGAATTCCTGAAAGTTTTTTTTTTTTATGTCAATTGATATTTCACTACAAGGATGTTTTTTTTTTATATATATATTTTTAATGTATATATTTTTTCATTGTAATTATTTTAATCTATTATGTTATTTTTGTTTTTATTATATATTTGTACATTATACATATTTATTTTAATACATTTATTATTTTACAAAATATATTTAATAAATATGATTTATGAATATAAAGTACTTAGAACATTATTTTTTTATTTATTACAATGTTTAATACTACATTGATAAATGTAACTCTCAAAAAATATTTTACATTTCTTTTTTTTAACTTTAAACAATTACAAATGTATAGTATAAAAATACTGTGTTGAAATAATATATATATATATATATATATATATATATATATATATATATATATATATATATATATATGTTTTGTTAATTAAAAAATTATTTGCATTTTATAAATAAATATTTTTGCCCAAAATTATTATTTTTTTATATCTATATAATGATAATCTATTTCAATTGTATTTTAATGTGCATCATTTATAATGATAATAACTACCATGAAATGACATTATTGTGAAAATATACTAATAGAGTAATGCAATAATAATTGTTTCTATTTTTTTTTAAACTATTCTTTTTTTCCCTCCTATATCTGATGAGCAACTTCAGTTTACTGTATGCAACTGTATTCCAGTCAGACTATGTAAACTAACATAAAAGTTATTTTTCCACATATATAGTTGGGGGCGTCCTTTTCTGGTAAACAACAGCTTATTAATCACTTTTTGTGTGTTACACAACCACAAAAACAAACAAAAAGCAAATCTATTCATTGAGGGCAATTTGCTGAGCGCCTCGCCTGGCGTTTGCGCCGCATACGCTGCAGGTCAGAATGTGGCATGAAATATTTATCCAATCAGAAGGAGGCTCAAGTGTCCTCGGGCCATACATTAGTCATAAACAGGCCCTTGCATTAAAGTCACATGGCGGGGGTGCTCTCCGGCCCGGCATGCGTTTGACTGCGCATGAACGCTGCATGCGTAACGGTCAAATCATCATCATCACGTGTCGGTGGCGTGCTCACCCCGCCTCGCATGCGTCACGCCGCCGCCGTTAAACGGTCGTGTCACGGTGACAAACGAGCCGGCTGAATTAAATTCTCACTCATCAGTAACGCCGCCGCTCGTCAATCGATAGCGGGGGGTGGCCGGCGGTGGCGTCGCAGGCTTGTGTCGGCGGCCTAACGAGGGGCCCCATTACAATGGACAACACCCCCAACGTTCCCCCCCTGACCACACTCGCACCCCTCCCTCACCCGCTGCGTGTCCCGTCCACAGCCGTCATCTTCTCGTAGCACGATGCAATATTCACATGAAGGCACGTCGTGACATGATGTATACATTTGTCAAGATGATACGCATATGATGCATGACCTTTTAACAACTTCTGTTGACCGCTGCATATTTGTGGTACAGCACCCTCTCACTCAACTATTTCATCCCCATTTCGTGGAAAATGCTTTTTTTTTAGTACGCAGGATATCCATATTACTCAACAATATCGAGGTGCGGTTAGCATATATATGTATATTAGCTCTTGGACTCGCATCAAAAATCTACATTCGCTGTTCTTTTACCGTTTTACCAACGAATCCTAATAGTACTTTTGCAAAAAATAAAAAATTAAAAAAAAAACACACCTCAAAGTCCAAAAAACTGGAAAAATTCATTCATTTGCACCCAAAAACGTATAAATACGTTCTATTTTAAATGTTTTACATGTCCCAAAGACGTGTTTATACGTTTTTATATGCTATAGCATACAAAAGGCTTTGATGCAGCCTCTGAACTGAAAAGAATGCACAACCTGTGGTAGTTATTACAAAAACGGCCAGCAGGTGGTAGTAGAGTATAAGAAATCAACCAGGGCAAGCTGGGAAACTAGCAGTTTCCCCCACTGTTTGAAACTGTTTTGTGAATAATGATGAAACTTAGCTATATTCTAATGCTAACTGCTGCAAAACAGAAACAGATCGAAATGTACTTATTTTTCCTTGTCTTGCCCCTCCCATCTCGCGAGCAGACTACAGTATAATTATACGGCATACGTACATGTCTGACGTCCTCTTGTTTATGCTTAACAAATTTAAAATATCATAAATCATGCTCTTTTCTACGAAGTATGGTCTCAAATGTTCTCCAATTTCGATACTGCAAATGTAGGATCGTATGCCGAGAAACGTTTCTTGGGAGGAGCAATATGGCGGCCTCGCGACTTCAAAAGTTTTGCTCTATCGGCTTATCCAGTCATGTATTCAGATCCGCATCAACATACATAAAGATTTCCCTTTTCAGTTTAAAATAACTTACTTTCACCTCCAGGATTTCTCGCTCTACGCTGACCAATGGCAGAACCCAGTGTGCGTTTTCGCTTTTTGGTAAAGTTTTAAAATCCATCCATGTTCTGTCGTACCAGCTAGCTAGCCTAAGCTAACCTGGGCGGGTTTTTCTCTCCAGCCTAGTGTCCAAGTTTGCAAACTGCGCCAGAGATCAAACAGCAAAGTAACAACAAAGGTGTTGACTCAGTGACAATAGAAAAATACGCTTGAGAACCAATATCGTAAATGTTTCTAACGCAGCCACATATCCTGCATTCGAGGATGGTCGGAAACCGGACATTTCCGAGTTCAAACCAGGAAGTGTGTACGGGACAGTGACGTGCGGTGAGGCACAGTCAGATTTACAAACAAATGAACCCACAGCTTATCATTTGATTGGCAACATTTAACGTGTTTTGTTTAAAAATTCATACCAGCATTTTTTCCATAACAATATACAAACTGTAGTATAGAAAAAATAACTTTTAAAATGTTATCGTCTTACCTTTACTTATAAATCTATGCACCGCTCCTTTTGAATAAAAGCATCGATAACTTGCTTGTAAAAGTCCTCCTTATCTTTGTTCAGTTTTAAAAGTCAGTCTCTGTACTTTTCCGTAGTCTGAAGCAATCCTTTTAGCTCCGGTGTTGGTCGTCCTTTAATTAGTATCTCTCTTCTTTGATTGAAAGTCCAGTTTAGAAAATTCCTTCAATTTCGAGATGTCATCCTCCATTTTGAAATAAAGGCCAAGCAATGAGAACAAAATGACTGGATGGCTGCACTTGACTTGCTGTTAGCTTGCTAATACTACTTCTTCTATTGTTTGGCACCGAGGAATGTGCCAAATCAGAATCACTGGTCTCACTATCGCCCCCTGACATGAGGCAGGAGAACTGCGTGCCTCATGTCAGGGGGGGGCGATAGTGAGACCAGTGATTCTTGGCATAGTGATGTGAATCCACGCCGGTGAGGCTAATCAAGCGCCGACTTCACCGACGGACTACAATGTGACGTCACACTACAATGGCGACCCCTTTGGAAACACAGTCCGTGAATGGTAAAACACAAATTACTCGAGTATAAATAGTGTTGTTCATTCATAAATATTCTACATGACTTCACGTAACACAACGTAATTATACGGTGAATTACCGAACTGTTTGAAATGCTTATGAAATAAGATAAAAACAATAGATCAAAACTGTGAGAAAGGCGAGTTTTCTGGGGGTCAAAATGAGTTTTGAGGGACCAAAATAAAAAAAAAACTAAAAAAAACTGTTCATCCCTATCCGCCATTTTGGTTGTTTACTTTCGCCTGGAACGCTTTCAGGTCGGAAGTGGGAAAAACCAACTGGGATGAATCCGACTTCCAACCATCCTGGAAAGTGCGACTCGTTGCTTATATTAGCATTAGCTTTTAATCTTGCACCCTAAAGGCTAAACTTACACAATTTGTAATTGACTTTGTTTTATGTTTAATTTGACAGTAAATTTCAACTGAGAGTGGAAATAAACAGCTTGAATCTTTTTTTATTTTGAATATTTTACTAATTCCGTCTGCCGCCGTGGAGCAATCGTACATCTCGAGTTAGCGCTCGCAAGATGAAGCAAAAAAAGAAATGAACTGGCTAAAGACTTCTGAATAGTCGAAAGTAGTGTCTCGTTTTGCTCAAATGTTGTCATCTGTATGCTTAAAGGAAATCCGTTTTCCCCTTGATGGGGTGCTTAATGTTTGCTACGGTTGTTTACGCAATAAGATCCCAATTGAGCTGCTCGCTGGGGACGCACATCCCTAACAAAGAATGCTGATACATCATACATGCGCCCTCTCGCCCCTTTACAAGCATTTGATCCTGCTAAAACCCGTCTTCTTTCTATACTCCTCGTCTGCTTTTCTTTGATTTGATTTTTTTTTTTTTTGAGTTTTTATTAACTTTGCCTCTCTTCTGTCAGCGCTCTCAATAATCAATGCTGATATATTGCCAATATCCACCTAAGTCCCCCGTGTCATCTTTCATAGCGGCTTCCTTATTGGGAGGGGGGGGGGGGGGGGGGGGGGGGGGGTTGTAGTTTGTCCCTATAATAATGATATTTATGATAGATATTTATTATCTGGCGCTGTGTCAGATGCACATAAACACACACACACAGTCTCACCGGGGCGCTTTAATTTACACTGGTAATATCGGGCCATTATTCGCCCGTGCGGGTAGTGCAGGTTATCAGCACACGGCGGCCATAAGCGGCCATGGATTCACTCCATTTGTGCCTGTTAATGTGTGTTTATGTGCGTGTGTGTAAACTGAAAGGAGGAGTGTGGGTGGGGGGGGTCAAGATTCAAGTCAGGGGTGCGTGTGGGAAGGGGAGGGGTGAGGGGGGACAGGACTGGACAATGCGTTTGGCCTCCACATACACACACACTCATGCATGGCACCCACCCCCTCCTCCCCCTCCCCCTCCTCCCCTCTATCTCCCTCCAGACGGTAATCCACCCCAGTGCTCCTCATCCTTTCACGTATTGATTTCCTCTCCTGCGCCGCGGTTACATGTCGCACCCACGTCTGCTAGCGACCCCTCCCTCCGTGCCTCACCCTTTACCCCCCCCCCCCCCCCCCCCCCACCTCCAACACGCAAGCGTTCTACACAACTAAAATAAAGGGGGGAAAAAGAGGAGGGGGGGTTAGGGTTGCTTGTCCAGAAGAAGGGCTAAAAAAATAAAAAAATAAATAAAAAAAAGTGGGCTGATAAAGCACTGCAGTATTTCAGCAAAGCAAGCAGCATTTTACAAGGATGGAAACAAACAGGATGGAGAGAGGAATAAGAGACAGAGATGTGGAGGGAAGGAAAGGGGGGGGGGGCGGTGGGAGTAGAGGAAATAAAAAATAAATAAATAAATAAAAATCTGCCCCCGGGGGGTTGCAGAGGATATTGTGGAAATTATCAGAGTGCGACACGCGCTTGGAAGTCCGAGGCGAAAGATTTATTTCGAATTTGTCTTTGACAGAGAAATTCATCACACGGCCGCCGCCGCTCGCTCGAATTCCAACTGCGCTCGACCGTAGTGATGTCACCATCGAATGTGTTGACAATCGATTAATCGACTAAGCAGATTCATTTTAATTTTGTATTTAAGTTATTACAAAATGATGTTTTGTTTTTTTGTTTATTAACCAGTGATCTGCGATTGGCTGGCAACCAGTTCAGGGTGTACCCCACCTACTACTGCCCAAAGCCAGCTGAGATAGGCTCCAGCACCCCCCGCGACCCTTGTGAGGAATAAGTGGTCAGAAAAATGGATGGATGGATTAACCAGTGATTGGTGTTTATTTCGTACTTCATATTCTTATAGAGATTTAAAAAATAAAAATAAAAAAAAAAGGGAGGATTGATGTACTATGTTACTGGTTTGGTCATTTTTTTTTTCCAAAGTCAAATCAGATGTTTGCAAATGTATTATCTGGATTATACACAGAAAATAATCAGTCTACAAAAATCAGTGAACAGTGACTGTTGATATGCTGAAATCGGAGGATTTGATTACTTGTCGATTAATCGATGAATTTTGACAGCTCTACTTGACTCAGTAAACATTCTTCGCAGAGGATAAAGACAACTATATTTTATTTTATACTTAGTTGAGTTAGTTTAATGCTCGTAAACTTCAACTGGGAGTGGCATGATAAAACTTGAAGTCACTTTATTTAATTTATTTTAAGAAGGCTCGTGTCGACTCACCACCGTGTGAATATATAAGCAACTGTAATCACTTTCAGGGGCGCGTCAATTATTTACGTACAGTAAGTTTACTACTTGCGGTTGGGTTTAGACCCTGTCCCCCGTGAATAGCCGGGTTCAACCGTATTCAGCAGCATCTTGATGCTAAACAAACATGATGCAGTCAGCACGGACGAGAGCTAAGATCAGCTCGTGCGTCTCGGCAAAAAAAAACTGTTGGAGGAGGAGGAGAAGAAGAAGCAGAAGTAGAAGAAGTTAGTTTCTTTAAGTGTTCTGTAATCGACTTGTGTGTAACATTTTGTGGTGCTTAATTTTGTTTGCATTGTATTTGATGTTGATTCTGTTGAATTAAAAAAAAAGTAGTAGAGGAAGAAGAAGTAGTAGAAGAAGTAGTAGTAGTAAAGGAAGAAGTAGAAGCAGAAAAAGAAGTAGAAGAAGTAGTAGATGAAGAAGTAGAAGTTTTTTTTGTTTTTTTTTTTGCTTTTATTCAGTTTCTTGAAGTGTTCTGTAATCGATTTGTGTGTAACATTTTGTGGTGTTTAATTTGTTTGTATTGTATTTGTTGTTGATTCTGTCGAATTAAAAAAAAGTAGTCGAGGAAGAAGAAGTAGTAGAAGAAGTAGTAGTAGTAGAGGAAGAAGAGGAAGCAGAAGAAGAAGAAGAAGAAGAAGAAAAGACCCTCAATAACGTGTAGAAATTTGAATGTGAATTCTGAATTTACAAACGTGTCAAGTTGTGAATATTTTTATGTATTTATTTTTTAGTTTAAAAAAATAGTAGTAGAAGAAGTAGTAGAGGAAGAAGAAGTAGAGGAAGAAGAAGCAGAAGAAGAAGTAGTAGAAGAAGAAGAAAGAGGAAGAGGAGGAGAAGTCGGCAATGCAAGGCCAACGAGTTTGTTTGTCCTCCTTTCTTCTTCTTCTTTTTCTTCTTCTTTCTTATCACTGGGGCCATTTAAAAGCACTCATCTTAAGTGGCCGTTCACATAAGAGTATATATTGTAATGGCGGCGCACGGACACTCCACGCACGCTCCATTTGTGGCGGAGGGGCCGCTCGGCTGCACAATGGCGGGCGGGCGGCAAATGACTTGGGGGGGGGGGTGAAAGGTTAGCGCAATTTGGTCAGCGCGGGAGAAAAATAATCACACGGGATGAAAATGCGTGTCCCGACGCTTAAAGAAAGGTCTCGCCGGCACATACGCATGCGCTTGTGGCACTTGCGTCACGTCGTTACATATATAGAAACATTTGAATGATATGTCCTGGACGGATTATTAGGGACACCTGCGAAATCCAATGACATTCAATAGTAGAGTTTTATAGTACATAAGGTGGTTGTTGGTTGTGTACACACAGAATACACATTTATGATAAAGAAAGCCCATATAAATACATTTTAGAGTTGTGCGCTTCTCACATGCTGTAAAAATATTTGAATGATTAAAAACATTAGGGGTGTTAAAAAAAATCGATTCGGCGATATATCGCGATACTACATCGCGCGATTCTCGAATCGATTCAATAATCGGCAGAATCGATTTTTTTTTTAGATTTTTTTTTTTTTTTTTTTTTTTTTTTTTTTTTTTTAGGATTCACACCTTGAGCATGTTATATGAACGGCACATTAAGCCTTAATATTTTTATTTTAATGCTGTTCAAATGTGAAACAGATTGCAAACTGTTTGTGTACAGTGGCTCACGGTTATAAGCCTCAAGTTTTAGATAAATATATTCATACAAATCTTACAGTGTACATGTACAAATTTACTGATAGTATTTTCTAAATTTGAATGGAAAAAAATCGCAACAATCGACTTATAAATTCGTATCGGGATTAATCGGTATCGAATCGTGACCATTCGTATCGGGATTAATCGGTATCGAATCGAATCGTGACCTGTGAATCGTGATACGAATCGAATCGTCAGGTACTAGGCAATTCACACCCCTAAAAAACATACTTTTAAAACTTTTTAAAAAATCATTTAAAAAAAAAACACTGGCTGTACTTTATTTTTTTTTTACCAATAAAAAAAAAAATAATCTTGAATATAAGAAGAAATAATAAAACAGGTTTAACGGACCAAAACAGAAGATAAAAAGCGATGGGGGGGTTGAAATGAAGAAAGAATGAAGAAAGTGCAAAGTGCATTCTCCAAAAAAGGAAAAAAAATAATGAAGTAAAAGAAATCATCATTATCATAATAATAACGATAACCAAAATTTTGAATAATTTAAAGAAAATCCATGTAAAATGGATAATCATTAAAAAAAAAAAAAAAACGTAAAATTTATACAAAACCAAAATGTGCAATCAAACTATTTAAAAATAAAAAATGTTTATTAAATTTTAATATTCTCACAGGCATACATTCTTTATCCTCCATGAAAAAATCATGGCATCTTACTGAGTCACATACAGCAGTTCTTCATTTATATCTGCATGACTGTATTATACTGCCTCCTGGTGGTCAAGGCAGGCACGCCGGAAAGAGCAGCACAATGAATTGGCTTGCAGCATGAAATCATGATGCACAAATGGTTCCATTTTAATGATGTTATTACTCTATATTTTTTATAATGTACGATGAGAGAGAGCTCTTTTTCCTTTTTGTCTTTTTTTTTTTTTTGGATTGATGATTGGATTGGATTGTAAATTGGATTATTTCCCACATCACACATGACAGCTCTTGGGGCAGCGATTGGGAATTACCGTATTTAAAAGGGTCGACATTATTTGACCTAATTCGCCATATGTGAAAACATGAAAACACACAAACGCACTCACACACAGGAGGATGCATCCAATTAGGCCCACAACCTTCAGAGAAACAACAGTGGGCATGGAAGACTCGGAGTCCAGCGGCTCTCCGATACCTAACACAGTCATAAGGCAGAAATAACCCGCACGCGCACACACAGCATGCGAAATAACAAGGCGAGAGACGAGACAAAACAGCGCATTCCATCTCTGACATTTCCAATATCTGTCCATCCCTCATAAAGCCGACTTCAGCCATCAAGCCGGTCATTGCGGGGCCGCACACATCGACGCGCGTTCCATCAACATGGCCGCCTCCTCGCCACCGCTCCCCTCCCAACTCCGCACCCCTCTGATCCCGCTCATAATTACTCAATTATTGATCCGCCCCCGCAATCCTTCCAAATCGCCAGTAGAACATGTTGAAAATGTGCCCTGACGGATTTCTGGAGGTAACGACAGTACATGACTGGATGTAATGTATACGATGCACGTTTTGTACGTAATACAGAATAGTGAAAATAAATGCGAGTAAATATAGTGTCTCGTACATACATACATTTATTTCATTCAGCAAATGGTGCTTTTTCTAATCACCTATATCACATTTTTTTGTTTTGCCTTTGTTTTTGTCATGAGCTGGAGGTTGGATCCCAAAGCGCAGACGCAAATAAGGTTTTAACTCTTTATTTAACTTGACTAAACGCAAAACAAAGAGAATGCATCGAGAATCACGAGACGCCAAGCGTCCTTGGGCTGTGGAGATGCACAGAGGAAAAGAGGCAATAATCCGCACTTCTCAGAGAGCTACTACAGACAGTGAATCGATCTGATTGGTTGTGACTAAGAAGAAGGATTAAAGATTGACATCACAAAGCTCCTGACATCACATAGCTGTCACATAACTTAAAACCAGTTGAAACTAGATGATGTTACATCAATTCCAAACAGACACTTAACCTGACCAAAAATTAGGAAAATTTGACAACACTAATAATAATAATAATAATAATAATAATAATAATAATAATAATAATAATAACAAAATGTAAAAATTTAAGCAAATAAAAAAACTAAAGATTGAATTAAAAAAAAAATCTAATCATGGGCAAAAAAAAGGGGAAAATGCAACGGACCATTTGTTCTCTAAACTTTTATTTCTTCGTTGTAAAATGCAAGAAACACGATTTTCACAACAACAAAACGGAAAATGTTCAGTTGAATTGCCCAACATAAGTTTGTTGCCTTAAAATTTCAAGGTCACCTTAATTTGTTTGTTGTTTTACAGTACAAAAGATAAATAATATACTTGATGTGTGTGCTGCACCACCTTGTTTCAAGGGTTATTATTACACCACAACATGGATGCTAGTTCGGCTAGCCCGTCCATTTAAGGCGCTTAAACTGTCATTGCTAGCATTAAGCTAACAGAGATTGCTGAGGACTGCTCACATTTTTACTCAGTCGTCAATATCTGGGATAAAGTCTTGTCACCGGTAAGTCGAGCCAACATCTGTACATCTACTTTTTATATCCAGATACAAGTACTGAGTGTGCATGAGTACTTTTGCCTCCTCTAGAAGCGGTTAACCACTTTTCCCACTAGTACAACGGTTAAGCATGTTAAAGTGAGACTTCCAATCAGCTAATCAATGCGTTTGGATGGCCACAGTTTGATTTCCGTGCCGCCAACCTTCCAAACAGTCGTCCCCAATTCGCTACGGTCTTCCCTCAGCCCTTTTTTTTTTTTTTTTTTTCCCCTCCGAGTATGTGTGCACCACAGCAAAACAGCCAGACTGTGAGTGAGAGTGCAGGTGATTTAGAGCGGGGGATCAATAAGAAATTTAAAAATCAATGCACTTAGCGCCAGGAAATCAATGGGCCTAATCGGGATGCCAATCGGACCAGTCAAAACAATTAAGAGGCAAGAAAAATGTTTAACAAGCTCGCAGACACACCAAAGAGGAGGAGAGAGAGAGAGAGGCTGAGCCTGAAGGAGGAATACGGCAGGCGGCACAGGGATGAGATGGACTGATGTATGGGAAGGAAAAGGCTCAGCGGGGGAAAGCTCCCTGGCTTAGACGGAGTCAAGGAGGAATTGTAGAGGGAGGGGATAGGGATGGAGATGGAGGAGGGACGGCGGGACGGTCACGGGGAAGGGATGCGACCCTGCATGGGATAATGTGATCAGGAAGAAAAGTTTTGAACCACTTTCCCATGAGGCCGCACTTATTATAATACACTGGAAATGTACTTCATCAGCGGGTGCACACACGCATTTACCTCTGCAAATTTGCTGATTGGTTAAGGATAAAATAATGCAAATGTAAAAAATATATATATATAAATAAATAAAGCAAAATTTGACAGAAAACAGTTAAATAGACATACATTAGGAAAATTGTTTCTCAGTCTAAAATAGAAATTAATTTAAAAAAAAAATGCTGAAAAAAATTATTTAAAAAAAAAAAAGCTTTAAGATTTTCAAAAATAAAGTAAAACATAAAAACAAATTTCAGAAAAAATGAAAAACTTTTAAGACAATGTTCTCAACGGTCTAAAATGTATCATTACAAAAATTACAGAAAAAGTTCAATCATTACTTTTTTTTTTTTTAAGTTTAATTTAAAAAAAATGATCTTCTTCAAATTGTAACAAAAATGTTTAAAAGTCCAAAATGGAAGATAAAAATTGAAAAATAAATAAATAAATAAATCAAACAGGTTTAACGGTGCAAAGTGCATTCTCCAAACAAAGAAAAAAAATAATGGGGTAAAAGAAATCATAATCATCATAGTAATCATAATAATAATGATAAATAACCAAAAAATTTGAATAATTTAAAGAAAAAATCCATGTAAAATGGATAATAATTTAAAAAAAAAAACATACAAAATGTGAAATCATAATATTTAAAAAATAATAATAATAATCAGAAACACTTGTGAACTGCTCGCAATGGATCATAATCAAATTAACAACAAAAAAAATATATATTATTTGACTATTTACTGAAAGAAGTTACTTTATAAGAAGAGATGGTGTACACCATTCCAAAGGTTCCTAGGAAACAAAATGTACATGGCAGTAGCTTGCATTTGCCATTTCGTGAGCCAAAATCAATGTTGTAGTAATACATTCAGTATTTGTGGAATTGTTACATATTCCTTTCACAAATGAACCACAAAATGTGAAATGGACAGTAAAAAAATAATAATTAAAAAAAAAAGTTTTTCCAATCTAACTGACTTGAAGTAACATTCATGACCACTCATTTGAAAGCAATCCAGAAATGACATCAAATCATCGTCACGTTTCCCTCCCGATCATACATGACGTTCGTCGGCATCCAATGAGGACTCTCCAGCTGAGGGCTGGAAGGAAACGACATCATTGATTGGCTGCTCGGTGGGTGGTGTTGAGAATGTGTGTCGAGATTGGGGGGGGGGGCTAATTTGGGGTCAATCAATAGATCTCCCCTCTCTCTATCTTCTTCCTGCTCACAACGCTAAAAATCAATGACAAAAGCCAATAGTTCCCCACCCCGGTGTGGATTAGTGAACACGCAACTAATCAGCCAGTCTCTGAAACTGACATCTGGGCTATTAACCTATTGATACGGATGACACGTGTTGAACGCGCGCACGCGCACACATTCCGATACAAACATCTGGCTTGCCGGAACACCGAGGGACGTTCCTGACGGCCGGGAAACTCGGCAGAAAAAAAAAACGAAGAAGGATTTGCCGCCATTGTGGGATGCTAACACAAGCACAATAAACATGGTGGACGTGTAATTACGGTAGTGCCTTGAAGAGGCGTGGCCTAGTGAGCTTGATTATCCGTATTCAATTTCCACAAAAGGAAAATCAGTTTGTTTTATTCAAAGCAACCATCTTCCCAGCGTAGACCAAAAAAACGGGATTAAAGAAGAGTGTCAAAAGACGACCTCGGCAAGATAAAATAATCTGTAGCTGCTTCTTAGGAGGAGGTGCACGACACAAGGATGATTCCTTCCAAATAACAGCCTGACGATCGCTTTCATCACGCACTTTTTTTTGAAAGCCGTCTTGTTTTCTCGACTTCCTCTGTTTCCCCCCCGTCCGCTCCCTTCTCTCTCTCTCTCATGTTTGACTTTTCATACGTTGGGTTTGTTCTTCCTCATTTCCTCCCCTTGTGTAACGGGGAGGGAAAAAAAAAATGAAAGGCCTGGAAATGGGAGTCTTTTTGTCTGACAGTTACAGCGTGCAGCAGCGCAGCCACAAAGCCATCCATGTACTACAAGCGACTGGGTAAAGCTGCATAGACAAACAGCTTTCAAATCCCATCGGCATGCAACAAAAAAGCTGCTGCTTCTTCTTCTGTGGGACTTTGATGCACAACAACAACAACAACAACAACAAAAACACAACAAACATGGCGGCCATGTTGCAGTACATTCCACAAACAAACATGACGGGCAAGCGGTCTCCACAAAGATGGCGGCAGACGTGCCCCAACACACGCCACTAACATGGCGGACGAGATGTAAACAAGATGTCAGTGAATGCGGCAACATAAGATGGCTGCCTTTATCCGCAAGTGGACAATTGTTAGTCCCTTCAACAGAGACTATACCAAGATGATCCACAAACATTACGGAGACATTGGAACGCACTACGCCAACATGGTGGACGAGTTTCAACACACTCCGGAAAAGATGGCAGCGATCCTGGAACACACAACAAACGTGGCGGAGCTGCTGCAATACACTCCACAAAGATGGCGGACAAGTTATATATCAACGGACTCACAATTAGCCCATCACGGGCTGAAGCTGACTTTACAACGGTTAATGCCTGGTCCGCCATTTTGGTTCTGTCCTCCATTTTGGTTCCTCGTCTGCCATTTTGGCCGCAGTGTTTTCCAGTCGTCCGCAATTTAGCGCCGAGCTAGTGACAGAGCTTGTGCACTTGTGGGAGTATCTTTGGCTTTTTCACCCTCTTTTTTTTTTTTTTTTTCCTCCACATCATGGCCCCAAAGCAGAAGAAAGCGACGTCTTCTATCCATGTTGGTCCAGCCAAAAGAAAAGAAATACCAAGAAAATACCATGGAAACAAAGCTAAACTTCATAAAAAGATCACAGAAAGGAGAGACACCGACGAACATCGGCAAAGACTTCAGTCGGACAGCATCTTGTTTATTTATTTACTTTTTTGTGTATTTTAGATTTTCTGCGCAAATTATTTTGATGTAACTATTGACTTTAATGGGGAAATTCGAAATTCAGGTTACATCGCTAGCATAACGTACGAGCATGACGAAGATACCGCAACAATCATGGCCAACACATAAGTTAGAGCATAATGCTCCCCCGGCCTAAAAAATGGCGGCAATACCTCAATACACGACAAACATGACGGACACACGGGCAGCACATTCCACCAACATGGCGGCGATTCCGCAGCGCACCCCACAAACATGTTTGACTGACTGTAAAAGCGCTCCAAGTACCAGCTAGTGCGTAAAGCTGCATAGACAAGAACCTTTAAATCCGATTGTCCCGTGCATGTGTTTTGTTTACATGCACATCGTAGCGTGTCGGATCCCTCAAATGGAAGTAAAAAAAAAAAAAAAAGGGAAGCGGAGTGGATTTTCCAGGCGTCTTTTCTCCGCTTGGCTACACGCACTTCATTTCCACGGTGGACCCCCGCGATGAGTCACGCTTCAACTCTACATGCGGGCCCGTAATCCGCAGCTCACGCCTGCTGATGGAGATGACGGAAAAAAAAAAAAAAAAGTTGGCCGATGGACTTCTTTGTGGCCTCGGCCCGGCAACGCATCGGTTCCGTATAAGCTTCCTATTGGACGGACGCGTGCGTGGCGATTTCTCGGCCCTCCAAAGCCAATATCTGCGCAAATGGGGGCGGATACGGCCGCAATGTGAGACGGCCGCCGAATGCGACTCTTTTTCCACTCTTATCCCGCTCAGCCATATTGATGCACCCCCCTCCTCCTCCTTTTTTGAGCTTTTCACGGCTCAGCCGAAATGAAGTCTTTCAAGGCCACACGACTATTGGCAGATTAGGAAAACATATCCTATTTTGCAGCTCTCTTGATATGACGAATAATAGGAAGAGGCCACGTTTGTCACAAGACGAGCCTGAAATCAGAGCCAAGAAAGTTTCACCACCACCGCTGTAATGAACATGAGAATTGATTTAAAAAAAAAAAAAGATGGGGGGAAAAGTCTAAATCATATTCCTCCTTAAGCCACACAGAAGAAAGGAGGGGGGGGGGGGGGGGGGGGCGAGGAGCAACGTGGCATCAGTGACACCTCACAATGACGGGCGGAAAATCACAGAAAATTGATCGCATCCCACAAAATGGCTGCAGTGACCAAAAAAAATAAATAAAAAATGTTGCGTTAGACGGAAGAAGAAGAAGGGAAAGACATAAGCAGCAGGTGCAAAAGGGGATGGCTGGAAAAGCTGCACTTGTGACAAATGGCGCTGCAGCAAGCACTTAGGAACAAACAAACACGTTACTGACGTGGAAAATCACTTGTTACTTTCAACAACCGCTTTTATTTGACAAGTTATCATTTTACTTATTTCTGCATTGATTATACAGGTTATCCTCAGTCTCTCTAAAATGGGTGTGCATGTTTAATAAAATGCATATATACTGTATATATATATATATATATATATATATATATATATATTTGTAAATGACATGCAGTGACTGATTTATTATTATTATTATTATTATTTTATTTTACAAATTTTTTTTTTTTTGCATTTTTTTCCCCTTCTCCTGGATCAGTTTTAGTGTGTAGCTGCACAGATGTAGGATGTTAGTATAAAAGTAAAACAATATAGAAAAATATTAAATTATGCCAATTATAATAAACAAAAACATGAAAAACATGCAATAACTCTATGAGATACATACTTACATTAAAAAAAAAGAAATAAATGATCTAGAATTTGAAGTATTTTCACTGTCATTTGTGTCAAAAAAAACAAATAAAAATAGAATCATAACAATAAATGAATATGTATATGAATGAATGAATAAATACATAAATAAATAAGTCAAACAAATAAACTAACATCCCCAAAAGCAAAACGATTTTGAGCAACAAAATAACCTATAAAATATAATTATGAATTAATAAAACAAGAATAAGATCCAGAAAAACAATATAATTGTCAGTTTAAATTATTAAAATTGTTTGCGTTTCATTATTCTAATCTTATCATAAAATAACTCGCCAAAGCACAGCCCTACAAAACTGTAGAAATTATAAATAAATGTAAAACAGGATGGGAAAATAAAGTATTTTATCTGTTCATTACATAATTAGAATTTGTTTTTTTAAATAACATTTTTAATTATATATTTGGGCCAATTTTACATTGACTGTTGATTACAAACCAACTGCCCCTTTAAATGTGTTTATGCAGTGTCATTTAATAAAATTTTAAATACATTATTATTTTTAGTTCAAATTATGTTATTATTATAGTATTATTTGATTAAATTATATGAAAGATTTTTTTTTTTAAACATTATTATTTTTTTGTAGCATAGGAATAGCATTGTGCTGCGTTCCAATCAAATGAGCACTGGAGAGACCCATCAAAAAAAAAGAAAAAAAAAGAAAAAAGAGATGGTGGCGTAGAGAATGAAGTGTAAAGGGGTTATGATGAAAGCTGGCGTGTTCAGAAGCGATATAAGATATATTGGGAGTCGAAAGGAGTCGGAGGGAGTGGAACAAGTGCAAAAAAAAAAAAAAAAAGAGGAAGGAGAGATTTGGGATTAAGCAGTGAGTGTGGGCTAAAAAGGATGAGGATTAAAGACACTGTGATGGCGAGAGGAAGGACACAAGACACAAAACTCAAGTCAAGTGAAGACGAGAAGAAAATGGGCGTTTTTGTGACACAGCTGGAAGAGACAAGACCGGATGTCCCCTTAATGGACAAGCCCGCGCAGCCTGCACACTGCTCTCTGCTGCCCCCCGCAGGTGGACAGCCGGTCACTACACGCAGGCCAAGCCATCCATTCCAGGACGCCCCCCCCCCAAAAAAAACAACCTGAGGTGGGGGGCTCACTGGTGATTGTGGCGGCTGGCTAAAATGGCCCTGCAATTGTCTTGTTCGGCACACTCCAACAGCAGCCGGAATTAAGAGATGACGCGCTGCCGGCCATTCACCGGAAAATAACACTCAGTTAAAAAAAAAAATGTATAGGAGGGAAGCAGGTTGGCTTGATCAATAACTTTGAGGGGCACAATGTTGCTGAGTCACTTCCACAAGCCATTGGAGGAGGAAAGGGATACGAAAATATTTATCATATTTAATTACATTTAAAAAAAAATGCTGGTGGACATTTTAATATTGAAATTATTTGTTGAAATGGGGGTTATTTAATGAGACATAGAGGGGGAAATAGCAAAAATAATTATTGTGCATGCAAATACTTAAAAATATTTAAATTGTGAAAATTATTTTACTGCTCAATAGTTTTTACCTATTATGATCTCCATCATCACATTGTTGATAAAAATACAATAAAATTAAAATACTAAAATATAATATATAATATTCCACGTGTGATAATAAGCAGTTGAGTGGTTTCTCGAATTTTGTATTAATGTACTTTAGTGAAAATAATTTTACTGATAACAATGATAATAATGATAATAATAAATGCCATTTTATTTGTTGATACATGCATAAAGACTAACACTCATGACAATGAAGGTAGAATACTGTTATTTATCGAGGGGGCACTCAATATATAGAAACAGTATATAAATACATGTTATAAATAATCATAAGCATAAATCATAAGCATACAGTAATGTATGTGTTTATACATGCACATCACATATGTATGTATGCGCATGCATCAATAGAAACACATAGAAATATTTATTATTATTATTATTGTTGTTATTTTAAAGTCCAATTCTGCTTCTTTTTTTTCTTTTCTTTTTTTGTTAAGTATGACAATGGCCAGTTTTAATAACCGCATTACATTTCATACAGTTGAAACAGCAGGTAATAAGTCTAACTAGCAGTACAGTGGCGCCTTGAGATTGTTTGGCCTTAATGAGCGCAAAACCTGAGTCCCCCATCCCCCCTAAAAAAAAAAGCACCCCCCCCCCAAAAAAAAAAAAAAAAAATAGAAAGCTTCAAGCAGTTTCATGCCACTCGAAAACAACGAGAATGACAGATAGAATGTCGCCTTCAGAAAGGCCACTTAGCTCAATGCTAACAAACAATGCAAAATGCCATTGACATGCTATTGGTTAGCATCGCAATTTGCGGCTAATCGCTCAATAATCTTTCTCAGGTATCCTTAAATCAGAATTTGACTGATTTTGATGGCAATTGAGAACTTATTTCTACATGTGTCTCCTTTTGCTATTATGAATATTGGGGGAGGAATAAAATGACTTAACACACCCCCACACCACAAAATAATCGCTCACTATCATCTTGAAGCGGCACTCGACAATCCAAAAAAAAGCTCAAACGTGTCGATAACAATATTGCACATCTTGCACGACTTTCCAACTGAACCTTCATCATTCCTCTTTTCTCCTCCCCCCCAAAAAAGGTCGTCCCGTCTGCGGGGGTCATCAGTCTGGGGGATGAAGGCCGACCTCTGACCCTCCCCGGGCCTTGATGTATTCCGCACACAAAAGGCGGCAGACACTCTCCCCAATAATGGTCGTCGTGCGCCGTGTCCGTCGTTGATCCATTTATCACCTCGCCGGCGTGCTGACCGCCACCTCACGCCGCCATTTTGGCTCACGGTCGCACTCGGCCGTCTTCATTGATCACGGCGCCGTTTATCAGGTAATCAATACGGCCGTGATCGGGAATTGACGGTTGACTCGATTCAGAGCTACAGTGGAGAGCGTGTGTCAATTCAGAACGTGTTTTTATTGGGGTGAGGCCTTTACATTTGCATTTTGATACAAATATTAAATATGAAAGTGTTTTCTCACACAGATGCCAAAAGGTGTTTATTAAGAAACTATGAAAGGTTATGATGCATCCATGAAAACTATTTATTAGGGGTGAGGCTTTTAAATTTTGTAAGTTTTACTTTAATATTGAAGAATAAATATTTCTTAAGCAGGTGTTTTTTTTATTTATTTAACAGCAGAGAGTACCAGGCCTTTACTAAACAGGGACCTTACATTTTGCAAATATTTTTTTTTTAATAAGATGAATAATATGTACTGTTGTATACTAAAAACATACATTAACAGTCACTATTTTAGTTACATAGTGGACAGGGGATGGAGTTTATTTATGTATAGCTACTAGCTAGTTTTTTTGTTTTGTTTTTTTTAGAAGACATGTAGTTGAGCATTTAATAACAATATTGATTAATATAGTGGTTCTGCATGTTGTGGTCAGTGAAAGGTACATTTACTGAATTGCATATGGTATTATGCGTCTATGAGTCTTAAAATTATTAGAAGGGAGGTGTTAATTTTTTTTCTAGCAATGTAAAAAAAAATATACAATTTCGCCATTGATGAGCAATTGTTTATTTACTTAAGCACTCATAGAAGTGCCAGGCATCTTGTAGTTAAAATGAGTTTATTAAAGGGGAGGCCTTTAATTTGTGCAAATGTATTTTCATAGTAAATAGCAGGATACAGTTATTTATATAGTGGCCAGCATGCATTTATTTACTTCACTAGTAGCGAATGTAACAAGCATTTATTAAGGTGCTTATTAAGGGAGAGACCTTTAATTACATTTTCTGAATAACATGAAGCAATATTTACATATTTCATCTTTCTGTCCCAGCATAAGCAAGTGAGCTTTTTTTTTTTTTTTTTTTTTTTAACTCAACTGCAGCTGGGCAGGTATACAGTATCTATCCAGAGGGAGGCATTTAAGCACCAAAAGAAACAACGACATTAATATCAACATTGAATCACTAGATTCGCGCATTCAGTCGTTTTTTTTTTGTTTGTTTGTTTTTTTTTTAAAACAGGATTTTAGCGAAAATCTTGCAGGTGTACCTATTATTGTGACTGGTGTGTTTTTGCCCACTAAAACATTCTGGCGGTCACCGGCTTTGCCCACCTTTTGAAACACACGCGCGAGCGCGCACGCGCACGCGCACGCGAAAGGCAGACAAGGCAGCAATCGCAATCTCTCGCATTAATTGCGAAACTGGCCGAGCGACCTTTGAACCCTGGAGGTCATTACCGCATTGTGCAGCGGGCCAGAGAGAGCGACGGGGACATTTGGGGGTCGTCGTGCACAGAAAATTGATTCATTTTGCTGCTTGATATTGGGGTTAAAAAATAAAAGTGATGTGCGAAAGGAGGTTTTTTTTTTTTTTCTATTAATGTCACGTAGTAAAAAAAAAAAAAACGTTTAAAAGCTTTAGTGTGCGTCCGACATCACAGAATTATATGTCTTTTTTTTTTTTTTTTTTTAATGCGTGTAAAAGTGTTTTTTTTTTTTTAAATCACGTGTCGTTTCTCAGGTTGTCCACAACTCGAAATAACTTCACTGAGTCGACGTTTAATTGGTCCAATCAACGTGAAAGCTGCACGTCACAAAACGTCTTTTTGTTGACTTTCCCCTACATGGTAGAAAAAAAAACGAGATTGAACTATACGTCTTGTGGAATAAATGTATTGTCTTTAATTTGCGCAAAATGTGCGCACTCACGATTATTTAATAGCGCATGCAGCAACTTTCAATTCGTTTCATTGACAAGTAAAATTAAAAAAAAAAAAAAAAAACATTTAAAGTTCTATACGTGCAACTTCACAAATTTGCATTTGCAATAGAATGCATTTTTAGTTTTAGCACATTTTGGTGCACCAAAGTTACAACAAACAAAAAAAGTTCAAAAAGGCCTAATTGAGTATATCTAAATATTTATAGGAACTGAATTTGTATATTTAATAGAAAAGTTTGAAATTATGATTTCTTAACTGGGGCCACAAGTAACACGAGCACAATCGCGCAATTAACTGATTTTTTTTTTTATTCATTTAAATATTTTATGCAAATTTACAAAAAGGAGTTTGGAACGTTTAAACACTAAAAAAAAAAAAAAAAGTTATATTGAACAGATATCGAATATTATTACACATTTACTCTTGATTTGAATGGCTAAATATGTAAATGCTTGAATTGACCTTATTTTGAGGAGCTTTTAAATATTTGTTTAAAACGAAACTATGGTGCGATTTTATATATTTTTTTAACTTTAATAAGATTTTCTAAGTAACATATTTATAATTGAGGTAAAAGAAAAAACAATACAGTATTTAGGCTAATACGTCACAGCTGCAATTTGTCTAAAAGATTTCAATAAAGCTCAATTAAGTGTCACTAAATTGCCACTTAACAGCTACACAATTCAAATAAGCTTTTTTTTTTTTTTTTATGTTTATCAAGGCATAATTGTTGATAAAGATCTTGTTGGTTGGAAGGTGCAGGTGTTCCTAATGAACTGTCCAACGAGTGGATTATTTTTATTTGACCCTCTTTCTGTGTATAGTTCATAAACAAATATGTTGTAACCTTACACATGCTAATGAAAACACACATTTATTTACTCTCACGGTTGATGAAAAATGCAAATGAAGCTCCACTTATAAGTGCCCCACAATAAAAAGAGAATTTGCCCATTTTTCCAACTAGAAGGAGCTTTTTTTTTTTTTTTTTTACGTTTAACAAGGCAGAATTGTTGATTGACATGATGTTGTCTCATGGCTGGTGCAGGTGTACCTAATGAACAAGTGTATTCTGTGTCGTTCCTTTAACGCACACGTCGTTATTAATAGCTTCCATAAATATGTAAACCACCAACACACAGCTTGAGCAAATATGCAAATATGCAAATGACACTCCACTGAGTCCTGCACTCATACGTCAGTGAAATCGTGCATTATGCACTCAAAGTGTCCCACAATTATTTAAATTAAAAAAAAATCTCTTAAACTCATAAATGACATCTAATCAGACAAGATTGCATTTTGCGAGTCATCCCTCTAGCGAACTGGCCGCAGCAGCGCAGCCGACCACCGAGCCACCAATCCCGGCACTCGGAAAGCTCCGCCTGCATGGCCGCTCCGCTCCTCTCCTCATGCCGGGGAGAGCGAGCGAGCGAGCCCGGCCGGCCTCTATATATACACGCACGCACACACACGCACACAAGGCCCCGTTGGATCAGCCTCCTCCTTTTAATTGATTTTCCCATAATTAACTCAGTGTGTCCATCGATTTCCCCTCAATGTGGACGTCGTGTTATTGTGGACACCAGCAGCAGCAGCAGCAGCAGCAGCAGCACGACTACAACAACTATGAGGCAATATCGACCACGCGGTGCACTCATCACGCGAGAAGAGGATGAGTGCAAAATATCGCGCACCTGCACTATCACGTGGCAGGTAATAAAGTGGGGAGGGGATTTACAGGTGCTCGCGTGACATGCATATTCCAAGTCGGCTACTATATGAATCAATAACACAGGGAAAAAAAAAAACAAGCATGCGCGTGGAAGTGCACCTGGAGTAAAAGGTGCATTCACATATAAAAGGAGACGTCTATCCCACGCCCCCACCTGCCAATTGTTTTGTTGTTGTTGCACTTTTTAAACATTAAAAAAAAAGGAGCATTTACCAGTGCTTCCATCGGCGAAGGTCTCCATCCACGTAGCCACGCGAGCAAGCTTGTCTGGACAACAACAGTGGAGAGGATGATGGGGTACATGGGGAGGCAGCAGAGGTGGCGGGTGGGTGGTTGGGGAGGGGGGGGGGGGTCTTGATGCGGCTGGGATAGGGGGCTCAGCAATAAAGCGAGAGGGGGGTGTATAAAGGAGGGGGGGCAAGTAGTAACTCCCCATCCTTTTATAACCCCCCCCCCCCCCCCACTACCTCCTCTCCTTCCATTCTTTCCCCATCCCTCATCCTCAACGTGGATCTCGTTCAGCGGTTGCCATGGTGACCTGGTGGCTGTGGTGCTGAGGAGGAGAAAAGAGAAAGGAGACGACAGGAGAGTGAGAGGAAAGGTAGAATGAGAGGGGGGGGGTACACATGAGAAAAGGTGTTTAACTTTGACCTTCTGAGTGTTTGTGACGTCACAGAACCAGCGAGAATCTTTGCTTCCTGCCACGTGAGCTCCTGTTTTGAATTACAGGCCTTCGATTGTATAGCCAATGTAGGCGGTCGCCTCGTTGGCGACCCCTTGAGCACGCAGATGGAATTACACATGAGAAAGGAATGAAGAGACATACTTGGCGTCAAAATCACAACAACAAAAAGACGTTTTTTTGGGGGGGGTGTTGTTTGTTTTTTAATTTGTGTGGTGGTTGTTCTGGTACAAGCAGTCTAAAGGCACGGAATGTGTTTGTTTGTTTGTTTGTTTTTTAGATACAGGAAGTCCTCGAGTTAAGGCGCACTCGACGTAAGGCGTTTCGACTTTTTGGTTACGCCCGGTCCGCCATTTTGGCTCCACGTCCAGTGTTTTCCTCTCGTCCGCTATTTAGCCCTTAGCTAGTGCTAGTCCACCTCTAAGCAGTTATGGTAAGTACAGCATCTTATTTTTTCTATTTTAATGTATTATAGATTTTTTTTAAAAATGCAAATTATTTTGAGGTAAATATTAACTTTAATTCGGGTTACATGTTAGAGTAGGAACGTAACTCTGACGTAACTCCAGGACTCCCAGGTACTTTTACAGACACCAGCCATATCAATGTTGCCATACAGTGTCAAGTATCAACAACTAATAAATCAAGAAGGGGAGAACAATGCTCATTAAAAACATAAAATAAATTGCATTGTTAAAAGGGCAGAATTATCTAAATCTCCAAAACAAAGCAATTTTGTTTCCAGAAATTTGTTTTTGCAAAGTCCCAAGCACCCTTAGGGAGGTCGACTAATGAAGTCATTACAGGCTGTCGTCCTGGACACGGTTACATGACATTCCATCTGTCCAACATGACATTTTTTCAACGGTGCGGGTCAATAAGCAGCAGCAGCTTGGGACGCCATCAGCGAGAAGTGCCGTATAGCCTGCAGGTTATACAAACAATAACACGGGTCCCGGTGGGGCCCGATAGTGTCTATCAGCTTTAGATGACACGTTTCAATAGCGCGCTGATTTGGACGCCGCGAGATGGCAGGCGTCTCCATCCAATCAAGGAGGTGAGAGCAACACCTGCGGACAGCGGAATCAAGTGGAAGGCCGGCCACCGCTCGGCCCGGCGCCGTTCGAGCTTTTTTGTGGCGTCATGCCATTTGCACGCACCGCAACACCTCGGATGGTGTTTTAGGCCAACAAAGTCAAGTGTGTGTATGTAATAGAAATGTTTCACATCATGCACTCACGATTGTTCCCTATGTGATTTCATTTTGACGAGAGCTCCATAGCAACGGCTCCTCAAACCCCCTCTGGGAACCTTGACCTGGATGGAGATGGGCCAGGCAGGTGCACTGACCTACATTTACTACACATTATGGCAATTCTACTCAGAGAGGGGGGTAGGAAAGAGAAGTGGCAGTAAAACAGGCCAAAAATTCCAGATGTGCAGGAATGAAGAAAAGTAAGAGACTAGTTGAGTACTAGGTGTCATGTATACAGTTTGTATGACCATTAATTATAATATCTCAAGGCCCACAGTTCTCAAATATCAAGCTGGGTATCGATTGAAATTTCCTCAATCGATTCAATTTCAATTCACAAGAGTTCAGTTAGATTTTTTTTCTGATTCGATTTGTTTCACTTCAGTTCAATCCGATATTGTTTCATTATGGAGCATCAATTCTTCTTAAATATCAAGTACATGATAAAAACTCCACAAACAAATTCCAAATCAAATTTTGCAGAGGCGGTAACTGGTTAAATGATTCATTTATTAATGAAAATAAGATGTTATAAATCAATTTAGTGTTAAACAAACATTGCCAAGCATGGATGAGATGAAAATGTTTTCATAATTCTAACTCACTAATTGTGTATATATATATATATATATATATATATATATATATATAATAAAAAAAGATTCTCAATTGTTATAAAGTGCAATAAGTCAGTTCTTTCATAAATGTAAGAAAATAACTAATTCACATGAACAGTAAATTTTAACAAAACAGTTACCAAAAAAAACCCAGCTTAAATTCTATTTTTATGTGTTAATTTATCTGAAAAAAAAAAGATTAAAATAGTCGATTCATGTTTTTATGAATCAATATGCTTGAAATGGAAAATCAATTATTTTATTTATTTATTTATTTTTTTTACCTAGCCCTATAAAGATCCTCAACAATGCACAACTTAAAAAAAAAAAAAAAAATGTCAGGGGGAAAAAAAATAAATAATCATGTGAACTATATATAAAAAGGTCTGGGAGGGTTGAACTCAGTACAAGACGGCTCCACATAGGCGGCCCCGATTCTCCGACAAGCGTGCGACGGGGGGGTCACGCGAGAGGGAGACGTTATTCCGAGAAAGGGAACATGACAGAGCGTCTGGATATAGTGATGCGGACTCTTCCCAGACATTCGTTCGCTCTCCAGAAGGGCGAATCGCAGACTTTTAAGAAGCGGCGCCGTGCAGAGTGAGACTTTGAAATGGTTACGTTTGCCCAAGGCAGGCTTGGGGCACTTTTGGCTGGCCATCAAAAAAGAAGGAAAAAAAGACAAAAATAAATAAAGATGAAATCACAAGAATTTTGAGATAATACTTTGAACAGTTCTACCAGGTATTTTCCCTGAGGTTTGGTTTCCCCTTTAACATCGAGTCCACATTCAAAAACAACCTATTAGATTTCATGACGCCCTTTTTGGTAATGTTGGGTGTGCATTCATTATTATTTTTTTTAACTATATGAGTCAACATGACACTATCAGAAGCCCCACAATCATGTTTGTTCCATATCTTTCATTAACCAGAAACCAGAAAGTAGCTAGCTAACTCGTGGACAAACAAACCCAAATGCAAATTTCTGAGTTGTTTTTACATTTAGAGTTCATAGTGGTTTGTGCTATACTTTGTGGTATTGTAGTTTTTAATGATCATTATGGCATTACTAAAACAAAATGGTGGTCCAAGACTGTTAAATATTATTCGACAAGGACAAAGGAAACTTTTCTATTAGTTATAGTGGTTTATCTTCTAAATAGAAAAACACGGGTTGATTTCCTTTTTTTTTTTTTTAGTGCCGTTTAATTTTCACCAGGCATGTTTTGGCCCTTTTAAAATTCACACTAATGGTCAGATGAAGGGGAACTAATATGCTTGAGAAACAAGTCAATATGTGGAGGAACTCAGTGTATGCATGCATTAGCAAGTGCCTCAACATATATATTTTTTTATGTATGATATTTTTAATTGCTGTATTGTACAAAAGCACAATATTGTTTTTTTTGTTTTGTTTTTTTACAATATTGTGACCTTTTTGTATCGCCAACCTACAATATCGTGATAATTATTGCATCGTGACCATATCGTGATGTTTGGATATCGTTAACATCCCGAGTATGTTGTATAAGTGATCATTTGAAAAAGTGAACATTGGCAGAGGTTTATCAAATATGCATATTTTTAGGGATTTAAATAAACAGAACACTCATATTTTGGGCAACCACACCTTTATTCATTTTACCAATAACCACCCATAATATATTAGTTGCCTAATATATTTTAAACACAAAACTAAATTGACATTTTTAAAGAAATATACTTTTACATTTTTTAAACAATTACAAAAAAAGAACAAAAAAGAAAAATCTCGTCAGGGCCTACAGAGTCCAGCCCTTGAGCCCCGACCAGTCTTCTTGTGTCAGTCTAGTGGTTTGTGTGCGAGAGCGGGGCGGGGGGGGCCTTATTGATCGTCGTCTCCAAGTGAAAGTCCGGGCATTAGTTCCAGCAGGATGACCACCAGACAGCGTTCCGTCAAAGACACACTAGCGGGGGATGATGGCAGTCCGGATGTACGCACTTTGGATTTTCATCTCCCAAAACATCACTCGTATCGAGCGACGACACACCGTCCTGCCTTGTACACGCTTTTACTTGCTGAGAGAAGCCCACGTAGCAGCTCTCTCACACACACGCTGAATTATCATCATCCCGGGCTGCTGTGATGATGACTTGTCCACGGTCGGCTGAAAGCCGCAAGCTAATCACCGATGTCATCTACTGCTGACCAACTGACCACAGCAGAAATCGCAAGCTGCAGGGTTATCTACTCGGGACAATCCGGGATTCGTCTGCTTATCTTAGGAGGGCGCGTTTGTGTCGCCAAAAGTTAAGACGCAAAGATGACTTTTTCCCACTTCACACATATTACAGCAAGGGGACCAAATTCTGGAGGCGTGCAGCAAGGTGGAGATTTTGTATGATAAACGCTAAGGATGAGCTTCTGTAGTGTTAATAAGCAACAAAAAAAAAAAAAGCCTCATCCCTGCTTCCCTTTCCAAAAAAAACTTACGGTAAGAAAAACTATCTACACTGAGACTGTGGGCAACACAAACAAACGCAGAGTCAAGTTTGACATTGCAAGGTCCTGAGTTAAAGATAAGATCAAAGTATTTTTCTCCCTAATGCCAGAGTAGTTTTTCCAATTTCAAATATATTATGGGCATGAGACAAATTTAATCCAAAAAGAGACTGTGGGCAGTACAAATATATAATACTATTGTGACAAGAATTAAGGGCACTGTTATCCACAGACGCAAAGTCCACTCTGGCCACTTTGGGTTTCAACTTCAAAAGTAACATAGAGAAAAGTTTTTTTTTTTGTTTTTTTTTCTCCTTTCCCCTGAGGAGATTGTGGGCAACATGAAATTAAAGTGCTGCAGCAAAGTGCCGAGACTGGAATTTGACAGTAGAGCCTCCAGAGTTAAGAGCAAGGAGCTCCAAAAGTTACAAATCACAAATCTTTTTTTCTTCCACTCGCCTGTTTTTTCACTTAAAGAATTTCAGTAGGGAGACAAACAATCTGAAAGGAGACTATGGGCAGCACAAAAATAAAGTGCTGGAGCAAAGTGCGACTGTGGAATATTAAACTGCACCAACCCTACTTAAGGACAAGCAGTAACTTTTTCTCCACTTTGGTTTTAAATGTGACGTGCAAGTAGACCGAGGGCACTCCAGCAAAATGGAGACTGTGGGCTATAATCCTATAATGTCTCGAGCTAAGAGTAATGGTCTCTAAGAACTAAGGGCAAAAGATTGGTTTTCCTTCTACTCGTCTCGGTTTTCTACTCTGAAAACATTGTCGCAGGGAGACCATTTTAATCCAAAAAGGAGAGATTATGGGCAGCACAGAAACAGCGCAATACTGTCACGTGTTATACTGCAGTGACCAGAAACAAAAGTTATCAAAGGCTAGGGCCTAAAGAGTGAAATTTAAAACGGAGACAAGTACGAGAAATGAAAATGATTGCAATTAAAAAGAACAAATGTTATCCGAACGGAGACTGTGGGCGAAAATGAAAGTGCTGCCCCAAAGTGAGGTTCTCCAAAGGCACAAACATATATATTAATTTGTCACACAATTGTTAACAGAAAGTTGGCTCTCTCTTATAAATTAATTTCACGCTATTGGCAGGCATTTGAAAAAAAAAAAAAAAAAAAAAAACACGCGTGAAAGCCCAACTGAATTTGATTCCGTTCTGACTCGCTTACCACCGTGTATCTTTTTGTTGGTCCTGCTCTGCCTCTTTTTCATTCTGATCTCCTAAACGGTAGCACCTGGATGTGAATTCAAAAAGGAAAAATCAGAAGCATCCGTTGTCTCAACTAAAAATTCAAGGTTCAAGGCTTACCATAAACGAGGGGCGATTGCTGCCATCTAGTGGCCGCTAGAGGTATTACGCGAAAGAAAAAAACTGCCACCTTGCATCATGTTAATGTGGTATCATAGAGAGAAGAAAAAAAACAAAAAACAAAAAAAAAAAAAAGGATCCACCTACATCGCCCGCTGATGGTCTTTGTGGCCCGCAGTTGGCGCCGCTGCCGCCCTGGCGGCCCACAGCAGCCGGCAGCCTTCCTCGTAGTCGTCCTGGTCCACGCTGATGAGCAGCCGCACGCCCTCCGAGCCGGCCGCCAGCCTCAGCGAGTCGGTGATGAAGACCCCCTTGAGGGCCTCCAGGAGCGCCCCGCTCAGGTAGTCCAGCCAGAAGGCCTCCAGGTTGTCCAGCTCGGTGAACTTGATGTCGCACACGATGGCGCCCAGGTCGCGGGCGCGCAGCAGCGAGTCGGCCTGCGCGAAGAGCTCGAACTGGCGCTCCAGAGGCTGCCGCTTGTCCGAGCGCACGCCGTCGCGCAGCGCCGAGTCGTGCTCCAGGTACTCGGCCCGCACCCGCAGGCGGATGTCTGAGAGCGGGAGATGGTGGTGGTAGGGATGGGAAGAAGAGGAAGAGAGAGAGAAAAAAAAAAGAAGGGGAGTAGAGTCAAAACAAGAGGGAAGAGAAGGCGGGACAGCAGTCAAATCTCATACTGAAGGCGGTTTTACACTGCATGGTACCAACTTGGCTCTTCTCAGAATTAAATCGCTTTTCCCACTTAAAGGATTCTAGAAATAAATACAACACACTGAACACATCACACCGGTCTCAACTAGAACAAAGTTATTATAGTTAAAATATAAATAAATAAAAACTAAAAAGAAGCTGTAGAAATACCCAAAACTAAAATTGAAAAAAAGGTTTTTGGATTTTTGAAAAATGTATATTTATCAATTTTAGGACAAATTTTTATTAAATATTGCACTCCACAAATACTGAATAATAAGATAGAGCGAGCTAGCCAGCCAGCGCTAGCTAGATAAAAACTAATGTTAAACATAAATCAAAGCATTTTCAAAATAGTAAAAGCTAACAAACACTTTTTGCAATCTTTTGGGGCTACAGGAAAAAAAAAAAAAAAATCAAAATTTTTTGATATACAGTGTTCCTTCGTTTTCCGCTGGGGTTAGGTTCCAAAAAATACCCGCAATAAATGAAATCCGCGAAGTAGTTAGCTTTATGTTTTACAACTCTTATAAATGTTTTAAGGCTCTAAAATCCCCGACCGCACAATTTATACACTTTTCTCATTGAGGCATTTACATGTTCTCACATTTCTCTCGTTCAAACTTTGACAATGTTCAAACCTTCAGAAATTTTATAAAATGGGTATATTACTGTAAAAAAAATATGCTAAATTGCACTTAAAAAAAAAAATCTGCGAGACCGCGAAAAGTGAACCGTGTTATAGCGAGGGAAGACTGTAGAGATAACCAACATATTGAACCGATGAGCGACCAGCGATGGTTTACCTCATCCACATGGAAGCTCGTCTGACAAGAGAAATTGCCCGTGATTTTGAAAGTGGGAAAAGTGTCAATCGCGAGAGCAGCGCCAAGTGGATAGCACGCGGTGGGAAATGGACGCCTTAATTGATGAATCACACAAACACCAATCACATAAAAAGGGACTGAAAGAGCAGTTTCTCCAAAAAAAAAAAAAAAAAAAGGGGGCGCTTGTGACCGAGTAAGCGGAACACTAACTGGACTGGAACGTACACACATTGTCATTCTTGATTGAGCTTTTGCTAAAAGCAGCACAAATGGTTGCCAAGAACCAAAAAAAGAAAGAAAAAAAAAAAAGGTGGAGTCAGGTAGAGCAAAGTGGCCGTTTTAGTGAACTGGGAATGATAAATACTGCTGCCATGGAAGCGCTTGACTTGGACATTGCGTCAGATGCACACTCAGCAAAATTCTCAGTTGAAGCTTTCGCAGTGTGAGGCTCAGGAATTCCGGGTTTCTTTTTTTTTTTTTTTTTTTTTTGGGATCCAGCTCAAGTGTTAAGATGTGAATCTGCTCTGAACAGGATGGCGGCCATGCAACAGCACAGCGAGGAAGATCAGTGGATACGTACTTTACTGAGCACGAGTGCCGCGGAGGCAGGGAGGGGGAAGAAAGAGAAAGAGAAAGAGAGAGAGCGAGAGAGCGAGAGAGCGAGGTTAATCCTCCTCCTGCTAATGAATGTTCAAGATCAACACGGAGTTTGTCAATTTGTCCGCACAAGACTCCACGGGGGCAACGTTTGCAAAAATGCCAACATTAGAAAGTCAAATGTCAAATTAAAACGTCGATTCTGGCATCTCTTAACATTTGCAAAAGAGCAATGCGTTTTAACGAGGGCTGTAATTAGACGGACGAAAAAACAATTCGGTGTGGTCACAGTGGAATCGATCGGAATGAGGGCGGGATAGTCGATAAAAACACCTGACAGGGATTTGGCATCGAGATCCATTCCGTTACATATATCATTGCAATATGATCTGGTGAAAGTTTTGTTTTTTTTTGACACAGACTGCTGAGACAAGTAGCAACAAATGTTAAAAGCTACCTGAAAGATCCCTTGTAAATGAGTGGTTACACAAAATGAACGTTCACAGGCCAAATGGTTAGAAAAATAATAAGTGATTTACCGTTAACTGCCAGGCCTAACGATTTAGGAAGAGCGTGAAGACCTGGACAAAAATGGTGTTAGGACAAGAATAAGAGTGCACCAATTGAACACACCACAGAAGACAGAACATCATGAAGACGTAAGAGATGCGTTTTGAGGTCAACACTAAATTGTGAACTACAGTTGAACCCTGAAAGTTCAACACGATACACTGGCAGGATGCTCAAGACCATTTTCGTCATTTGGAAACCTCAGCGCCGTTCCAACCAAATCAGCGCCATTAGCTTGTTGTAAGGTGCTCAAAACAAAACTTAATTCTGTCCTTTTCAACTTCAAAATGGAAGTACCCATTTATGAGGAGTCGCTTGGCCTGTGGTCAAATTAATCGATCCTCGTTTCTGCTCAACGACTGACCAAGACAGCCGAGAGACAAAAAAAAAAAAAAAAGAAAAAAAAAAAGAGAACTCTGCACCGTCTTTAGCGCAGTTTTGAGCATAGAGAGTTCTGTCTCCCTGATTGTGTGAGGACACACTTTTGTTGGTCTGTTTCGAACTGCGAACACAGAAAGGAGAGAAAGACAGAGACAAGTGGGTTGAACACGTGTCCACCGGCTGGTTCGCTAACACAATAAGCAGGCATTTAACAGTACTGGATGGCATTAGCTGATGCGGGTCTCCCCGAGTGACGGCTTAACTCGAGCGGATGGCACAAACCGAACCTTGAATCGACCACTGACGTAACACCAATCAGGATTTTAGGTAGTCAATGTGGTTAACAAGAACACTCCAGTTCTATTCTTCAAATTATAACTACTAGCGTAAAGGATTCACGGTTTCATCGACAATCTGACATTACAATACTTACGCCCATCAATAACTGCATTCAAATTGACCCGATCCTAACGGCGGAATTTTCCATTGATTGTTATCGGTTGCAAAACACATTTCAAATGACATTTTAATGGCAGACTGCAGACGTGTTTCTCGGTTTCCTTGAGCAAAAGAGTTCGGGAAATGAGCGTCTATGTTATGACACACAGGCATCCACTTCTCGTGTTGTCCTCGTTTACCTTCGGCGTGGGCCCACACTTGAGCCATACGCATGGACTGTCCCGATATTTGTTTTTGTTTTGTTCCTCCCTGAGTCCATCATCCTATTGAGCCACAATCCTGAGCCAACCTGCTGAAATCAAACGCGCAGTCAGGACAGCAGCAGTAGCAACATGTTCACAGTCACAGGAGCATCGCTCGCGCCCTGGGAAAAAGGGCGGGCACCAAAAACCAGCGGGCTTTTGTCATACCAAGGATATCGAGATGGGAAATGGCGGAAATTGACAAAGCAAACTTGCCACTTGGGTTCAAGTCTGTGAGGTTAACAAGAAGTTAAGTTCTCTGGCAATAGAGCAGCAGGAAAGAATGTTGATCACACCATCCAGTGCGCCTTTATTTTTCCTTGAAAATATTCGGGCTATTGCAGCTGGCTTGTGTGCAAATGAAGCGGAAGGAAAGTTGCTTCGGGTTGGGAATAAAAAGTCGGAAGTTGTGTTACATGGAAGAGTTTTTTTGGTTTTTTTTCTTTTGCAATTTCCTATGACAAATTATAGAGTAGGGTACATGCAAAAAGATGATCTGGCCCTGCCTCTTGCAGGCACATGCGGTTACACAACCAATCCAATAGGCCCCGCCCCCAATATGAACTAAACACGAACCCAACAATGTGAAAATACTGTTGTGCGAGTTACGAGTCTCTCACATTTTAACACATCTTTACTAGGAATGGGTCTAAAATATCTATATTCATTTTTATAGCCTAATATTGATTCATAAAATCATGAATCGATACTTTTAATATGGATTATCATTGTAGCACCGCAACACATTTGAGTGTTTGAGACATATTTAATTTGCAAAAGTTGCACTTCTAGTGCAAAGAGTTCAACTGTCACATAACAATACTGTGGAAAAGGCCCCAAGGTTTTACTTCAGGCTCTAAACCTGGTGTTTTTGTCAACACCAGACTAGAATGAGAATGGAATGTGTTTCCATCTGTGACAGAGACCCGAACTTCTTTGCCATTTGCAAACGTCAAAATTTTGCTGGAAGAGTCGCACCCAAAGGAACATTCAAATGATGCCTTCATTTGAATGTTAAATCATAGTGTGCATCACATCCAACCGCCAACGTGGTTTGGACAAAACCCCAAAGAGAGTTAGTAAGAATTCCTGTCCTAAAGAATTATTGTGTTTTGAAGTTTAAAAAAAAAAAAAAAACCTTAGTATGCAAAGGTTTAAATGTGTTTGATTGATGGCAGCAGCAAAGCAAAGGTTGGGCATGGATAAAGCAAAGAAGCAGAGAATCGTTTTGTCTCTGAGAAAACGTGTGAAATGACATGGGGAGGGAAGCGGTGATCATCTGTGATTAGGGAAGGAACATGTTGTCCTTTATAAATAAAGATGACTTGACTTGACTTACTGCATGATGCTTTGTGAGCCGGTGCCGGTGGCGACTGTGGCAAAACCGGCCTGGTCTTCTTGCGCTTGCGACTCCAGCCGTGTCCTCTCCTCCTTCTCCTCTGCACGGCTGCGTCGGGCACTGTCGGGTCAGACCCTGCCACAGGAAGCACAAAATTCATTCAGGTGAGGACAAAGGTATTGGGACACCCAGCCATTAAATCTAAAGAAAGTGAAAATGCATATTCTGTATGTACTAACTATACTATATTGATTAGCTGTCATAATATGAATACCTCAAAGATCATACGCAGATGTTTTTAAATAGGTATTGCCAGTACTTTACTGTATAAAGGCTGATATATGATCACTCATCAGCAAGTTCTGCATAAGCCAGATAACGATCATGTTATGTTGGAAGAGGGAAACCTTCAAAACCTGCAGGACTCCGGCCCCCGAGGACCAAGTTTGCTTTATTGTTTGCGTCGACCATTCAAAGTATATCATCTTCAAAATGGGATTTTGCATTCATTTCGTTGTTGATGGTTCTGACATGATACATGACAAGAGAAAATAATCATATTCTTAGCATATTAAAACGTACATAAATCGCACTTCTCGCAGGCTTACTCGCACAACCGTGGGCCACACTGTGTGATTTGCGCCGTAGAGACAGTAAACAGCAGAGAAATCAACACATCCAAGTTAAGGCAGCTCGCCTTAGAGAGTAGCAACACAAGATGGCCGCCAGTGGCTTGACTTCTTACTATGGTGAGTAAAGCAGCATTGTTAGACCATACATACAAGTATTGCTGTATGATCGTCTTTGTATGTATAGCTGCTCCATGTGTTTAAAGTAACAGTTGCCGTCATGTCTATGCCAATTTTGATTGGTCCATTGAAGGCGATCATACCTGAAGCCGTCATACCTGTTCTCACTTGCTGTGTGTAGGAAGGAGGAGGTATTTCAACTAGTCTATAGGAGGGCATCCTCTGGCCAGAAGTGCACGACAACTTTCTGTGTTCTACCCTGCATCGCTTGTCAGTTCTTTCTGGAGACACTGCAATGGCATACGCATACATGGTGATTATTCATCATAACAGACATACAGTAAATAACCTCCCTCAAATAAATTTACCCAACCAGGAAAAAGAAAACAAAACAAAAAAAAATGAAATGAAAAACAGTGTAATGCTCTATACTAGCACTTCATAGTTCTCAGTGTTTGTACATGTTTTCAGAATTTATCTTCAAACAAGTTACTCTCTGGCCTATAAACTATTAATATAGGCAATCCTGAAAAAAATAGATGGGGTCTACATGAATTACTTTCATTTCTTGGCTTTTTGTGGCAGGGCCTAGTCCCTTTCCTGACTGTATTTGTGGTGTCGCTTCTGGACATCAGGACTCACCCGTTCTTCTCCTCTTGTGAGACACGAGAGGCAGCAAGTCATGTCGGGTCAGGACTCTGAGGAGCTGCAGAAGCGGCTCCAGGTTGCCTTCGCCGATGTACCCTCGCCTCTCCAGCTCCAGCAGCAACTCCAGCCCATTCCGGGGCTTGATCCAGGCCACCGTTGGCTGCTGGGAGCCCCGCGACTGCGAGCGTCTCCAAGCTGCCAGGAGCTTGGGACTCGGGGCCTCGCCGGGGTTGAGCGGGTTGTCTTCTTCAGGCTTCACAGCCCAGACGGCGGGGTCCAAGGGGTGAACGTAGGTGCAGATTTCACTCAGGAGGAAAGAGAGCACGTCGACGTCGGCGTCAGTCAGATGAGCGCCGACGACTTTGAAGACCTCGTGGAGGGACAGCAACCCGTAAAAGTTGAGGCACTCGGTTTCATCCCAGACAAGCGAGTCCCTCAGTGGAGAGCTGGCCATGGCGATGTCATCCAGCCCCTTTTAGATCTTACTACCTGTGTCATGACAAAGAAGGGGGGTGCAAATACAGTACATGGGTCATTTTCATACACAGTATTAAGAGTGTAGAATGGATGGCGAGGCTAACGCAACCTGCTCTGTGCTAGCTAACCAGCCATATGCTAGTGTTCTAGTGAGTAAAGAGCTTGTATTTACTGACAAAGACCGCCATTTTGACTTGAATTGTCCATAATGGTAAAAGACATTCATCGCTTTTGGTATTTTCAATATTCTTAAGACCCCTGGCACTTTTGTTTGTTTGTTTGTTTGTTTGTTTGTTTGTGTTCTGCATGCCATGTTCCCGCTCTTGATTTCAATTTATCCAAAAAAGAATTGTAGGAGAGAGGAGGGGGGTATACATTGACTTCTTGTACATGAAATAAAACTGCACAGTGAGGAGGGGGGTGTAATTCTCTTGAATTTCATTGTGAAAATTAATTAATGGAGTTTATAGTAAATACCTAAAGTCCAGTAATGTCGAATTTGTTCGTCGTCACGCTTTAAACAGGTGTCTTAATAAGATAGCAAAATTAACAAGATAATTGTGTTCTAGCGTTCCCATTATATTAAATTAAATTCACCTTTCCAACATATCTACCTGTAGAGAAGAGAGGAATTCCAGCGTTCACAATTGACAACAAACCTGCGAGGGCAAAAACAAACAATACAAGTCTTTATTAATCAGCGGACGTCTACTTACTACTACACAAGAAATAACTAGTAACATTTATTGAGTGTATACATTGTACTTACAAAGGCGTCGCGCTACATAACTAGAGGTCTTCAAGACAAGATTCTACAGGCGACAATTTGCCTCATGAAGCGATATAAATTCAGCTGCGTTAGGTTGAGAAGGTGACAGCTAAACCCGGAAAGACAGCGAAGCAAAACAACTCACCTCCCTCCTTATATAGAGACAGCCGGACAACTTCCTTACGTTGAGAAACTGACCAATCACAGCTCGAGTTCTGCTCAGACATCGCATTTCAATAACTGGTTTGGTGTCAGATTTTTTTCCCCAATTGTCCAACAGATAAAACAGGAAGAAGGACCAACAACTGATCTCGGGTCAGTGCTTGAAATGTTTGGTATATCTGCTCTGGTGTCAGATTTATTGAGTCTTGTCCGAGCAATAAAGCAGAGGGAACGACACAAGGCTGATCTCAGATCAGTTTTGTGATACGTTGTTTCAGATAAGAATGCCACATCTTACCCCGCTGGTCTGGTGTCAGTTCTTATTTTTACAGTTTCATTGCAGTAAAGAGGAAGTACCCCACACAAGCTGATCTCAGATCTGCTGTGTGGGGGCCGGTTTGTGCGGTTTACTAACGCGATCGTGGGAGGAAAAAAATGACGTCACTTCCGTCAACACCCGGAGGCAACACGGATTTTCTTCGACTGTGAGTTTTATGGAACAATTACTCATCTAAAGCACCTTTTTATCATTTTGATAGGTGAAACCGAAGCTAAACTGACGTGTGTCGTGCTGCTCGGCAATCGGCGAATTTACAACAAAGACTAAGAAGCGACTGGGAGCAAATTAGTCGTTAGCTAGTCGTTGTGATTGTGTCGCCGTTTTTAAAGTTGTTTTGTGACGTGTCCTGCCTCGCAGTTGGTTGACTCAAGTTTGCCAGCGGAGAAACAACACAATGTTTCCACTGTTGGTTAATTTCAAACACTTTAAATGACCTATTATTAGCATCACCGTCTGTGTAAAGTCACGTTTTTGAATGAAGCAAGTCTTGTCTAATGTCTTACTGCTTTCTCTTCTTAGGGTTAAAGAAGCTTTAGTAGATGCAAGTTCCAAAGGGCGAGAACTGCCAGGTTGACATGGAGAGCAAAGCTGGAGACGTCTTCGGTGCTGAGGATGCTCATCCGACAGGCACGGCTGGTGCACCTGGGATCCTTGCCAAGTAAGACATTGATCACCAGGCGTGCACATAACAATTAAAAAGTCAATTTTCCACATGATGTGCCCCACCCCCAGGCTGGGACTCCCCAAAGGCTTTTCGGCCAGCGTGGCCAAAGAGTGGCTGGACCGGCGGCGGGTGTCCATCCGGCCGTGGGCCAGTTTTGCAGACCAGCGCAAGTTCTCCAAGCCGCGCAACTTTGGCGAGATGTGCCAGCGCGTGGTGAAGAACGTGGACACGTACAACAGCAACTACACCTTCATCTTCCTTGGACTCATCCTTTACTGCATGTAAGCGCGGTTACAATTATTGCATGACTGCCACACGTTCATCCAAAAAGACAACCCCTAGAGTGCCAGCCAAATTCGAGCATTTTCACACATCTTTCAAGGCAGACTTATTGTTGCGTTATGACTACATAAACATGGTGGATACCATATGAAAGATTGGATTCCATTCTCTCATTAGAAAAAAAAAAAAGTATGATTCTACCTTATTCCGTTCTTTAGTCATCAACATTTGAAAATAGGTGGTTTAGGTGACACCAAGACAAAACAAAGAGAAAACAACTTTTTTTTTTGTGAAAAGATACATTTTCTGCACAACAGTCACTTTGACCCGAATATTTTTTGTTTAGTGGCGCTCTGAGAATTATATTTTAATGGGACAAAGGCTTTGATCATTCACGTCATCCTTGAAAAACGTTCCATTTCATCACATTCCGTCATGTTTCATTGTAATTTCATACACCGGCAGCCCGTTGAAAAGAGATACAATTTTTTTTTTCTTCTCACTCACGAAACCAGAGCTACCCAAGATATTGCACTGCCCATTGAGAAAAACAAACAAAACAAAAAAAAACCTGTCTGACGTCAATTAACGTTAATGGCAGTACTCGTTTGGATTTCCGTTAACGTCAATTGACGTTAACGGCAGGGAAAGAGTTAATTCTATTGTGTGACAATAAATATCAGGACTGTTTTCATCTGTCTTCAGAATCAGCTCTCCTATGTTACTGATAGCGTTGGCCGTCTTCGTCGGTGCCTTCTACATCATTCACCTTAAATCGCTGGAGTCCAAACTGGTGATCCTTGGTAAGTATCAAAGCCTGACTCATTAACCCGGCTGATATTAGCTCTTTAAAAATCAATCTTTTGTTTTTAATCTGCGCTATTGTTTGTTTTTCAGGCAAGGAGCTGACTGTCCCGCATCAGATGAGTCTGGCTGGAGGAATCTCCTTACCCGTCTTCTGGTTGGCTGGAGCCGGAGCTGCCGTCTTTTGGGTTCTGGGTAAGTGTGTAATTTTAAACAAATTTTTTTTCCAATGGTAAAATGCCTCTTGTTCCTTGACTAATGTGTACACGAGACAATACAGTCGTCTAAATTATGTGCAGTAATCCCCCCCCCCCGCCGTCAAATGGTGACAGTCCAGACCACCCCCATTAAGTCAAATATGTATACAGAAATGCATATAATACATTGAAAGAGAGCAAGAAGCACAATGGATAACAAAAATATTTCACAAACAGTATAACCCTCAATGTGTTTACAGTAAACCTTACAAACATAATTGATCAAATCACAATAAATAGCAATAATCATGGCCAAAGATGCACATTCTAAGAAATGAACCTCCAGTTGTCACGTTCTGTAGGCGTAAAAAGCAGGATTGAAGAGAATCTGCCATTCAATAATCTTAAGTAAAAAGTAGGCTGAGCTAAAAAAAAAAAAAAAAAAAAGAATTAATATCCACTTGTTTTTTGTTTGTTTTGTTTTTCTCTCCATCAGGAGCGACCTTGTTCGTGATCGGCAGTCACGCCGCATTCCGCGAACTAGAAAATTCCGACATGGAGGAGCTGCTCATGGAGCCCGTGTGATACGCGCGACCTCGCTTGACAACGCGTTGCTGTTACACACACATGATCATAATCATTTTTTTTGCCGCGTTCGAGCACATGAATCATGAAATGCCAAATTTGACTTTTTATACATTGACGTATCATCGCCCGTCATCGGTTTGGATTGATGCAACTCTGAACACTACAAAAAGTGCAATTTAGAAGCTTTGAACATATTGAATCCTATATTGATTCTCCACAATTATGTTATTTGAGCTTTTACAATTCAGTTTCATTTCTGCTATGTTAACTCATATACTGCCAGCCCAGTTAAAATGGATTTTTGACGTCTATATCCGTCAATGGCACTGAATGAGTTAATGTAGTACACATTTCATATATTCATTGGGTCATTTCAGGTTGGTGTTACAAATAAAGTTCAGCAGCAAGAAAGTTTTTTGATGTTTGGTTCATGATGAATTTTTTTGATGTAAAAAAATCAATATTTCAATGGAATTATCTAGTTACCCTCATCACTAGGACTTCACCGTTGCAATGCTGTTATTTAGCCTAAAAGTCTGACTAAGAATGACTTCAAAAACAAATCCTAAGCACAAACGATACAAATGATGTGTTGTGCAGGCCAATTTTGTATTTGCTGCGTCTTTAGTTTTCTCTTTACGCCATCTTAACGGGAAAGGATATTTGCTCTTATCTTCCATCTCTCGCTCTTGTCTCCAAATGTGGCATCAACTACCCCCACCTCCTCCCCCCTTATGACCCGTGCTTCAGAGGACCCCCTCGCTCAGGGTTACCATGGCAATGACCTTGAACTCCCGCCTTTCCCCGTGTGCGTCTCTCACACACACGCACGCGCACGCTGGCTTATTCACTGCGGCAAAGGCGACGATCGATATTCTATTAAATGGAGTGTGGTTGAAGGTGTGGGAGGTGGGAGGGGGGTGAGTGTAGTCGCACTGCAGTGAGATGGGGAGGGGGGGAAAAACAGGGCGACACAAAGCGGGGTACAAGAAATGTTCGGATGTTAAATTTACTCCTGCATGAATCATAATGAGCCTCTCAGCTCATTATGCTAAGAAAGGCCAACAACGTTTGCAGTAACACTAGGGGGCACCACAGCCTACTGCGCTATGACAGATCAGACCGAAAGATTCTAATATACAATTTCTCTTAAAATTGCATATTAATGTAAATTTTCTATTCAAATTTCGACTTCCTGATCATAAACAACCTCCATGAAATCAGCCTGATTTGCATATGCCTAATCTTATTTTGACGTGGTTCACGTGTCAAGATCGTGACCCCTGCACGGTGACGCGCATGCGCAGAAGATCGGCCATCTTGGATCTCCAACTACGGCAACCACACTAGAACAAATACCTTTAAATGTGTGCGCGTTCGTTTAAATTACAACATGGAAAAATAAAACAGATTAACAGCATTTAAAAGTAACTAAGCAATTTTTAATCCTTTAAGATGAAACATTTTACTTTTGACCTCATTACATTATAGTGAGTCTAAAATCACATGAAGAGAAGCAAAAACAAAAAACACTGTAATATGGCTCCAACACAGTATGTGTCAAAATCTACCTTTCGTACAAGACATGGTTGGGTACAAAACTGCTTTTATGTAATTTAAAAAATAAACAAAAACAAACGTGCACATGTCTGTTTTAGTTTGTGTCTGTGAACGTGTTTGGACCTCTGTAGTTAACTAGTTGGCGATCCAAGATGGCCGATCTTCTGCGCATGCGCGTCACCGATCGCGTCTTCACATACCCCAAGTGGTCTAATGGCAGATCACGGTCTATCTTCACATTTTCGAAATCAATAAACCACAGTAACAGTTTGTTTCTTTCACATCTGATTTATTGAGAAGGCACATCAAACTCGGAAATATTGGTTAAAGCGCAGCAAACTTTAACAATTTTATCTAAATACGTGACATCGTTCATGCATTCGATATCAATCAGGCTGATCGGCACTGTACTTTGCAGCATTTTGTACTTTTCTCTTAGCGCACGTGTGACTTTCTCAACGTGTTTTTCCACAGACGCGAGTCCTCTAATTTTCCCCAAATCCAACGGATCCAATTGTTTTTTACCGCGAGTGAAAGCTGCGATTTTCAAGCCCGCCTGACACGAATTCGCAGAATCGGCGGCATCGCACCCGCTACCTGCTAACACCAAGTCGTCAGGTAATAACTTTGACAGAAATCCACTCTGTTTAGTGACGTGCTTATCACTAATTTTCCCTCCCCAGCCATTTGAAATAAACGAGATGCTGCCTTGAGGAGACATTCCCACCAGATATTTCTGAGTGCAGTGTGATTTCTTTGAGGAGCGACACTGCGCGCTGGCCAACGGATCTTTTGGCATCTCCATCAAGATTTCAAAATAATCTATAATACAAACAGTTTTACAAAAATGGTCATTTCTAAACGCTCGTGGTAACGATGTTTCGATCCAATCTCTGTCCGGCCAGAAAACGAAGGACGGAACGACTTTACAATACAAAACATTGATGCAATGTTTGAAATTGTCAAACGCGGTTTTGATACCCACACAGAAAAAAAAAGCCAAGAATTCAAACGAACAATTCAGCCTCACTTTCATCAAGGTCATCAAATATTGCTGGAAAGGGCTGAGGTCAGATTTGCCTTTCAAAAAGCCGCCGATCATATCGAACGTTGTGATCAGCAAAGTGTAAGTCGGAATGCCCGTCAGCATGTTGACTTTCTCGTCGTCGTTCTCCAGGCCTCTCTCGTCAAACGAGGTGTTATCGATCCTGTCCTTCAACAAAGTGTTCTCAATTCTTAACGCGTGGCATTTACTTCCCATTGACTTCATGTACGCTTGACACAATTCTTTATGACATGGCGTGTTCTTCAGACCATTCGTATCTGTCCTCTCTGGCACATCAAGACTGCTGCGTTCAGCCATTTTGGGATCGTCGGCGAACATGCTGCAACTGGCAGATGAAGCGACAGGTTGGCGAGGAGGAGAACGCTCGAAAAGTCCTTCCGCTGCGAGGGATTTTCGTTTTCTCCTTTGGCGTTTGCCATCTTGCCGTCTAGTCAAGTTTTTCAGTTGGGCCTCTTTTCTTTTTCTCACACGAGGTGGCACAACCTTGAAGATGGATGGGATGTAATCTGGCGAAAAGGGGTTGTTGCTCTTGCGACCTGCGGAATGAATAAGAAGGTAGCACAAAACATTAGGCAAGTAATACCTTGCACATGACTTGGTTATAGTTTACAAAGTGATCACTACGATATTATTAACATTTCTATTTCCTATCCGTGTACCAAGCTACATAATGGCGCCCACGCAAGAGTACTCTGTTTCGTGTGCGTTGTAAATAATTGTTTCAAGCTGCTTTGTTGCTAGCTAGCTACGTTAGCACCTGCTTGCATCAGATGTGATCGGGCTGCCAGATCGTATCGGGGTCGCCTGCAGATGACGTCACGCTACAGGATTGTACGGAAATTGTCCGTTTACAATTGTTCAAAATAACAAAATGTATGGACTAAAATTGTAAAAACGTAAATAAACCTATAAAATATAAAAGCATGATACTTTAAGAGTGTGGAAAAAATAGATTGAAGCGCCTTTGCGTTTGCCGGTGACGTCAGTACAGCGGCGCTAACGAAGTTAGCTTCGGTTTGTTTTGTTTTTTTAGTTGTTCACAAATCAATCCCAATAACAAAAAACAAAACAAACAGTCTTAATGATAATAGGAGCACATTAACAATCTAGACCCCTTCAGAGTTTGTAAACAAGGTGACGCAATTTACAGGGCGGGGCTTAGCTGGAGGCAAAAACACCTCAGTGGCGCGTGGTTGGAACGTCGGTTAGCATATTTTCACGAAAAGTTTCCGTCGAAATGGACGCGGAAAACGGCCATTTGAGTGAATATGTGAGTAATCTGACTCCTCACGACCGTAAATGTTACTTTTGAAAAGTTAATGCTGACTGATGGGACGATATTTACTTACGCCCTCACGCACTGGATAGATGATTTAACAAGACTACTCACCGTGCAATGGCCGGACATTTACATTTATCTTATAGAAAAACCAAGCGTTTTTGCTGCCAGTGAACCCCGTGACGTAGGCCGAGAAAGGGTCAATAGAGCGTTTTCACTGACGTCACGTACTCTGCAGTAACCCGGATGCGCGGCCATATTGGCGATATAGACGTCATCACCAGCATCATCATCATCATCATCATCATCAGTAGCAGCAGCACTGAGTCTCTGCTGGGTTTGACTGACACGACCCCTGTAGCGCGATTACCCAGTTCCTTTGTTGATTGAGAAGCACCTCGTTGCTGCCCTGTCATTCCAACAGATGGCACCCAATCTGGGTTATCCTTTTGGTAAAGATCAGACTTTTTACCTGGAATACAAAGGGGAGGAAAAAATTGTTTTTACTCGTAAACTTATCATTACATTACAGACTTTATGATTTGTCACATCAATACATATTTCACTTACCTGACAAGAAGTGTGCCGAACAAATTCGGATGTTATCCAGATTTTTCCCTCGTAGATCCTGGTTGAGCTTTGCCAACCACAGACGTCTCCTTTCCCCCGACAACTTCTGACATTCATCACCCTGTTTTTTTACAACTTTTGGAAGCCGATATTATAACAAATGTTTTTCGCGGCCTGACCTGTTTGTACAACCAAAAACACGGCAATAGTTCACCATTGTCCGCAACGAAGTTCTCTGTTGTGTGTGGTGCGGAGTGTGGACAACGGAGTATCGCCAAGATGGCGACTTCCGGGTTGATGACGCGCCAGATGACGTAACGTGAAAACGCTCAATTGTTACATATGAGACAATTATTTTGTGCATTTATCATTTAATTATTCAATATATTTTTCGGTTATATTCTTAGCTTTACTTACGGTTTTACAATTTCAGTCCGTACATTTTATTTAAATGACATTTTCAATACAGTATTTTCTTTCCAAAGTGTGACGTCAACTGGATCATTTCCAGCCAATCCTGTAGCAGGACGTGTTTGTTAGGCGACCCCCCATACCATCTGGCAGCCCGATCACATCTAGTACCGACACCGGATCGAGTCTTTATCACCGCCATTTCATAATAAATAACGGATTCAGTAACTGACCCACCTGAAATAAAGTGTTCGCTACACAGACGATAAACGCCGCCATGAGAAGGGTCCCACTTCTCTTTCTTGTTCATGGCCCTGTTGATGACTGCTATCCATTGACTCCGCCTCGGTTCTTCTTTTGGTAGCCTGTAGAATGCTCGTCCCTTCTTTTCCCCCCTCTTGTTGCAGCACCCGGGTGCACAGCAGTAGTCGACCATTATCATTCAAAGTGCTGCGTTATTGTTTTGATTTGAAGCTCCGCTAAAATGGCGCTGATGACATATTGACGCGGTGCATTGTGGGAATGGTTACGTCACGTTCAATTCTCGTCTGCATAATGTTACGTCAACGTCAATTTGTGTTCTTTTATAAGAACTTATTTTTGATAAATATTTTATTTTGGAAGAATGTTATTTTTGGTTTTGTTGAAAGAAGTGGAAAAAGCGAAGCAAAAGTTTTTTGTTAAATGTATTTATTATTTTGGCAAAATTTTCCACATACCTAAAGTGTAAATTTATGGGAATTAAGCCTTTTTTGGCCTTCATTAACGAACTCAGGCTTTATTTTCTGTCAATTAGATATTGTACGAATAAAAAAAAAAAAAAAGCAATGACGACTGTTTCTGCTTATGTTGAATGTAACATATTAATTTACTTTGACATGTATTTTTAGTTACCCCCTAGCGTTTCTTGTGTTTTTGTTTTGTTTGAATGGTACTGGTTCGATGTACAGTACGTACCTAATTCTTGATTGTAAATGGAAAGTATTGAAGTAAAAAAACAAAGTCTGCATTATGCTATCAGAACCATCAACAATCAAATGAAAGTAAAGCCGAGCAGGTGAAAAAAAAATGCTATGAAATGTAAAGCTAAACCCTGTTAGTCACAGTTCACACATACTGAGATAATAATGGTTGATGCAAACAATGAAGTTTACTTTTCAGTATCAGTAATAGTACTTTTAATACATAAAATCATCCCACACACACGCACCTAAAAAACATTGCATAATTTTAAGGACCTACATATCCCAATATAGTTTTCCTTTTCCTTACGATTATATGAAATAATAGCAAATTTCTATTCCTGATGGTAAAACGGCCACAAGAGGGCAGTTTCTTTTCCCGTTTGTTTGCCTCCCCCTGGCGGTTGTACTGTTTTGTACTGTTCAAAAAATAAATGTAAAAAAAAATCTAGCAAACTGAATGACCATGCAAAAAAAAAAAAAAAAGATAACTGCATCTTCTCCCAGCCTATCAGCAATCAAGAAATATTGCAGCGTTTTTAATGATATAAATAATAAAGAGCCACAGTCATCGTGAGGTTGTATTAAATGTTTCTAGATGTTTTATTGGTGTTGCTTTCATTTCTTTGACACACATGTTCTTTCTTACGCGCAGACTTTGTTTGGATTCTTTTCACCTGATCTCCTAAAAGCAGCCAGCCAGCCTGAGACACACACACGCACACACATGCGGACCAGGACCGTCATCCTCATCCTCACTCATCATCATCATCGTCGTCATCATAGTGCACACCTACACCAGCGGCGTCCATTTTGAAACGGAACGGGCCAAAAGAACTGGGGGAAAAAAAGGTTGTTTTCTTATGTTTTTTTTTTTTTCCTTCAACATTTCTCATCTTTTATTGTATGGGTGTCATTTTAAATTCAGTATAGAATTATATAGACTTCCTAGAGCACACAGAAAGATTGTTGATGGAAGGGTGGGCGGGCGGTTGTCATAGTAATAACAAGAACAATGCTGTCACACAGTGTACACAAATGAGAGACAAACAGCGGGAGGAGGGAGACCAGAGGTGGGGTGCGGGATGCCTTGGTGTGCCCCCCCACCCCTCCGTAACAATAATAATAATAATAGAAAAAAAATATCAGTAGATCAGTCCCCCTAACCTGACATATTTCAAAAAATAAACAACAACAACACTGTGGCGCAGGTGGGAGTCAGTCAGTGTGATGGCTATTTGTGTGCGTGTAGGATGGGATATGGAGGGGTGGGTGGGTGGGGGGGGGGGGGGTGTTGAGGGGACATGGTGGGTAGCAGGGTGGCCCTTTTTCAGCCAAGTTGGCTCCTTGGAATCTACATAAGACAATATGCAGCTGCCGTTTGGTAGATATAATTATTATTAATATACGGGTTTATGTACACAGCAGTGAAAGAACACATGCAAAGACTATCATATGGGAGGGGGCAGTGATGGGGGGTGGAGGGGGGGCAGTTGGTCAAGTGTGTGGGTGGGGGGTTGTATGTTGAAAGTTGTAAAGGTGCTTTTGCTGTTTTGAATCTTTGGGGCAGTTGGGATGAAAATTGCTTCAAAGCGTTGATGTTTCTTTCTTGGGTGGGGGAGGGGTGGAGAGAGGGGGGGTGGGGGCGGTATTTGGTAGGGGTGAAGTAAGTGGAAAGAAGATGAGGGAGGGAGGGGGAAAGTTTTGGGTAGGGGGTGATGAGCAACAAGATGCTCCAACGATCAATAATATGTCTCCTTCTCCACCCAACCTGCACAAGAGGAAACAAGGACACAATTTTATTTCAATTAATTAAAAAAAAAAAGAAAAGAAAGGACTACAGTAAAGAAAAACCTATCTAGAATGATAAGAAAGAAAAAAAAAAGAGATAACATTTTTTTTGAAGTACAGAATGAGTTAATATTAAAAAAATCTGAATAAAAAAACTATATATATATATATATATATATATATATAAATAAACAGAATATACAATAATTATAAATTAAACCAAATATGAAAACACACAATCAAAATAATCCAAAACACAATTTAAAAAAAACACACACACACAAAGTACATTAGAAAAAAATAGACAATTGAAAAAAAAATCAACATAAAAATACAAAATAGTAAAACATGAAATTACAAATTAAGAGAATAAAATAAAGTTGATGATTTTGAGTCAAAAATTGACTAACACTAAAAAAGTAACGAGCAAAAAAAATAATTTTTTAAAATACAGAATGAGTTAATACTAGAAAAAAAAAAGAATAAAATAAATAAACAGAATATACCATAAATATAAACTAAACCAAAGATGAAAACATACAATAAACGATCAAAATAATCGAAAACACTACTTAAAAAAACAAAACAAAATACATTAGAAGAAAAATAGACAATTGAAGACAAATCAAGTCAACTAAAATAAAAATAGTAAAATTCATGATTGAGTCAAACATTGACTAACACTAAAAAAGTAGCGAGCAATGAAAAATCATTAAAATAAAAGTATGAAAATAATGTCATCAAAATGTTTGAAAATGACAGCATAAATAAATATAAAATAAATAGAAACTAAATACAAAAAAAAGCACAATTAAAAAAGTGGACAAGTCAAGTGAGAGTGTGAAATGAAACTGACCTCCAGGGTTCCGGCGGATGAGGAGCTTTCGAATTTCATCATAAACAAAGATGAGGAAACTGTAAGGGAAGGCGCAGAACCACCAGGAAGGCCTGCACAAAAACAAACACACAAACTTTTTAACATTTTTTTTTCTATTTTATCATTTTATGTTTTTTAAGCTTCAATGTTGCACTGAAAACAGTTGACACATACAATACAGCTATTTTTCCCCAAACATAACGAGTAAGTGTGATTAATAATCTTGATGACAATATTGATGAAAAATAATCATGAAGAGAAGAGGAGGCAGCTCTCACTTGAGGGGATACATCCTGAGGGCCACATCCATGCCCGGACAGTAGGACAGGAAGGCAGCCAGGGCCGTTTCCTCAAACAGGCCGAAGATCAAGATCTTGTTCCTAGCGGGGGACGAATAGATTCACTTCATTAAAGACGAGTCCAACTGCGGATGGAGGGAGGCCGCGTTCTACTGACTTCATGCCCTGCTGGAAGACGGAGTTGCGTCTGGTCTTGCAGATGATGACGTCGGCCCACTGCACCACCACGATGCTGACGAAGAAAGCCGTGTGGCACGTGAACTCCACGATCTTCCTCTGCTCGTACGTCTGGGAGGGGCGACACAGGGAGTCACGACGTGGTCCACAAGTTCGCGGATGGGACGGTTCACGTGAACGACGACAACGCACAAGCGAAGAGGACATAACGCGATGATGCAATGTCAACACACACAGTCCATTTTTCCATGAGGTATATTCTGGTCAAATCATTTTCTATTTTTGGGTCTAATCATTTTGCAATCTCTAATATTTCTGTATTGTTTGCTTATAGACCATTTTTCCTTGATCTGTATTTTTTTTTGTCTTCAAATCTTTTTCAGTTTAAAAAATTCTTAAATTAGTATATCTTTCAACTTTATTTTAATATTTTGCATTATTTTGTAATATTTTTCCAAATCACCTTTATAATTTTTATGTATTTTCATACACTATTCCTCTCAATATTTTTGTATATACACACGCATGCACACAACTAAGATTATTGTATTTTCTGTCCACTATTTTCATACAGTTTGAAAATATTTTTGTCTAATATTTTTTTTTGTTAGCATTTCTATTTTTGGTCTAATATTTTTGTATTTTCCCTCAGTTGTTTATTTTCCATCTATTTTTGTAGTTGTCTATTTATTATAATAATAATGTATTTTTGGTCTTATTTTATTCATTTTTTTTTAAATATTATTTGTCAAATGTATTTTCACTTTTTTTCCCAGTACTTTCTACTATATTTCATTTGTATTATTTTCTACAGTATTATTTTGTATTACTTTCTATATTTCATTTATTATTTTGTAATATTCCTCTGATTGATTTTTTTTTTTGAATATTTTTGGTAAGTGTAACATTTTTGCATTTGTCTTATTTAATTTGACTTTTTTTTTTTTTTTACCCTTGTTTATATTTTCTCATGTGATATTGTCCCCTCCCCTTTTTATTTTTGCATATTTAATCCAATTGAAGTAGTTTCTAATATTTTTATTCTAATACTTGTATAGTTTTAACCTTAATTTTGTTTTGTATTTCCAAAAATAAACATGTGCATTTTGATGATAACACTGATCAACATGATTTTTCTGGTCACAGTAATTCTAATATGGAATGTTCCTATAATGTCACATGTACTTCTTAAGAAAACGTAGTACCCATTGCTGCCCGTAGCTGTCCTCTATGTCGTTGCAGGAGCGGTCGTCCCAGTCCAGGCGGATGCCCACCAGCCGACTGGGCAGGAAGCCGTTTTCGGCCAAGATGACAAAGTAGGAGAAGAAGCCGCCCAGAGCCTGGATCATACCTGAGGGGGAAAAAACAAAAAAAACAAAAAGGGTCAGCTTCACCCTTTCACCCGACAAAATGTGTACGAAGGGGACCGGACGTACCGATCTGTCCGTAGGCGATGCTGATGAGGCGCTCGTTCACCAGCTTGTCCCTGAAGGGGTTCCTGGGCTGGCGCTTCATGATGTCGCTCTCCGCCGCTTCGTAGGCCAGCGAGATAGCCGGCACCTGCCACAACATTTGACAGTTAGCGTGTTAGCATGGGCTGGAAGACTCACCAATGAATCCAACTCGAAATGATGTCAATCAATGGGAAATTCCGTTTTGAAAGTTGTAATGTTGAGTGAACTTGTGGTCAAAGGGCAGCAGGCAACTCACCATGTCGGTGCCCAGGTCAATGCAGAGGATGGTGATGGTGCCGAGTGGCAGAGGAATGTTGACGATGATGAACAGGAGGAAGGGCGTGATCTCCGGAATGTTGCTGGTCAGCGTGTAGGCGATGGACTTCTTCAGGTTATCAAAAATCAGGCGGCCTGACAAATTCATCGCATCAACAATTTAGTGTATGAGCAAATTATTGATACTTAAATGATGACTGACTTGACGCATTATTATTTTTTTTAACCTTCTTCCACTCCTGTGACGATAGAGGCGAAATTGTCATCCAGCAAGATCATGTCGGCAGCTTGTTTGGACACGTCGGAGCCGGAGATTCCCATGGCGACGCCAATGTCGGCTTTCTTCAGGGCAGGCGAGTCGTTCACGCCGTCGCCTGTCACAGCCACGATGGCACCCTTGGGAAAAAGATGAGACGACGTGAAAGCGTGTTCAGAAGGACACTACTGCCATCTGTTGTCTCAATTCAGTACTGTGCTCACAATTCATCTTCAAGGCTCAATGCTGGCCCACCATTGTGCGTTCACCTCTTTATTTTGTTATCAGGTCTTTAAATGTATCAATAATATACCAACATTGTATCTCTGGGCTTTGTTGTGGTCACTTTAACAACAATTTTAGAAGAAGCAAGTCACAAAAGTTTTATTAAGCTTACTGCCATACGTTATCCCAAAAAAAAAAATAAAAAAAAAATAAAAAAATAAAAAAACCCACAGTGCCAGCCAATTTTGAGCATTTTAACTCATCTTTGAAGGCAAACAGAATATTGTGTGCCTTTCCTACATTTACAATGAGAGTACCAAATGAAACATCGCAGTCTTTCATTAGAAAAAAAGTTTTTTCAACCTTATTCCATTCTTTAGTAATCACCATTTGAAAGAGGTAATTTGAGTGACATGAGAAAATTGAAACCTAAGGAGAAAACAAGCTTTTTGTGAAAAGATATTTCCTCCACAACAGTGACTTTGACACTAATATTTTTTTGTTAAGTGATGCTCTGTGATTTAGGTTTAATGTGAGAAAGGCTTTTCATCATTCAAATCATCCTTGAAAATGTCAGATTTCATCAGATTCCTTCATGTTTCATTCTAATTCTACCACCGGCAGCCCATTGAAGAGATGCAATGCTGCCATCTGTTGGCCATAGTTAGTGGGTGTTTTTATTTTCACAACCCCATTTGAACAGGCAGCCCTCCAAAAGATATTGTTGACCTGCCCACTGATTATAAAAACAAACAAACAAACACACATAAAAAAACATAGATGCTCTCATTTAACATTTATGGCGGTATACATCATGATTTTACTAATCATTATTAAACATGTTTGGTGGTCAAAGAGTTAAGCCCCAAAAAGCATCATTGACTCCTTGAAATCCAAAATAAAAGTACCGTACCTGTCTCTGGCAACCTTCTACAATGATGAGTTTCTGCTGAGGGGATGTTCGCGCAAAGACAATCTCCGTGTGGTTCCTCAAGATGTCGTCCATCTGATCCTGAGAGAGATCCTTCAGGTCAGTGCCGTGGATAACGCAAGCCTTGGCATCCCTAATGGGGAAAAAAACAAAAAAACAAACAAAAGCGGCGTTACGGATCTTTCAAATATCTTAACGGGGAGTTTGCATCCGACTAACTCACCTGGGGTTGACTTGGCTGACGGGGATGTTGAGACGAGCGGCGATGTCCTCCACCGTCTCGTTGCCCTCAGAGATGATGCCCACTCCCTTGGCGATGGCCTTGGCCGTGATGGGATGATCTCCAGTGACCATGATGACCTAGACAAAAAAAAAAAATGAGCAGATGCAATCATGCAACTTACAGTATGTGGCTGAGTCTTGAGATTTTGGCTTCTTGGGAACGGGGGTCTTACCTTGATACCGGCAGATCGACACTTGCCCACGGCATCGGGCACGGCGGCACGGGGAGGGTCGATCATGGACATGAGGCCCACGAAGCAAAGGTTGTCCGTTTGGAAGTTGACGTCATCCGTGTCGAAGGCAAAGCCCTTTGGGTACTGGTCCTCTGGCAGCATTAGGTGGCAAAAGCCTGGAGGATGAAGGTCAGAGAACTGAGTAAATAGAAGAGGAGCGCTTTGCTGCCATCTTGTGGTGCCGCATTTCCACAGTCTGCCCCTGATAATTACCACAGGACGAAAATGAGATAATAGTTCGTGTGGATTAAACATTTAATGGTCCCCCAAAAGTTAGTAGTTGTGGAGTAGTGTAAAAATTCATGTATAATAGTGGTCAATATTCTTAAAAAAAAATAAACACTAATGTTTATCTCTAGTTCTGAGACTGTATTTGTTTGTATGTAGTTTCTTTTTTGTTAATCTAAGTATGGCCACGTATGAATAAAGTCGCAAATTCGTTCGTGAAGAAAAAAATCCCCCCCCCCAAAAAAATGATTCCCGGTCTATATTCTTCTTACCCAACACTCTCTCTCCCAGTCCTCCCAGCTCCATGTAGGCGTTCTGGAAGGCCTCCTTCAACTCCTCGTCCATGGGCTGCTCTTTGCCCTGCAGCAAAATGGTGGAGCAGCGATCCAGGATTCTCTCAGGGGCTCCCTTCATCACCAGCAAGTAGCGGTTGTCGTTGGGGTCCTCCGTCTCGTGCACGGAGAGCTAGGCGCGGTAGAGCACAAGCCGAGTTTGAGATGAGAGGCATCCTCAAAAGCTCAAGTGTGGAACTTGTCGCCACTTACTTGGTATTTGTTGGTGGAGTTGAAGGGGATCTCGGCCACCTTCTTGTTCTTCTCCCGCATCATCCTGACCGAGCCGCAGGACAGCTCGATGCACTTGAGCAGGGCTGACTCGGAGGCGTCGCCCGCCACGTCGCGCTTCAGGATGGCCACCGAGTCCTGTCCCGCCTTGAACTGAGCGCGGTTGCACAGAGAGGCGATGCGGGCCAGTGACTGCCACGTCACCGAGCTCTTGTCGAATGAGGCGCCTGGAAAAAAAAAGACAATAATGTTCAAATGTTTCTGTGATTGCAAATATAATTGGATCACAATGGGAAAGTTTTAGTTTGAAAGTCAAACAGCATAATCTGATATTTGTGTCCAAGACCGCCTTTTCACTCACCAGACTGGTCCTCCGTGGTGTCGGCCTCGTGGATCTGGTTGTCGAACCACATGTGGGCCACCGTCATCCTGTTCTGGGTCAGGGTGCCCGTCTTGTCGGAGCAGATGGTGGAGGTGGAGCCCAGAGTCTCCACGGCTTCCAAATTCTTCACCAGGCAGTTCTTCTTGGCCATACGCTTGGCGGTCAGGGTCAGACAGACCTGGACAAAGATGGCGTGTTAAAATGAGCCCTTATTTGTAACCAAAGCAGACTTAAATGCAGCAGTACGAATCCCACTCACAGTGACGGTAGCCAACAGGCCTTCGGGCACGTTAGCCACGATGATTCCGATGAGGAAGATGACAGCCTCCAGCCAGCTGTAGCCCAGGATGAGGGCCAGGACGAAGAAGGTGACGCCCAGGAAGACGGCCACGCCAGTGATGATGTGGATGAAGTGCTCGATCTCCTTGGCGATGGGGGTCTTGCCCGTCTCCAGGCCGGACGTCAGGGTAGCGATGCGACCCATCACCGTGCGGTCTCCGGTGCAGATGACGATGCCACGTGCCGTGCCTGGTTTTGCCAGGGGAGTGGAATACATCAGTCAGTTGGTAACTTTCCCCTTGCTGTGTTACTATGGTCATAACAGCAAAGCCTACAAAATAGCAAACATCCCCTTTAAATTGAGTTACAGTGTATGCCTTCTGGCTCGAGGTATAGATTGCCCACTATCAGGAGCAATAGGTTACATTTTATTGTACGTTTGCATTTGTATTGCTAAAAGTACTCCGACTTATACCCTCGGGACAGGAGGAGTTAGTCGTGAAATTAAAATTGATGTTGTACAAAGTTTTATTTTGAAATAGAGGCGATGAACCAATAGTCTGTGGGTGCTACAATTTTGAAAACTGAACTGTTGAAAAGTCTGAAAAAAAGTCCCGTCGCCCTATTGTCTGAAAAACGACAGTATGTCACGTTTGACAACCATATGCGTTAAGACCAATTTACCTTCCACACAGTTGGTAGAGAAGAAAGCCACATTTCGAGTTTCCAAGGGGTTGTCATGGGTACAGTCGGGTGACCTGCTCTGAGGCTCTGATTCGCCTGTTAGGGAGGAGTTATCCACCTATTCCGATGGAAAGAACGTTGTGAGTTTGTTGGGTCTTGTTTTTTAACGACAAAGCCGCGGTCCAATAGCCGCGTGTTGTCACTACCTTGCAGCCATGCGCTGAAACCACTCGGATGTCGGCGGGGATTCTGTCTCCTCCCTTCACTTCGATTAGATCTCCGCCCACCACTTCTTCCGCGTTGATCTGCACCTTCTCGCCCTCTCGGATCACCAGCGCTTGCTGTGATGAATAGATGGGAAAAACACGTCGTGAGCGCTCACGTAAGAGACAAAAAGTTACCGACTCAAGTATGGACTTTTGGGACGTATTACCTGAGGCACCATGTTCTTGAAAGACTCCATGATTTTGGAGCTCTTGGCCTCTTGGAAATACGAGAAGCAGCCGGTAATGACGACGACGGCCGTGAGCACAATACCTAGGTACAACTACACACACGCAGATCATGCACGTTATAGAAGCGGATGACACAGTACGTGAGATGGACAGATGTGCGACTACTCACGTTGTCTCCGGCAGGGTCGTCTTCGGTGGCCGCCTGAATGGCATAGGCCAGGAAGCAAAGGATGGCGCCGATCCACAGCAAGATGGAGAAGCCGCCGAACAGCTGGCGACAGAACTTGACCCATTCTGGGGTGGTGGGAGGCGGGGTGAGTGCGTTGGGGCCATCCCTGAGCAGAACCTCCGCTGCCTTGGCATTGGTCAGTCCCTGGAGGGGTTTGCAGACAAAAAAAAAAAAAAAAAAAAAAAAAAGGTTCAAAGTTCTATTTCATAATGACATAACATGCAATAAAGTTGTTATAATACTTAAGGCTAGTAAACTGTCATGGAAATGAACAGGCAGCCATGTTGGTTGACTATTTGGCAAAAATTAGTAGATTGCAACTAGTGAATTCAGCCATAGAATCACGAATAAGCTGCGCATTAACAACCCCTTGCTGTAATGTGGTGAATGTTGTGACTTGGTTGCTCTTCTAAGGTCAGTATTGCACCGTCACCAACCCCAAGCACATGTGTATAGAATGCTGTTTAAGCATTGATTCGATGTCCTTGATGTCAAGCTGAAGGCCCATGTACAGTACAGTAGTAGTATGATGTTCGGTCTCACTAGTCAGTTTGTAAACGACATTGAATAAACACTCAAACTAGATGAAAATGTTTTGCTTATCGTGACAAGCTGCTGTGAATTAAAATGAGTAGAGATAAATTTTGGACTGAAGTACTGGGACGCCATCTTGTGGACAGATTTACCATACCTGGACAATGTCCGTCTGGTATTTCCTGCACACCTCTTCTACGGACATCTTGTGTTCCGTCTAGAAAAAGACAACAAGAACAACAATCATTAAGAAGAAGAAGAAAGAAAAAAAAAAAAAGTAAAATGATGATACATGCACAGGTTTAACTTGCTTAATAGCTTTGCATGCAGAATAAACTATGATAACAATTGTTGCAAACGAACATATGGAATTGCTCTTGATTGCAACCGGAGACTTTTCGGACTTGTTCAAGATAGAAATGGTCTCCATGCATGCATGTCACCTGACAAAGTGTATCATGGCAGCCAGGTGAGTCTGCGTTGCGGCATCAAAGTGGCGACTTCCTGATCGCAAATCTTACCGACAACAAAATACAACTTTTTTTTTTTTTTTTCCATCCTGTGTATGATTTCAAGACTTTCAATCTCTTCCCACAGTGTCCATGCTGGACGTGAGAGACACTATTTAACTGTGAGGGCAGATGATGCACAACAACACACTTGAGTATGAGTAATAATGTGGTTTTCTACTCACAATGGGCACTTCCTTCTTCAGGTCGTCCATATCCTTAGTTCCCGTCGCCCCCCCTTTCTTCTTCTTGGGGGATCGGTCATCTTTGTCCTGTGTGGTGGCAACGCGGTAACTGTCTGACCGGCCATACTACAGACATACACATATGTTTTATACATGCCTTACAACTAAAAGTGTACAAAATAGTATACTTGGGGCCCTTTTGTCTCGGGGGGTGGGATGGGAATCGAGGTGGGGGAGGGGGTTGGCTTATTATCACTCAGAGGGCTATGTAAAGAGAGTTGACGACATCAGTACATAATAGAGATGGGCATTATCATGCATTGTTGTGAATTGATTGTTGATTGATGGTGCAAAATGGAGTGGGCTACAATCAGCAACGGTTCTGTTGAGTCTCAACCAGTTTGTTGTGCTAAAAGAAGTTGAGCTTATCTGGCAGCATAATATCACTCATGAATCTGCACTGAGTTCATTTCAAATTGCAATGAGTTGAATGCCCATCCCTAGTATTTAATACAGCAAGTTGTGAAGCGGCCTTGAGAAGGAACTTTCGAAAGCAGGTTCATATCAACAACGATTGAGCAAAACGTCCCTCCCTTGCGATCAAAGTCAGAAAAGACCTGACAACAGAAAGATTATCCGTCATTGTCCTTTGCTTTGGTATGGATCAAGATTTTTGTTGTTTTTTTTTTATCTCTGATCCAAAACAATTGGGTTGTTAATGATAATTCACAATCACAAGGGCAAGAGATTGCAACCGCAATGTGGTCACCTGATAAGCTATCTACTTGGAGTTCTTCTCCCACGCAATGTTATGTTTTTAAAAGAGATGTAACAAATACCACGTTTGTCAGACCGGGTATTCATGTACTTACATTTTCGGTATTAAGTACGATACATGTCTATTAGATATTGAGAAAGACAGATGACTGACACCCTGTTACATTAAAGTGTTGGCCAGAGGTGTTTTTTTGTTTGATCACTCTTCATCAAACCGTCCAGACTGCACACACAAGACACACGAGGATCTTTAATAGGCATAAATTGAGTTTCACGCACTAAAACGTTACATCACACGACAAACAAAGACATCACAAGTGCACGTTCCGCCTGCTTTGCTGCAGTACCGCTGCAGCCTCGCTTCCGTTGTTCAAGTAGACGTGAGCGTCCTATTAAAAACACTGCTGCACTTTATCATCTGGTGCGACGCGTACTTGCTACCGTCGGTGTGATCATGGGGTCGCGTGAATGCCAAGGTCCTTCATCGAAGGAAGGAGGTGCCTCAACGCGGGACGGAGCTGCAGTTTGGTGACCGATGACAGCAGACAGATTACATACACTCAGTATAGTACAGATGACTTGTTGTGCGATAATGAGCAACAGAGATCATCCTTGGGTATCGGTACTGGCCCATCCCTAATTAACATTATTATAAGTATTTTACATTTTTGAAGCAATAATTTTCATCTTTCCAATTTCAATTTCCATCTTTGTACGTAGCCAGAATGCTCCCAGAACTGCTGACCTAAACAATCTTCCAGGGTGGGTCCACAACTTCGTTATTTGTCATACCAACTATGTTTCTGCTTTCCTTTTCATCCGTTTCACGTCGAGGAACAGAACTAGCATTAGCTGTAGCCACAGTTTTACTCACTCAGGTCAGAAGACTGTCGTGCAAGGCATGCAGATGGAGGAGACTTGCGATTAAAAAAAAAAATAAAATAAAAAATTCAATCTCGTCAAACTTTAAAAATGTACTTTTTTATTTGTATTGGAAGCATGAGCTCTGGAAGTTGTCTGGGTTCTGTCATTTCAAAGGTGACATAGGTTTGTGTCGTAATTTTTATGTTATGTTTCGTGGCTGGCTTAACACAAATAGAATTGCATCATTCCCATGTCATTTTTTTTTTTCAAAACTGTGTATGGTGACTAAAAAATGTGACGAGACTTTATCAAGACATCTAGGAACTAAATTCTAAGAAAAAAAAAAAAAAAAAAAAAAAGTAAATACAGGTGTATTTCCTTTCTAACCTGTTTAGACTCTTGAACAAATTATTTCCCAAAAGATTATCTTTAGTTGTGCAAATGGACCAAATCGGAGCTAGGCCAGCGTCATGGAACATTTAAAGTGATTAGCAATTTGGAAGCCCTGCCAAAAAGGCACACCTAAAACTTAGTGTGAACGACGATACAATTGAGTTAACCACAAATAAGCAGCTGTGTCTAATAAGTAGCTCTCTCTTCCTTTGTAAGAGAGTAATCCCGCCCTGACATTTGTAAGGCACCACAGTGGCGACATTGTTGAGGCTCCCGATCAAAACCGCGCCAAAACACACACACCTGCCGAGTTAGACGGATGACAAATAATGACACTTTTCTTCACCTCCGGCCTGAACTGTGTGAGGACGCTCGAGTAAAATCGAGCCTATAGATAAAAGACCTGACTTTCTGGTTTTGTCGGCATTTGTCGTAAAAAAAAAAAAAAAAAAAGAAGCCTGACGACAACTCTCGCTCGACCCAAACAAGCTAACCCTTTGTTGGAGCGTGTCAGTGAAGAGGGAGCGGTTTGACGTATCCACACACACATAAAACCAGAGCGCTGTTAACTGTACTGCAACACAGGTGAACAAACCTCCGGCTGAAGCAAGACCAGACAGGCCTTGTGAGGTAGCAGTGCAGAAAGATGCAATGGAAAAGTACCCGTGTGATTGTGACAGGGACTGTTATCACATAATCAAAAAATAATTTTGCCCTTTTTATTCAGGCACAAAAAAGGTTCTACTACTGACTAAAACTTTACAGACGACTAATTCTAATAGTTAAATGGCTACAAGACACACTAAGATGCAGTCATAATATGCAATTTCTTTCAATGTTTCTCCCATCATTGAAGAACACAACGGAACCCATAAAGTGTAATTTGACTGCGCCAATGTAACACACCTCAACAACAACAATTGCCTGGCAAAGTGGGGGGAAAAAATTGATAACTGAGTTACATTGCTACGGCTAACTCAAACTTGAATAGTCTATAACACGACTGTCACACAATTTTTTGTCGTCGGCCACATTGCTTTCATGATTTCTCTGAGAGACCATAGAAATCTTTATACGCCTCTTCAATACCATTAAATATACACAACAAATTGATGGACAACTATGTTTGAAATGAGAAGTCAAGGATAATAGTTGTTCAACTATCCTTCAATTTCAAGTGACTGTTACAAAAAGGAGATTTGGTAACAAGAAAATGCTTGCAATATCCCACCATTATTTATGACAATATGAAAATTAGAAATTTGGGTACAGATTTTCGCAAGAATGATGGTAGATGACACAATAGATTCTCTACGGTGGGCCATACTACGTGATGTAGGACTGGCTAATAAATACTAGCTAAGCTATCGAAGTGCCTTCGCAAAACACCCAAATACGAGCTTGTGTTGTACACTTTTATTATTTTATATAATGTTGACTTCAAAATATGACTTGTATGTACACAGAGGTTTTACTTGGCACTGATTGTGTCGGAGGTTCTGCTTAATTTGCCTAATATGGTCGCTTGCGTTGCATCTGCAGCCATTATAAGTGTGGCACAGAAGCTATTGTAGAAGTGAGTGGAATGTCAGGCAGGCTGATGACAGACAAGAGCGCACACATGCAACAGGAGACATTAGTGGGAGGTGAGAAGCCGGGCCAGATAAAGAGTGAAACAAAGCAGGTGGCATTGGGGGTGGCTAGTTTGTTAACACAGCTTCTAATTCGATATTGACCACAATCTTTGTCCACCAGCTTTGTGTCAGCCTCTGACCTGCATTGACCCCACTCCAAATAATTGCTCAACCTCACTTAAGGTGCGCGTGTGTGTCTCTGTGTGTGTAGCTGTCAGATAACACTGTATCTATGTGGGTTCATAAGTGCAAGTATGAGAACGAGTTGTTGTTTTTTTTTATGCGTCATCCTCCACTGCATATATCTGCGCGTGTGATGTTGTTTTAGAAATGTGAGTGACTGTGGATTCCTGTGATCAGGTGTACGCGCTCGTGACTTAAGCATTGATGGCCGCAGGGCAAAGCATACCAGACTCTCTGCCCGCAAAAACACACCCAACTAGCTAGCAAAAGTTGTCACCGAAGTACAAGGTGATGTATTCGGGAAACTGCTACTACAAATAAACCAGGCATAACAAATATTATGGGCAGGACAAATATATGATATTGCTCTGATGGTAAAATAACTGTGCAACTAATTAACAGAAAAGTATCAATCTAATCTCGGACCATGACCCGAAACCAAATCCTAACAGCATGCTCCTGTCAGTTGAGCACAGCTTAACAAGTGAAAGCATAACCATAGCTACGCCGGCTCTCACTCCTTCCATTTCCAGAATGGAGCCGGTTAAAATGCGGACCACCTTCATGGGCATAATGCTCAATTCGTACGGTTAAAATCTGTTGAGTAAATTCTGTGCATTAAACTTTGATGCGCTGCACACAGAGCAACACAGCGGAGAAAAAAAAAATATATATTATGATCACCTGTGATTCATAATTTCAAACGGCAGCAAAATTAGTGGGTTAATATCACCCACTCACAAAAACTAGTGACAGAACGCCAACTGATGTGCGACAGTTTCGTCGCATTGGGCCATGTTGCTCAATGTCCAGTATGAGTAACACTCCCGAACACTGCCCCCCCCCAACCCCTCCTCCTAACACTGGGAGGAGTGAATGTCAGCTGTTAAACCGGCACATGAGAATACCCGTAACACACAGGCGTTGACACACCTCCGTTACGGCTCAGCTCGTGGCCCCCCTTCACAAGGCCCGTCAAAGCCAGTTTTGTTCCACATGTTGCGGTAAAAGATAAAAGACCCAGCTACTATCAAGTAGTGTCAAAACTCTATCAGAGACAACAGGGGTGTGACACTAACATTAGACACTCACTTCTTGATCCTTGATGAGTTGAAAGCAATTGCTGCTGACAAGGATTTTATAGGTCACTCCCACGGCTCAACATCCATAAATCATCCATCATTTTCGGAACCGCTTGCTTCTCACAAGGGTTGTGGGGAGTGCTGGAGCCTATCCCAGCTGGCTACGGGCAGTAGGCGGGCTACATCCTGAATTAGTTGCCAGCCAATCGCAGGGCACACAGAGATGGACAACCATCCACACTCACAAGCACACCTCGGGACAATTTGGAGTGCCCAATTAACCTGCCATGCACGTCTTTGGAATGTGGGAGGAGACCGGAGTACCCGGAGAATACCCAAGCAGGCACGGGGAGAACATGCAAACTCCACCCAGGAAGGCCGGAGCCTGGACTCGAACCAGAGTCCTCAGTACTGGGAGGCAGACGTGCTAACCACTCTCCACCGTGCCACCCCACGGCTCAACAATCAAATTCAAATAAACATCAGAATTTAGTGGAAAGCAATTTCCAAATAATGGGGGTAATTTTGGAGGGGGTTATGCTTCATTTTGGGCAGGTTATAGGCTTTATTTTTATTTTATTTTTTTTAAGTATAATTCTATGCATATTTGAGTATTTAAACTAGTGATAAGGTCTAGTCCACTTGTATGAAAATTTGAAGTGATAAAGCCACAGATTTTGTTTGCATTGTTGTTGTTATCTGACTTTCATTTACGCCACATTTGTTTGGCAGTATTTTTGTTGGCACCAAGTTATTGTAGTGAACGCTAAAAAGACTGCAAGTCAAAGTGTTTGATAACAACTCAAACATTAGTAGATAATCATCATACTAATTCATGGCTCATGTGCCTTATTGTAGTGAATAAATCTAACCTATAAGACCAAAACATTAATGTAATAAAAGTGAGATTGTTTGCAGTAATCTAGATTAATTTATTGCTTGTGTTTGTTACAAAATACATGGGAAAATGAAAAATATGATTGCATATTCAATCGCAATCCTAATATCGAGGAAGGAAAATCGCAATTAGATTATTGTTCAAGATCCTTCGGTCCGAGTGACTCCAGACACTGTGTGTGTGTGTGCGTGTGTGTTGTGTCCAGCTGCCATGGACGCCTCTGCGTAATATAATAAGCATCTTTGTAGTTGGAAAGAGGGAACAGAAACCCGTGTCTGGAATTACAGCCGCTCCTGCAGAGAAAACCAACGAATGCTCTGACATCATTGGGCGCTGGCTCCATGATGCACCCCCCCTCGGATACCTTTAAGCTAGTTACCCTTGACCGTGTCACTTACGGACTTGAAAAAACTGTCTTGAAATGCCAATAAGCCAAGAAGTCAGTGCTGCGGGTCTCGTCTCGCTGTTGTCGAGTTTGCGCAGGCTGGCATTTTGTGAGAGTCGCCATGGCTACCGACGCTGTGGCTACACGGGTCCCCCGATGGGATGAGGGACAAGTAATAATTGATGCATGTGTAAGTGGAGACCGCATTCCCTGCTTGTATGCGAAGTGTGTGAGCGGATGCGAGTCATTGGGCCAGCGATGGCGCGTATGCGGTGGTGGTGGCGGCACGCAATGCGGCAAAAGGAGGGGGAGAGAAGGACAGACTGGAAGAGAAAGACAAAGATAAGACATTACTTTGAAATATGTTGTGTAGAAAAAGAAATATGGCGTGACAAGCTTGTGAACCTGGGCCAGGTTTCACTTTCTTTCCACACCTGAAACAGGAAGTTCACATCCATCCATTTTCTGAACCGCTTGCTCCACACAAGGGTCGCGGGGGGTGCTGGAGCCTATCCCAGCTAGCTTCGGGCAGTAGGCGGGGTATATCCGGAACTGGTTGCCAGCCAATCGCAGGGGAAGTTCACAATGCTGCTTTTTATGCACGACTGAGGAAGTAGTTGTGGACAGAAGGCCACCTCGCTTCCTCGTACTTGTGGTTATGTGCGGTTTGTCTCACTTCCCCTTGAATCAAATCAACGCCTCTGTACTGACCACGTGACACACTCACAAAACTCGTCTTTCTTTTTAACAGTAGGGCATTTGACTATTTCTTGATTAATGTAGTTAATTAATGAATTAATTCATGTTTACATTATAATGGTAGCTTGAATTAGGATATTAATTTGTTGCCTACGACATGGAGTTCGATGCAGGCATGACGTTAGGTATTAGGGATGTAACGATAACAGAAATATCACGATGTCGTGATATTAAAACTGCCACAATATATCCTCGTCGTCATGTCACGATATTAAAAGCAGAACATCTGTTTTAAAAAAAAAAAAAAAAAAAAAAAAAGTCAGGTTGATTTCCATTTGTGCAGTTCGCGCACGCCCTGGTGGCTAGTTTTGGTTTAGTGCAGTTTAATTTTCACAAGGCATGTTTTGGCCCTTCTATGTTTAAAATCCATGCTAATACGCTTGTGAAACAAGTCAATCTGTGTAGGAATTCAACGTGTGGTTGTATTAGCAAGTAAGTGCCTCAATAAGAAGTGCTATTAGAGATTGTTGTTTATTTATAAGCACTGTTGTTATGTACAAAAGCACAATGTTTTTTTTTTGTTTTTTAGTATGATCTCATGTTTTTGATAATAATGTGACCTTTTTTGTATCGCCAACATCCCCACAATATCGTGATAATTATCGTATCATGATGTTTGGATATCATTACATCCCTATTAGGTATCCGGGTGCAGAAATGCAGAGTACTGCCTTATGGTGCTGATAGGCCAAACAGGAGATATGTGTATCTGCGATCGATTACTATTTCTTTGACTTTTTTTTCCCCCTGCTCAATAAATGGCTCCAAGTCCATTGGTGACCGTGGCTCTCCTTGCCTAAATCAAAGGGCATCATGGTACCTTAATTGCGACAATTCTTTTTTTCCCATTTCCACTTCATTTTTTTTTTTTTTTATTAAAATTCAAACACAATGGAGATTGTGCATTGCAATGTATTCTTACATAATACAAAATAAGAGTCTAGCCTATTAGCATAAATGTAGACAGGCTAAGAGATGAGTTGGAGAATTTATCCATCTGGTGATCCTGTTAGTGTTAAAAGTGTGTGTGTTGCTGTCATTGCGTGCATGCAGAGATGTGTGACCTTGTAAGGGTTATTGGGCCATCTGCTGTTCCTTGCAGCAGGACAGTGTTCCCTATGGGATGTAGTGGAGGGGCTCAAAGAGGTGTGGGGTTAGCGGTTGGGATTAGCAACACGCTGGATTATCCCAATGAGTTAAGTCTTTTACGCCGCTAAACAAATACACATTCTAATAGGGTTGTACGGTCAATAACAAACCCCATAATTACGATTTGGATCACTGGTTGACTTCCAAATTGTCGTCATTTTGAAACTTAGTAGCTAGTACTTTAAATGGTTAATTCCACATATTGTATTCAGCAAAAAGACAGGTTTCCTACATTCTAGTTCCTGTGCAATAGTTATTATCCTTTCTCTCTTTACAACCTGAGTAAACTTGAACGGTTGTATCATAAATAAAAGTCGAAGAGAAAGCAAACTGCAGTCAAATGACAGCTGAAGTCTTGTGAGATTTTTTGATGTCCCGCATAAAAGTTGATTAATTAAAAACTACATATCGTATCCCTTTTGGTGCATTTGATTTTGGAGTAACTAAATTACATCAAATGAGGGCCCAGGCTTAAAAGACAATGTGCAATGTGATCCTAGTAAAAAAAAAACAAAAAAAAAAACAAGAAAAATCCAAGAAAGCTTTGAAATCAGTCACAGTCCACCCACACACTGAGAAGGGCTGAGGTCATACCTTTGCATGTGTGAGTGTGAAAAGTAGAGGTAGGTAAAAATGTTTTTTTCAGATGACCGATAACCGATATTTGGAACCGATATTCTATTTCAGAAAATGGTAAAAAATATTGTTGTCAATTTTTTTTTAAATACAAATTCAAAGTTTTAACTTTGTTTGAATGTCTTAAAGCATGTTTATTGAACAACTATTTAGATTTGCTCAATTTTTTTTTTTTTTTTTGAAATCCTAGGCAAATCGTGATTTGTCATCTATGTTTCAAAATTCAAACAAAACTTCAGAGAGCTCCCAGGCTCATCAGTAGCCTTATGTCTTAAAAACTAAACAAACAAATGAATATCACAGCTCCCCAATGTTTTCTACAGTAAATTCATTTGACCAAAATTTCAATATAACTGAAATGTTAAACTTTCATGTATCTTCGTTTTACTTTCAAACAAAAACAAAAGATGTAGAGTTCAGCAGCGTCTTTTATAAAGTTAACTGAAAATCTAAATAAGTAGTTCTGAGATCAACAGTTTGATAGATCTTCACATTTTTTTTTTTTAAAGACAGATACCAATATTCGTCAAAATGCCAAAATATCGGTCTAACTCTAGTGGGAAGATTAGCATTGCAATGGTGAGTTGATTAGAGTTGTGGATGGAATGGATGGAACGTGGCATATTGCCACGATGAGGCCACCTAAGGACTCCTTGATGACATCCACACCCACAAACGTGCAAGCTGATAAACTGAAAGGCTGTTGAAAACCAATCAGGAAAAGCAGAGATGAGAGAACGTGGAACTTATTTTTTGGGACGCTTAATGCTTAACAATATGATTTACGGGCAGAAAACTTGAGTCTTTTACAACACTTTGGGCTTTAGTATTTGTTAACTTTACAACAGAGAAAAATACTGGCCAATTTTTTTATTTTTCTTTGTGAATGTGTGTGTGTGTGTGTATGTGTGTGTGTGTGTGGGGGGGGGGGGGGGGATTAATGTTTTGTCTTATGTTGTATTGTGTTAATACACATTACACATGTTTTTGCGCATTTTAAAAGAACCAATGTCAGCCAATTAATCCATCCATTTTCTTGACCGCTTATTCCTCACAAGGGTCGCGGAAGGTGCTGGAGCCTATCTTAGCTGGCTGTGGGAAGTAGGCGGGGGACACGCTGGTTGCCAACCAATCGCAGGCCAATTAATCGTTTGGACCAAAAATAAGTATTTGATACATAAAATATTTTTTAAACAAATACAATGACATTCTCACTGCTGATGAGATTTGTAGCCTTGTTTAAAAGAAAATCAAAACTGTTCCAGAGTTTTGTCTCTGACTTATTGTTTGGAGAGTTCATAATTGTGTCAGTATAAAAATAGAATTTATGCTCACTAAAGCACAGAGGTGTTGAGTCATTTGAGTGAAGGCTATTTCAATGCACTGTAGGATTGAGCAGGTTAATAGTCCTGTCAGACTTCAAGTTATGTTCACTTAGGCTACTAGTAGTTTTAGGCCAAGTTGTACTGTGGTAGGCATACATACAGACTACTGTTAGCACACCGAAATAGCACATTTTTAACATGAGTCAATACTGTTTTCAAATTAGATCTATGTCTTTAATTTTATATATAAACTAATATACATCTGATAAACTCATAGTTGGGGCTGCACTATTTTTGGTAGAATTAACATAGATTTACCAAAGAATAGATATTAGATGCTAAGTTCCATTAGCTCATTTGTGGCTTCTCTTTATATGTTCGCACTAAGCTTCAGAGTCTTGTTTGAAATTCTTGGTTTTAAGTGTCGGCTTTACAGTAATTCATCTGGGAGAGATAAAAAGTTTGAAGCAAGCATGTTTTGCCTCTTTTTAGGACAACAGTTCACTATCTGCCAAATTTGCTCCCTGTGGACAGAGAAAAAATGTGATATCATTGCATTTTTGATGGTGAGGTATCATGTAGTTGGCCTGCGAATATGCCAAACTTGTCCTACTGGTGTGATGAAATGTCATGCTGTAGTAAAAGAAGGCATACTAGTACATGGGCCTTAAGATGGATCTCAAGGATATCGTATAAACACTCAAACGGCTTCCATAGTCTAAGCCTCAGTTACGCCGGGTGGCTTGGTGTCACACCTTGTGTTCAAACACATTCATACATTTAGCATGCAAATATCTCCAGGATAACACCTTGATTCAGTCACTTCCTTGTTGTCAGGCAACAGAAGCCCGCTGACACGTTCTCAAGGGAACCACTGTGTCCATGACTCACAATGAAGTTAAGCTTTGCAAGACAGCGCTGACCTTTACGTCTGAATTGCATTCCGTAAGCTATCACGGAGCACTGTTATCACCCATGCTAACTGAAGCCTTTCTTTTTGCTGACCGTCCTTCAGTAGAGGACAATGACCTCGGTACGCTGATACTTCTTGATCAGAGACCCTCAAGGAGGCTCGATGGAGTCGATGAGGGGCTTGACTTTAACAGACCGCCACGCCACAAGGACAAAAGCACCGGGATGTAAGTCTTATCTGTCAATAGGTGGACTCCGGTCTGGATGCAAACCCTGAAGACTTCCTAGATGGACCAATTATTAGATTATCATATTACTTGGACAAAATGTTTGTAATTTAACCCCATGTGGATTAACAGTAGTCTTATTTTAACCTATGCAGCTGTCTGCCATCTTTTCCCGTCATTGCGGTACAATACTAATCTCATGTATTGTTTCTACTCCCAAGTGACACTACAACCAATCCAATGGTTTGAGATGGCAAACAAAAGCTGTTGAGTTGATCATATAAAATAGAAAACGTTTCACATTAATACCCTACAAGTGTTTTTATATAAAATATAAGGCTATGGCTTTTAGCTACTGCGTTAGCGTAGATTTAGTGACATACACATGTCAACTCCTTCATAAACCCTCAACTCCGGTGCAGCGGTCTGCATGAACCTCCTCACCTGTGGTCGTGCCGGAAAATTTACTAGTGTAAAATGTAGCTTATGTGTATACAAATTCTATGACACATCATGGTCACATGGACAACTCTCGTGTGCAGGAGAAATTATTTTAATAAAACAGTGTGCCTTGCAGGTGATGTTTCGTTGGTGCTGGATTTTACTTTGATTAATCTTTCTTTCCTTTCCTTTCCCTCTGGTCTCCTGACCTTCTGAACTTCACGACTCTGGCGAAACTCTGAAGTATCCGATTAAGGTGAAGGGTAATGGGATTTTTCTTAGGTTTTAGGTGAACTAATGAGTAGCGCGCAAAAAAAAAAAAAAAAGAACAGTGTGCCATAGAAAATATCGATTCTGAATGGAAACTCACATTATCTCACAAATCTGCTTTGATGTAGGCTACTCATTTATGCTGATCTCGCTAGTTACCGTATGTGGCCTCATTTTCACTCGGGCACGTTTCTTTTCGATTCTGTCAACTCTTCCCTTCAGTTTTAACTGAGGAGTGAGGACCACTTGACGATCAGTTTGGTCCAGTGCGGCAGGTGCAGTGGGGAAGGACGTGCAGCACTCTGCACCAAAGCGAGGGTTGGGCCTCTGCAGAGGCCGCACGCATCCGTCTCTTAAACGAGCGCCCGCTTCCACGAACACACGCCTTCCCTCTTCATTAGTAGGGGGTGTGAGGGGGGAACAGCACTCTTCAGCAGCCATTATGACCTTCTGACAAAGACTGCAGTAACACTACTTCCACTCTCTCACCTCTCCCCAATTTCCGCCTTAACCAGAGACCACACCCTAAGGCATAGGTGTCAAAATCCGGTCCTCGTGGGCCGGAGTCCTGAAGGTTTTGGAGGCTTCCCCTCTTCCAACACAAGCTGATTCCAATCAACAGGATCGTTATCAAGCTTATGCAGAGCTTGCTGATGAGATGATCATGTATCAGCTGTGTTGGAGAAGAGAAACATCCAAAACCTGCAGGACTGCGGCCCTCGAGGACCGGAGTTTGACACCTACGCCCAAAGGAGATCCTCCACCTGACCCCCTTCATCATCCCATCTGTCCTCCCACAATGCATTGCAGCCAGGAAACAAGAGCTGCAGTAATGTGAGCCTGAGGGTCATTATCCTGTAACAGGATATACAGTCAGGCAGCCCCTCCTCTCTCGAATAAATCCATCTCGCTGCACCTGCACTTGTGTCCTTCCTTTCTTGCCATCCAGTCCGCCGCCCACCTCCCAGCATCCATGTGAGGGATGGGATGTGAAGGTGAAAAGTGATCCCGGCGTGCACCGGCACAAAAAAAAAAAAAAAAAAAGAAAAAGAAAAAGAAAAAAAAAAAGCAGAATTCACTTTTTTTTTCTTTTTTTAAACACGTGCTTAACAAGCGACCGCTTCGTCGCACATCTCAAACGCTGGCCTATCGAGGCTCTGCGCTGGGAATTTCCACAGTATAGGCCCCGCCCCCACTTTGACGCAGCACACGCGTTGCTTGCGATGTGCCCCCTGCGGCCTTGGGAAAAAGGACAGCTGGCGCACCACATTCACCGTGGTGCGCATCTGATACAAACGCGCACCATCCAATGACAGGAAATTCATACTACCCACCACCAATGTCCAACATTTCTTCCCAAAATCTGCCTGAGCCTATTTCCCCACACCGAGTTGACGTTTTTTAAACTCTCGCACCCCTTTTTGACGCAGCAGCTCGCCACCTCCCTCTGCAGGGACACTGCAACCTGCAAAAGGGGGGACCCCGTCGGCTGCCTGCTGTCACTGCAATGACGCCAGTCCCCTTCGGGCTTGCAGCGTCACGCCACTGCACTGCATCCCGATTGATGCAGCAGTGGTACACACGCACGCGTACACATTGCGCAATAGCTTGCATCTGCATTTACATATGCCGGGGATCTTTCTTGTTTTATTGCCTCTGGTTGCTTTTCTCAGAAAATTATGTACATGAACCAAGCAGGACAGATTTATTTTATTTTTATTTTTTTTTAATCCTCACTCTGTGTGTGTGTGTGTATTGGGGGTGGGGTTGTAAATGTAGTCACTTCTGGCGATTAGCGTGTCTCTGTTATGTCACAAATTAAAGGGGAAATAAGCTGGTGAGGCGCTTATTCCCGGTAACCGCATTATGACGCATGGGTCACCGAGGGTGCTGGGTGGATGAGACGGCATGGGGCGTGAGGGGGGCATAATGCAGGGCTCTGGTGGAATGGGTTTGAGGTGGGGAGGCATTGAGAAAAATGTTGGGGGGGGGGGTAGTGTCAACATGGAGGTCATGGCGATAAAGCCAATCATGTCCTCTAGTAGCCCTCAAACCACTCAAATTTTGGTGAAAACCTGAAATACATCCCCCCCACACACACACCCAACACCCCCAATAAACGGATTAAGGCCTACCTAAAATGGCTGGCAAGGTTACAGGCAAAAGTGAGGCCTTTGATGAGACACAGAGGACACTGGGCCCCAGTCTTCTTTGGGGACTTTGAGCAACACTTTCCATTATTTAAAAGGTGACCGCCCATGTGTATGAGTCAGCATAAGCTAATAATACATCAGTAAAACAGTACACCACAAAAAGAGGACGATACTCGACAGAATATAGCAAAGATGTTTGACAGTGAAAGCATCATGGAGGCTACAATTGGTTTTGTCGCAGTGTGGCTGGAGGCAGTTCCGCATTACAGTCAATGTCACTCAGCCATGCGCGGGATTTCCACTCAGGGAAGAAATGAAATGACATCACGTTTCATGTCGAGGCCCCACCACCACCACTACTACCCTCACCCTTCACTCTCTCCCCTCCTAAGCACCGCCACCTCCCGGTTCTATCGCCCCGCCAGCGGAGGTGGTGGCGGCGGACTACCGCTCATTCTCAAGCCGCTTCGGGTTGGTATGTGTCAGTACGGGGTTGAGGTGGGGGGGGGAATGCAAAATGGAGTGACGAATGATGGTCTTACCCCCATGTTGGCGCAGTCACTCTTCTTGTCCTCCTCGCAGGTTGAGAGGTGTCCCCTCTCTGCCGGAGCGCCCTTAAAACGTCTTGCGGTGGACGAGGAGGGGAACAAGGGGGGAAGAAAGATAAAATGGTGGTACGACCAGTCTTGAGGCGAGACAAGGGGGAATGCAATGGAGGCTTAAGGTGAGTGCGTCACCGCGAAGTTGCCGTTCCTCAAGCGCCTCTCGCAAATTAAAGCTCAGCGAAAACGTCAACGACCGCCACAGTCGCAGTTTGGGTGCCTTGTTTTAAAAGAAACGTCGCGGTCTCAAGCGGAGCATCACGCGTGGACGTATCACTAGTCCGAAGAAAAAGACCGGCGTAACTAACTCGCCAGCCGCACTACAACCCTCCTGCCGGGCGCTCGTATCCCTCCGCGGCCCGGTAACAGCTTGCCGCAGTAACAATTTCTTCCTCGCGCCGCCCCACTCCGCCTGTGAAAGAAGCGCCACCCGGAGCGAATGGCGAAAAAGTCGTGTTGCTTATTTGAATACGCCCCGCCCACCATCAGCACCGTCGCCAATGAGCAACGCCTCAACTGCCGCCCCCGCTCGGTCCGCTGTCCAATCGCAAAAACGAGCGTCTGTTCGCTGGCGACCAATGGGCGTCAACCTTGGCCCCTCCTGCTTTACTGCAGAAATCAGCGGCTAGCCGAGCTGCTAGCTAGCTGTAGCCATGACAATGTTTTAATGTAGAAACGCGAGGAAAGGTTAGATTGGAGTTGGCATGCTTTTGTGTTCGTTCTCATGTGGCATGACAAGCAGCCTTTGTGTTCTTTTTGTAATGTCCAAGTCCAAGACATCAACGTTATCAACCTACACCACGTGCGTGCGGGTGCGCATGTGTGTTGCATCAATGCACTTAGCAGCAGCAGCATCGGGGGAGCCACGCTGACTATGCAGAGTCAGCATTTACGTATAAATTATTCATTGCTGTAGTTCAGGGGCGGGGGAACCTTTTTTCTACATTCCACTTTTATAACGTCATAAATTTTTAAATTAAAATATGATGTAGCAATATGAAAAAAAAATGTGTTTAACAGTCATATACTGCACTTCAGGTTTTACAGTAGCGGCAACTTGAGGTGTTTAAATTTGAAATAATATATTTATTTTTTCAGCATGTTATTTTATTATATAAATAATCTCTAGGGTGGATGAGTAGTTACTAGTCAGCATATCCGCCGCACAATTCTTGGGTTGGGGGTTTGAATCTGGCCTTGCTGTGTGGCATTTAAGTGTTCTCGCCCTACTTTGTGTGTTTTTTATTTCTCCTTCTCCAGGTAGTCCAATTTCCTCCCACATTCCCAAAACAGGCACGCTAGGTTCACTGAAAGCTCAGAATGGTCAGTTTTTCCTATGATTGGCTGGTGAGTTCAGAGTGTACCACCCACAGTCAGACCCTAATGAGCACAAACGGTACCAAAAAAATGGATGGGCGATTATAATTACTGTTAATCTAGGGTGAGCAGATGGCAGTCACAAGTTTTGAGTTTGTGTTTAGCATTAGCTAAAGTAATAACACAATCACCGGTTACCAAATTGAATAGTGATTAAATGGGTTAAACGGCTCTAGATAATTAATATATATATATATATATATATATATATTAATGATGAAAGAAGAGACTTTCTTTTGGTAGGTTTCATGTTTTTATAGCAATATTACACAATATTCCATGGACCTTGCAAAAATCAGTCAAAATCCAATTGCTTCAGTGAAAATAGCTGGCAGTGAATGAGTTAATAGTAGGTCTGTGACATGCTTTCATCAAAAATACCGCAAGGATCGGAGGCACTTTAAATGGTAGTTGCGAAATTTAATACCCTTATTTTTACCTACCCTAAAAGAAAAAACATATTTTGTGAGTTTTACAGTTCATTAGTCACATTAACTCATTCACTCCCAGCCATTTTCACGTTTTCATGTTGTGCTCAATTGCTATAAAAACGTGGAACCTAACAAAATAAAATTAGAGTCTTTTCTTTCATGTATCTGTTCGAGTTTTGCAGCAATTACCATTAGAATATAGCCAAGTTTCATCACTATTCATTTTTCCTGGTGAAAACACTGACAAAAAGAGCTCGTTGCAACGTGGCCCTGGCTGATCTCTTATACTCTGCTGCCACGTGCTGGCCGTTTTTTGTCATAACTGCCATTGATTTAAGCCACGTCTTCATGTCAGAAGCTGCATAAAAGCCTTGCTCTATGCTTTATGCTCTTACATTAAAAAAAATCTAAAACGTGTAATTATGTTTTTGGGAGTGAATGAGTTAATGGTGGAAACTATTCTGATATAATAACCTGATATTTGAACAGGGGTGTGTAGACTTTTTACAGCCACTGTCACTTGGCTGAATAAATGTTAGATAACACTGCACTACTGCAATAGGCCACCATGCTGCTTTATGTAATGTCCTTGCTCCCACAATGGAATTAATGCTCAACCAATGCTGTATAGTAAGACATCATCAGCAAAGGTAGCAATTTTGGGCGCACCTTGTTTACCTTGCATTCCCGCAAGTCGACACATGCGAAGGAGAAGCACTAAAACGAAATAAAAGAGCAGGCTACGCTCCAGGCCAAGCGTGCCGGATTGGATAGAAACGTCATTTTATGTAACCGCGCCACCGAATCAGCAGAAGGCGACCGAGCGAGCGAACCCTTATGCAGCAGCCATGAGTCACGTTTCTTCCCTGCTGCGTTTCCTTTTCCCAAGCGAGGGGGACGACGCAGCAGCAGTGGCAGCGGCAAGCCAGGCTTCATCCATGCACTGCTAATTTGCAAGGGAAAAAAAAAAAGCAGAGCCTGTTCTCACACGAAGCCCCAGAGCGACGCACGTACACGCCGCTGCGGTTTGACGCGCTTAAAAAAAAGGGGGGGCTGGGGGGGGGGGCTCGTTCGCTAATACTTATTTGCAATCTGTTTGCAAAATGGCTGCCGATACCCTTTCATGGCTGCATTCATCCCATCTCACTGCATCGGTTTCCTTACATGCATTCTCACTTGTAAGGGGAACAAAATGCGCCCCACAATTTACGGTTGCCACGGCAACAGAAGGCAGATGACCTTGTCTGAGTGAGGGCTTATTTTGCTGAGTCAGAAATTGAGGAATGAGGGAACAGGGTGGTGCTGTTTCCCATTTTGTTGCTGTGGTAGGATGCTATCATTCAGAGGTGGCAAAAGTACTTTGTACACTGGTACTTTAAGTACAAATACTTGAGTAAAAAAGAAGTACTGATTAAACTAAAGCACTGTCGAAGTTGCTTTGGCTGTGGGAGTGTGACGATATATCGATATCACAATAAATCGTGATACTTTGTATCGATTAGCGATATTCCTACGCCAAATATCGACATTTGTAGCTAATATACAGCCGCTGCAACGGCTGTCAAAACAGAAGAAACAAAAATTGTCTAAATTAGCTCATGATAAGATTAAAATAAAACAAACATACTTGTATGACGACGCTGACCTTTGAAATTTCGGCATCTCCTAAATTGTTAGTTTTCAGGAAAAATAAACAAAACAAAAAAAACAAACTCAAAATCATCATCTTGCTTGAGTTAGTCGACACCGCATTGGTCCAGTTGCTTTCATACGTTGCCAACCAACATCAACAAAACCTCACCCCAAAATCGTGGCCGCAAAAATGCTCACGTACTACGCCGTCGATTAAATCCTGCGCCAGCAACCAGCCGTTCACTTCAAAGTCGGCGCTCACGCCGCCCACCCTGACCACATTAAAAAGCCTTTCATACTTCACAAAAGCAAACAACTGTGTTATGTCATCTTCCCAAATTGTACTTTTTCAAAGGTCTTGGAGCCATGAGTGATGCGAGAAATCAAACGATGAGCTGACTCAGCAGTGTGATTTTTTTTCCCACCTTAAAACACACATTGCAGTCAATCAAATACAGTAAGTCAATTATTCCATCCATCCATCCATCCATCCATCCATCCATCTGTCCAATCATCCATCCATCCGTCCGTCCATCCATCAATCCATCCGTCCATCCATCCATCCAATCATCCGTTCACCCATCCAATCATCCATCCATCCACCCATCCATCCATCCAATCATCCATTCATCCATCCATCCAATCAACCATCCAATCAACCATCCATCCATCCATCCATCCAACGTCAAAGCGTATGTAGGGATGGAAGAATGGTGATTTGTTGTGATTGTATTGTATTGGTGTTAATGTTTTATGTTATGTTTTTTTGTCTCTCTGTAAAGCGCTTTGTGAACGTTCAGGCTGTTTGAAAGCGCTATATAAATAAACTTGAGTTGAGTTGAGCTTAATACTTACAAGGGTCGTGGGGTCAATTATTCCAAAGGAGAAAATTATCAAATATAGGGAATACAACTAAAAAAGTATTCAGAATAAATAAAATCATTTTTCGAGGAAAGAAAATAGACCTGCAAAATCTGCTTGGATACACATCTAGTACTGCATGTCACACATTGACACGTAAGCGGACACACGCTGAGACAAAATATGAAGGCCACGGAGAATTTTTGGAAACGTATGTGACGTGAGGCGTGAGTCAGGGCTACGGATGGATGCCGAATGTCACAAGGTCTCAGTGTCAAGCGCGGCAGGCTCACAGTCAGTGCTGTGCTGTATTTAGAATCGCAGATAGCGTCATGTACGCTGCACAGCAGGGATGGACAAAAACATGGCTGCTCTTTAATCCGGACCGTCGGGGCTTTTGGTTTATTCAAGAGTAATTTAACTTTTTCTTTTTCCTTACAATAAATTCTCATTTTGACATAGACATTTTTTCATACCACGATTTTTTTTCATTTTTTTACTCATTCTGTTGCTTAATAAAGAGATACTTGACTCATTGAACAATTTTCAGCAGTAAAAAAAATATTTTGTCTATAATTAATGTGGTAACTTCATTCATTTTCATGTACAATTAATACCTTTAAAAAGCCATTTTTCTACTTGCTGTCAACTGATGATGACATCACCTGTGCTGAGACCAATCATGGCTCAGTTTACTGACCAACCCCAGAAAACAGGTGAGCCGTGATTGGCCGGCCGTTACCTACTTCCTCAACACAGTTGATGTCATCATCAGTCGACAGTAAGTAGAAAAATTACTTTTTAAAAGGTATTAATTGTACGTGAAAAATAATGACGTTACCACATTAATTATCGACAAAATATATAACTTTTCACTGCTGAAAATTGTTCAATGAGTCAAGTATCCCTTTAAATACCGCATACATCTATGGGCTCAATTTAAAGACAGATTCATATTTTTTTTTCTTGTATGTAAACATTCCTTGAAAAAGTTCAACAAAATCTTAAAGCTAAAGGACAACATATTGTACAAAAAAAAGTAAAATGTTCTGCTTTGTTGTTGTAAGCCACATGGGACCCCAAAACAAATAATTTTGATATATATATCTTTTTTAAAAATAATTAATCGTCAAATTAATCAGTGATATGTAAATTGCTGACTAGCACATCCATCCCATCTCAAAAACAAACCAGCAGCGACGTGCCAAAAAAAACAACAACAAAAAACGATCTTGTCCACACTTGCACGGGCGGGCATACTTTTGATTAGAACGGGGCGTTCGTTGGTACGGGAGTCATCCTTGTTGCGCGCGCTCGCGTGGGTGAAGGTGATCCCGGCGGCTAATCCGCTTTGAGAAATGGCTGACATAATCTGTGCTTCGCTCGCAGGGAGAAGTGAGGAAGGCGGGGAAACGAGAGAGGGTGGGGAGTAAAAAAAAAATAATAAAAAATATGCACAACTTGGGATCACAGGGGATGGGTGACGAGGTTAAGGAAGATCGGTGAAAAGAAGAAAAGGGAGGGATGGTGAAATGACGGTGATGAAGGAGTGAGTCAGGTGGGTGGTGATGGAAAATTCCTGCGGGTGTTAGCATGGAGCAAAAGATAAGAAAGCTACAAATAACTATGACTTGAGCTTCAAGGAGCATCAGGCCGATGGAATCCACACTCACTAATAGCAGTGCATTTAAATGGCCGTCATCATACAGAGATTTTCACTTGCCCGTTCCCTACCCCCCACAAATAACAGGGGGTTGAATGTGGTTGAATAAATACTAAGTTTTGAAATCAACAAATAATTGTTTTTATTAATCATGATTCCCATACAATTTAAAATTAAAAATAGAGGGGGGGGGGGAGAAATGAAAAAAATATTTTAGGAAAAATACGAAGAACACACATTAGGAACAAATATTCTTTTTAAAAATAGATAATATTAGATGAAAATATATTAATAATAGAATAAAAAAAAACATTTAATTTACAAAATACTTGGGGAAAAAATAAAAACTTTCCAAATTTAAAAAAACAAAACAAAAACATTAACATAACAAAAATACAAAAAAAAAAAAAAATCGTTAAAATTTTTTATTTATTTTTTTTAAAAGTACAAAAATATCACCATCACTTGCACATTATGATTAATGATGAGCAGCATGTGGCAACAAACTGCTGGAAACTTTTTAACAGCATCGACACGAGTGTGTACATTTCTGTGCGTGTGCGTGTGCGTATGCTCGCGACGGCAGAACTGCTGCAGTGGCGGGCCATGTGCTCATCATGTATGTGAGGAGGAGGAAGCGGCCCTTTAATACCTGCCATCCAATCACGCGGTGGCCAGAGGGATGCTGGGAGCCGGCTGTCCTTGGGAGTAACCTTGCGGGGAAGCTGGCAAGGGGGGGGGGCTCGGGGATTGAGAGGGTGCATGCCTCCGACAAGGAAAGACACTATATATAATATACATGTATAAATAAATATATTGGACATAGATTATGTAATACTACATACGTGCAGTATACTGTATATATATACTATAGCACATATACGGTACAGTATAGTCATATACATGTATTCTGTATATGTATGACAGTATATAGTGTACATATAGCAGATGAGATGCAGGAGACGCATGAATGAGAGCGAGCAAGATAAGTCAAGTACACTAAGAGGATTGAAAGTTCAGCCACTCCTCACTGTCTGTCCTCTAAAAGAATTTCTCCGAAAGCAGGATAAGATCATGGAGCACTAGGTCGATCAAAATCATCATAACATGCTTGACTCATTGGCCTAATGGGAGGAGGAGGAGCGCACGCTGTCGCAATCAACACACGTCACAGATATGAAGCAAGAACAATCATCAAGCATGATTCAAGCTTACTTTTTCAGTGGCGCTTCTTGGGGAGGGGCAAGGTGGGGCGCTGCCCCCTTACGCTGTACCCGGAAAGCTATAATTGTTTACTTATTTTTTTTTTTTTTATGTACTATATTTAAATATTTTTAATGGAAAAAAAAAGAGTCTTATTTTTGAATTCAATCCTAATTTCAACGAGAAACAAGTCATCATGTTATGGAAAAAAATTGATTTAAATGGCCATCAACGTACAGAGATTTTCATTTGCCCGTTCCCTATCCCCCGAATGTGGGGGGTCGAATGTGGTTGAATAAATATTCTTTTGAAATCAACAAATAATTGTTGTTATTAATCATGATTTCCATATCAATTTAAAATAAAATAAAAAATAGTAGGCAAAAAAGGCTCAAATATTTTAGGAAAAATACTAAGAACACAAAGGAAATATTAGGAACAAATATTTGTTTTAAATAGATAATATTAGATGGGAATATTTTAATAATAGAATAAAAACAAACATTTAATTTACAAATTGTTTGGAAAAAAACGGAAACTTCCCCAAATCAAAAAAACAAAAACAAAAAACAAACCAACAACAACAACAAAAAACAAAAAAAAACAAAAAAAAAACATAAACAGAGGACAATTTTGCGATAATTATAGTTAATTTTAGTTAGTTTTGTAAACATAAAATGTAGTTTCAGTTAGTTGCGGTTAGTGTTTTCGTTTTTTTTTTATTTCGTTCACGAAATTGTTTTTTGAATTTTTGTTTGAGTTTTTTCGTTTCGTTTTTAGTGAACTAAAATAACCTTGGTTGTTACTGTACAGTGGATGTGAAACGTACAGTGAGAATGATTGACAGGTCATCTCCATAAGGGGAACATTCATCCTTGAGCCGGTATGGAGGGCGCTGCCCCATCATGGCCGCACATGTCGGAAGACCCTGAAGAGTGAAGGTCGCCGTGGCGACGACAAGACCCTCTTACCCCCCCAATTCATTTCACTCGTCGTCACATTACTCATCTGTCATATGCCACAACACACACACACACACGCACGTACGCACACACCAATCATAATAGGTAGACCACTGTACGTAATGAAACATCCACTGACTGTCTTTGACTGAATGGTTGGCCCATAATAAACAACAGTATGACTCAACACTACTGTTTTGTATTCATAAATGAAGACAGTCCTTTCGCCTCGTTAATGCGAGCCTTTTTCCTTTTTTAATATTCTTACATTGGATTATTGCCAGAAGCCCGGCAAGTGGGAGTAAGTTTACATCTTGAATGTCGGCCACAAATTAGGCCGCCCACAGCATGTCTGCTCCTTACTGGCCTAAGAAAACTGCTTCCTTGCAAAACACAAGAAGAAGAATGACCAAAACAAAAATAAAAGATGTCAAACGAAAGAGTGGTTTAAAAACGTTTAAATGTGTTTGAAGTATGTGTAAAGGATACAGCTATATTTTTTAAATGATATGGTTTCACCTATTGTGATTGGTATCCCATAATACATGGCAATGCAGTCATCTAATTAATAAATCATGACTTGGCACTCTCTATGTGTCTTTCTATCTCTTGGTTCTTTCCTCTCTCCTCCTTCTTCCCTTAAGAGTCTATTTTTAGCTTCCACTCCACGTCTTATCGGCCTACATATTTGCATCGTCCATATGCGCGCGGCGGACATCTTGTGCTGCGTGCGAAGCGATGATGAGCACCGAGACCCCGACGGATGATTGGCTAATCCCCCCCCTCCCTCCACCGCCCCCACCATCGCTGTCCTCTGAGCCATCCCATGATGCTCAGAGGAAGGAGAGCTCCCAAGGTTATATATGCCAACACATGTGCATACACACACACAGACAGACTTATCCTTGACACAGCTGGGGGGGGGGGGGATTGTCACATTTCCATTTAAAGTGCGACACATGTTACGGCACCACACATGGGAGGTCATCCGGAGCTAGATGAGTGACACACAAGGACAACGCGTGGCACTGAACACATCGAACATTTTCATTGTCTAGATGTCACTATATCAAAGGAAAAGTATTATATTTTTTACAATAATATGTTGTATGCATCCCCACACGGCATTCTGATTAATATTTGTCTTTTTTGCAATACGAGTTAGGCAGCAAAATCTACCCGTTTTTATCTATTTTGCTACTTGCTGTCGACTGAAAATGACATCACTGATGACATCACGGTTGCTCAGGGCTCAAGGAACAGCCAATCATGGCTCTGCTCTTTAATGTCTTTAAGGTAAATTCAGATAATAGGTAGTGGTGTAATGATATCCCAAGATTATGATATGATATTATCACGATATGAATATCACGATACGATAATTATCACGATATTGTGGGGACGTTGGCGATCCAAAAAAAAGGTCACAATATTGTAAAAAACAAAACAAAAAAACGAACACATACTAAAAAAAAAAAAAAAGATAATATTGTGCTTTTTTACATTACAGCAATGCTTATACTCAACCTACAATCTCTAATAACACTTCATATTGAGGCAGTTACTTTCTAATGCAAGCACACATTGATCTCCTCCACATAATGACATACATGCCCCTTCATCTGACCATTAGAGTGGATTTTAAACATAGAAGGGCCAAAACATGCCTTGCGAAAATTAAACTGCACTCAAAAAAACTAGCCACGAGACGGTGCTAGAACTGCACAAATGGAAATCAACCTGACTTTTTTTTAAACAGATGTGCTGCTTTTATTATATATATATTGTGACTGATTAATATCGCAATATCACGATATAAACAAAAAAAGAATTATATTTAATTTTATTTTTTAATTTTATGCCCCTAAAAGTGACACGGGGGAGGGAAAAAAAAAGAGAAGTGAATTCAGTTTTTTATTAGAATGAGAAACTATCCCTGATCTTTCAGACAGTCGAAAAGATTATCATTATTTTTTTTTTTTGTGGCCGTATTAAAGAGCAAAGCAGCACATGCAGTAATTGCATGTCTGCTCCCCGGATGACCCACAATGCAACAGCGCGAGTCCGCAGCGTCCAGCTGTTCACGGCCGCTGTATTAGCCACATTATTGTGCCCGGCCGGGGGACGTGCTCAGTGGCTGAGCTCATTTAGGATTAAGTTGCGGTATTATTAAAATAGAACTGCCGAGTCGGCCTGCCGACGTCAAAAGGTTAATCTCGATCTGCGTGGCACACAATCAGGACGAGTTTTATAATTACAAGCGATGATATTTTGTCCTTGGAATTATTTCCTGTGTGGACATGTGGACTCCGAAAAATAATAATCCAACATTGAGAGCTGTTAGGAAACAAAAGAATGAAGTATTTAGAAACAGTAGTGTACTGGAATTCATCCTCCTGCATTGTCAGTCCTCAATTTCACCGAGCAAGTTAAATACCAAGCTAACACGTTAAATAAACAACCTCCCATCTGCCTACAATACAATTACCGTATTTTCCGCACTATAAGGCACACCTGAAAGCCTTCAATTTTTTCAAAAGCTGACCATGCGCCTTATATATGGATCAATATTGAGCCGCCACAGGTCTCGCTGTCAAGACGCTATCGGTGACCCTGCATGATCGGTGACGCGCAGGCGCAGAAGATCCCGCCATCTTGGATCGCTAGCTAATACTAATGCTTTACCTCAGAGAAAATAATAAAACAGCTGTTTATTCATTTTGGGAGTGAATGGAGTTGTCAGAAAGCTGGTTTGTAATCTATTAATAAAGTTTAACTGACCTATCTGACCGTTTTGTTGACATTCCCTTTAGCGCAGCACCATCTAATGGATGCATAACGTAACCCCAGCCTCTACTGTAGCGCCTTATATATGGAAAAATTTGTAAAATATGTCATTCATTGAAGGTGCGCCTTATAATGCGGTGAGCCTTATATATGGAAAAAGTTTGAAAATATGCCATACATTGAAGGTGCGCCTTATAGTGCGGAAAATATGGTACTCACCCTTCTCGGTTCAGAACCAATGACACAAACTGCTGCTGCACGTGCAAAACAACTGACCCAAATAACTTCCCTCCTAAACCACAACTTTCAACAATACCTCGTCATTTACATGCCTATCCAAACAAGTTACCTGCCAACCTGTCTAACCAACCAAACGACAAACCATTTACTGTCAGATAAACAATTATTTGAAGGATTATGTTTGTTTTTTTTTACCTTTATTGAGTCATTTTTTTCAAAAGAAACGTTCTCTTACTTGAGAATTTTGAGCTACCGACCCCTGACAGGAAGTTGCTTCTTCATCTTAGAAATTTGTAAATAATATGATTATTATTTTGTAACTCATAATGGTGGGTTCTTACCCGTTGTTGGATCACGGTCTTGGTATAAATAACCCAGCATTGGCTTGTATTTGACCCAAGTTAGCTTTTGTTTTACCCATGGAAAGCATATGATTGGATATGTGTTTCAAAACTCTATTGAGTTTTCTAACCATCAGTGGGTGGAAAAAGCAGAAAATTAAAGTGTGGCAAATGTGCAAACGAGTACGAGGAAATCAAAAACTTGTGTACGCTGATAGGAAGAGTGAGGCCGTTAATCAGCGATGTTTTCTTCCTTCCCCTTTCACTGTGTTGTTATTGAAGCATTTCCTGGCAGCCGGTGGAACGTATTAGTGTGTTTGTGTGCGTGCGTGTGTACGGATGAGTCGACACGTTTGCACTTGTGCCCAGAAATGTGATACGGGATTAAAATGAAAGGAGTGCCAATGATGATGACGATGATGATGATGGTGAAGAAGCAAACCACAGGAAGAGAAACACACAAAAAAACAGAATGAAAAAAAAAACCCGACAAAACGTGCCAAATAAATGTAGATATCAAGTTACGTGTTGATTGCCAACAGACATCTGGATGATTGTGTTTTTGGGTGTTTTGTCTGGGTCAGAAACTAAACACTAAAAGGGAGCTACACAACAAGGCAACTCGAGCTTTTGTCATCAAATATTTATCATTTCAAAACCTCTGGCAATGTTACTTCTCGCAGAAAACATACATACTGGGGGGGGGGGGGGGGGGGGTAAACACAAGCAAACGTACCTGCAAAATTTATGGAAATGTAATTTAAAAAAAAGTGTTATAGACAGTATACTATACTATGTACTTCCATACAGTATAAGATGAATAAATTAAAAATATAGGTTTTTGTTGGACAATGACACTAATACAAATATTTTTTCTCTTACGCAAAGTTCAAAATTTGAAAATGGCTGCTTTTATTATGATCAACTTGATTTAAAAAAAGAAAAGTATCATATTACAGTCATTAAGTATAATCTACATAACATTATATAATTTCTTACGTTAAAATGATTTTGTTTTTAATTCAGGGAAAACTATGAAAATTAGGTGATGCATACTATTTGTTGGACTTAATTAAAAATAATTACCGGTAGAAAAAAAATCATTTTACAGTATTAGAATAAAATATCATAAAATAAAAAATACAAAAAAATTAGAAATACAAGCTCTTTGTTGGATGAATTTTACAAGATATCAAACTGGAAAGTATGGTGTTTATTTTAATTTGATTTTATTCTTTATAGCCAGGGGACATGAATTTTTTTTAGATAATTAAAATTAAGATTTAAAATTTGGAGATAAGTGATTGTGTGTGTTTTCTCACCTTGAGATAATTACTGAACGGTGTGTACTGCGTTGCTCTAATTTGAATGTTTATTCACCACAATCTCTATATGAGCTCACACACAAATTGTTCTTGGTTTTTCAAAAAAAAATAAAAATAAAAATCTTTTCCCCAGAATCCATCATCTGATTTTCAAACTTCTTGTACTTCATTGTACTCAGGTTGAAGTAGCCATTTTAAATCAGGCTCAGCATTTTTGACAGACTAGCACATAAGTTTCGATGTGTTTTGGCAAACCCCAGAATCCAACTTTTTTTTTTTTCTTCTTCTTCTTTTAAGTCAACTCCATGTCCTTCCGCAGACCCTGTTGTTGGTATGCTATGTTTCCTGGCTCCCTTGGACCAAAAATAAAACAAAACAAAAAAACTTTTGTACTGCATCAGGAAACGTAAAGGCCTGGAATATAGAATAACACGCTGGTAAAACGATCTGATCACTATGTGTGCTGTGTGTTCTCTTCTTAATGACAGGTTGCTTCATGATAATCGCACTGAAGTTTGACTGACACTGCAGGACAGGTACTCATTTTACAATATGATCATTGTCAGGGTTGTAGTTTGCTGCCCCTCTTTTCTTTTGATCATCTGATCTTTCTTTCAGTGTGAGAGGGCGTTTTCTCGACAGCGTCACTCACCACGTTGCTGGCGCTCGTCCCGCCGCCGTCCTCTTGTTCTCCTCTCATGCACTGTGTCCTTCTGGCCTGGTGTTTGCACAAATAGCGGCGACGTGATGAACCAGGAAGTGTGTGTGTGTGTGGGGAGAAAGGCAAAGAGGTGAGATTGTTTGCGTGTAGCAAATTTATGGCTAAGTCACAATGTTTGACACATGCTACTGTTGGCGGATGTTAATGTCACACACGAGAAAAACAACAACACCAAAACATGCTAAGAGAAGTAAATAGCTTACTCCAAACTATGACCACAAAGCACTATAACCCCACGACATTTTATCTACACAAAGCACAAAATGTGTGTCAGGATGTACTATATTCGGTTGTGTATGAATTTTTAAACTGCTGCTAATTATACTACAATCTTTCAGAAAAATGTATATTTGTAATGGTGAACCACGGTCTAAGATGAGAAAAAATATAAGTCTTTATGCTACTATTTACAGATACTGTATTTCTTTACCATATTAATTTCATATTAAAAATGACTTTATATCAATATTAGCTGAGCAATATTTGTTTTGAGTTAAGCTAAAACAGTAGCTAAGATCACAAATAGCTTACCTTTAGCCTGTGAGATATTGTTTATGAGAGGACTAACGTTAGCTGAAACTAGCTAAAACTCTGGGTTAATATAACTTGTTTTATGTATGATTTAGAAAATTCTTTGCAGCAGCTGCTTGTTTATAAGCTAGCTTATAAGCAAACTTAGCTTGTAGCAAACGTGTGTGGCGTCATGCATGCTGAGATCACGTCTCTGATCAACTGCTGAAAGGAGGCTGATTCTGTCCTCTTTCATCTAAAAACTGCTTCAAACATCAAAGCGTATGTAGGCATGGAAGAATGTTGATTTGTTGTGATTTTATTGTATTGGTGTTAATGTTTTATATTTGTTTTTTTGTCTTTCTGTAAAGCGCTTTGTGACAGTTCAGGCTGTTTGAAAGCGTTATATAAATAAACTTGTATGATTTAGAACATTGTTTATGAGAGGACTAACGTTAACTGAAACTAGCTAAAACAACTGCGTTAATATAAGCTGTTTTATGTATGATTTAGAAAATTGTTTATGAGAGGACTAACGTTAGCTGAAACTAGCTAAAACTCTGGGTTAACATAACTTGTGTTATGTATGATTTAGAAAATTCTTTATTTTAGCAAGAGCTACATCTGTCTATTTTTTTTTATTTTTATTTTTTTTAAGTGTGTAGCAGATAAAGAAAGTTAAAAGTGGCTATCACCACTAGCACTAGTTAGCTTGCGGTTATCTGGCGCTATGCTAATTTTTTTTCACATTGTTACAACCTGAGCAGGTGTTGCTTTGTTTACTTTCAGGCCCATTAATATAAGTCGGATGTTCTCTGATCATTTAATGGTTTTTTTTTGCCATCTGTAGTTAACGTAATCAATTCCACTCTCTTCTAATCAGTTACAATGTTACTTTGACTTTTGAGGACGAGTTTCGCGTGCTACAATCTGTCACTCTGCTGTTTTCTTGTGTTGTTTTTTTTTTTTTCTCAACCTAACAGTATCGTAAATAGTATACTTATTCAGCGACAGATACAGTTCTGTAAAAATTTGAGGATGGTAACCCCACAGAGACAGAAAAAGTAATACCTGAACGGTTGAGCCTTCCCTACATATTGCATTGGTATTGTTCAGAGAAAAAAAAACAAAAAACATTTACAGTTGCTCCTTTGCAGGTGTTCTTTATCGCAGCGGTGGTCTGGAACGTGACCCCCACGACAAACAGTGATTACTTGCATTGCATCTGACATATGAAGGCCATATTAAGTAGTCACCCTCCAACATTCCACTGGGTTCTGATAAAATTGCTACTTAACCAAACGCCACTTTGTAACTCTTCAAAATAGCCATCCAAGGTCATTGGCGGGGTCCCGGGGCCTTATCTGGCTCAAGCAGGCCTGCATTTAGAAACGTGTGTGTGCGTGGCGTGTGTGCGTGTACTCACCAACCAAGCTAGCAGCACACACCCAAACATGCTCATCATGGTCATACACATTATGATGGATCCATCATGTGTGCTTCCACATTGTTGGTTTGTTGTCTTGGTGGAGGTCACCCGCTAATTCCTCCAAGCACCTCGTTTTCCACCCTCCCTTGTGTCCAGCCACAGTTCTCGCAATCCTTTCTTCTTCTTCTTCTTCTCTCCTGCCGCTATTTTTAACCGGCTTAGCGGCGCAGAGGCGAGCGGATGTTTATTCTCGGCCTTCGCCGGTTACCTGCCTTGCAAATCAGTCAGTTAATCTCGTCATGCAGCAGAATGTCATTGCCTGGAATTTTCTTGACAGACATAAGACAAATTTAATCTTCAAGCAGTGTTGAGTTTTCTGCCATTAGTGTTCATTTCGTCAACAAAAACTGAACAAAAATAATTTCGTCAACACACAATTTTCACCAGACTATAACTAGACTCGACTAGACTAAAACCTCATTAATAAACAATAACTGGGACTAAATCCGTATGCATTTTCATCAACTAATGAATACAAGAGGAAAATGTCCTAAACTTAATAAAAACTGGACCACAATCTGTGGACATTTTAGTTCATGAACAAAAACGAGACAAAAATGTCATTTTGTAATATCTTGTTTCTGCTCATTTGTCACGTCTGGAACACACTGCCATGTGACACACAGCACAAACACATGGGACAGACATGAAGTGGATTCACAATGAAAGGTTTAAAAAAAAAAAAAAAAGTAAATTATAGTTATGTCATTAATCCAACGGCTACAATGTTCCAACAATAATGTTAATGCTACTGCTAACTAATGCTGGCTAACTTACTAGCTCATACCATGGAGCCGCAGTAGCCACTTCATAAACACATGAATTAGCATAAAACCGTTAGCTTGCTAACAGCGAGCTTGCTAGCAGCTAGCTGGATAGCAGCTAGCTGGCTAACTTACTAGCTCATAGCATGGAGCCACAGTAGCCACTGTAATTGTGTGTGAAGTTGTTTTTCATCAAAAAGATGAGAAAATTTTATGTGAAATAATTTTAGATCCGAAAAAATTTAATACAGCCTGCTGGCAAAAAAAAATATATACAGGGGTAAAATGGCTGTTCTGACTAAAACGAGACTAAAATGTTGACAGTTTTTGTTGACTAAAACGATGAATAAAATTATGTTTTCTTGGACTAAAATAAAGACTAAAATGCTACATTTATAGTTGACTAATAATGGACTAAATAAAAATGAGATGAGGTTGACTAACTGTGATAAAAACTCACAAGCGTGACAGAAATTGGACTAAAACTGAGACTAAATTTAAAAATGGCAGACAAAATGAACACTCTTTTCCCTTCGTGAATCTACCAAATGATCTTCAAATTTCAATGCCATACTTTGCTCATAATACGCTGAGCAATTTCGCGCCCATCTGTCTAGGAAACCCGCTTCCCATCCGAGCTCATTTGCTCGAATGCACATGTCGAAGTTAGACAACGTGCGAGCCTTGGAATTTGCCCAAAATGGCTGCCTCAAACCGAACTTCTGTTCCATTTTGGACCTTGGGTTCTTGAGACTATTTTGTGCCTTCTGTGAAGACAGATGGGTTCACCCAATTTCGTCAAACAGTGAAACTAGTGTTTGTGTGCTGGAGTGAAGCGGGGGTAAAAAAAAAAAAAAAAAAAATAAAAAAAAATAAAAAAAAATAAAATAAAAAAAAAAAATGGAGCAATGAAGCTATTGTAATATATTGCATGTGAGCAAGGAGAGCCACTGTCACCAATGGACTGCAGCCATTTTTCAAACAGGAATTTCACACAAACAAATAGGTACATAACACAGCTGTAGGTCACGCGCTCACACCCAGACGCTCACGTGCAGACTTACAGTAGCCTACTTGGCCACACCCATTCATGACACATCCAACACGCAATTACATTACATGGAGTGCATTTGTTGGTCATGAATTTATCAAGTTTGTGTTTGTACATTCAATACAGTACTATTTCTCGTTACTAAAACCACGTAGCAGAAAATTTGGTTTGTATTTTTATTTTATTTTTTTGGGGGGGGCTTACCTTTTTGCAGGTACACACCTGACCAAGAATGTTTGGAAGATATGTAAGACTCTTTTTTTTTTTTGGTGCATTTACAGTCTCCACGCAGGAAATGAATCACGCTGGGCTAAAAATGGCAGTTTCATGTCATCGGAGGATGTGGAGCTTAAGATAGAGCTAGATGAGTCAGAGAAGACGAGATAGGTACTGTTCATTGGACCGAAAACACATTCGGCTTTTGAGTATAGTCCCTTAATAAAGACAGCTGCTGTCCTTTTGTGTTTGAAAATATAAATAAATAGTAAACAACAGACCTACCTATCTTTATTAAATGTTATGTTTTCCACAGTAGCAACAAGCTCCAAAGCGTCGTGTTTTAGAGCCACACTGCCACCGGCTGGACGGATTGTAGAATTACAGTTCGGTCCAAAAGGATCTGGACCATTCGTTATAAACATCTTTATGAACGACGATAAAGGCTAATAAAATACATTAAGCGTCAAAGAAGATAAATGATCTTAATGTAAAAAGTGCTGTACTTACGGTTCCACGTCACCATTAAAAAAAAAAATTAAAAAAAAATAGCCATGCAATCCAAAGCAGGTAGGCTACTCAGTACCAGGTCAACTTTTTCAATTCGAATGCTATAATGAGTCTATGTTGCATTGGAAGCTGTTATAATATCCCAAAAAAGGGAAGGGGGTGGGGGGGACGTGGGGGGGGGGGGGGGGGGGGGGGGTTGGGGGTTGAACATCAATTAACAAAAACAAAACAAATAATAAAAACAGGTATCACAATTAAAAGACAACATTTCTACTTCTATTTTTTACATAAAGCACTCATTTATTATTAATTAATCACAAAAAAATTATCACAATTAATCATGTATTAACGCAGATTAATCACACTTAATTCTGACCGCAGATGATCCTTTAGTGGGTGCAAAAAGTAAAGCATTTAATAAATATTTGTGGTATGACATTCAGAATATTTGGTCTAGTCAAAAATATTGGGCTCATTTTTTCCCCCCATTTTAAATTATGCAAGTAATTAACTGATGAGAAAAAGAGGAGGATGAGCGTGCAGTGGATTAAAAAAATACGGAAGACATAACATTAAATGTCAAAATAACGCATAACAGGTGCTCTTCAAATTAAAAAAAAATGTTGATAAATTCCTTTTCAATTAAGTGATTTAACGTGATAAATCAAAAATACAAAAATGTGATTAATCTGATTTTTTTTTTAAAATGTCATCGTTTGACAGCTCTAATTTCTGTGCAAAAAATGCATGACGTTTTGTTTTCTCTCCCTCTGAATCATACAGATCAATTCATTTGAGCATTTTTTTTTAATAAAAAGATGATTTCATAACATAGTTCACATGTTGGCTCAAAAAGCACTGACGAGAGGAAAAACCTTAAAAAAATTGACCCGTTTAATCAGTTACAGTAGCATGCACCGTTGACTTTCAAAACAGAACTAATCCTTCACTGCAGCGGTGGAGATTGTATCCGATTTTCAAGGCCGTAATCCAGATTTACCCCATAATCCGTGTTATCATGATGCTAGTTAAAACTAAATATTTATGTACATAAAATAAAAAAATAAAAAAAAGAATCTCAAGTAACAGATACCACAAAACCATCAACTCCATTGATTTCATTCACTCTGATGTAACAAGTTGACATTTACGGTACAGTTAAAATCCCCAATGTCCACCCCCCCAAAAAATGAAATTTTGTACTTTTGTTGGCTCAAAAAAGGTGAAATTGACTAAAAAATAAAATCACACAATTCACGCACACATACACACATTCCTGTCCAGTGGCGCACACGCTTCACACAAACATGGCGGGCGACACGAAGCTGTCCCCGCGGCCGACGACGTTGGCACCGTGCCGGTACTCGCGGGGTTCGTTCCCGCTGCGCTCGTAGAACGGCGGCGCTTCGCTGTTGCCGGGGTCGTCCCACCCGGAGGGGGCGGGGGCGTGGTAGTGCACCCGCGCCCCCTCGCCGCCGCCGTTGTCCTCGTCGTCCTCGTTCGGAGCGTCCAGGTCCTGCAAGGAATCGAAAGCGATCAAGACTCATGGGAAGGAAGGCTGCCTCGCAGTCAAAAGTTCTGGGTTCAAATCTTGATCCTCACAGTCTCCAGGACTGTCCTGACGAGGGAAGTGCGACACCGCGAATCAAAATGTAGCTACGGCTGGCTGCTAACTGGCTAACCGTTAGCCAGTTTGCGTGTACAAAAGGGCAGGTTGTGTGCATCCTTGGATTAAAAACAATAATAATAAAAAATCTCCCCCTTACAGGCCACCAGTTTGAGTGAGTTTTGGACGGTGTGCGATTCTCACCGTGACTGGCTCTGCATCCTGGGTGCTGTAGTGCTGGTTATACAGGAGGCGCTCTTCAGCAGGGGGGACGTTATTGGCGGCCACCTGCTATACACACACAGTCATTTTTGAAAGAAAAAAAAAAAAAAAAGACAGTATTCCTCCATCTTATTTTCTTTTTAACTCATTCAATCCCAAAAACGTGTAAAAACGTTTTTCAACACTTTGTTCTTCCCTCCCAAAAACGTGTTTACACGTTTATTTTTCTTTTTTTTTAATGCAAGTGCATACAGAAGGCTTTGATGCAGCTTCTGATATGAAGAGGTGGATTAAAGGGATGGCAGTTATTGCGACCAGCAGGTGGCAGCAGAGTATACGCAATCAGCCAGGGCCATGTTGCAACAAGCTCTTTTTGTCAGTGTTTTCACCAGGAATGCGAATCATGATGAAACTTAGCTATATTCTAATGCTAATTGTTGCAAAACGGAAACAGATACAAATATACTTTTTCTTTTCCTGATGAAAGCAGAGACTCTAATCTTTCTTTTGGTGATGTTTTTATAGCAATAGAACACAATATTCTAAGGGGGCCTTGCAAAAATCAGTCAAAATCATAAAATCCTTCAAGGGGAAATTCAACAAAGCCTCACCGGCCTCACAGCAGTGTTGTTGTTCTTCTTCTCGGGCGGCGGGGGCTTGTGCTTGGGGGGCCCGCTGCAAAAAAAACCCCCAAAAAACAAAAAAACGTTTTGTTTTGTTTTGTTTTCAATGCAGCTGACAAAAAAAGTGGGCGTGAGGCACCACAGCAAACACTCACTCTTTGCCGGCGCGATGTTTCCGGTACATGGCGATTGCCGTGCCGATGATGGCCACGATGAGGATGACGCCGATGATGGCGCCGATGATGCTGCCGGTGGTCGCTCCTTTCTCGGGAAGGCGGGTGCCTGAGGAGCGACACAATCATCTTCATTAAGAGTCAGTTTAAAGGCAGCAAAAAAATCAAAAAAAAAAAATCGCAATAATCAATTTACAGAAAATCATATCGAGATTAATCGGTATCAAATCGAATCGTATGGATCGAATCGCCCGATACTAGGAAATTCACACCTCCGTACACCGGCTCGGAGCTCGTAAGGGCAATAAGCCCCGTCCTATTATTGCTAAGTTCGAACATTTTAAACATAAAGAATTGGTAAAAAGTAAAGGACGGGAGCTCAAAGGGACATCTTTCGGGATGAATGATCAATTCCCAAGAGAGATAAACGAGCGGCGAAAAGTACTGTTTCCTATCATGAAACAAAATAGACAGGAGGGTAAACGGACTTCGATGGTCGTTGATAAATTATATATCGACGGCCAGCTATTCCGAAACCCAACCTCGACCCCTTGGCTGTTCTAACTGACAATTGGTAGAGCCGAGCATTGTGTGATTATTTGACGTAGGTATATGTATATGTATGTGTATGTATATGTGTATATATGTATATATATGTATATGTATATGTATGTATATGTATGGATAATGGGTTACGAAATAGAATATGAATTTATATTATGCATAGGCTATAAAGTAATAATAATAATAATAATAATAATATAGAAATATATTCTTAAAAAAATAAATTAATAATAATAATAATAATCTCGCTTAGGTCACCATTTACTGGTGTATTGTTATGTTGAATCCCCCACAGATTTCCTTCACACTCACTTCCCCCCACGTTTCTTCACTATTATACTTATCTACTTGCTATCTCTCTCTTTATATAAATTATATAAATTGCCTAATTACTCTTTTGCTATCCTACAATATGTTAATATTAATAAGCAGCTTATATAGATGTATACATAAGACTGAGTCTATATTGCTTGTATGCAGAAATTAGCTCTGGTCTCCTGGAATGTGTGTGGCGCTCGCTCCCAGGCAAAAAGAATAAAAATTTTAGACCATCTCTCAAAATTTAAGGCAGATATTTGTCTCCTACAAGAAACCCACTTACAAAAATCAGAAGAAAAATTATTTATAGATAAAAATTTTAGTCAAGTTTACTCTGCCTCCTATAATAGTAGACAAAGAGGTGTCTCTATACTTATACATAAGAATTTATTCTTTACTCTAAATAATATAGTAACAGATTTAGAGGGCCGATATATTATTATCCAGGTAACTATATTTAATAAAGTATATACAATTGGTAATTTATATGCCCCAAATAATGATGACCCTGATTTTTTCCATGAATTTTTCTCTCGGTTACTCGATTTAGCAACAAATTCTACTATTATTATTGGAGGTGATTTTAACACGGTCTTGAACCCGTTAATAGATCGTTCTAATAATACGATATATACAAGGCGATTACGATCCGCTAAAGTAATAGATGAGTATATGGAGGATTTTGGCCTCAGCGATGGCTGGAGACTTCAAAACCCAACTAAGAAGGAATTTACTTTCTTCTCTGCTGTGCACCGATCATTCTCAAGAATTGATTTTTTCCTTACAAATAATTCTATTGTTGATAAAACTGCTATAAAAATACATTCTATAATTATAAGTGATCATGCACCAGTCTCCCTCACTCTACAAATTGACTCTACCTTTAAACCTCCCCCGATATGGCGTTTTAACATCTCATTACTGAAAGACGTAGAGTTTGATAAAATTATTAGAAGGGAGTGGGCAGATTTTTTGGAAATAAATGACTCTCCAAATATATCTCCATCTCTTCTCTGGGAAGCAGGGAAAGCGGTAATTAGAGGGAAAATTATATCATATTCAACTTATAAAAAGAAACAGGATCAAAAATTAGAAAAATACCTGGAAGATAAAATTAAACAACTAACGGATGAATATGTATTAAACCCAAATAATCAAATATGGATAGAACTACAGAATATAAAAATACAGTTAGATAACATGTTATCTAAAAAGACAGAGTTTATAATACAACAGTTGAGATATAATAATTTTGAACATAATAATAAATCAGGTAAATTCCTGGCAAATCAACTTCAACGGAATCGGGAAAAATCTCTTATAACGGCTATTAAAGATATAAATGGTGAATGCACACAATCACCAGAAGAAATTAACCATATTTTTTATAACTATTATCGAAATCTATACACAGAAATTAATAGACCTAACCCTGAATATATTGAGGAATTCCTAAACAGCTTAAATATACCTCAGTTATCTATTGAACATAAAGATATTCTCGATACCCCGCTTACTATAGATGAGTTGTATCGTGCTTTAGACAGTATGCCTAATGGCAGAGCACCTGGTCCAGACGGCTTTCCGGCTATATTTTTTAAACATTTCTGGTTAATGTTTGCTCCATTATTTCTAAGAGTAGTAACTGAAATTAAAAGTAAAGGTGATATACGTCAAGATATGAATATAGCAGCAATTAAACTTTTATTAAAGCCAGAAAAAGACCCTACCCTCCCGTCAAGTTACCGACCGATATCACTAATTAATACCGATATTAAAATTATCGCTAAGGCCTTGGCATCTCGATTAGAGACGGTAATCTCGACAATTATTCATAGTGATCAAACAGGTTTTATTAAAGGTCGTCATTCTACTAATAATATTAGGAGACTCTTTAACTTGATTAGTATGTCACAGCGGCATGATAAAAAGGCAGTTGTTATTTCGCTGGATGCAGAAAAAGCATTCGATAAAGTTAACTGGTCCTTCCTCTTTGCTGTCTTAAATAAATTCGGCTTCGGGGAGTCATTCATTCAATGGGTCTCAATATTATATGATTCTCCTAAAGCTACAGTTACTACTAATGGGATTACATCACAGAGTTTTACTTTACAAAGGGGAACAAGACAAGGGTGCCCAATTTCTCCTTTATTATTTGCTATATTTATTGAGCCGCTTGCATTAGCTATACGTCAGGATAGACGGATCCAAGGAATCCACTCCGGGACAATAGAACATAAAATTAATCTATATGCCGATGATATATTACTCTATTTAGAAGAACCTGCTATTTCGCTAGGGGAAGCATTTAAATTAATAACTAAATTCTCTCACTTATCAGATTACTCTATTAACTGGACAAAATCAACATTATTACCTATTACAGAAAATTCATGGAATCCTACAAGTCAGGATCCACACTACTCCTTTCCTACAGGTAATTTAAAATACTTAGGTGTTAAAATTTCACCTAAGTTAACTGAATTAACTTCTTTAAATTTTTCACCATTATTGGATAGTATCCGTAGTGACCTGGAACGCTGGAATAATCTTCCGATCTCTTTAATAGGACGGATAGCTACTATAAAAATGAAAGTTTTACCAAAGATTAATTATTTATTTTCAATGATTCCATTTAAACCTACGTCTAACTGGTTCCAATCGCTGGACTCTGCTATCATAAAATTCTATTGGAATAAAAAAAAAGCCAAAATTAGTCTATCTACTCTTCAGGAAAGTAAATCTAAAGGAGGTTTAGAGGCACCAAACTTTATGTACTATTATCTAGCTAATCAACTACAATATCTTGTGCTATGGACACAACCCAACAGAGATACTAACTGTTGGTTGGAATTGGAGCAGAAGGATTGTAATAATCTTAGACTGTCAGATTTACTCTTTATTACAAAATCAATAAGACGACATAATTGTTTTAAAAACCCAATGATAGCCGCCACCCTGACTGCCTGGTGGAAGGCATTAGAAATTACAAACTCCCAATTGGCGCCCTGTGGGCTCTCTCCCATTTGGCATAACCCCGACTTTCAACTTAATAATCAGTCGTTCCATTTAAGCCTATGGGAGCAGAAAGGAATTACACACCTTCATCATCTTTTCTCAGATAATAAGTTTATATCATATACAAACTTGGTCCAGAAATATGAAATAAAAAAGGGAAATTTCTTACATTATCTGCAAGTTAAAAATATGGTTAAGAAACAAATCCCAACACTTCAAGATACGCTCCAACTGCCTGTCTTAGCTAAAGATATTATAAAGCTTTCTCCAACAACAATAAAGAAAATATCAAAAATATATAAGTTATTTTTATACACAAATAAAACGTATTTACCGACTTTAAAATGGGAAAAAGACTTGTCTATAGTTCCGGAACCAGACTTTTGGACCCAAATCTGTGAAAATGTATTTAAAATGACCAAACAGACAAATTTGCAACTTATCCAATATAAGATACTTCATAGAACATATATTACACAATATATGATGAAAAAAATGGGACTCTCTGACTCCGACATTTGTCTCCAGTGCTCACAAAACACTGCCGATACTTATCTTCATGCTTTATGGTCATGTACTCCAGTGCTGCATTTCTGGACTAAAATCTTGGAAAAGCTCGCTGATATATTAAACTGTAGGCTTCCTTTATCTCCAAGACTGTGTTTACTAGGTGACTTAACAATAACTGAGCGACCATGTAAACAATCTCAATCTATATTTATAGCCCTTACTATTGCTAAAAAAATAATCCTTGTCAATTGGAAAAATAAACAATCTCTAAATATCGACCACTGGTTAAACTTACTAATAAATTATATCTCAATGGAAAAAATCTCTGCCTTAAATAAAAATCAAGTATCAAGATTTAAACAAATATGGTCTATGTACATAGAATATTTTAATCTCAATTTGGCAACTTAATCCTGCCAAGATTCTGCCTGTTAACGAGAGCCACCACATCGTTACAACTTCTGTTTTCGCTGCTCCTGTATTTGGTATTTTGTATCTGATTGTTTTTATTTTTATATAGTCAGGAACCTAGTTGCTGCTAGTGGGCTCGAGCATACCACACTATACGACACTATACTCAATAACTCCTTAAGATCTATTTCTAGTGGGCACTAAGCATCAACACTTGGTGTTACTGCATGCTAATTAGTCAATTTTCTTGACGCCGTCCCCTGTGGTCGGGCGGGGGTGGTTCTGCCCCCCCCCCCCCCCCCCCCGTTGTCTGCTCGGTGGCGGTTGCGTCTTGGCCGCTCCCTGGGCCCCCTGTGGGGTGCGGTGTTGGGGTGCTTCCCCTGGTGCCCGGGGCGGTGCCGTCCCGGCGCGGTCCGCTGCTCCGTGCCCGGCGGCGCGGTTCGGGGTGGGTGGGCCTCCGGTGTGCCCCGTGGTTCCCTCTCCCCTCCCCCTTCCTCCCCCCCGTCGCCTCTCCCTCCTCGCCTCCTCCCGCCCATCCTCCTCTGCCTCCCGGTCCCTTTTCCCTTGTCGCCCTCCCTCCTCCTCTCCCCCCCCGCCTCCTGCCCTGCAGCCGCCCTTTCGCCTTCTTGTCGTCTTCTCCCCGCTTCCCCCGCCCCCCCCCCCCCCTTCCCTGTCTGCCCTGCGGCCCCTCCCCCTCCCTCTCCCTGGGCCTGGGGCTCCCTCCCCGGCCCGGGCGTCGGGCTCCGGGGGCCGGGCGAGGGTTTGGGGCCTGCCCCGCTCCGGTATAACTCCTGGTGCCCCGGGCGGGCCCCGGTGGCTGGTGGGCTGTCCGGTAGCCCTGCTGCGCTGGCTGTCCGCCCATTGTGGTGCCGGGTGGATGAGGTGGGGGGCGGCGGGGGGTGGGGGTGCTGGGGGGCGGGCGTGCCACCTACACCCGCCGGGTTGGGTGAGGCCCCGCTGGTCGCTCCTCTTACTCACTTCACTAGCTTGCACTATACACTTTGTAAATATACACATAGGGCACACAACACATTTCTTGGTGGGGTGGGGAAGGGTGGAAACACCGTCTTCACCCTTCAACTCCCCTCCAATTTTAATGCACCTCACGTCCAAGGGGAGGGGTGAGTTGGGGCGGGGAGCCATCAGAGGGGATGGACTGCAGTGCCTGGCAGCGCTGTGGTCCCCCCCATTTGTGTCCCTGCCCCACCACTTTGTCCCTCCATTCCCTTTTTTAATGCACCACACATATACATATTCATTTTTTGGGGGGGGATACGGGTGTGTCGGAGTAGGGGAAATTTTTTCCCTCTGCTCCGACTCACCTGCTCCCAATTTTAATGCACCACACGCACACACTTGTATATACACTGGGTGGGGCCACATTCACGGTGTAAGGGTAGAGCTCGCCAGTCGGCGAGCTGGCGGACTCAGTAACAGGGTTAGGTGTCACTTGTACTCTGGCGTGACGACCGGGGCCTCTCCCCACCGGGCTCGGTGTTCTGGTGTCCCGCCTTCTCCCCTGGTGCTTCCTCCTCTGCTTCCCCCCTCCCGCCGCGGTGCAAATCTCGCGCGGCTGGAGGTGGGGTGGGCACATCTTCCCTCTCTGCGCTGCTGCCCGGTGCCGGTTTCCGGGGGGGGGTGGGGGGTTCTCGCGGGGGGCCGGGTTCGCGGGGGGGGGGGTGGCGGCCGTCGGGGGGGGGCGGCTTGTTTGGGGGGGGGGTGGAGGTATGGGTGGGTGGGGGGTTGGGTGCTGGGGGTCGGGGTGTGTTCGGGGGTTTGGGGGTCGGGGGTGGTGGGGCCTGGGTCGTGGTGGATGGCGGGTTTGGGTGGGGTGCGGGGGGGTCGTGGGGGGATGGGGGCTGGGGACCGGTGGGGCGCTGTGGGGGCCCGCTGGGCCTCGTTCTGCGGCCTTGGGCTCGGGGGTGTGGGCCGGGGCTGGGGCGGGGGTGTTCCGGGTATCTGGGTCGGCTCGCTGACCGGTGTCCGCTCGGGTGGCTTGGGGGTGGCCTTGGTGCTGCCGCGGCCTGGGGATTCCGGGGGGGGTGGGGGGGGGGGGGGGTGCTCGCTTTGCTGGACCGCGGTTGACGGCTTCTCTCTTTGGTGGTGGTCCTTATGCATGCCAGATCCGTCGCACCAGCATCTACTGAAACTCAACAGAAGTACCCTCTCCCTCCCACAGCCCCTTGAATCAGTTGGTGCTGGTGTCTGTGGTTCTCACTTTTCTTTATCTATCCTTCCCTCCTTCCTCTCTTTAGTTTTTCCTCTGGTCACTTGAGATCTTAATTTATTAGAAGTATGAGGTTTCTGGGGTTGGCATAAGACTCCGGTTTTGTAACCACGCAGGAGGGGTCTTGTTGGTGCTGGACTTCACTTTGATGGATTGGATGTACTGGCTTCTATTGATCTCACTCTGCCTTATCGATCCTTCCCTCCTTCCTCTCTTTAGTTTTTCCTCTGGGCTCTTGAGATCTCGCTAAATTTGCTGGAATTTAGAGGCTTCCGGGGTTGGCGTAAGACTTTGATTTTGTAATCATGGGGAAGGCAGGAAGTGTTTGGTCGGTGCTGGATGTCACTTTGATTTACCTTTCTTTTCTCTTTATTTCTTTTTTTTCTGACCTTTTCTCTGGTCTCCTGACCATTTAAATCTCACGACTCTGGCAAGATTCTGAAGTACCTGGTTAAGGCGAAGGGTAATGGGATATTTATAAGGTTTTAGGTGAATGAATGAGTATAAATTTATACGTATTTGCACGCACGCACGCAAACGCACGCAAACGCACACACGCAAACGCACGCACGCACGCAAACGCACGCACGCAAACGCACGCACACATACACACACACAAAAAAAAAAAAAAAAAAAAAAAAAAAAAAAAAAAAAAAAAAAAAAAGGAAAAGAGCAATGATGACAAGACGTTGAATCGGTAAGACTACCGAATGAACAATTCTGAGCTCTTCAAAAAAAAAAAAAAAAAAAAAAAGAAAAAAAAAAAAAAAAAAAAAAAAAAAAAAAAAAAAAAAAAAAAAAAAAAAAAAAAAAGGAAATTCACACCCCTAATATTAATGTACTTCATATAAACATTGCGTAATAAGATCATGAAATAGAATGTAAAGAAATAAACAGAGTGTGCATCATAATTGAATGCTGCTGCAATTCAATTCATTGTGCTGCTCCTTCTGGTGTGCTCCCAAACTTGGCCACTGGGAGGCAGTGATTTTTTTTTTCTTCCCATATTTAACCAGTTTTATTGTGACAGTGGCTTAAATAAATATTAAATGTCATCACTAGTCTAGTTGTAAAATAGGTTTCACTAAAAGTTGTACACATACAAGTGTTCTCACACTCAAAGAGTATAGACACATGCAGTGATGTCATTATGCAGCGTTCTTCCCAGGGGGATTATGTAAATGAGGAGGCGATTAAAGCGCAGAGAAGACGCGAAAATGACTTTGGAGTGCAAACTGTGTTCCTTCCTGCTAATTGGGCAGGACATGATTTCATGTTTTTTTGTGCTTGTCTAATTATATTTCATTTCTCTTCTAAGTCTTCTACTAAAACGCCCTTTCCCCATGTCGCACGTTCACAAGCGTCTTTAAGATTCTGGATTTGTGGACTTCAATGACGGGTGAGAGCAGAAAACATTTTGCACCGTCTCATTTATACTGTCATGCAAAATACACATTTACATAACTTGGTAGGGAATAACGACGTCACATGGTGTGCTCATATCTGATAATAGCAGATCACAGATTTCATTATTGTGGAACTGATCAAGGCCAAATACATTCAAAAGCAAATATGTAATTTATCTTAAAAAAAAAAAAAAAAAAGTAATTATCAACAACTACAATATATGCATGTAGTGAGTAAATTACATTTTTTTTTATTGTATATATTTTTATATTATTTTATAAATAAAATAATTCACTACAATTTAAGTACATAATTATATATTATAATTATACATCAGATGATAGTGCATTGAATTTAATTGCTAAAATGTAAAAATAAAAAATAAAAAAATAAAACAAATAAGAATAATAAAATAAAAAATAAAATAAAAATAAAATAAAAATATGTACAATTTAATAAAAAGATTCATTTACAATTAAACTTGTATTAATTTCAATTTAAATTAAATTTAAAGTAATTAATTTATTAATTAAATTAGCAATTAAATTACACTAACTTCATATGCTATGTGTATCATAATGGAACATAAAATCTGATTTAGTAAAACTAATAACACCAAAAAATAAGAAGTATTATGAAAATGGCAGTTTACGTAAATATAATTTTCTTTTTCTTAAAATCGTATTCACAGAATGGTGAAAACTAAAAGTACTTCGTCAGATACAGTGCAAGATGCAAATACAAAAAAATTAATATATTTGGCTTCCCTTAAATGGAATACAGGCGGTCTTTCGCTTGGAATGACGTCATGACGTGCAGTGTCAGCCAGCGTCCACATGATGGCACTGTGCCTCCTCAAATGCACCCCAACGGCTTAGTACAAGGTGAAGTATTTTGTGTTTGTGTTTCAGTGCGATTGCTCCTCATTGCAACAATTGCCTTTTCATCAGGAACGCGCGTCATCCTCCATTTTGACTGCTGGGATCTTTCTTTTTTTTTTTTCTCACCCATTTGAACCCACTTTGTGGCCGCCCTTTATCTCAACACTTGTCATTAGGTGGCCCGCCAGTGTCATTGCGGCTCAGCGGGAAGGAGGCGGACGCCGCTAACCTCTGCCAGGGAATCGTGGAGGGAAGGCGAGGCAGCAAGACGGAAGGAGACGAAAGGCCAATTTGACAGCACGGAGGTGCAACATGTCAACATGAACGGAGCTCGCCCTCCGCCTCCTCTTAATGGAATAAACACACAGAGCAAGGCTGCATCCGGGTACGTGTGTTTACATACCTGGATGTACACACACAGATACACGTTTTTGTGCGAGCACTTCCACCTGCACAGCAAACTACAAACTGCAATTTCCCTCTTTCCAAACTCTGTACAGAATTATGTATGTGTCAGTGCCAGGGAGACAATGCCGCTTGAGCTGAAATGAATTCATGACTCATAAATCTAGATTTTTTTCTTTTTTCCCCCATCACAACATTGTGGATCATCACACTTTCCCATATACTCTAAAATGGATTATTTGGAATTATGCCTAGAAAAAATTCAAAACTTGGGAGACTTTGAACTGGTCACGTCAGACCGCAGTGGATGCTTTGATTGAAATGACCTCCCACCTCAAAAAAATAATAGATTTTTAATATTATATTTAATTAAAACATACAGCATTACATAAATACATATGATTTAATGTTACACCAATTAATTGTGCTGCTGCCACTGGTGTGCCTGCATTGGCCACCAGGAGGCAGTATAATACTGCACAGTCATGTAGACAAACGAAGAAGAATACTACTTCTTATCCTAACCAGTATTGGAAGTGAGTACTTTAAGATGTTTCATCATTTTTTTGCTTGTACAGCAGTGATTTTCAACGTGTAGTACTACATCGGACCACCAGTGGTACGTGGACACCCTCTAGTGGTGCGCAAAAGAACCACTGAGCATTATTTTCAAACTGTGCTAATTTTTAGTGCAGTTCAAATGTAACTTTTAAGTAAAATACATCTTTTCAAACTGCTTTCAAACATACATTTAGGCAAGGTAGTTTAAAAAATAAATAAACCATACAACAAGGTAAATCAAAGTTAATTTACTAGAGTGAGTAAGAATGTACAGCGCAAGAAAATAATTTTGTAAAAATTGATTATGATTATCTAGTCATCCAAACATCAAGGGATGCAAGGGATGAACATTAAATAGCATGATAGATGGGCTTGCAATACCGCCAGCCGCCACTGCGCAACAGGACGCCGTTGTTTGGATTGCATCACGTCCACCATATTTACACAAACCGCGCAGCTCACCCTTTGACACGCTCGTGTTGCTGGCCGTGCAAACCACGCATGCGTGTACGCATACTTAATAAAGGTGGAGAGAAAAAGGGAGCCCAAGCGGGTGAAAAATTGCAGCAGGCGCTCGGACTCCATCAAGTGGTGTTGTTGTTGTTGGACAAAGTTCACATTGCGAGGCAGCCAACAAGTGAAAAGGTCAGCGGTGCTCCTTTGGGCGGATCAATGTGAAGAGCGGCCGGTTAGTTACACATGTAGACTTTCCGATCCGTCCTCTCCGCCCCGACCCGCCACTCAAGCAGACACTCGCGCTCTCCCGTGGGGGCCCCGCAGAAGGAGAAGATGGAGGAGGAGGAGGAGGAGGAGAGGAAGAGGAGACGAGGCGGGATGCTTGGCTGCAAGTGTCAGAAATGATCGCAGATCCACTTGAGCAAGTTGAAAATGCTGCCGGCGGCTTTGACGCACGGATGTCAAGGAATACTTCAACTTTTATTACCTCCAGCATTACAGGAGGTCATGTTCGTTTTTTTTTTTTTTTCACACTCTCGGGATTTCTTGATACGATAGCTGGTTGCGTAGTTATTTAACGCGGATATGACAAGGGATTTCTGTGAAATTTGGAGTCATTACTGTACTGTTGCACTCCAGTTATCTGGGGTGAAGTGAACGTAACACAAAGAAAGTTGATTTTTTATTTTATTTTATTTTACTGCCACACGAGTCAATGTTGCAGACAGCAACAGCAAAGTGGGGGAAGGAAAGCTGACAGGACAACCAGGCAACCCAAAAAAAAACAAAAACAACATCAGACCAAATGAATGGACTAACCAATCATTCAAACATTTGAACTAGGGGTGTGCCAAAAAAAAAAATCGATTCATAAAAGAATCGAGATTCTCATTTATTAATCGAATCGAATTGATATTTAATATCCAAAAATCGATTTTATTTCAATTAGAAATGAAGAAGAAGGGGAAAAGGTAATTGTAGCCCACGTGCTGTTTTTGTGGAAAAAGACAATTACAAAATTAATAAATGTTTAACAAAACAAAAAAAAGACACTTTAATGTCTATTTGTCATTTTGTCTTGCAAAGCAGACTAGAGTACATCATGACAATGTTGTGCATATCTGTAAATTGAAGCAGAAATCATTTGTCAATCAAATGATTTTGAATCGAAAATCGTTTGAATCGAGAATCGAAAATCGATTCTGGATCGAATCGTAGACCCAAAAACCGTAATCGAATCGAATCGTGACGGTCAAAGATTCCCAGCCCTAATTTGAACTGAATGATGAATTAACCACCAGACCGACTGCCCATATGGAGGACAAACAAACAAACCAACCAACCGTTCATCCAACAAACATACCAACTCATCAAGCAGCCAACCAACCAACTAAACAGCGCACTGATGAATCCACCACCAGGCCAACAAACCAACTGCCAAGATAACCAACCAAACCAGGTGACCAAATGACATCATCAACCAGAGAATCAACAAACAAACAAAACGTAGCAACTACCCAACCGCTTGACCATCCAATCAACCAACTGACGCCTGCGCCGAACCAACCAAGCAATCGACACACAAACTAGCTGGCTGAAAACCCAACCAAATGAACCACCGGCTACGCCAATTAACCGAACGAGCCACGTGGTATAAAAGCTGCGAACAAAAAAGGTGTTTTCGCTTCTGTTCCCCGTTTTAGAAATCAGTGTCAATACTCGCACCAATTGGAACTCAGGGTGCCAAATTCACAACTGAACTGTGCACAGCGAGAGGTGGCGCCACTTTCATGTGTTCATTTCATTTCTACAGACATGTTGTCAAAGTTAGCGAGGTATGATAACACAATCAAACGTGATGATTGTGAAGCAAAGCATGCTCATTCTGTCTTGACTCAGCGATCCGCCAAGCAACCAAAAGAACCTGACGTAATGACAAAACAACTCAACAAATGACTAACTTCCTGTCCAAAGAAGTCCAGATGCCTTCGATTGTACATGTTGTCGATCACCATGACCTGTATGAGTCAAAATCCTCCCCTGGACGAAATCAGCCGATGACTCAAATGTTGCGAAATGAGATCCGAATGACGAGGAGATGAGTCTGGCTTGGCCCGTCTGACTTTGGCCATGAATTCTGTTCTACTTTTGTTGTATTTTCTACTTTCTTTCCTCTGAGTTCCTAAAGTATGACAGCGGACAGATTAGCGGGATGACCTCAAAGTTGGAGCGAGAGGACGAAACACTCAGCCTGAGAGGGACTCATTGACAGATGAGTCAAGGAGAGCCGTCGGGGGGGTCTCCAGAGCGGACTGGACTTCTGGAAAATGGCATTGGATGTGTGTGGGTGTGTGGGAGGGGTTTTTTTTTTGGGGGGGGGGGGAGGCTGATGCAGAGACAAGCCAGATGAAGGCAGTGATTAAGAGGCTGGCTCCAGATAAGCACAGAGACCCCCCCCCCCCCCCCCCTCCCCCTCACAGCTGCTTGTTCGATGACCGCTCGCCACTGACCTGTATATATGACTGGATAGCCCGTACGCGCCAGTGCAAGCCGTTGAAGTCACAGGGCGGCCATCTTGCTACTCCCACCTCGCGAGCAGACTACTGTGTAAACTATACGGTATATGTACAGATGAGACATATGCAGCTCGTAGGCCGGAGGGTTTGTGGTGGTCAATATTTTTTAAACAAGTAAAAAAAAAAATAATAAAAAAAAATAAAAAAATTAAAATTAAGTCATCTTTAAGTGGACATGGGACTGCTCGATTATGGAAAAAATAATCACGATAATTTTGGCCATAATTGAAATCATGATTATTCAAACTATTTTTTTTGGTACAAAAGAAAATGTTTAAGCATTTAAAAATATTAAGACCAATTTAAAAAAAACAAAAAAAACAAAACAGAAACACTAAAATTATGTCAGTTCCTCTTGGACCAAACAGAATTCATAATAATATATATTTATTATAATATTTATTTATTTATTTTTATGCAACTTGTGCATTGTGCAGTATGACGATCATTTATTTTTTGGTACAAAACAAGATAATTCAACAAGAGGTTCAATACACTTCAAACTTCAAACAATGTTTAAACATTTAAAAATATTAGGACCAATTTAAAAAAATACATAAAGACTATAATTATGAAAGTTCCTTTTAGACACCAATATTAGATTTGGCAGCGGCATCTTTCGCTGAATTACAGTTATAATTCTTCAATTAAAAAAATATATATATATATAAAAGTTTCCTCCTATAATAAACACCACTAAGCATGTAATTTATAAATGTATTTAAGGCAACTTTGTAAAATGTCGGAAGTCCTCCTGTTTATGTTTTATAAATTTAAAACACCATCAATCATGCTGTTTCTACAATGTCTCAAATGCTCTCCAATTTCGATACTGTACATGTATAGGATCGAATGCCGAGAAACGTTTCTTGGGAGGAGCAATATGGCGGCCTCGACACCTCGGAAAGTCTTGGCCTATCGGCTATCCAGTCATATATATAGATCAGTGCTGCTCACAAACTCCAAGGCGTGAAAATCAGGACGCGCCAAGACAAAGAATTTCCAGGATTACGATGAACACGTCCGGCTAGCCCGTTACAGGACATGCTTGGGCTAAACCCCCCACCGCCCCCCCCCAACCTCCCTCCCTCCCCTCCATCGCCGGCGTGTCGCAATAATTTGGGATTTGTTGGCTGGGGTAATACATCGGCACAAATCTGCGCCGTCTCCCCGCGCATCTCTTATCAGCTGTGCCTAACAAGTGGAGGAGATAAGCTTGTTTTTATTAACCCTCTCTGACCTCCTCCATGCGCAAAAAAAAAAAAAAAAAATAGCGCTGAAAAATTGCTATTCCTTCCACATTCGCTGCACATCCATGGCAGAAAACTTTCAGCCAGATAATGTGGCTGCTTTTGGATTAAGAGATTAGTAACTTGATGGGGAAAAGGGGGAAAAAAAACAAAAAAAAACAAAACAATCCCACTGTAGCTAAGATCAATTCCTAATGGGTTGGCTTGACTTTTTTAAAGGGACAGTAAATATCCCCCGTGATCCTCGGGTGACCTCCGGGAGCGACCACGTGGCGATGACGCGGTGGGATTGTCCGGCCTAGTGTGTAAAAAAAAAAAAAAAAAAAAAAAAAATAAAAAAAATAACACAAGGAGAGAAAAAAATAAAAAAATAAAAATAAAATAAAAAAAATAAAAAATAAACTTCCTCCCCGCGCAGCGTGCTCGTCAGGAAGACGAGCAAGCGTCTGTTTAATTATATAGATTGGCGCTCGTTTGATCATCCGCAACATCATTAATGTGGACGACGTTGGCTTGATTTCGTATTCTCTTTCAAAATCTCCACATTTACATCCAGGCAAACTTTTCTCAAAGAGAAAATATGAGTTACATATATTTTTTTTGTTTTTTAACCCTTAAAAAGTCCTTCAAATATCATTCCTTATGATGAAAAGCATCATCATCTCAAAAAATGTTGTACAAAAAAATATGAATATATTTTTTTTTCTCCCACTTTAAACCAGTCAATCTTTTTTTTAAAAAAAAAAAACCTTTCGTCTGAAAAATGTAATTAGTGTGGGAATGAAAGCGGGAAGACTTGGCAAGTTGGACATAAAATACACACACAGTCTTTTATACATACACGCCATTATTCAACATCAATAGTAATGCGCGCCGATCATTTGAGATAAGGTCAAATAAGCTTTACTCGTCACATAATAGGGAAATTTGCACAATTGGATGCGGGAAATAAAAGAAAAATAGCACACGGGGAGGACAACAGGATATGTGGCCATTGCATAAACTCAAGCACATGAACAGAATCGAACATACATCTGCAATTTTGCATGTAGAAAAGTGCAGAATGTTCACGCTAAAGATGACTTTTGTAGAAAACTGTACAAGATGCGAAATGGTGATTCATGCTTTGAATGGGCAGAAAGTGGCGACATCTGGTAGACAGATTAAAAAAATAAATAAAAAATTGCTGGCCTGAGGGGGGGAAAAAAACTCAGATTTTTAACTGTTTGACTGCCAAAAACGTTTAATGACGTATTCTAAAATCCTAATGAATGCCACCAAAAACGTTACTTGACATCAACTAGGTTTTTTTTTTTTTTTTTTTTTTTTTTTTTTGATCGATGGGCAGTGCAACGACTTGCGGAGCGTTGCCCGGTCAATGGAGTTGTGAAATCAAAAACACCCACTAACTTATGGCCAGCAGATGGCAGCATTGTATCCCTTTTCAATGGGCTCAAGGCGCATGATATGAGCTTTCAGCATTCCCACACAATTTCTGCAGAAATTGCACATAATTAATTTTTTTTTTTTTTTTTAATGGATTTGCAATGAATGACGGGCAGGACACACATATTACTTTTGAGTGAATTGATTTTTTTTTTTACATGTTGGTTCGCTGTTCAGCAGTTTGGTGCCATCCTTGAATGGTCATTTTTATGCAAGACTGGAGAAAAAAAAATAAATAAAATCATAGGGGTATGTGGTTATTTTGTTTTGTTTTGTTTGTGGATTTTTAATACATGCATTGAGAAATGTAATATGGAAAATGAAATTTTTGAACAGCACATATTTTGCGCTTTTTTCCCCATACATCTGGTTCGGAAATTTGTTGCCCATCGCTGACGTCAAGGTTTGTATTATTAACGTTAAGGCAAACGTGGGATCAACGTTTGGACTTTCAATGGGACTTTTCAATGCTTCCCGTTTTTTTTGTGCAGCTTTGCCATTTCATCCTGATTTTAAGGACGCTTTTCCATTCTCATTTTCTTTTCAAACGAATCTCCTCTGGCAAATTCCGCCTCAATTCATTCAACAAAGGCTCGAGAATGGGAAGCGGACACAAAATGTCCGTGGGATCTTCTTTCCCACAGCGAGCGAGCGAGCGTGCACGCGACCAGCACAGCGCCTGGAGATGAGATGAGATTAGGACAGAATAAATTGATGGCCTCTGAAGGAGATTAAGTCAAAGAACAGCGCGCGTAATCTCATTGCTCACTAAGAGAAATCCTAGCCTTTGCATTGCGAGGTTAACCGGGCACAAACCTTTCGCAAATCTATTGATGGCGAGGGCCGCGAAGAATGCCGAATAATAAGCCGCATAGGAAGAAAAAAAAACAAAAAAAAAACAGCAAGTGTGTGGGGGAGCAGGAAGAAATACAGAATACAGAAAAAAAGTGAGCCAGGATCTCCAGCACACACGATCCTCCGCATCGACAGCAGCACATGCGCGTAAATTATTCACAATCAATGCATGTGCTGCACTGCAGAGATCCTCACTCACCTCACGTTTTTTTTTTTTTTTGTATTATTTTATTTTAGACAAAAGTAGAGGCACAACAGCCAGTTCGTACTGCTTTGAATTTGAGTCGACTTAGAAGATAAAGAATATATGCCTTTGAGAATTTTTAGATCCTGCCAACAAGTGTTGTGTTGCTGTTTCCTCAGGTGAATCAATGTTCGCCCTCTTAAACCCCAATCTCTGTACGTGCCTGGTTTATATTAAAACCCTAACCCTATTTTGAAGCCTTTCTTTCAACACCTTCTCCTACATTGAAAGCCCAGCCCAACTTTGAAATCCTAATCATACTTTGAAGCCCCAAACTCTAGTATGAAACCCAACTTGGAAATACGGCCCAATCAATTAATCGGCCGCCGATTATAATCGGCCGATTATTGGCCTTCAAAAATTGGCCAAAACAATCGGCCAATTGAGCCAAATGGCAGATTATTTTCCGTCTAAAACGTTATCGAAGAAAACCGAAGTTTCCGACGTTGTGAAAGTACCCCGAATGCACCATTTTGCTTGCGTAGCATTAGCAACTAGCAAGTGTGTAGCATATGTTATGTATGGTTATTCTGTTGTCCCTAAATGTCCTTTAATGTGTTTAATGACACAGCAGTTCACGTTAATTGTAAAACTAAATACACAATGTGAAGAATTACATCCACTGTACATATCAATACAAAACATGCGTTTTTAAAACATCGCTAGCCTAGCGCCAACAGGAAGTTAGCATTGACTTCAGGAGTGTTTTTCCTTCAAATAACGAATATCCACACACAAATCTTGAGGGAACACATACCCACAGATGAGATAACAGTACGCAAAGGCACACATTCTTCCCAATGTGCGAAAAATTTGTTATTGTTATAGAATACAATCCCAATTTTCTTCTGTACTCACTTTAAGTCTGTACGCCATCGATGCACGGCACCAGACTGCCCCCAAGAGGCCAAAACACACAGGAACAGTCAGTATTTGTTCTTACTGTTTTTTCAGCTGCTATTATTTTAGTTTGTTCTATTCTTATTTCACTTTATGATTGTTTTTATTTTGTCTTTGTCCTTTCAAATTATATTATAAAGTTGATATATATAAGTATTCAAAGACTCTTTTCTCAAAATTCAAGGATGCAAACATCCAAGGATTCTTTTTTTTTTTTTTTTGTCTGAACACATATTTCCACATGACAAGGCACGGAATACAATTCCCGAGGTCTCAGATTAGCTCAGTAAGTTCCAAGACTTGTGAAAATAACACAAGATAAAAATATAGAAAAGAAAAGGTTCATGCTTTACAGCAGTTGTAAACAAGTAAGAAAGGCTTTATTATTGATGCACAAATCTATACAATAACCTTGTATACTTCATATTTTTTTTTATATGGACTTGTCAATCAAAGCAGAGAATCTAGCGAAAGTTTGTGCGTAAATGGCAACCAATGAAAAGGAACTGGGGAAGGGGTTAATTTTATGCATTATATATACTTTTAAATCTGCAGAATAATCGGCAATCAGTATTTTTTTTTCTCTGCCAAAAATCGGCACCAGCCTCAAAAAATGTGCATCGGTCGGGCCCTAATCAAAAGCGTAATTTGAAACCCGAATCCGACTTGGAGAGCCTATATTCGAACCTGACGCCACACATTCTGCCGCAGGTCCGTTATAATAAACTGCGACCCGACTTGGAAACGCTAATCCTACTTTAAAAATTCCAATGCGAAACCATAACTCTACTTTCAAACCCAAATGTGAAAACCCGAACTTCGTCTAATGATAGTGAGCTGCTGCCGTTGAGTTTGTTGACGTGAACTCATCCACACCAGTGAATTCCTAATCAGCGATGATTGAGTTTTTCATTCACTCGGCCGACGACGCCAAACCGGTTGTGCCTGCCTGCGTTTCGGCAGCTTTTGACTTTTTTTTTTTTTTTTTTTTAAGCCGCGTGGTGGTAATGGGGAGACACTTTCTGTGTGGTGTGTGTGTGTGTCGCTGGTGAGACAGTGTGTTGCCTGCCACACTGCATCAGCACACTTGGTTGCCTTGGGAGAAGGCAGGATCTCGCTCTCTCTCTCTCCAACTCCCTCCCTTTCTCCCTGACAAGGTCGGCGAGCGCCCGTGTCGTCGTCTGCCTGTCGATATTTACAGTCCACTTTACGCGGCCGTAAACAAACACAAAGAAAAAGAGAGAAAGAAAAAAAAAACAGAGCGGGAGAGCAGTAGCACACGAGTCAAACGTAGCCACTCGAGGACACAAAAAGATGGGTCGCCAACGCGAGGTTAGCGCGCATGATGCGCCAAATCAAAAAGAAAATGGTTTATTTACTTCCTGGCTTGTGGGAAAGGAGAGCCACAGTCGCCGATACACTTTGTTAGCCTTTTATTTCATGCTGAGAGAATAATAAAACATCATGCTCAATCTGCTGTTGGCCACAGCTCACACAATGACATTCACACGCCTTCCTACCTACCAGGCCCCGCCTCTTAAAGGTGCAAGTAGACAGACGCCTCAATAAGTACAGTATTTTCTATAAAATGCTCACAATTTTTTTGTGTGTGTGTGTGTGTTCAAATACATTGATAAAGTAGTTGTGTCAAAATTTTATAATTTTTAAAAATAATAATTTTGCATTAATTTAAAATTCCTTTAACGGCACTTTATTTTATTTTTTTTAATTTAATGACCACATCTCACTTGGAAAGCTACGTCCATGTCAAAATTGAGCAGTAATAATTTATTAAATATGTAATTTAATACATATATTTGTGGAGATGGGTCAGGTTGTATTTTATCATTTTAAAAATGTGCAGAATTTCAAAAGTTACTTCATGTTAAAGATTAGATAGCTTTTAATATGAAAAGTAAAATGCACTGATCTGTCAATGTCTTACAAATGCAATTATGCCATCTAGTGGCAGGAAAATGACCTCAACACAAATCAATATCACACTCATTTTTTACAGTACGGTGCCTCTTTTTAATTTAACTTAATTTTATGAATTATGAAATTATTGTATCAGTGACTAAAAGATGCAGCCATATTTCTATTAGTTTAAAAAACTTTTTTCCTACTTTTATGTTAGTAAGAGTATGAAAGCGTTTTGTACATTTGAATGTACATTGAGAACAGATATAAAATCTGCGATTAATCGTGAGTTAACTATTGAATTCATGCGATTAATTACAATTAAAGAATTTAATTGCCTGACACCCCTATTATAAAGTGTAATTGAATTCTAATAAGTATGAATGTGTTGAAAGCATTTACTTCTATATTTGCATATATTTAATCAATGGCAGCAGTCAGCTTGTCTTGGCGAAACAATATAAAAAGAAAAGAAAACCGATGATCGAATACGTACGCAATCGGATTTGACTGACAACAACAAGCCGTAACTTCTCTGTACAGCCCAAAGGATAAAAGATGACAGGAGAGTGTTAGGGAAGAAGATTGATTTATTCTTCCAGACGCAGACTCGGGAGGAGTTTCGTACACGCAACAAGAAACAAAAAGGAAATGTACGCTGTCAATGGCCCAAGGTTAGAACATAATCCAAACACTGCTGTGTTTATATATTTTTTGGACTTTTCCCCCAAAAAAAAACACATTATTGAGCTTTGCTGCTTTCAGTTGCGTTGAATCACAGATTGCATCCACTTTAGGACCATTTATCTGTCACAGCCTCGCCTTGTTTTTCTTTCCTCTATGACAACAAACAAGCATTAGGCTAAGATAAAGGCTTCAAAACACCAATTTGCAGTATGACTTGAGGTTACATATCAAAGTGATAGAAGGAAATCGTGCACAACAACAAGGCACATGTAGCTAGCCTGTCTTATTTGCCAGAATTAGTCACAACTTGGCCGTTTTGACAAATGGTCAAACCAAACGTTAAACGTTAACATTATGTAGATGTGTGTAGCTACCGCGATTAGCTTAGCTAGCTAGTGCCACAGAAACGACCTTGTTCTTAATAATGCTAGTTGTTATTACCACAGACAGTAACATGGCTTGGTAAAGTTAGCATTTTGGTAAGCCTGCGCAATATTGCAACCAGTAGCTTGTTAGCGCAGCTTGCTAGCTTTACAGATAGTAACTTGGTCTGGTAATTGGCAACATTAGCATCGGTCTAGCAAACGGTGCATCCATGAGCACATAGTATGAAAATAAAAAAACAATAGCTGCCTCTCACATTAGCGTTTTGACAATTGTGCTATAGCTACAAACAATGCAGATAGCTAGCCTTATTATTTTAGCTTTCTAAACACCTCGTAAACGAGCCTAATAATTTTAGACTTTTTAGCAAGATGACTAAACAAAGGCTACAATCAGTAGTGTGTAATAGTGTTAATTCTATCCTCCATTTTTAAATTTAGTCTCAGTTTTAGTCCATGTTCAATCACGCTTGTTAGTTTTTACCATAGTTAGTCAACCTAATCCCGTTATTATTGAGTCCATTTTTAGTCGATTATAAATCTAGCATTTTAGTCTTTATTTTAGTCCAAGAAAACATAATTTTACTTGTCTAGTTTTAGTCAAGACAATCATTTAACCCATGTATTTTTTTTTTCGTTTTGCTTTTTTGTCCGCAGATTATGTTGAACATTTCGGATTTAACACTATTTCACATCAAAATTTCTCTCATCTTTTTGATGAAAACAGTGAGAGATTAGCACAGACGAGATTTTACAAAATAATGTAAATTTCGTCTCCTTTTTGTTCATGTCCATTGATTTTAGTCCACTTTTTATGAAATGAAGTACATTCTCCATTAGGCGACGAAAATGGATATTGATTTAGTCCCACTTATTGTTTTATTAATGAGGGTTTTAGTCTAGTCTAGTTTTGTCCAGTGAAAAATGTGTTGGCGAAATTATTTTTGTTTAGTTTTTGTTGACAAAATGAACACTAGTGTGTAGTAGTAACTACTACTAGAACTTGTTACAATTCTAACATGAATGTTCCAACCAAGACTACAAAGATGGCTACCCTTGAGATGACAGTCTGCTACAAGAGCCCGGCTCACGTTTCTGTTTTTGTTTATAATTTCTTACCCTTTTGTCAGTGCGCAAAATTATCAACAACAGTTCATTTTATTAAAAAAATTGCAGGTAATGTGTTCTATCCCCCAATTCTGACACATTTAGGTTACATATGTAGGTTTCCTCAAGCTTGGATAGCTAAGATCGCTAACCTTGAGTCTCCACGTAGCCAGTGAGGAGTAGCGACTTCGGTTGTTACCTGCCTGCCCAACTCTGACTAGAAGGCGCTCTCACCTCATTAGCCGAGCTCAAACATCACCGTCCTCTCTCACGTCTCCCGTGTCACCGCCAGCACATGCCGCGTCGCAACAGAGCCGCCGGTCCACCCCGCCGGCACGAGCGCGTAATGGCCAATTATGAGACGGACATGTCGTCTTGCGGTTTTCCCCACGGTTCTATCATTTCAATCTTCCGCACAGTTACCCCACCCCAAAGTGGTGGTTAACCTTAATAACGGCGGCATTGTGTGCCCGTAAACGAGCAATGGTCCGGCACTCGTGACCGTGCTGAGGCCAGGGAAGTGTACCGGGCTTGAGCACAGCAAGAAAAACTTTTTTGCGCCAAGTGTGTCCAAGCACAATGGGTAAGTGCGCTTTCAATGACTTTGTAAGGCTCCACGGACATCATGCTGAAGCATGTTTACACGTGCCATCCAGGGGCAGAGCTACGTGCACCCAAACGAGGAGAAGATTTTGATAAACGCGCAGATAATTAGTTCCGCCTTACTGGCGTTTCCACACAGTCGCATTAGACCGAGGATCTTGGATGCTCCGTTACCACATTTCGAAAGGCCATTAATCTAAAAATGTGTCGAGCTCCACGCAGAATATGAAAGGATCTTTCATAACAATGAAATATTTGATACTTGTAGCATTAATCGAGATGATTACTTTCACGCCTTATCACACAATTAACATAGCAGAAAAGTTATTGTTTATCATATATTGTACACTAGGGGTGTGCAAAAAAAATAAAAAAATCGATTCTCATAAGAATCACGATTTTCATTTAGTACAATTCAGAATCGATTTTATTTAAATTATTTTATACTGTCTTGCCCTTGTTTGTGTACTGGGAACTGGGAATGTTGTACCCGATTTGGTCACTTAGGGGCAGTGTGGTTCTGCAAGTTCTGATACACAGTTAAGTTGTAGCCACAATAGAGAGTAGAAGCAAAAAGTCACGATCAAGTTGATTTATTTATTTGATTTTTTTTGCAGCATAGGAAGCGCATATGCGAGTAATGTTAAGATGCTTCTCTGTATACATTCCTGAAGCGTTTTGTATGAATTGCATCTTTTGGGGGATAAAAGTAAAAGCCTTGAGTAGCGCGCTAATTAGCATTAGCCAGCTAAACTGGAGTAGATCGTGACAATTATTTGCTCATTTATAAAATGAAGCAGGAGTCATTGTCAATCGAATCATTTTTCACTCGAAAATAGATTCTCAATCAAATCGCAGGCTACCAAAATCGGAATCGAATTGTATCGTGAGACAGTCAAAGATTCCCACCCACTACTGTACACACAGATTTTCATGAAGTAAAATTTGCACGATTATATGTCACTTATTGGCAGACCAAAATAAATAAATAAAATTTTAAAAATGGTATGTGACGCAGGGGTAAATATTGTCTGATTTAGACAAAACTTCAGAAGAATATTTTTTTTTTTCCAGCTATTCCAGCAAATTTAGATAGTTGGAGCTTAGAATTTCCAACTTTTAATTTGAAGGGCAGCTCTACTGTGGATGGTATGTTAATTACGTCATGGTGTGCAGGATCACGTTGATTTCATGACCGCACTTCAGTGCTTACAATAGATGAAGATTTTTGTGCATTTTAGGTGTGACGGAACTCAATTTAGAAAATCACGTGTAAAACTTTGTTTTTTTTAATTTTTTTTACCACGCCTCAGGCACTGCATCATTCACACCTGTTGACTTCATAATACAACGTCGGGTCGATTCCATTACGGGAGGCTTTCCGTGTTTATTTAACAAGTGGAGGAATTTCGATGTCAAACGTTGCCAACAAATGACAGTCGACACAATCGCGGCAGCGATTGGCATGATCGAGCTCGATGGCGGCGATGAGAACGAGTTAAAGAACCTTGAGGAATTCAAAAGGCAAACGTCGAGCTCTTAAAATTTAGAAAAATCAATCCAGACGCTTTTAGGAATCCACTGACAACCGCCCATTCGTTCCTCAGCATGTTTTCGTGTCGGCGTGTCAAAACAGTGGAAAATTACTGCAACCTTCCTGACATTTAGACGTTTTTTTTTCCTTGTAAAATGCAAGCGTGTGTTGATCATGAATAACTTGGAGGGGTGATAGGTCGCATCCATTATTTAGCCTTGGACTGTAGTGCAGTGCGGCATTCTGCTGCATTTCTTTTTTTTTTCTCTTCTACCCGAGTTTGAGGTATATAAAATTTCTCAGTTTTGTGGAATGCATCAACAGTTAGTCATTGTGCGCGAGGAAGAAACTGGAAGAGGAGACAGGACGTGCGAGAGATGCGTGGGAGGCGAAGCTAACGTTAGAAGACGGCATAAAAAAAAAATAAAAAATAAAAAAAAAGTGCACGGGCGGCTTAAGGAAACTCTCCTGACAGTATCGACTAATGAGCTCATTCAGCGATGCCGCGCAATGATGCGCAAATACTTGGATACTCTATTATAAAGTCCACTTTTCGGGCATGTGTATTTGACTACGTTTTTACTTATTTATGGATGACTATTTACTTTTACCGCCTACGCTTGAAAACCGATGTCTGTACTCTCTGCACCTTGAACGTTAATGAGAGGGAAGCTGCTGTGTGTAGGCATGTTTTTTGTTTTTTTTGTTTTTTCTTCAATACTAGTATTATGTATATTTGACAAGTGCACTACTTCGTCTAGCACATGGATTGCCAACTGGCAGCAAAATAAAGATGTTTACTGCAGCTGAGCAGTTTTAAGTTGCAATGATCGTGGTCACCACTGGATGGCAGACTGCACGAGATTGGACTTCTTTCACCAGAGAAGAAGAGGTTACGTTTTCACCTGAAAGGGATACTTGACGCATGAAGCCATTTTCAGCAGTAAAAAGTGAATATTTTGTCTATAATTAATGTGGTGGCTTCATTATTTTTCACGTACAATTAGTACCTTTAAAAAGTAATTTTTCTACTATCTGTCAACTGATGATGACATCACCTGTGCTCAGGAAGTAGGTAACGAGTCGACCAATCATGGCTCCGTTTGCTGACCAAACCCAGAAAACTGGAGAGCCATGATTGGTCGTTACGTATTTCCTCTGCACAGGTGATGTCATCATCATTTATTACTTTTTAAACATGTTAATTGTACTGAATGGAACTGACGGACAATCATGTTTTTGTTTGTCGTTTCTGACGTGTTCGCCTTGGCCGCCTATACAGTACTTAGGAGAGACATCTCAACTCCTCTAATTTCATCAGTACAGCACTAATAGTCATTCTTTACAGCGGATGAAGAATAGATGACAGTATTCTTTTATTCGATTTCCACGTGTTGCTGCACTGAGCGTTCAATCCATTGCTTAAAAAGGGTAGCACTGCAACACAGCGGCATATGCTAATTAGCATTAAGCTAGCAGACTGACAGGCTAAGATATGTGGGTGTTTTAAATAAGGTGTAAATGTCGCATTATCTTGGAGTTGTGACATTGTTATGAATGCAGGAGCTGCCTTACCGAGACAAAACGACGTCGTGTTTGTTGCTTTAAGTGTGCTGCTCACAGTGGGAGTTGAGCATCTTGTATTGGATGTCATTAGCTGAAGTAGCTACACGAGCGTGTTGGAGTTCATTAGAGTTGATTAAATAACTGCGGCGGGGATCCAACTCTTAAAGCTGACATTAATATCTGCCATTTAGAGCCGTTGGAGGGCCAGCGTACACCAGTTCTGCCTCGGGCGACGCCATCAATATTCCCCAAACCTTTTTATGCCACACGCAAATATCCGTCTAATCGGGTTCCCCGCGTGCGCTCTCGCATGCAGGCAACATCCGTGGATTCTCCCGCCGCACACTTGGCCTCTTTGATGCCCAAGTGAGGGATCATAGGCTTACGTCGGAATGCTTCATCCTTCCCAAGCAGGGGCCTCGCACGGCAGTCGGGAGTTCAAAGCTAGAGGTGACTATGCTCGTCATCCGTGTACGTACGTGTCGGATGTAATCTGCAGGCCGTGTAAAGCGCACCGCAACCTTTTTTTCCGCACTTCTTCTACTGGCTGGTTCTGGCATGGAATTGTCAAGAATGAAAGCTAGAGGTCATCATCCATAAATGTACATTGAACTCATTCAGTGCCAGCCATTTTCAGAAAAGACACCAGAAAAAAAAAAACAGACCGAGCAACTGACAATATCACAAGGGACATAACTGCATAGCAACTGACAATAAGGGGCATATGAACTGCATAGCAACTGACAACTTCGTCACAAGGGACATAGCAACTCCATAGTAACTGAAAATATCACAAGACACATAACTGCATAGCAACTGACAATATCACAAGGCACATAACTGCATAGCAACTGACAATATCACAAGGCACAACCGCATAGCAACTGAATAAAAAAAACGACATTCACTGCATAGCAACTGACAACATTACATGGAACATAGCAACTGACAACTGCATAACAAATGACAACTTCACAAGGGACATAGCCACTGCATAGTAACTGTCAATATCATCAAAGGGACATAGCAACTGCATAGTAACTGGCAATATCATAATGCACATAACTGCATAGCAACTGAGAATCCAAAAGGACATTCACTGCATAGCATAACATCACAAGGAACATAGCAACTGGCAATTTCACAAGGGACATAGCAACTGTATAGTAATTGAATATATAATCACAAGGGACATAGCAACTGCGTAATAACTGACAATATAATCACAAGGGACATAGCAACTGCATAGTAACTGACAATATCACAAGAGACATAACTGCATAGCAACTAACAATATAATCACAAGGGACATAACTGCATAGCAACTAAAAACTTAAGGACATTCACTGCATAGCAACTAACATCGAAAGGAACATAGCAACTGACAACAAAGGGACATAGCAACTGCCTAGTGATTGAAGACGACATCACAAAGGGACATAACTGCATCACAACTGACAATGTCATCATCATCACAAGTGGCATAGCAACTTCATAGCAACTGACATCATCATCACAAGGGGACAACTAGACTTGACTCAAGCCAAAACAAAATGCATTCCTAACACATACGTATGAAGCACAACAGTGACTTTGCAGCATCAGACCCTATTCCAACCCTCCCATAGGAAAAACACATCCTTGGCACTGAATGTTTGAATTCTACAAAAGGTTAAAAGACAACATTTATTTCTTACATATTTACTTATGCATGTTTTTCTAAAGCATAATATCATAGAATCCTATTTTTCCCCTTAAAAAACACATTACAGAAAATTGTTGCGTTTATTGATGCTGGAACTGATTAATGGCATAATCATGTATTTCAATGGAGATATACAATTTGATTTGTTTTTAGTTGAGGGTGCAGCCCAGGGATGAATTAAACTCTTATCTCAAGGCGCCACTATTCTTGGCTGACATCATCATGCCTGTACTCCACCTTTTTCTCCTCTCTTTTATAATCAACAAATGCTTTTTTTTTTGTGAGCCTTTCATTGCGACTGTATGGGAGCCTGTCTCAGATGCGAGTATGTGAGTGTGCGTGTACGTTTGCGCTGCGGCGGCGTGCCTAAACGCCTCTGACATATCTGTGCCTTTTCCAGGCGAATCAGGGCCAAAACGCCAAGAAATCAATGCAACAGCCTTGTTTTCTCCTCCTTTCTCTTGCTCTCCAAATCCTTCTCCTTGTTGTCGATCGCCTTTCCCTCTCCGTCTGTCTCTCTCTCTGTCTCTCGCTCGCCCTTATTTTTCGTCTGCCTCCCCCTGCCTTGTGTTTCGCCGGCAGCCTTATTAAAAATGGAAGCGAGTGTGCGCGCTGCATATTTAAGGCGGCTCGGCGGGTGGATTTAAGCGGCCGCCGGTGTTTAGCGCCTCCTCGGGGAGCTGCAATGAGCCCCTAAGCCGACTCCTCGGAGGGGAGACCGACTGACTGCTCAGCGCGCGCTAAACCTCCAATAATGGCTTGTGTACACGCGCACCAGAGTAGGGAGTGCGTGCGTGTTTACCGAGCGTCATATTGTATCATGACGTATCAACGTGATCCACCAGGATTAAATATCAACACTGACAGTACGTGTGAGCTGCATTCGCCGCGAACCAAACCGCGATGCCTCGGAAAACGAGCGCATCCAAATTTGTCTTAATTATCCGACTTTATTCATCATGATAACTTTCTTAATGGCTATCAGTCAGCAGTGGTTCAAAATAAATGAAGTAAACAAAATATTTCATTCTTGACTTAAAAACTAGACTAAGTGCAATTTATGGAGAAATTGTGTGGGAATGCTGAATGCTAAGATTTGAATGCATGTGGAATGCTTATGAAGTAAATTGAGAGATAAATTATGAAATTATAACCTCCTGGTTACTGGATAATGCGTTTTACCGACTGTGCCACCGAGCAGTATCAGACACCTGGTAATGATGATAACTTATATATATGGAAGTGGACGTGGAAAGTGATACTTAGAAAAAGTCTGTCCCATTGAAAATGAATGGGGAAAAGTTGATATTAAATGTTAAATTGTGCATTACTGTAAGTAATGTGGAATCAGATGATATATACCCCGGGAGGCGTCAATTTTTGCAGCTAGTTGAAATTTGAACAATGTAAATTGGAAGTATTATGTGGGAGTTGTGACACGGCAAAAAAAGTGTGGAGAATAAAAGTCACAATAACATACGTGGGAATGCTGCAGCATTCCCACAATAAACGAAATCATTTGACCAGTTATTGCCTCCGCAAACTTTACTTGGAAATTTCATATTTGTGGAGTTTTTAAATCACGTCCTTGACATTTAGAAGAATTATTAAATGTGCCACATTTAATATCAACTTTTCCCCATTGAAAATGAATGGGGAAAAGTTGATATTAAATGTTAAATTGTGCATTACTGTAAGTTAATGTGGAATCAGACGATATATGTACCCCGGGAGGCGTGAATTTCTGAAGCTAGTTGAAATTTGAACAATGTAAATTGGAAGTATTATGTGAACACGTTTCTGCGCGTTTTAAAATCAACTCAAAAGTGTACAAAAGTCATTAAAAGCCAAAGAAAAGAAATAGCAAATGTTGTGTAGTACCAACGTGGCCGTGAGGAAGACTTGGTTTTCATCCTTGCTCCTGAAACGGTGCGCACGTCGCCACTGATGTTGGATGAAAAAAAAAAACAACAAAAAAAACTAGTGGCCGTGTCTACCTGGCCCAACTTCTCTCATTAGCTCGACTGCGTGTTTACTTCGCTTTGAGTCGCCGCATGCTGAAGGCAAACGCGCCACAAAAAGCCAACGTTTTTATTCTCGGCGACCCGGAATGTTTAATGAGCGAGCGCTCTATTATCTGCACATCCTTCCAGTCGTCGTCGTCTTTTTTTTAAACGCTGACAAAAAACCTGCCAGGCTGCTTACTCGAGAGCACGCCATTGTCTCACGCAGAGAAGCGACGCCGGCGCCCGAGATGAGAAGCGGCGGAGGCCCGTTCCACGCCAGACATAAACCCACCGTCGCAAAAAACGAATAAAAAAAAAAAAAAAAAAAAAGTGTTGTTGCGGGATTAATCTGCAAGTGGTGATGAAAGTGAAGTCGAGCGGCGGGGAAACCGAAATCTTCTACTGGAATTTATCATGAAGACTTTCAAATGTGTATCCATTAAGTACGGCTGGGTTAAAAAAAAAAATAAAATCTCTATGGAATCAATTTTCCTTTTCAAGCCTGATATCAATTCATAAAACCACGAATCGATTGCTTGACTTGAAATGGAAAGACGGACGAAAGAACAATGGACACAACAACAGTCGTAACAACAACAACAATTGCCCCATTTTTATCAATCTGCAATTTCTCAAATGATCATTTCGACACCATTCCTCGGGATTCACAATGCCTCATCACCGGTGAGCTATTTTTAAGAACAAGCCCGCGGGCTACTCATGTGGCCCTTGGGGCCAACCGGGCGCCCGCCGGCATGCTGGCGACCCCGCTTTTTCTAACGCACGTGACATATTGCGCACGATGGCGGCCATTTTGTCGAGCTGCCGGGACATCGCGGCGATGAAGAAACGAAAGAAGCGTTAGGCAACTTATTTCGTTTGATCATTGCTACGATTTGATTCACCGATTCGACGAATGACCACGTCGGTGCGATACGACGGCAGCAATATTTGCAATACGGCCATTTCCCCCCCGTGTGTGAGGCTGACAGTTCCGCCAAGCATCAACACCAACGATGAGGCGCAAATCTATTTTTGACATCTCCAAGCCAAACAAACGCAATTTTCCGGGGGCCCAATTCGAGGCGCTTATCAGCGAGGTGGACGCAAGGAAGAGAATATTGTTTGTGCATCCAAAAATATATATTTATATATATATAATGCAGTGAGTGACAGGAGGTCAATGGTGCGGTGAATGTAGTTTGGTTCCACAGTAGGAGAATTTACAAAAAACAAGCAGAGGTGCAAAAAAAAAAACAAAAAAAACATTGCAGTTTCATGATGGAGTGTTGCTGCCAGAATTTTAACACGAATAACTTCTGGGCCATTTTTGGGATGCTGACACCAAATATGATATCCGTTTCTTTAAAATTGCTCTAGTTTTCTAGATATCAATATTTTTAAAAGGATGCTTGACTCATCAAGCCATTTTCAGCAGTAAAAAGTTCATATTTTGTCTATAATTAATGTGGTAACTTTATTATTTTTCATGTACAATTAATATCTTTAAAAAGTAATTTTTCTACTTGCTGTCGACTGATGATGACATCACTTGTGTTGAGGAAGTAGGTAACGGCCAATCATTGCTCACCTGTTTTCTGGGTTTGGTCGGCAAACTGAGCTGTGATTGGCCGTTACCTACTTCCTCAGCACGGGTGATGACATCATCAGTTGACAGCAAGTAGAAAAATGACTTTTTAAAGGTATTAATTGTACGTGGAAAAAATAATGAAGTTACCACATTAATTAGACAAAATATGACCTTTTTATTGCTGAAAATGGCTCAATGAGTCAAGTATCCCTTTAAATTTAATTAAATTTTCTGTTATTTTATTTTTCCACAAATGCTCGTTTTAAATAAACCATTAAACCATTTGAAGCCGATTTTTCCCGCCAAGAATTGTTCAGCATGTGCCAAAATGCTGCTTATTGTGAAGTCGGTTGAATAAAAAATAAATAATAATCATCATCATCTTGTAGGTTGAGTAAGGCACCACTTTTATGGAAAACAATCATCCGTATTATTATGACATAATTTTTCATTTTGAGAAAAGTGAAATGCCAAACAAACATCCGCATGACTGACAGCGGCCGATCGTATTGTCGTGCCGCAGAAAGACCGATCGCAAGCATTTGGGTGTGCAGGAGAACAGATTCAAACCCAGAACCTCAGACCTGCGAGGCAGACATGCCGACCACTTTTTTCGCCGCGCTACAAATTCCCATCAAATGGAAACGCAGCATCGCATCGGTCGGATGGCGACGCCGGCGGCGTTCAATTCCTCCTTTTATATTTGACATGTTTGGGGACTTTGGACAAGCGTTAAAGCATCACGGCGTAATGAATGACTGCGGGCGGGAGAACGAGGCATTACGCATGCGACGCTCGCCTCACCTGAATTAGGAAGGCAAGGAAAAAAAAAAAAGAAAAAAAAAAGAAGAAAATCCATCAGCCTCATGGAGAGTTTGGATAATGTCACCTTAATGGAGGCCGGTGAGAGAGGCAGAAAAACGCGCTGATGGATGCCGGCGACATTTTGACATTCAGACGCCGTTCAGTCGCTCGCAAACGATCAACACTCGCACAACTTCTATGAGTCATACGCTTGCCTACACAAGAAAAGCAGTCCACTTAAAAAAACAAAAAAAAATCCACGACTGCTGAGAACTAGTTTACATTTATTCAGCATGGATTCCACCACCCTTTGTTGTGTTCACAATTATAGCAGCATTCTTCTTAAAAAAAAAAACAAAAAAACATCAAAGTGGCTTTGAATTGTTGTCTCTGAAAACCACTTCACATCCTTGTTGCATCAATTCTGACAACTTTAGTTCTGCATAGAGTTGTGTTTTTTTGTTTTTTTTGCTTCAATTTTAGTTCTGCTTACAATACACCACTTCCATATCAGACCACCCTCAAAATAAGTAGACGTCAGCATGCCCAAAGATGTACCGGTACATTAGAAAATCTAAGTTGTGTCTTTCTGTAGGCGTAAAAAGCAGGATTGAAGAGGATATGATCATCACGAAATCTTCAGCAAAAAATTAGAGCAAGGTTGAAATACTTCCTGTTTTCATTCATTCATTCTAACCCCAACTCATTTACAGAACATCAAACTTAAAAAAAAAAAAGAAAAAAGTGTGCCACCATCTAGTGGTTGACAGTGTAATTACATCCTAAAACAACAGGAGGCTGCACAAAATAGTAGGGGAAAAAAATCCACAAACTGATGGGACAGCAAACCCGGAAGCTGTGATGGCGAAGGTTTTAGTGTAATATCAGCGTAGCTTTTAATTCCACTGCGTCTTTGAACTGCTTAACATCTGTGTTGCATGGATTTCACCAATTCCGCACCACTTACAATGTGTGTTCGCAATAGTGTGTAAATAAACAAATACATAAATCTGTAATTGCTTTAATTTCCAGTTTCTATGAGCTGCTTCACATCTGTGTTGCATGGATTCCACTCATGTCGGTGCCACTCATGTTGCAGTCAAGTTCACAAGCTCAGTGTGTTGGAAAAAGAAAAAAAAAAAAAAAAAAGAAAAAACTCCTGTGTTGTAAAAGGTGCACTTTGACGTTCTCGTGTCGGTTCCTCTTGCGCCGCCAAATCCATCTCCAGCCTTGATAAGCCCGAGTTGTACTTTGGAGCTAATTAGCCCACAAGCGATCGCCAGGATTGCTTTCATCTCCAATACACGCCGATCAAACGTAATCATCTTCAGTCGACATCAAACTGAGCAACGCAGTTGTGCTTACCGTTGTTTTTGTTTTTTTTAATTCTGCGGGTTTAGCGACAGGCGCTGTTGCAGAAGTGAACGCATCGCAATTAACGCAAGCGCTCGCTGCAAATGAGACAAGACGACGGATTCTCCGGGTGCAACATGACACCTCGTCATATTAGCGTCCAGCTCGCACAACGAGCGCCGAGTCAAATCCGCTTGACGTGAAAAGGAACGTCAATGCCGTTATTGGGGAAGCTACTTCCAAAATGGAACATTTTGCTAAGCTACGGTGACGTACAGGTGCATGTCAATTAATTACAATATGGCGGGAAAATGTAGTTTTGGTACTTTAATTATAACAAGCGAATCTCAGAGTACATCGATTCATTAAGTGATGGGGAAGTACTTTTCATTTTGATTAGTTCTCACATTTTATTATAATTTCTCGGAAATTTGAAGCAAATTTGGGGTTTTCTTAGATGTTCTAAATCACAAGTTTCAATTTTAAAATTCAGCTATTGAAATAAAGCAAGTTGTCCAAAATATTGGAGTTTATTGAGCTGACCTAAAAATACGGATGTACCGCACTAATGGCTAAGCTCCTCTGGACTTCTCAGTACGGCACTAATATTCGATTTCTTTGCGAGGATAAAGAATATATGCCTGTGAGTATTGTTATATGGTCTATCTGCACGGGTTGTAGCAGCGTTTGTGTTTTGATATCCATTGCTTAAAGCAGGGGTGGCGAGACCCGGTCCTCGAGGACCGCAGTCCTTGCAGGTTTTGGATATTTTCCCTTCTTTCAACACAGCTGATTCATGATCAGCTCATCAGCAAGCCTGATAACGAGTCTGTTAATGGGAATCATCTGCACTTTGAAATCTATAAAACCTGCATGACTCCGGCCCTCGAGGACCGCAGTTTGCCACCCCTGGCTTAACTGTTTGATCGCCAAAAATGTTTAATAACGTTTAGTAAAATCACGATCTATGCCGCTATAAACGTTAAGTGATGTCAACTACTTTTTATTTTTATTTTTATTTTTTTGATATATCAGTGGTCAGTGCAACGTCCAAGTGCAGCACAGCCGGGTCAATGAGTTGTGAAATCAAAAACACCCACTAACTATGGCCAGCAGATGGCAGCGGTAGCTGCTCGGGCCCTAACTAGAGCTGCGCATTACAATGAAACATGACGCAATCTGATGAAAAAGAGCGTTTTCAAGGCTGACGTCAATGATCAAAGCCTTTGTAACATTAAACCTAATTTGACGGAGCGTCACTAAACAAAAAAATATTAGTATCAAAGTCATTATTGTGGAGAAAATGTATCTTTTCTTTTCAATTTTGGCTCAATGTCACTCAAATGACCTATTTTCAAATGGTGATTACTAAAGAACGGAATAAGGTCGAAAGATACTTTTTTTTTCGATCTTTCATGTGGTACCCATGTTGTATATGTCGCAAAAGAACACAATATTCTGTTTGCTTTGAAAAATTAGTTAAAATGCTCGAAATCTGCTGGCATTGGGGGTTGGTTTTTTGTGTGGCAGTAAAACAGTTAAAGGCGAACAGCAATGCTACATAGATGCTAATTGCTAGCTCGCGTGCCAATGGAGTTTTCCATTGCATGTTAGCGGTTGACGGTTGTTTCAAATACACGATTTGTGATTCTGTGTGTGGTTTTAGAGTAACATGCAGCTTTTATCTGGGCGGATCGAAGTCATTTCATCTGTCAATGTGCCACTTGCTGCAAAGTGACTCGGGTCACCTGCCACAAACTCAAAATTCTTGGTGAGTGAAACAAAACTATTTGACTTTTATGTGGTTGCTGGCTTCCCCTAAAATGATTGGAGTGATGGATTTCATGTCTTTTCTCAAAAATATATATATATTTTTTTTGTATTTGCCTCTTCCACCAACAAAACGCATTAACGCAAAGCCTCTTTTATGTGATAAGAGCTGTCAGGATGATTTGTGTGCAAATTTTATATTCTCTTATGGATCCATAAGGGGGAAAAACACGAGAATGTTGTTGGCTTAGTTTCAAGACGATAGTGCTTCACTTCATGTTGTTGATGCATCATCTGATTATGGGAGTCAATTCTTTTATATGCACTCCTCTTAAGAGCCATTTTTTATTCCGGTACATATTGGACACGTTAAAGTGATGGAGGACTCTGCTGTACACCATTTACACGTTCCTCAGCCGATGATAATTAACTCATTCACTGCCAGCCCAGTTAAAAATGGATCTTTGACGTGTATAGTCGTCAATGGCACTGAATGAGTTACTTTATTTTTCACTCCACATCATTTTGCGCTGCCGTCATTTGTTGGCTGCTTACATGGCGTAACCCGTTAAACGTATTTATCCTTTATTACATCCTCAATGTTTCTTTTTTTGTCTGTTTTTACACAGTTGGCCAATAAAACTGATTGAGAAACGCGCAAGTTCATTTGTGATGTAACGATATCGTGACATTAAAACTGACACACGATATTAAAAGCAGCACATCTGTTAAAAAAAAAGTCAGGATGATGATAGAACCCTCTGGTGGCTTGTTTTAATTTTAGCGCAGTTTATTAATTTTCACAAAGCATGTTTTGGCCCTTCTATGTTTAAAATCCACGCTAATGGTTCGATGAAGGAACTTAAAGGGACACTTGACTCGCTGAGCCATTTTTAGCAGTGAAAAGTTCATATAATGTTCAGAATTAATTTGGTAACTTCATTATTTATTCATGTACAATAAATACCTTTAAAAACGATTTTTTTCCTGTTGCTGTCGACTGATGATGACATCACCTATGCTGAGGAAGTAAGTAAAGATCAATCATGGTTCACCTGTTTTCTGGGGTTGTTCAGTAAACTGAGCCATGATTGGTCGTTACCTACGTCCTCAGCACAGGTGATGTCATCATCAGTCGACAGCAAATGGAAAAATGACTTTTTAAAGGGATTCATTGTACATGAAAAACAATGAAGTTATTAAATAAATTATAGACAAAATATTAACTTTTTACTGCTGAAAATGGCTCAATAATTAATAATATTAATAATATTAAGTGTTATTAGAGATTATAGGTTGTTTATAAGAATTGCTGTAATGTACAAAAGCACAATATTGTATTTTTTTTTTTACAATCATGTGACCTTTTTTTGTATCGCCAACCTCCCCACAATACCGCGATAATTATCATATCGTGACCTTGATATCGTGATCTTAAATATGGCATCGTGATGGACTTGATGGTTTGTTTATCGTTACATCCCTCAAGTTGACTGTCATGAACGAAAGTCCTCGCGTGTCAATACGAAAAGTCCTCCAAAATGCAGACGGGGCGGGCGGGATTTGCTCGGGTGCGACGAAAGGAACGGATCATAAAACGTCAAAGGGAAAAAAAAATAAAATAAAAAGTAGCCTGGGATGCAGATATGAGGCTTAAACTCTTCCTCCAGGCCGTAAGACCACAAGCTGAGCTCCGCAAGTGGGGGGGGGAAAAAAAAAAAAAAGAAAAAAAAAGAAGACACTATTAATATGGATGTGGAGCGCATACACACATGCACGGAGAGTGGAAGGAGTGCATTAGCCTGGTCTGATATTCCTGAATTTCAAAGTGTGTGCGTGTTTGCTTGCCGGTGACCTTTTCAGTTTGTGGAGGTGGCGAGCCGAAATGCAAAAAAAAAAAAAAAAAAAAATTCGGAAAAGACGGACGAGTGACGGCTCGCGAGCGCAAATATCAACGAGGTTGGGATGTCGTCTCATTTCTGCCGTCCTCCTCCCCCAGCTGTTGTCCTCTCTCCAGCACGTCTCATTGTCACTCAAAAAAAAACGACCCCCCCCCCCCCACACACCCACACACACACGTGCACTCCGCCGCCTCTCGTTTCCCTCTCTCGCTCCCTCACTCACTCCATCCGCACAAAATGACTCGCTAAAACAGGTCAAGTGTTACAAAATTCCGCCCGCGGCTCAACCTGCCTAATTCAAGGCCTGCCTCGTTGCGCCAAGACAACGCACGCACGCACGCACACGCACGCACGGCTTTCAATCTAAGGATTTGCATGCATATGGCTCATGTTTCGCCTGCATAACGCGTGGGCCATAACTCCACATTAAACATCATCCATCCATTCAAGCCCCCGTGGTGACGTTCGTCAAGGGGGGATTTTGAAGCGCGGTCGATTTAAGTGCAAATTCACATCTATCTTTCGCTCATCATCATCATCATCATCATCATCATCAACACGTCCCTCAAATAGTAGGGATGTCACGATAAGGACAAAAATCGTGATATCGCGATATTAAAACTGCCACAATATCGTCGTCGTCGTCATGTTCAAAATATTTAAAAGGAACACGTGTTAAAAAAAAAGAAGTCAGATTGATTCCCATTTATGCAGTTCTAGCACCCTCTAGTGGCTATTTTATTAGTGCAATTTAATTTTCATTAGGGATGTTTTGGCCTTCTGTTTAAAATCGATGCTAATTGTCAGATGAAGGGAACCGAATTTGCTTGTGAATCGATCAATGTGTGCTTGCAAGTAAGCGCCTCAATATTGTTATTAGAGATCGTAGGTGGTTTATATGCATTGCTGTTATGTACAAAAGCACAATATTGTGGTTTTTTTTTTATTAGGAGCTCTTTTTTTTTTTACAATAGTGTGATGTTTTTTTTTAAATATCGCTAACGCCCCCACAATATCGTGATAATCGTATCGTGACCTTCATATTGTGATAACATCGTATCGTGATGTTTAGATATCGTTACATCCCTATCAAATAGACGCCTTCCTTTTTACCTGCAATCAGGTGAGGGATTCGCGCAGACAGAAACACGCACACACAATCGGGACAAATTGAGCAACCATATTTGAACAAATATTTCAACTTGATAATGCGAATACACTTTGAAAACATATTTCAAAACCCCAAAAAATAAATAAAATAAAATTTGTGACCGAGACCAGTACAAGTCAATTAACAAAATAAAATAAAATTCATGGGAATTATATATTTTTTTAATTTCTTATATATGTTTCTGCATTTTGCTATATTTTTACTTTATTACAAATGTTTTCATTCATCATATATGTTCTATTTTAATGCATTAATTTTCCCATTAAAAGTATGTCTTTTTTATTTACTTATTACAGCATACAGCACAGTATATATTTATTAGATATGTTTGTTAGTTTTGTTTTTAGTTTATTATGAATGCTTTTTCAATCATCATGTTTTTTTTTTTGTTTTTTTTTTAAACAGTCATTATTTTATCCATTAAAAGTATTTACTTGTTATACAGCACAGTATATATTTTTTTCATTGATTAGATGTTTTTAAGAGGCTGACATTTTACACAGCATCTAAAATCCACATCAAAGCGCCCTCGGGCTCGCATTGCGACCGTCACGTGACCCAACCCAGAAAACGGGCGAACTCGAGGCGAGTCGTGAGGTCCATTTCAGTCGGCAGCAAGGGGGCGCTATTGGCCGAAAATGGCGCCCAGAAACGGATGAAAACGGAAAATATTAACAGAGGCGTCGCAGTGACATCAGAAGGCTCGTCCAATAGGGGAGGGGCTGATTTCAGAGTTACTTCCTGTTTGGCGAGGATGCCCAAATATGGGCACGCAGTGAACACCAAGACAAACGAGTGCAGTGTGAAAAGGTGGTCGCTCCACAATGTCATGTGTGCGTGTATCACAGCAGCTTGTGCATTTGCGTATGAAATAATCTCCAAAAGTCTTCTTTCTCCTCATGATGTCACACACCTGGAACCAAATCCTCTTGTTTTGGTAAATAAAAAAAATAAAAACATTAAATGAAAAGCGCTATGACCACCAGTGACTGCGTGTGTGTTTGTGTGTGCGTGCGTGACAGCGCGAGTGGGAATAAAAGAGATTTATATCAGGCAAAGAATGGTTTTGTTGCAGTTCCTAAGAATAGATCGTGTGACGGAAATGATTTTGATGCTGTGTGCAAGCCGCCACGTGCACGCGCGCGCGGGCGCACAAAATTTGTCTCATTTGGTGTGTATTTGCCCCGAAGTGCTTTGCAGATCAAATGCACTTGCTGTTTAATTCACCGTCTCAACAGGCAGCTCTTACCGAGCGCACATGCTCAGTGGGGCGCGCGCGCACGCACACACATATATATAGAAACAAACAAGGAGAATCCGAGATGGAATATGGAGATGAAAACTCTTTAAATATTTGGTCGGCTGCGTCGTCAGCCGCCGAGTGTCAAGTGGGTCGTGATTTGGCGTTCGTGTGTGCGTGTGCGCGCGGAAGTGTGTTGCAGATGCTCGCCACGCACACACAACTATGATCATCATATGCAAGTAAGTGTCCTCAGCTGTTAACAAACTTTATGTTTATATGTGTGGAAAAAAAAAAAAAAAGTGTCAGAAACGAGGAGGGTTTGCACGAAAAAGCAAAGTTAGACGAATGCAATTGAAATGTTTCACGAGGATATACGGGGGGGGGGGGCGGTGCTGTTGCATGGAATCGGTTATCATCAGATCGGAATTAGGCCTCTCTCCCAATCTGATATGAGTCGGATATCAAACAGATCGTTTAACAGATCATCAGTCGTTATATCGGCGTTCACTTTTTTGGCAGCTCGAGATTTTTCTTATCGAAACTTCGATCGCGAACGAATCCGTGTATTCTTTCGGAGATGTTACGATTAGTTTCCCATATGGAATGGCGCACTTGTGAGCCAGGACGACAGAAAGACGGCATAAAAGTCAGAGAAACCATCACTATAACAAGCAGAAATATTTTTAACTCATTTGCTCCCCAAAACGTATAAATACGTTTTTATGTTTTTGTTTTTTTATTCTATGCATGCAGAGGCTTTGATACAGCCTCCAAACTGAAGAGAATGTTTAAAAAAAAAAAAAAAAAAGTTAGTCATTACAAAAAACGGCCAGAGTATAAGAGATCAACCAGAGCCATGTTGCAAAACTCTTTTCCCCACAGTTCGAAACAGATTTGTGAATAAGGATGAAACTTATCTATATTCTAATGTTACATGCTGCAACACGGAAATAGATAGAAATATGCTAGTTTTTTTCCTCATGAAAGAAAAGACGTATTTATATGTTTTTTTTTTTGTTTTTGTTTTTTTTTTAATGGTAGAGCATACAGAAGGCTTTGATGCAGCCTCTGAACTTAAGAGAACGGTTGAAGCAACGGTAGTTATTACAAAAACGGCCAGCAGGTGGCAGCAGAGTATAAGAGATCACTCAATCATGTTGCAACAAGCTCTTTTTGCCAGTGTCTTCTACAGGTTTGTGAATAATGCTGTGAATAATGCTCGTGTTCTCCAGCGACTCTTATGACCACAGCGAACGCATTTTTAAAGGAGCGTCTTGTCATGAACGACCACAAATAATTACGCCGCCGCCGCCATTTTGCGCGACATCAGATCGCTCCCGGCTGGACGTATTTACACACCAACAGTCGCATCAGCGCGAGGCTTAAATCAACACAGCTGCGACGCGTCGACCCTCACGTCTCTCGTCCTCCTCCTCTAACTTCAATCAGCCTTCCGCTCGCTTTCCCGGCTCTCCACTTTGCCCTTTGCTCCCGCATCGTCGGCCGTCCTCGCTTCTTCTTCAATCCGCACGACATTTGCAATATTTTTTTTTATACGTGCTTTTTTGATGGCGTCGTCTGCCTCCGTCTAAAAGACGAGGGCGGGGAATCAACTGTGTGTGTATGGGCCGGCGAGAGCATTTGATCCAGCCTGCCTTGTACTTCTAAAAGAAGCAAAATAATAATAATAATTTTACATATGATATGCAATTTTTTCCCCAATTTGAAACAGTTCCCGGGTGCCTGTGACATGATTTGGTCACACACAAAAGATGGAAAATATAGCAATACATTCTTTATCCTCTGCAAAGAACGACTAATATTACAAGGGATTACTGAAGAGGGCAGTGCTTGCCTTCATCATCATCATCATCATCATCATCATGAGTGGACAGGAAGAGGTAAACTAGCAGAGGCCTCCAGGGGAAACCGGAGCATCCACTTCCCCCCGTTTTTTCGCTCAACGCCCAGCTTGTGTATTTATGTACTGTACCGTCCGTCGGCGTGTGCGTGCGTGCGTGCAGAAAAGCCGAAGACGGGATGTTATCGTTTCCTGCTAGACAGCAGGCATGATAGCATTTCCAATTTCCTGTGAGTTCTTACGCCTGCCGTCCGAGTTCGACACGAGTCCAAGATGGGGAAACGCAAACGAGAGTTCAAGCGAGCGGTCGAACCCCCCCGCAACCAAAAACAAAAATTCATCTTATTTTTGATAGCTAAGTTGTGTGCAGAAATGCATTAACGTAAGGGAGAGAGAGAGAGAGAGAGAGTGGGGGGAGAGCGGGAATTATCCCAACCCTTTAAAAATGTTTTTTTTTTTCCTTCATCAATTATGTGCCTGTTAATTTTCCCACAGTACTGATCAAGGAAATTTTGCCAAATGTCTATAAAGAAAATTTTATTATTTATTTAGTTGATTATTATTTATTATTTAAATCCTCTTTTGCTGGCTTCACAGTTGACATAATTGGTGTGACGTTATAGTGCCGCCTGTTCACTGATATATTTATATGTATTTATATTTATTTTCTTAATTGAGGGTTTACAATTATAATTTCCTTTTTTTAGCTGACGCATTAATACATTTTTTAAATGTTTCATACTGTCATCGATCAGTTTCATTGAAAAACAATACTTTTACAAAATGTTTTATTGATTTTTTTTTTAAAACTGGGAAATGAGAACAAAATTTGTGAGTGTGAGAATTATTGGCAATTTATTATTAAATATTTTATATTACTATAATTAAAAAAAAAAGATTTCATATTCTTTAATTGTGAGCATTTCTTACATAATGTCCAATTGTCCAGTAAGTGCAGCACCAGAGGGCGTTTTTAAAATATTCATAATACAGAGCTAATTTCATATGATGTTTGTTTGTACCGTAAAAATAATTATTTACTTCCATTCAAATTCTTGTTCCTAGTTTGTCATCAAACAGAAGAAAAACCCCTATGGAGCTCTTTGAAATTTGCCAAGTGACACAGGCAAAAAAGAAAACAACAACAACGACGACAGTGCAGGAACGAGACGAGCAAGCACATGTCGATACGGGACCAAATTGTCGTCATTTGGAAACGTCCGTCTCGGTGAGCCGGATCGATGCGGCGCCACTACACGACAACAACACGTTTGTTTTATTATTTTCGCCCCCTAGAGTGTCGTTTGGAATGATTGAAGGTTCACTGCTGGATTTTTTTTTTTTTTCCCCCCTGTGGGGAGTTCCGCTCGGGGGGGGAGGCCAGTTTTCACGCGACGCTATCGCTGAAAGTTGCAACTGCGAACGATCGCGGGGGGAAATGTTGCTTGTTCCTGCATTCTGACAGGTTGACTAGAGCGCCACATCGTTTACAGGTTTACAAACGTTGAAAGAAACTGCATCCAAGTACCTGATGACGCACTTTTGATGAAATTTCATGTGGGTGTGGCATCAAAATTTGATCATTTGGATTATTTGCCACTGAAAATGGGGTGCGAAGCAGCTTTAATTCTTATCGTTATGCAAATCTATATTGCTTGTTTTTCCAAAAATGAATTGTAATATCCGCATTAAAGCACTTGATGACATTTTATGTGGGTGTGACATGGCGTCAAAACGTAACAAAGATTTGAAGGATTTGTCACAAAAAACAAGAGATGCCAGAGCTCGTAGCTTTAATTCTTATTCAAGAAATTTTTTATTTTATCCCAAAAAATGAACATAAAAAAAATACCTAAGCAAATTAATAGTATTGCTTAAAATGTCGAATTATAACAGTGAAAGAATCCGCATTAAATCACTGACTTTTTTTTTTGTTTTTTTACATTTTATGTGAGTGGGACATGGCGTCAAAATTTAATGATCATTTGAATGACTTACAATAAAGAAGGGCATGCTAAAGGTTATAGCATTAATTCTTACCATTATCCAATAATTTTCAGTTTTGCTGTTTGACAAAAATGAACAGGAAAAAAATACCTAAGCAAATTCATAGTATGGTTTAAAATGTCGAATTGTTGCCATTTATGAACAGTGAAGAATCCGCATTAAAGCACTTAACGAGTGAGACATGCGAGTGAGTACTGATTAAAATGTCAAATCATTCTTTCCTAAAAACAAAAGAATCCACATTAAAGCACTTGAAACTTTCGTGACAATTCCATTTTATGTGTGCATGGCTTCGGGTCAAAACATCATTTGAAGGGATGTTCAAGTTCGTAGCTTTAATTCATATTATGCAAGAATTTTCCATTTTGATGTTCAACAAAAAAATAACACTATACCTAAGCAAATTAATACTATTAATTACAAATGTCAATTTATTATTTACTAAAACTGAAATAATCCGCATTAAAGCACTTGATGCTTTTTTTTTTTTTTTTTTTAACTAAGACTTTACACAAAATGTTATAAATTCCTTTAAAAAAAAAAAAAAAAAAAAAAAAAAAAGGAGCTTGGACTATTTGTTGATTAAAAATTTCAAATGTTTATTGATGGATGAAGATTTTATTTGTCCGATGAGGGAATTTAAATTTGAATTTATTGCACTTTGACGACACCATCTGATGTAACATGGTGTCAAAGTTTGATGATTATTTGCAAAATTGACCAAAAACAGGCCACAAAGTTTCCCGTTCATCATTGCTCGCAGCTTTAATTATTATTATGGGCTCAACCTTTCAATTATGTTGTAAAAAAAAAATAAGGCGCAGGGAACAGAATGGCTGCAATCGCACATAATTGTCACACTTCCACCAACAAAACCGTCCGAGAGAGAAAAGAAAAAAGAAAACGATTGTTTTCAGGTGATGAATATCAGCACAGAGTAAAAAAAAGATTAGTGTGTGCGTGCATGCTGAGTCGAGGGAAAGTGCGTCTGACGATAAGGACGCTGACACATTCATCATATTCAACGCTCAACGCGGCGAGACAACTTGCGCCGAGAGCGCGCTCGCATTTTTCATCTTTAGCGAAATTACAGAATGGGAGTGTAAACATCAGCTAATGAATTCACGTCTGGGCGCGCATTTAGGAAGAATCTGCCGGACGGATCAATTCATCAATCCGGTCTGTGCCAGAAGACGCTTTCGTTCCGCCACAATCCGAATTACTTTGCTTTTTTTTTTTTTGGGACGGTACGACGGTTGCGGGAAAATTTGGATGCCGGTCGGGGTGCCATCCGACTTTTTTGAAATGCACAGCGACTTGTTGGGGACTGATTCATTGAAGAACGAACAGTTTCATACACACATTTGCTCCATTTACCTCCGTATGGTATTAACTCATTTGCTCTCAAAAACGTATAAATACGTTCTATTTGAAATATTACCAGTGTCCCAAAGACGTATTTATGTTTTGTTTTTTATGCTAGAGCATACAAGGCTTTAATGACCCTGAATTTAAGAGAACAGTTGAACCAATGGTAGTTATTACAAAAAAAGGCCAGGTGGCAGCAGAGTATAAGAGATCACTCAATCATGTTGCAACAAGCTCTTTTTGCCAGTGTTTTCTACAGGTTTGTGAATAATGCTGAAACTTAGCTATATGCTAATTGCTGCAAAACGGAAACAGATAGAAATATTCACATGGGTAGTTTTTCAATAATTAATTGATTTATTTATTTTGAAAGGTTGGTGGGTGTTCTTGGAAACCCCATTTTTTTTTTCATGATTTATTTTTTGTATTTAAAAAAAATAAATGCCATAACTATTGTACAATAAAAACTGCACAAAATATGCTTCAAATGCCCCCAATTCAGTTGTAGTAAAACCAATCCAATATAGACACATTTCAAATCAACCCTAAAAGCGCATTTATAAAATTAATTGATAAAGACGAAAAAAAAAAAGTCAAATGTAGCATCCTTTTTTCATTTCATTTAATTGACAAAAATAAGTGTTGAATTTTAGCATTAATTTTCATGAAGAAAAGTAACCTCGCAGCCCCGTTAAATGTTGTCTTCCGAAAACGTGCTAGCTTAATGCTAACACGTACGCCATGCGAAACACCAGAGACTGGCAAGTAGAACTAGCATTGCTATCACGTTTGTTATAAAGCTTGAAACAACCGATTCCTGAACACGAACGCTGCCCAACACAGACAACATGAACGAATAAATCACCGACATATCTTATTCACGCGCCGTGAAAAACAACAAGTTACACAGCAGCTAGCTTGTAACGGACTCCATATTTGATCAAATCTACGTATACTAATTGCCACCATTTTGTTTCAGATCCATCGAAAGATCCAACAAAAGGAGCGTCGTCGAAGACACAAAGCGCCGCGTTAGGACCTTAAAGTGTCAGACAAACAGCTCTTAATATTTGATGACTCACCGCCTCGGGCGAGAAAGCGAGCGTGGCGGCATCTTTAGCGCGCGCGCGCGCGAGGAAAAATATGCACCAGTCGACTTTTATAATTGAGGTCAGAGCGGATATTTCTTTTAGTCCTTGTGACGGACGGACGGAAGGAAGGAAGGAGGCGTGGCCACAACCATCACATCAGACCGTCACTCACAATCACTCACTCTGGGATTTATTAGTCGGGTCTGGCCACAAAGTGGGGCCAGAGGTTAAGTGAAGCGCTATTGTCTTAGCTGTTATCAGCGCGCGGCCCAAAGTGCTTGAGGACACGCGCAAACAAACACGGTTTAATCAACCCGCGCTGGCGGCTGCCACAGATGTTGCTCTGCTCATAGCGACTGGGGGGTGTTTATTTATTCAATTGCAGATGCGCCATTTATTAGACGGGAGGCCTTTAATTAATATGACGGTTGACGTCAAGTGATCGTGGAGTTGAACATGAAATAAAAAAAAAAAAAAAAAAAGTTTACTGAGACGTGCAGCGGTTCGTTCTGTTCTATCCTGCTTGGAGAAGGAAAGTGTCTATTTGAGGGAGGCGTCGACTTTTTGCGAATGATCCCGGGACCCACACAACCGATTTGAGGGAGTCATTTATTTATTTGTTCCAATTGCTAACGCAGCCAACAACAACACACGTGAGGCATCGATATTTATTTGAGGGAGGAGTCTGTTCATTCAAGTCGACAACACACCCAAAAAGTGAGAGACATATTTGAAACCACATTTGAGAGAGATGTTTATTTTTTTTCAAGCGAGTAACTACCATATGCACAGACGTGGCAATCTTTTGAGGGAGGCGTTCATTTTTTTTTCTTTTCTTTCCAAATGATGCCAATAGAAACATATATCAGGGAGATGCACATTTTTTTACAGAATGATTTACCTACACATTAAGAACATCTGAGTTTTTTTGTTTTTTTTAAATCAAGTGGATGAGTATAATTTTTTGCCTACACATATACAAAGACTGTTTGGGGGAGGGGTTTTATTTTCTCAAATGGATGATGGATTTTATTTATTTATTTATTTTTCCACAGACGCAGAAAAATATTTGAGGGAGGCATTTCCCCCCCCAAGTCATTACCATTGATAAAAACTAAGGGTGGCAGCCGATTCAAATTTTTTATCATAACTAATCGCAGCCATCGATTGAGTCCTCCTTGCCTGTAGTTGGCGCTACACTGCACTAGTTTAACAACACGGCAAATCATGAGGCTCACTTCCTGTTTTGACGACAACGAACCCACGAGTATGTCCGCGCTTTTCACCAAAACTTCACCGGTTTGTAAAGACTTCAAAATTGACGAGGACGAACCACACATTGCAGAATGTGAACTTTGTGGTACAATAGGAAGAGTGCATCGTTCAATAATAGCAACTTGCTAAAACGCCTCAAGGCTAAACATTTACTACAAGTGAATCCTAAACTAAAAGAGCATTTTTGTGTTTTATTTTGAGCGTTAACACTATTGAAAGAGTGACTGTGCTGTTTTTTTGTTAAAATTAAAGGAAATATTTTGGTTTAAAAATCTCATTTAGTGATTTTTTTTAATTGATCAAAATGTACTACTGGCATCGGTGAGTACTGAGGGTGTGAGTATCGCATCGGTCTGAAAAAAACGTCCTATCGAACATCCCTACTTAACACATTCACTGCCAGCCCAGCAAAAATGCATCATTTGACGTCTTTTTCCGTCAATGGCAGTGAATGAGTTAAAAACACACTATATTTGAGGATGGTGTTGTTTTTTTCCACCTCAACCTATTAACACATTTTGGAATTAGCAGCTACCCGTTTGGCCAGCAGAGCAACAGCACGTCTCATCACCGTAAGACCACATCGGTGGTACTGCTGTCACTTTGGCTTCAGATCCAGGTTAACGGCCCCAGGCTCACATTGGGGGCGGGGCTGACAGGTTCCACTGTACGCTATAGAGGTCACCCCGTTCACATCAGATATTAAGCACCGTTTGTCTGCGGCAGAACCAAAACGTGTTGTGAGACACGTTCGTTTTGTTCGTTCGTTCGCTCGCTCGTGTGTGGAAGCAGTTTTTGGAAGTCAGCAGCCTCCGATCCAAAGCAATTAGGGTGTCCAGATGGCGGCAGCGGACCCGCAGTAAATAGCTGCGCATTTGACAGAAGACGCCTGACACAAACACAAAAGAAAAAACGCAGCCAGCGATGTCACACATCACCGACGCCATCGGGGCAGCGGGCAAACAACCAGGACGCGGCGGCGGCGTCATCACCATCAACCAACTGGCTCGACAACGTTCCATGCGCCCCCCCCCCCACCACCACCCCCCACACAAAGTCAATCTCTTGTTAAAATTTGACCCAACAAGGTTGAGTCAGAGTCCGAACAATGCGGCCTTTCTATGCAGAGTCCATTTTGCGTAGTCGTGTTTCACAACCTTTATTCAGGGACGGCCACGGTTATTTATAGTTTGGGAATTTTAGGTAGTTTTGATTTCGTTTTGAGTTTTGTTTTTTTACATTCTGTTACTTTTAATTAGGGGTGGGAACCTTTGGCTACCTCACGATACGATACGATACGCGATACAAGGCTCATAAGGATTATCTCATGATATGACGATACCACGATTATCAATATATTGCTCATAAATACACGATAATCTAAACTAAAACTAATGATAAAATAATAATAATAATAATAAATATAAATAAATATAATAAAACAAATTAATCTCAATAAATAATAAAACAATATAAATATAAATACATAATATAACAAATATATATTATATAAAAATAATAATAAAATAAAAATAAATATATAAATAATAAAAAAAAAATTAAGCTCATGAGTCTTCTTCAGCTGAAAACTTGCGTCCATTTTCCCACCACTCTTATGAGGCGCTCCCCCTAGTGGCCAGCCAAGTAATTGCTCAATAAGTCATGAACAATGGAGCCGTTATAGTGGCTGGTTATTATCTACAAATATCACGACACTTGCGTAGACGTATCGATAATCTATCAGGAGAAAAAAGTATCACGTATCGTGATATCGATTTATCGTCACACTCCTACTTTTAATTAGTTTTCAGAGTGGTTCCGTTTTTATTAGTTTTAGTTATTTAGTTTAGCGTTGCACAATATACCAACAAAATATCAATATCGCGATATTGGCCTATGAAATATGCATATCGCAAAGACATGCGATACGTTTGATATAGAATTTTATGCTTTTATTTGAATTTGACCGGTCAGACTGTCAGGTTTTACCTGTTTGACATGACAAAAAAAAAGGAGAGAGGAGGATACAATTTATTACTGCACTCAATGGGAAAAAAAAAATCCCCTCTTCACCCTCTCTTTTTATTTGGTTTCCATGCCCCTAGTTCCATGGGTGCAAAACATAGTCGGAACACTTAACGAAAATGTGCACTGCCATCCAATAGTTGATTATAGACAGGTAATTACAATTAAGAATACAAAATAAATCGACTTAAAAATCACATTTGAAATCACCCCCAAAAGCTCATGCATTAAATTAATTACCAAAGACTAAAACGAAGGACATTTTTGCTATAATTTGTTTTGTAAGCATAAAATGTAGTTTCAGATTTTATTTTTTGTTAATTTTAGTTAAGTAAAATAACCTTGGGTATGGCAACTATTTTCCATGAGAAAAATCCCACCAAGCGTCACGGCACACTTTTTGTTTCGGATTCCACATTGCCCGAGCGACGACAGCAAAATAAATAATAAATAAAATAAAATAAATAAAATGAGCAGCAGCACTGCCAGTTTTTTTTTTTCCTTTTCGGGGTGAGGGGAGGCGTTTATTTCTGAACGAGTGGATGACGCGTGCGCGCGGACCACCTCATTCGAATCCTTGAGACAACGTGGACTAGACATCCATTGACGACTTGACACGGACAAGAGAAACGTCCATTTGAGGGAGCCGTTTATCAAGTGGGTGACACGCCTGCCACAGATAGACACACAAAGAAAAGTGTCTATTTGAGAGAGGCCTTTATTTTTTTTAAAGTGGATGATGGTTAGGACACAGGCCCGAAAGAGATATCTATATGGGGGAGTGGTTTAATTATTATCTCACAGATTATGTACCCGGAGATTCGTAGACACAAGCAAAGTGGTTATTTGCGGGAGGTTTTTAATTTTCAAAAGTAAAAAAAAAAAATTCATTCAACGAAAGAGGGAGGAGTCTTATTCTTTCACGCAAAAGACACGCCCACCGATTAACACAAATACTTCCAAGTCACATGTTTGAGAGGTATTAATTTGACAGAGGCATTTATTTTTTTTCCCCATGATTAACACAAGTACAAATGGGGGCATCTATTTTTCAAATGAAGGCATACTTACCAATGACTTGAACCGCACGCGTGCACACACACACACGACGCATCTACTCAACTGAGGTATTTTATTTTTTAATCGTACATCTATCATTAAGTGACACAGAGAAGGGAGATCTCTACTTGAGGGAGGTGTTTACTTTTTATCAAGTAGATGACCATCAATTGGTAAAGTCACAAATGCCAATAAAGCTTCTATTTGAGGGAGGCATTTATTCGTAAGTGGATGACGGACTCTGAGTAAGTCGCACGCACAAGAGAGATGGTAATTTGACGGAGAAGTTTTTTTTTTTTTTTTTTTTTTTTTTTTTTAAAGCTAAGTGGATGTTATGCACACCGACGCCAAGGAAGCTTCTATTTGACAGCCTGCTTCATACCCCCACCAATTAAATCGATAACTTTAATAAGAGAGAATCAATGAGCAGCATGTCTCCTCACTGGTCCAGCGGTAAAAACAAACAAACAAACAAAAAAAAACACCAGGGCTCTGAAACATCAAAAATCAACAAGTCTTTAATAATAACAACAACCAAGTACGAAAAAATAAAGACATGACAATAGCAGCAGGCACCAGTCTAATTCACCTGTTTGTTTTTCCCTCATTTATCTGCTGCTTGAAAATCAATATGAAAAAAAAATATATTACAAAAAAAAAAAAGAGTAAGAACAAGAGAAAGAAAGAAAAACAAGTTGCACAAGAGCAGTCGATAAAAAGCACATTTTGGAGTAACTGCTGCGCGTGTACATTTGAAAGTTGTATAGACGACGAAGCACATTTGCCAGCGTTTTGGCAGCAATCACAGCGCGCCAGTCGAGAATAAAGCACTCGCAAAAAGGAAAACGGTTTAAATTATAAAGCACTGCAAAAGAAACAGCAAATGAAAACAAATCCTTCATGCGTTGCCGTCACTGAGCAATACACAAAACGTGACACCATAAATTAGTACTTCATTTTTTTTCCCCTCTCTCCTCTGCTACATATTTATATATTTATACTATTTACACAGGAATGATTTGTGGGGGGTTTTTTCATGGGTGAGATGGAGGATGTTAAGGCTTTGTAATCATCAGATGTTTGCAGAAAATGGAACAAAAATTAGATATGATGGCGTGAACACTTGTTCTATGAAAAACAAACAAAAAACAAACAAACATTTTACTTGAACTGAGTGATCTGACAACAGCAATTCAATCGGAAATGAACGCGCCGACAATAGGCAAGAGCAGGAAAACAGACTAAAAGATAGGAAGATGCTAGCGGAAAAAAAGGTGCGGCTCATCAGGCTAATTTAGTATCCACAAGTGGCGGGAAAAAATGATAACGTTGATGTGTCGTCTCAGATTACAGCAGCAATAAGCCACCATCAAATATCTTCCATTTTTGTCAGAAGAGTCGTTCGTGCGTGGTGCCACTCGCTAACTGCGCTAAGTTAGCATTCATGAGGGGTGGGCTAAAACGTCAATATTGTGGCGGTATCGCTCACGATACATCATCAAATATCGACTGCGGTAACGGCATGAGAGTTACCAGCAGCTAAATGGGCGTGACAAGATATCAATATAGTAATTTATCAAATAATTATATCTGTCGGTCCAGTATTGACGTCAAATCGATTTCATGAGTGGCAGACGAGTTCGCTAGCGGACTCACTTGCAAATCTGTCGAAGTATCTACACTAAAGGTGGGACAAAATATCAATATCACGATGCATTGTATTGTTATTGTCAATCTCATTGGTTCATTCAGCTTTATACCGTACATATAGAACACAGTATTAGCACTGTTGGCTCATGCAGCACGTAGCCCGGTTGGCAAAACTAGCATCTCCTCTCGGATTTCACGTTCCTGCTCTTGTCCACTTTGGATGCGACCGGATTTGGACCGCTTGTCGCAAGGACCTGCGGCTACGTCCAAATCAAGATATTTCCTTACGTTCTTATTACATTATCATAAATGCCGCAAGTGTAAAAGAATGATGGATCCTTCTAGAAGCGTTTTGTAAGACGTGATGGTAGATGAGGCTGGCAGCGGGTCACGACTTTGCATGTGACGAACGTCACACACACACAAAAAAAATCTTTAGAACATGATAAATCAAGCCACATTTTTGTAATTTTGTTCCCCTCTGATCAAAAGTCAGCAAAGGCCAGATTATCGGACGTTTTTGACGTTTCATTTTTATCAAACAGCTCGGGGTGTGGGGTGTGTAATAGTTTTGTTTTGTTTCCCCCCCCTCCTTTCTGAACTGCTCAAACTATGGTTGAGGATGAAAATCATGAAGTGGAATACGCACATAATTGTATGGAAATTTGAGGATTTTTCCACCCTTTTGATCAAAGTCAGCAAAGGTCCGATTATCAAACATCTCTGAAAGATTATCCGGAGTGATTATTTTGTGGCGTGTGTGAGCCTGATCATCAAAGTGGGGTAAACGTGATAATCAGGCTAAATTTGAGCTTCTTTAACATTCTGATCCAAATCCACAACATGTTTAAAAAAAAAAAACTTCTATTGAATGATTATCCCGTGGTAGCAGCTAGCTGGCTAGCAGCTAGCTGGCTAGCAGCTAGCTGGCTAGCAGCTAGCTGGCTAGCAGCTAGCTGGCTAGCAGCTAGCTGGCTAGCAGCTAGCTGGCTAGCAGCTAGCTGGCTAGCAGCTAGCTGGCTAGCAGCTAGCTGGCTAGCAGCTAGCTGGCTAGCCACTGTAATTGTTTGTCAAGTTGTTTTTCAACAAAAAAAAAAAAAAAAGAAAATTTGATGTGAAATAGTTTTAGATTCGAAAAGGTTCAATAAATCTGCTGACAAAAAATATATATGGGGTAAAATGATTGTCATGACTCTAGACTAAAACGGTGACAAAAAAAAAATAGACGAATAAAATGATGTTTTCTTGGACTACAATAAAAAATAAACGCTAGTTTTATAGTTGACTAAAAATGGACTAAATAAAAATGGGATGATTTTTTTTTTTTTTTTTTTTTTTTTTTTTTTTTTTTTTTTTTTTTTTTTTTAAGAAAAAATGAAAAAATGAAAAGAAAAAATTTTTTTAAAAATGGGATGATTAAAACTAACTGTGATAAAAACTAACAAGGGTGACCGAAGACTACATTTAAAAATGGCAGACAAAATTAACACTTAGTGCACTAATTTTCCTCGTCACGTGTGGGGTGTGGCCACCTAAAAATCTATGAAGATGACAAAAATTGGCACGCGTGTACCCCTCTTAAGTGCAGATAACAGCCACTTGACGCCCAAGCACAGCAAAGTGGACACACTTTACCCCACAAAAAAAGAAGAGCATAGGTGGAAAAAAGTGTACGCAGGCTTCTACAATAATTCGGCCAACGGTCGGATTTGTCGGGTGATGGGACTCTTTCCAAACCAGCAGCTACGGAATCCACGTCTCGAGACAACCAGCGAGCAAAAGAGAAGGAAGAAGAAGAAGTGTTTATTTTTTTTTGATGTTTGTGTGTGGGCCGGTGTCAGGCGATGGCAGGTACGAGGCGCCGGTCGGCTTGTGGGAGTCGAGCATAATGAGAGCGGCTGCGGGGCGTTCGCGAGTGGGCGAATGTTTCTCGCCGTCGACGGCACGCCAGCAAAACAACAAGTTTGCTTTGCCAATTGTTTTGTTTTCGTTTTTTTCCTGTACAGTGATAAAAGTTGGATGGAAACCGACCCTTTCCGACTTGATCCCAAAACTTTACACACACCTCACGACGCCACTTGATAAATTATCACTCGTGTGCGTCTACCCCGGAGAGCCAATTGTGCAAAAATAATGGCGTGCTTGTTGTGTTGAATTGGAAGGGAAAAAAAAAAAAAAAAGGTGCATAAATTCAGTAAACAAAAGCTGCCGTGCGGTGTAAAAATGTACATTCACAATGACTTTTCCTTTACATCGCGTCAGGCTGATATTTACATGGGCATAAATATCCACATTATTATTATTTTTTTCCACAATAAAAAATAAAGATGCTTACATTTATAGTATACACAGACACCTCAACACCAAAAAAAATGTACATAGAGTTTGAGCGTTTGTCCACCACAAATGTTGCCATTTTCATCCCCAAACACAAAATGTTACACGCACGTATCTCTTTGTAGCAGTGACACACATACACACAAGTGCAAAAATAACATCTCGATTTTTTTTTTTTTTTTTTTTTACTTTTCAGTGGCTGTGGTAAATCTCGTGTTAGTTGGCGATTTGTTGCATTCTCGGTTGCTTAGGGTTGCTTGTTGTCTGTCTGTTGTGGTGAAATGGACTAAATGGTACGCGAGTGTTGAGGCCGTCTTCCAATTGGTCGCTGATGGGGAAACCGTAAGCTAAAAACGTGGTCACAGGCAGATGGTTTGATCTCCCATCTGATGTCCAACAACTGTTTTTGTGCTACAAAACAGGAAGTCCTCGGTTCACGGGGTTCTTACTAGGGCTGGGTTAAAAAAATAAAAATAAAAAAATAAAAATAATCATTTGGTCGCAAAAACGTATAAATACGTTCTATTTTAAATGTTTTAAGTGTCCCAAAGACGTATTTATTCGTTTTTTTGTTTTGTTTTGTTTTGTTTTTTTAAATGCTAGAGCATACAGAAGGCTTTAATGCAGCCGTTCAACTTCAGAGCACGGGTGAAGCAATGGTTGTAATTACAAAAACGGCCAGCAGGTGGCAGCAGAGTATAAGAGCTCAACCAGGGCTATGTTGAAAACAATGAGGAAACTTAGCTACATTGTAATGCTAATTGCTACAAAAGGGAAACGGATAGAAATATACTTTCTTTTTTTTTCCTGATGAAAGAAGAGAATCTAATTTTTCTTTTGGAAGGTTCCATGTTTTGATAGCAACAAAACAATATTCTGTGAACCTTGCAAAAATCAGTCAAAATCCAATAACTGATTATAACACGTGTTTTTAATTAAAAATCTAAATCATTTGACCAATTTCTGCGTACGCAAATTTACATTGGAATTTAATAAGTAATCAATATCGGATTGAACTGAAGTGGAACGAATCGAATCGGGAAAAATTGAAATCGAACTGAACTCTTGTGAATCAAAATCGAATCGATTGAGGAAATTAGAATCGATACCCAGCCCTAGTTTCTTAGAGACAAAATTTCGAGGTTACAAAACGGCATGCAACAAACTAGCTTGCGCAGCGATGTGAGAATACGTCATCACGCAGTACAATAAGGCACGCTCAAGTTACCGCCATACTTTGTTCATCACTGGATTGTTTATTAGTCTATTCGTTTATATAAAGATGGAAGAAGCCACCATGTTGTTAGCAAGCCGCTTCTGTTAGCTTCTCCGCTCGCCGAAGAAGGAACGGGAGGGAAAATAGGCAGCGCTTATTCAACCCTTCCCGTCTTCTCTCTGCCTTCAAGAAGGTTAGCAAGTCCGCAAGGCAAAAACGACGTCTCCCCTGTAATTCAAGGTTAAAAGCCCGAGTACAGTCACCGCAGCCTTGGGCGGCGCTTGAGCCAGCGCTTGACCTGGCGACCGGCAATCGTGCTGCGGGACTCCGCTGGGCCTCGCGCGGCAATTTACCGGCAACGGAAGTAAAGCAGGCTGATCAGAAGGTCAGGAAAAAAAAAAATAAATTACGATCACGCTGATACGGGTGACTAAACGGCAACGTCGGACGTAGTAGCGAGGGAGCGGGCCGAGAGGGCCTCGGGTGGCTCGTTAGCCAGATGAATTAACAGTCAGGAGACAATCAGGCCCCGGAGCTGCATCATAAAGGGCCATTTCGCCGCGTGTTGCCTGTTAGTCAATAGAACTCCGCCGGCCCCAGGCAAAAGCTTTTTATGTCCCCCGCAATCAATTGCGCACACTTAACGGCGTCCGCTAATGGAGAAAAATATTGCATGATCTCCCCAGGAAAATCTATCGATGCTAATGCGCCGGTGCCTCGCACCATCCGTCAAGCGGCCGAGGGTGGCCGCCGCTCGCCGCCGCTGGATTTGTCAGGCAGGAATAGCCCAAGTGGGCTGTTTGACGCGTCACGAGCAATTAAAATAAATAAATATAAATGAAAATAAAAATTCTCATAAGATTCGCGATTCTCATTTAGTACAATTCAGAATCGATTTTAAATGTCCTAAAATCTATTTTATTTAAATTATTTTATACTGTTTTGGGAACACTGTTCATGTTGTACCCGATTTAGCCACTTAGGGGCAGTATGGTTCCATGCGTTCTGACACACTGTTATTGGAGCCACATTAGAGAGAAGAAGAAAAAAAGTCAAGACCAAATTATGCCAATAAAAGTTGTTTTTTTTAAGCATTGCTGAAACCTTTTCTATGAATAGCCGTTCTTTTGAATGATAACAGTGCCACCACTAGCGCGCTAATTAGCTTTAGAAAGTCAATGGCACTTTCCGTTGTGCGTTAGCCTTGAGCTAGCTACGTTCGGGGAAACAAGCTAAACAAAGTGGGTTTACATTGGACTCTTTTTGAGGGACTGTCTGCTAAACTGTACTCAGTCTGCTCAGGGAGGGCAGAATATAATTTTAGTGCGATAAAATTATAGCTAGCTACATAGAGTAGCAGTTCAAATTAAAAACTTAATAAATGTAAACAAAATAAACCATTCTGTCTTGCAACCCAGAATGGAGTAGATCATGACAAGTCTTTGCACATCTATAAATTGAAGCAAAAATTATAGTCAAACAAATCAATTCGGAATCGAATCGCAGACCCAAAAATCGGAATCGAAACGCGAGACAGTCAAAGATTTCCAGCCCTACTAAACACATGCAAAAAATAAAAAAGGAAGCCGAATCTACGTCCTAAAGATGAAGTGGTGACAATCTGTTGGTCCCAGCTAAGCCGGCGACTTCACGCTTCATTAACAATCAACTTCCTCTTGTCAGGAGCGCTCGTGACGAGACGTTCGCCTCCGCCGTCCCGCAGACTCCCCCCCCGCCCCATTGACCCCGTCAGCTCGGCTGCACCTCACTCCCGTCACTCTCTTGTTTACCGTCTACCTTTTAGCTGCCGGCGCCTGGCATGACGCTTTTGCATGTGAACGCCGGGTCAGCGTTTCAAAACCCCCCCCAAAAAACAGCGCTCCGGTTCTTACAGCACACAAAAGACTCGTGGCTGTGAGGATCAAATCCCCCGCCAAGACCATGTCAGGCATTCATGTGAACGGACAGACAGATGCGACCAACATGTCGTGGCGGTTATCGGGACTTGGAATAAAAGGCTCGGCTGTTCCGCACGCACGCTACCTTGGTCGTGTTTTGGCTCACTTTCAGCTTTGACAGTGACAAAGTGGGCGGCCTTGGCGGGACAAAAAGAAGCACTCCATCATAAAAAGTTGAACCTAGCGATCTCGTAAGTGAGCAAAAACGTGCCGACTACACTTCCAACTGGATGGTTCACAGTTTTTCCATTTTCACGTTCAACTGCAGTGGGTCGGAAGTTCGGAACCTAAGCTCGGCTCTTGCAGCAGCACAGTCATAATTACAGAAAATATTTTGATAGCTAGCTCCTGCTGTTGGCCGTCATTGACCACTCCAGGTAATAACATGTAAGAACTTTAGAAATTGTGTGGATGACCTCTTCCTGGCCATGAATATCAAACAATCCTATGACATACAGTAAGTACGTACGGCCTCTGCTGTATAAGCTAGTTTTTTTGTGTGCCGTTCATTAACTTGAAACAATGTCGACGCCATCGTAGGCTGAGGACTCCCTTTAGTAGGAATGGGCTAATATCAGATTATGATTATCATTATGAAATGTTGAGGTAAAAGTAACATTGTTGGAAAGTGATAGCAATGTTAGGCTAACATGGCTAGCTAACATTGTTAGAAGCCTGCTGATAGCATCTTGTCTAACATTGCTGGAAACTGATAGCCATGTTAGGCTAACATGGCTAGCTAACATCGTTAGAAGCCTGCTGATAGCAACCTGGCTAAGATTGCTAGAAACTGATAGCAATGTTAGGCTAAGATGGCAAGCTAACATTGTTAGAAGCCTGCTGATAGCATCTTGGTTATCTAACATTGTTGGAAACTGATAGCAATGTTAGGCTAACATGTCTAGCTAACATTGTTCACTAGTTAACGGCCTCGGGCTATAGTCTCACCAGTTGTAGACATGCTAACTCATAGCAGGTTACAAACGTTCATTTCATTTGTGATAAATATCGCGTTGGAGGTTTTGCCTCCTTTATCAGCCACTCTGTCAGAACATTTTGTGTAGCCTTCCTCTACTAAGCTGTGATAAAAATTCCCATAAGAGACAACTTTAAAAAACAACAACTTGTGGCTTAAAGAAAGTTTTAGCGTTCCTGAAACAGTGACTTTTTATAAGCTTCAAAGCGGTAATTGGCCCATTCCTACCATGTAGTAGATTTCCCAATAAAATAAAAACGTTACTTTAAAAAACCTCACACAATCAAAGGTGACAACCCGCTCTAGTCATTCTCTTGGCCCTCGGTACCAATTCCGCCTTGGCCACAGACCTACTTTCAGTTTCAATCAATCAAGCCGACGGCGGCAGACTACGCGGAAGTGATTTGGAGGTTTGACGGGGGAGGCAGGGGACGAAGTGGGGGAAAAACAAAGACAACAGACGTCAGCAAACAAATCCACTCGCAACCGTTTGACGGTTTCGCGCCTTCAGACCCCATCACGAGCAACGAAACCACCCGCCGCTCGTCACAGCGTGACGGATTACCGGGGGGGGGGGAATAAAAAACAAAACAGTTTTCCACAGGAGGCCTGAAACGGCGGTCGGATTGTATGACAACTGCGCTGTGACGCCAGTAGGCCAAGACATGACTCGATCGTTCCTATTTTGTCAATAAACAGCAATAACTCGACTCACAAGATTCCTACAACTTCCTCCTCCAGTCAGTATTGGGGCTACACTGTGATTAATAATATATATGGAAAATAACTTCTTTTTTTTTTTTCAAAATAAAAGAATGGTTTCGTTCTCTCATCTCGATCCGACGGAGGCACAAAAATCCCCGGGTGGACGCTTCCTCCTCCCTTCCAGCTTGTTTTATACGTAAACCGCCGTCCGAGAGATGACGGAGCCGTCGCGCTGGGACTCCATGTCGTCGTCCATGTAGTCTCCGATCATATCGCCCTGCTGGTCGGGCGGGCGCAGCTGCAGGATGGGGGCGCCGCCCGAGAAGTGGTCGTACCGCTCCTCTTCCTCCAGCTCGTCGAACTTCCTCCTCTCGGCGTCGTCCAGCTCGCTGCTGAGCAGGATGTCCTGGGCGGTGGGCGTGCCGGCGACCACCTCGGGCCGCCCGCCGATGGTGAGGGGCCCGTGGTGGTTGTTCTTCTTCTCCGCCTGGTGGGACGAGCCGTCGTCGTACACGAAGATGGGGCCGTTGTTGTTGCCCACGCCGCCGCCGGCGCCCGCGCCGCCCGTGCCGTTCTTGCTGGCCTTCTTGCCGCCGCCGAATATGCGCGCCTTCAAGTCGCCGCCGGCGCCGCCGCCGTTGGCCCGGTAGCCCTGCTGCTGGCGGCGGCTGCGGGTCACCAGCACGGCCACCAGGGCGGCCACCAAGAGCAGAGCCAGCAGCGAGCCGATCACAGCCCCCGCCACCACGCCGGCGTTGGACGGGTTCACTGAAGGCTCTGTGGGAGGGGGCAGGAAGAAGAAGGAAGAAGAAGAAAGAAGAAGAGTGTGAATTGTGCCAAGGGAGGAAAGTCATCCGACACCAAGAGTGGAAGCAGGAAAAGGAAGGAAGGGGTTGGGTGATGTCCATGTACTGTTGCTATAAACTTCCTGATGTGTCTTAAAAACATTTGACAATGATAAAAGTGACCTCACTAGTCTAGAAATAATATTCTGATTAATATTAAATTTGTGGAATATGAGTTACGAAGCAAAATCCAGCCGTTTTTACCCACCTTAGGGGGCGGCCATTTTGCCACTTCTTGTCGACTTAAGATGACATCACAATTGCTAAGGTGTCAGGCGACGGCCAATCACAGCTCACCTGTTTTCTGAAGGTGAGCTATGATTGGTTCTTACCTGAGACCTGAGCAACCGTGATGTCATCTTAAGTTGACAGCAAGTGGCAAAATGGCCGCCTTTTGATATTGATAAAAAGTGCTAGATTTTGCTGCTTAGCTCACATTCCACTCATGCAATATTAACCATCCATCCATCCATTTTCTTGACCGCTTATTCCTCACAAGGGTCGCGGGGGGTGCTGGCGCCTATCTCAGCTGGCTCTGGGCAGTAGGCAGGTGACACCCTGGACTGGTTGCCAGCCAATCGCAAGGCACACAGAGACGAACAACCATTCACACTCAATATTAACCAGAATACTATATTTAGACTCGTGGGGCTGCATAGAACATATTGTCAAGAAATTTTTAGGAGTGGACTTCCCTTTAACTTATTCTCTCTCAGCCATTTTCACAGAAGCAATCCCATTCGCTCCCGGCTGTTTTACTGGATTTTGACTGATTTTGGGCCCACAGAAAATTATGTTCTATTGCTATAAAAACATGGAACCTACCAAGAAATATTAGTCTCGTCTTTCATCAGGGGGAAAAAAAAAAAAAAAAAAAAAAAAAAAAAGTATTTGTGTGTTTCAATTTTGCAGCAATTAGCATTATCAATCAAAATCAATAGAAAAAAAAATCAATCTTGATCTCTTATACTCTGCTGCCACCTGCTGGCTGTTTTTGTAATTACCACCATTGCTTCGCCCGTGCTCTGTTGAGAGGCTGCATTAATGCCTTCTGTATGCTCCATCATAAAAAATAAAAAAAAATGTATAAATGCGTCTTTGGGACACTTAACACATTTCAAATAGAACGTATTTATACGTTTATGGGAGCAAATGAATTAAAAACACAAAATTTCAAACTACCTATAGGGAACACAGGATTTTACAAACTATGACTTATTCCGTTTTAAATGCGGCAACGTGTCGACGCCGAACTCTCAAGTAGGTCAGACGGCTTCCCAGACTAATTGAGCATTTTGTGTGCCTTCAAGCTGGAGAAGGTGAAGTGGCGTGCACCCGGGTAGCCCCTCGCTACGTTGACATTTCCACGTTGCTGCCTCACAACTGCTCCTGTCCTCATTCCCACCACGTCACATAAAAAAAAAAAAAAGGTCTCAGACACTTTGCCCTTCAACCTTCTTAGCTTGCGTCCAAGGCTGCTGCTGCTGCTGCTGCTGGCCACAAATCACAAAGCGCAGGTGGCGTAGAAGAGTCAGCGATTGGGCGGGGAAGGCGGGGCTTGTTGTAGGCCATGCACACTCTTTGGGTGAAGGAGTTTGTGTGTGTGTGTGCGGAACAGGTGGAGGCCATGCGGGGGTTGATCATGATGAATGGAGAAGTGGAGGGCAGGAATTAGATGAAGAAGGAGGAGGAGAAGGTGAAGGAAAAGGGTGAGTGAGTGACAAAGTGATGCAGCGGAATGACAGGGCCTCCTGGAAGGCATGAAGGAAAAGCACGACATACAACCCCCCCCCCCCCCCCCCCCCCAAAAAAAAAACCCACCAGCAGCCCCTCCCTCTCTCTCATGCGTCCTCTCCCCCTCCCGACACCAATGTCCATTTGATTGGTGGAATCACAAAGAGAAGCCTCTTAAATTCTACTTGGACTTGTTTTGGAATCCCAACAGGCGAGGACGCCGACATTCACTCGGCAGTATTTCTTGCAGCGCGTGAGCACTGCAGAGAAGAAGAAGCGGCGGCGTCTAAATCAGAGCTCCCGTATGACTCGTCAGCCGTATGCGGCGTTCACTCACTCTCTCGCAACTCAAACTTTCCTCTCCCGTGTGTGGCGCAATATTTTTTATTTTATTTTTTAAAAGGATGTTTGACAGCAAAAAGACTAAACAGCGCGTTGGAAAAAATGCAGGCAACAGCCAGCCTCGGCGTGAACTTGAATTGTGTGTAAAAACAAAAAGTGAAGCTATTAAATTACCATATTTACTCAAACGGTGACCTTCCTTGGAATAGACGGCGAGCTGCAGTTTGTCACTGGGGGACGTCAGCCACTTCACTCAAATGAATCGCTTGAGTATTTACCATCAGAAAAAAACAAGTCACGAATGACCACAAATCGTATCAACGCAATTGTTAACGCGGAAAAGCCTATCCAATGCTGGGTGCTAAGGAAAACAGCAGCACCTACCAAAACTAGGGATGCACGTTAATGCTACTTTGAACCGATAAACCAATAACAAGTAAGCCGATAATTGTTTGCAAAATTAACTTGATTCCAAATATACTTCCGAATACTACTATAAGTCTAAAATGTACAAATACACAGAAACATTGTATAAAGCGTCATGAAGCTGATTTTTATTGCCATCTCTGCTTCAAAGACAACAAGTAACTCATTTTGAGCTTCCCAAAAAAAAACCATGTTTTAAAAATTGCGACACAGCAATGAAAGCCCACACTTGTCTGTGCATTTCTTTATTATTTGGTTTATCTGTATGATGTCAAATTAGTCGATATATGCCAATATTTATCGGCCACCGATATCCTGCATCTCTAACCAAAACAAAATCAGTTTCTCAGATCAAGTGTGAAACCAAGACTCAACAAACCCGATTCAACTCAAATGGGTTGCAAATTGTAGTTTTGCAGAAAAACCTGTCATAGTGCCCCCCCGGCAAAAAAAAAAAATCCAATTTGATCATAATGTTATCTATCGCTTTATGAAGCCTCATATTTTTCAAAACATACAACGCAGGCTCGTCAATCCACTGTAATCTTTTGCTTTTTAGTTTAAATGAACTTGCTTGAACCTCCAGAATCACTTGCCGTTAAACTGGCAAATGATAGAACCCAACATCTTCTTTACGGACCAATTTGAAATGCATCTGCTCGCGTTGTACCGGATGCTAGCTAGCGCCAAGCTAAGCCGGGTATTTTCGTATTTCATCTCCCTCGCAAGGCAATAAACAAAGACGTTGATACACGACTTTGTTGGGCTTTATTGACTGACTGCTTAACAGACGAATTTAATGTACACGTACGCAACCCTTGTAGTATATCTGTAGTATCTGAACATGCTTGTTAATAAACCCCGCTGACCAGGTACCGTTTTCCTTTAACTGGCAGCGCTTTCGCCGGAGCAAAAAGTCAACAGTTGGACCGGCGCTGTAATCTTCAGCTCGCCGTCAGCACGCCGGATGATTTAGGTCAGGAGATGCGAGCGAGCATCCGCCGCTGTGCGTTTTAGCAATATCTGGCACCACAGACGCGCTTCAATTGGCACAATAAAAGGAGGAGATTTACTGGAGTGTGCTAGCAGGCTCGAAAAGCCACCGGAATCACAGCACAGCACAGCTCAGCTCAGCGGCGCCGTGGCTTGGCACAGGCGCAGAGCTGTGGTGCGCCAAGGGTTGAGGGCTCTGGGTGCTTTTTGGGAAGCCGGCCAGATGCCCAGCATGCAACCCTGCGACCATTGTTCACTTGCGGTTATCGGTGGGCGGATAACCCTGACCCCGGCCTGTCTGGATTTACTTCACTGTGAGGCAACAGATTCAAAATGCATCAAAATTGCAATAAAGAACTAAATCCTAAAGACGTGTTTTGATTTACTTGTTCACTTTAAATACCCAATATGTAAACAACATTACAAAGACTTCCAAAGTTCTTGATTACAACTGCCTAAGCAGTAGTTTAATTGTTGGCTAATCCAACAGCGGTTAGCAAGATATTGCTAGATATCTTGCGTTATCTCAATGAGAGAATGATACTAAAATATTCATACTTACGGCATGCTATCTTTCTTTATTATTAATGGTGGAGATTTAACAATTAATCCATCTTATAAATATAACATCTTGACATGTAACATCAGGACGAGTAAGCTAATCCGCTTCCACAAATTCTAGACGAGGCAATGTTACTTGTAAGTTTGATGAGACTGAATACATTCATAATAATAAAACATAACCGCTTTCTGTCATGCATTGTTAATGAAGGTTGGTTAACAATGAATTCACTCTATAAATATAACATCAGCTGTGTGGATAGTGGGGCTTAGCTAGTGCTTTTATTATTATTTTTTTAAGCTCGATAAGACTGTTTTAAATGAAATTTACACAATAAGCTACGTGGCTAGTCGGCTAACATGGTCAGGGGTTAGCGAGGTAATGTCCACGAGGTAATGCCAGTTTAGTTGTGGCTTTTTTTTTTTGTAACTGTCTGAGCAAATTATACAACTTTGAATATAAATATTTTTTTTTTATATAAAATAACAACATACTGTACATGGCTGGCTTGCTAACGTCATGAGAGTTAGCGAGCCAACACGATACAAAGTAATCCTGAGTTTTTCAGTGAGAAAAGGCTCTTAAACTTTTATTCACTTTTAATGGCGTGAATTGTCACAAGGAGAAGGAAACTATTGACACTTGATGGTTGTTTCAAGATAAATACACTATACATCATATTTTAGGCTACATGGCTAGTTTGATAACTTGATTAGAGTTAGCTTAGCAAGCCAATGTGACACAAAGTAATCAGGAGGGGGTTTTCTCTGAGAAAAGACTCTTAAACTTCAGTTTTACTGGTGTGATTTGACACAGAAGACAACTATTGATTCTTATTGGTTGTTTAAAGATAAATTCAGCATATAAGAATATACCTTGACTGGAAGACTAACCTTATATGGCTTAGCGAGTTAATGCCACGTGAATTACTGTCACATGGTGTACAATCTACTCCCCTCGTTTTTTTGTTAGCTCCATAACACTTTGGCTAAAAATGAAATATTCAGTTTTCATTCAGTTTTAATGGAGGTTTTTAACAATGGGTTCACCCTATAAATATAACATCTACCTGGCTGGTAGACGAATCTAATATGGGTTAGCAAAGGAATAGAAGACCAGCTCAAGTCCCAAATCCGGACATTATTTAATTCTGTGTCAAATTAATGACAGTTGTTGATGGCGACGAAATGTAAACTCTCCCATGCTGCCATGCAACCTGACAGTCTCATCAAACTATAACCTTTATCCCGAGCTTTTGACAGCAAGAAAAGTCATTGTTAGTCATTCTGTGTATTAGGATATGGCGCAAAGTGTCAAATACGTCATGTTCTTAGCAACACATCAGATGACAGAACACAGTCTTCCCTTTTCAGAATAACAGACAAAAGAGCCGCCCGCCTCGTCTTCGTCGTCGTCGTCGTCGTCTGTGAGATTAGGGCTACACAATGAGAAGCAAATAACTCCGGGTGACACGTTTCAAACGTAGTCCCAGTTGCCAAAGTGATCAAAACCCCTTTGCTATAAAGTTCACCACCCTTCCCTCTGTTGCTCCGGCTTTGGCTTTTTCCTGCAGACACTGCAGAGGATTAACCAGCCGGCGCTGTTGAAACATTTGACAGAAACGAATCAGCTTGTTGTCATTCCCCCCTTTTTTGTGATGCAACACCACACGAGGCCCGCTTGATGAATGCGGGGACCAAATTATTCTCGTAACGCCGATTATTTTCAAGAAACAAATTGCTACGCTCGCCGCCGTCCAACACCTGCGCTCGACCCTCTTAAAACAGGAGCTCTCTCTCCGCTTCTCCACATCCCATTTTCTCCATCTCTGCTCACACTCCAGCAGATGTCTCCTCTAAACCCATTTTCCCTGCCATCTTTAATTTACACCCGCGTTTCTGTCATGTTACGTCTCCTCGCTTTCGGCTCTCTCCACGTAAGCCCCGGGAAGAAAATTAATCATGTCATGTGGCTATATCTTACGTTTATTTCAATATTCGGCCTGTGGCTCACGGGTTTGGGCAACTACACGACTTATTACGTCCTTTCGGTTGCTAACCAAAAAAAAAAAAAAAAAAAACGAACAGCACCATCTGGAACTGTCTCCAAAATTAATTCTAGTGCAGATTCAAAATGGCATGTTGCAAATGAGATAAAGACTCGCGAGTACACCACAACTTTGTGTTTACTTACCAGTTAACTAGGCAACTATCAGTTGCTAACCAAAACAGCAGCACCTACAGGAACAGACTCTCCAATTGTGTTAATTCTACAACCTGTTGTATAAAAGAGTTCCTGTGCATGATGTCATGCTTGATGGATCAAGTTCACTCAACTTTTTACTTCCTTCAAGGTCCAGAAAGTAAAAACCCTGCCACAGTTTGGTTAGCCTCAGGTGCTAGTTAGCTAGCTTCCTATCCAGCTCCCATGCCGCTCGTTTACCTGCTAGGGAGTGAGCTAGCTAGCAACCATGGTGCTCGTTTACCTGCTCGGGAGCTAGCTAGCTAGCGCTAGGGGCTAAAGACAAACTGTGGCAGGGTTTTTACTTTCTGGACCTGGATTTGCCAACTCTGTTGAGCACTGCAATAAATATTGTAGCAACAGCGGGAGAGGATACACAAAGTTATGTACATTTCTTTCAATAGTAACTCTTGCCCCCTTCCCCAAAAAAAATGCTGCCATCCCACCCAACCTATTATTCCTCCAGGCAGTGTTAAACATCGCGATTCACACACACGAACGCGACGGTTATCCCCTCAGCGTCCGCTCGGGAAAAGAACACGAGAAATGCATTATCACCTCAGGCTCCGAGGAGTGCTGCTGCATGCAACGTGACGGCGAGCGTTCCTAAAACCCGATCGTGCACTCGCTTCAACGGAGGAGTCAGATGTCAAATATTAATCCTCGCTCAAAATCCTGTAGTTAATTCGTTAGCGAGATAACGAGCTAGCTAGTTTGAGGACTTCTTTTTCTCTCTTCGGTGGAACCGTTACCTTTGACCCCGATCACAAATGGTACTTTCGTAGTTTACACTTTACCACACGATACAGTTGACATAGTTCCTTATTGACCAAGGTTTGGAATCATAGAGATTAACGATATGATATATCTTTGCAATTGTACATTGAAAGTTTGTTATCCACAAACAAAGTACGATATTTGACACTTGTGTATGAATAATGTAACGTCAATGTGAGAAAAATAAATATGAAGGGACAGTCTGGACAGAAGAGAAATATGTGAACACAAAATGTACTTTTTATGTCACTATTTCATTTATTTATTTATTTTTTTAATGCAATCATGTTCAGTGCCAGTACTTGTTTCCAGTCAATACAATCTAGAATGCCAAATGTTCTTCTCAATGCCAAAACTTAAGCGCAGTGTTCTGGCTGCATTTCAAGTTTTCAGTGTGTCGCTCTTGTCATCGCTACACGTCCCCCCTTCTTACCTCCCCTCCCTCTCTAAAGTCTTGTTGCAAATCCTTGAGTGGATGTTGTCTTCCTGAGACAACACTTTAAAGATTTAACAACGCCATGTAATGGAGTCGTCAGGGGCTCCCCGTGCAGGCGCGCTGCGGACACCTTCTAACAAGGCGGCGATAGTATTAAAATAAGTAGGTTAGGGAGCGGGGACATCCTCCAAAACGCAAGCTGCCGCTTGAACCGCAAGGAAATATTTAAGCAGCGTTAACGAGGAGGCGGGCTGGAGAGAAAACACGCGCGTACACCTGGGAGAAAAACGGATGTGAACCCTTTGGGCGGCATGCATTCCTGCTTCAATTGCTCAGAAAAATTGAAAGACATAAAAGTTTCTAATCCTTTCCCAGTTTTATACAAATTATCAATTCTTAATTGTAAGTCTTAAGCACTCTTTCGCACAAAGACCCTGGAGGGTGAATTTATAGATTTATTTCTCAATACATTATATCCGTTTGAAGGCAACTGCTGCTAACATACAAAAGGTGAGAAATATTTAGTAGTCAGTTATAGCGATATAGCGTCACCATGTACGTTTTCCAGATCTTTAGGGGTGTGGCTAAAACACCTGAGGCATATAAGAACTTGAACGAGTGCTTTCAAATTAGGGATAGGCCGATTATCGGCCAGGTCGTTGCCGATATTCGGCATTTTAACACATATCGGTATCAGACTTTTTGTAAAAAAAAATCTGATGGCCGATCAATTTTAAACTGTTATCAGGGTAGGGCTGTGTAATTAATCGAAATTCAATTACAAGTTCAATTATTACACTCCACAATTAAAAAAAATCGGCGTAATCGCAAGGAAAAATAAAAGATTCTTACCACTAATTTTGAGTATTTAATAAGTCTTGTTTGGTCCAAAAGGAACTTGTAGAATTATAGTGTATCAAAGAAATTTATTTGTCTTAATATTTTTTGTTTAAACATTTTCTTGTTTTGTACAAAAAAAAAAAATTGGCCAATTCGTGATTTCAATTATTGCAAAATTAATTGTGATTAATATTTTTGCCAGGGAACCATTTACTGAAATTTTCAGTTATACAGTAAGAGTTTGAATTTGTATTTCTAAAAATTGTGATGCTAATATTTTTCCTCCCCTTTTACTTGCTTAAAATGAATATTGGCTTCAAGTATCGATTATCGGCCCCCTTGTATACGAACGTTCAGTATACTTATCGGCCCTGAAAAAAAAACACATTTGTCTGTCTCAAATCTTCAAATCAGCAGCTTTCCCACTGAATCATGCTCGCTAGCTAATCATAGCTAGCTCTGCCATTTTAGAGTGCCTTGTTGGCCATGGGTGCATTCAAGTCATGCAGGGCAGGATTCTTTTCTTTTTTTTTTTCTTTCTTTTTTTTTTTTTTTTTTTTAAGTCTGATTGTGGACAGGATCTTCAGGCTAACGTGGAAAATGCACGCAACGACCCGGTCAGATCAGTTTTCAATCACTTTTCAACAGTGAATATAAAAAACAAGCAAACTGCAGAATCCAAAAGCAGCCAGTTTCATCTGAAGCCATGTCCAGTGCGATCAGAAGTTCCAAGTGACCACAAGTAATTAGAGCGATGGAGTGGAAGTAACCGTCCGCTGCAGCGTTCCAAAAAAAGACGCGCACCACCGTGCCGGGTTTTCACCTCCGGCGTAGCCGGGAAGCGCTCGCTGTCAAGCACGTTAAGTTATCGAACAAGGTCCTCGCGTGCGTGCGTGTGCGCTAATGGGCGGCGGGCAGCGGGCCAGTTCGACTCCGCCGGCAGACTTGGCTCCGCCGGACCCGTTCTCCGGCTAACTCTCGCATGGTCGGAGACGCGCGCTCGCCCACCGAGTCGGACCAGAACCCGCCCGGGGTGGGAAGACGCTCCGACGGCACTTTTGCCCTCTACTCGGAGGACTCGCGAGCATCGAATCGGAGAGGACGTCTATTTCCGGAGCAGCCGAAAGCCCCTCGGACAATGGGAGAGATTCAGATGAGGTCATGTTTACTTTTTTTTTTTTTGAGTCACCATTGAACGGACTAAGACGGAGGACGGACAGAGGATGGAGACCACTAAACTGTGATTACGGACCAGCTATACTGGTGTGTTAGAGATAGCAGTAGGAAGGAGTAAACAATCGAGGGGGGGCAGAAGTCTCTTCCCTGAGCGGCGGGGGTCGGGGGGGAGATCAGAGGCAGACTCGCGGAGGCTGAAAGACAACCTGCTCCAGATAAGAAGCATGAGATGAAAATGAGCAAACGTCAGCAAACACGCGAGAGAAGGTGGGATATTTTCGTGCCTGCCTGCCTGCAGGTGCGCGACAACAAGGAGGACGGACGCGGAGGCCACACAAGCGCGCCCCGTGTGTGAGCTCATGTGCACGTCATGCAGCTGCGGGTTGCGAGGCGAGGTTTGGTGGGGGGGAGGATGGTGGAGCAGATATCGAGCAGGTGCTAGCCGTTTCACGCCTGGCGGACCTCCCCTCTTAGCCACGTTTGTCTACACGCTTCCACAGGTTTTGATGAGTCACGCCGCCCGCATCCATGTCCAGTTCAAACCACGGCGAGACACGCTTAGGACCGCCCCCTCATTTGAATAACATTTCGACTTGGCAGCACGGACCAAAACTGCCAAAATTAAAAATAAATAAATGACTGAATGCATTGATAAATGATTAAAAGTGAAAATAAAAATAGATCTAAAAAAATATAATAAATTAAAAATATATATAATAAAAATAAAAAAATATATAATCAATAATAAAAGAAAAAAATATATAATAATAAAAAATATAATAAAAACAATATAATAAATTATAAAATATATATATTGTTCTTTTTTTCAATTGATATTTATTTTTTTGGATATAATTTTCAAATTAGGTCACAATATTGTAAAAAAAAATGAACTCATACTAAAAAAAAATCAAATAAAACACACAATATTGTGTTTTTGTACAGCATTGCATATAAACAACCTACAATCTCTAATAAGACTTAACATTGAGGCACTTACTTGCTAATGCAAGCACACATTGAGCTCCTCCACATATTGACTCGCTTCACAAGCATATTACAATCCCCTTCATCTGACCATTAATGTGGATTTTAAACATCGAAGGGCCAAAACATGCCTTATGAAAATTTATCTGCACTAAAAAAAAAAAAAAAACACTAGCCACCAGAGGGTGCTAGAACTGCACAAATGGAAATCAACCTGACTTTTTTTTTTTTAACAGATGTGCTGCTTTTAATATGACATGACAACGCCGATATATTCTGGCAGTTTTATTGCCGTTATGTTTATACATGAAATATAAACATCTGCTTGTCGATTTTACACCATTTTTTTGGTCAGTTGCCTTCTAAGCACACGCATGTCAAATCAGGCATGATCTCGCCTGCCTGCCCATGTTGGCACTTAACGTCACGCTCCAACGGTGTCCACAGCTTTGATTGCAACACTCATGGGGAGTCATTTCACAACCGTTCTTTTCAAATTGAACCAACACTTCAAGTCAAATGGCTCCATTCCATCTCTCTGCTCTCACTGAAAATTCTGGCCTCACTTATCCCCCCCACCGCCTCCTTCTCTGCTCTTTTGCTGGTGTGTAAGACACACAAAGTGGGATGGAGGTGATGGACCACAAGAGACGAGGAGGAATAAGACGGCGGAGTGAAACTGCGTCAGGTCTTAACCACGAGAAAAGAGGGGTGAAAAAAAAAGGTAGAAAGTAGGGATAATATATATTTTGTAAAAACGGCGAAATGGCGAGGAAAGCAGCCAGCAGCTCAAGCGGCAAAAAGGTGACTGATCCGCTCCGAGAGGCTTGCAGACAAGTCAGACACACGCTATACGGCCACAGATAGTGCAGGCCAATAGCTCAGCAGATAGGACGCGGTGGCACAAGACTCCCCGTGGGACTTTGAAATGCCTTCAGCATCCTCTCTCTCTCTCTCTCTCTCTCTCTCTCTCACCATCCCCTCGTGCCTTCACTGGATTGCACGCTGGCACTGATTCATCCCGCTGCACACTCCCTTGACTTCTCAGTCCATAAAAAGCTTCACTCTTCCTCCCTTGCTTGCCTGTGTGCCCGCCCTGCCTGGACTATTACTTTTTTTTCTTTTTTTTTTTTTTTTTTCTCTCCTTGCCTATAAAACCGCAGCGGGAGGCGGCGTGATCGCTTGCGCGACACGGGACGCCCGCACTTGGCTCGGCAGTCAGAACAGAAGTTGTCCCACGGGAAGGGTGACGCACGCTGTGGCACCATATGAGGGGGGGGGGAGTCAAGGGAACGAAATAAGGAGGGCAACACGCAATAACGAGGATGGCTCTTGTGATGTTGTTCACCAAAGGGAAGTATGGATCCTCCATTTGAGGGATAACCCCCCCAACGCCAGATGAAAATAACTTCCTGTTAAGTAGTGTAGGAAGGAGGTGGAGGGTATACTGTCGGTGTGAATGACAGTGAATGTTACAATTAAAATGCTTGAGGATCAGCAGTCTCTGAAGTTAACATAAATGTCTTCTCAAGTTGACATACTACAGAGTTGTAAAAAAAAAAAAAAAAAACTAGCCCTCGTCATCACTAGGGGGAAAGGGGAGGCAGGGTTTCTGCAGGTATTAAAAAAATAAATAAATAAAAATCTAATTGAATGTTTTTTAACATTGTTTTAATACAATTTTTTAACTAATTTAATTCCAATGTCGAACTGCATAATAAAATGCGCATGATTTCCATAGTTAATTGGCGATTAATCGCAAATTACTCACACGTTACATCTGTGCTAAATGTCCAATAAAATATTTTCATAGTCTCGTTTGCATAAAAGTGGACAAATATGGTTACGTGTGTTGGAATGTGGTTGCATCTTATATGTACTTCACTGATATGGTATTTATTTATTTATTTAATTTTTAGTAATTTATATTTATTTGAAGTTCAGAAAGATATACAGTGTTCCCTCGCGGTTCACTTTTCACGGTCTCGCTGAATGCATTTTTTTTTTTTAGTGCAATTTTGCATTTTAGCTTTTTTTTTTTCCAGTAATGTTCTCATTTTATCAAATTTATGAACACTGTGAATGTTTAAACGAGAGAAACGTGAGAAAATGTAAACGCCTCAATGAGAAAAGTGTATAAACTGTGTGGTGGGCGGTTTACAGCCTTAGAACATTGACAATAAACGTAAAACATAGAGCTAAGTACTTCGCGGATTTCATTTATTTCGGGTATTTTTTGCAACTGAACCCCAGCGGAAAATAAGTAAACACTGCATTTTACTAAAAAGGTAAAAAGGAGTGTGGAACATTGAGTCAGATTTGTGTTGAGGTAATTTTCTGCCACTAGATGGCATGGGTGTTTCATGTTGGACTTCGGTGACAAAAACAGGTTATTTTTTTTTTTCAAATTCTGAGTAATTTGTATTTGGACTATGGAACACCTCCGGGCCATTTTGTTCATTGTAAATTACAACTATTCACATTTTTTTTTAAAATTAAATCACATCATTATATTTTGGCATGTAGAGCAGTTGCAAATGTGTTATGTCATAATAACTAACCAGTGATTTGAACAAAGGTGATCAAATTTTTATGCAGTGAGGAAAGGTCAACCCATGTCACACATTCAAGAGTGTGTCTGCTGTCTTATCAAAAAAATAAATAAACTCAGTTTTTTGCTTATGTCTTCATTGATGCACATTATAACTACATTGAGGGGAAAAAAAGAAGACACAAAACACTTTTTAATCCCCCAAGAATTTTTTGTGTAAACGACTGAATCCGCACTCTATTCCCTGGGCTGCAACAAGAAGCCATTAAATTTGACACCAAAGTGGTAATTCTGAACAATCAAAGGACTAATGGAGCAGGTAGGCACACAAGGCCGCATTTTAAGTCCGCTCGACGCTCGAGTCATTTTCCAGGCGAGTGAAAGTTCTCCCGACGATTGCGTCCTCGTCGCTAATGAACGCTTGCTCATTTGCCTGACTCGAGTCTCTCCTGTAATCACCGGCGGCCAAGAACTTAGGGGAGCTTATTTTTTTTTTGATCATGGCGTTCACGGGGTGAAGTTTGGTGGCTCATTAAAAAAAAAAAAAAACACTACAAAGAGTGCAAAGGCAAAGAGTTGGCGAGGGGGAACGCTCGGCGTTTAAAAGGGAGGAAAACGCCGTCTGCGATGGAGCGCTCGCCAACGAGGGAGTGTCATTAAATCAAAGTAGGACACAGGAGGAGAGGTGACACACACAGACGTGCCATGGATAGAGCAGGTAACCTTCAGTACATGAAATCAAGTGTGTGCATGCGTGTGGTTGCTTCTTTGACTTGAATTGAGGATGATGAAACTTACAGATCGGAATCATCACATCAACAACAACTTTTGCATCCTTATCCACTCTGGCAATCATTGTCCCGATTCCACACAATCATCATCCCAGCTCGTAAAATGTGACTGACCTCTGACATAGGCCGTGACCTGGTCCCTGCCGACCCCGACGCGGTTCTTGACCTCGCAGACGAACGTGGTGTTGACGGCCTCGTCCACCTTCAGCACCTTCAGCTGGTTGTCTATGATGTGCACCGTGTCGGGCATCTCTCCGGCCATGCTGGAGGGAAAACGGCTGCGTTAAGGCTGTTTTTGATAACCTTCAACTCACTATTTAGTATTATTTCGAGTAACACTTTATATTCCATATTACAAATCAAAATAAAATCGCCAACTGTGGTCGTATATGACGTGTTAATCACGTCATTTTTATCTTATGTTGTGAATTTGTGTTTATAAAAAAAAAAAAAGCCGATTTTTGCTGATCTTAACTATTTTACGCCCAAAAACGTACAAATACGTTCTATTTTAAATGTTTTAAGTGTCCCAAAGACGTAGTTATACGTTTCGTTTATTAATGTTTTTTTTATGCTAGAGCATACAGAAGGCTTTGATGGAGCCTCTCAACTGCAAAGAACGGTTGAAGAAATGGTAGTTATTACACAAACGGCCAGCAGGTAGCAGCAGAGTGTAAGAGAGCAACTAGGGCCATGTTGAAAAAAAAAAGCCCCTTTACTCACAGTTCTAAAAAGATTTGTGAATAATGATGGAACTTAGCTCCATTCTAATGCTAACTGCTGCAAAACAGAAACAGATACAAATATACTTTTTTCCTGATGAAAGAAGAGACTTTTTCTAAGTCCCAATTTCCACACCCACTTCCATACATACAACTGATCATCATTACCAGCTCTCTGATACTGCTCACTTCTTTTATATTCATTTATCTTTCAACTTCAATTACAACTTTGCATTTTTCACATAATTTATTTCAATTTACTTTACAAGCATTCAGCTTTCAGCATTCCCACGCAATTTCTCCAGAAATTGCACTTAGTCTAGTTGTACTGTAGTATTTTATTGAGATTGTATTTGTTATAGCTGATTTGACTAGATTTGATTTATATGACAGTGTGGGGATCTCAATGTGCAGCACTTTGGAAAGGCTTGTTTATAAAACGTGCTATGGAAATAAAGTGGATTAGATGGTTGTTCCTTTCCAGTGTAAACACTTGTGCTGAGCCATGTTTTGACTTATTTGTCATGTAAACACAAAGATGTCGTGCATCTGCACTGAAAATGACTGAAACAGACATTCTGATATTGCACTAAATCAGAACGCCTCTGAAGCGAGCGTTCACAGATTTTCATTTGGTATCATCCAACTCGGATAATCTTATTTATCAGTAAAAACAATTTTTTTTTTTTTTCCTGCCTTCCTCGACATCCAATATAGAAATATGATAAAACGGCAACATCTGAGCTCAAGATCTCGTTTTCATTTCCAATTTCTGCACTTTCACATGATTATTTCTTCAAATGAAGGCAGCACGCTCGGTCACAGCGACGGGTGGGGGAAAAAAAAAAAAAAAAAAAAAAAGCGCGTCGAGGAACGGCGCCAGTCGTATTGTGTTGCTCGTCGGCGAAGGGTTAAACCGCAAGTCAGAGTCCATTATGAGAAATTAAGTGGCTATTTCCATAATCGCGGCACGGTGCTGCAGCGGTCATATTAAAAAAGTGCTGATTACAGCTCGCCCGCATGATTGCTGGCTCGGAGATGACGGTTGAGTAGAGGGGGGAACAAAACAAAAAAAAAAAAAGAAAGGTTGCAGGAATGCGTCTGTACTCACGACTTCCATAGGACCGTCGTCGGGACCGGGTTGCCGGAAGCCTGGCAGGTGAGCAGCACATTTGTACGGCCCACGTACCAATTATTGTCGTAACCCACGATTGTCACCTGGGGGGCGTCTGGGGAAAGGAAATGAGAGAAAGGAAATAGCACAGTACAATGAATACCATTAATTACTTCAAGCTTGGAGGGAGCCAAAAAAAAAAAAAAAAATGAGGCAATAAAACGAGTCTTACATAAAACTTTGAGTTTCATCTGGAAGCTCTCGGGCGTGGTCTGCGTCCGGTGCGACACCACGCAGCTGATGTCTTTGCCGTTGTCGCCCGCAGAGGGCGCCAGGCGGTACTCGCTGGTGACCGACACCGTGTTGTCCTGGCCCGTCTTGGACGAGGTGCTGGCGTTGCCGTTGGCGGTGGTCACCCAGCGGATCTGCGCGGCCGGACGGCCGTTGAGCGACTCGCAGCGCGCCACCACCATGGACTTGGGGCCCGCTTCCACGGTCAAGGGGGAGGCGGAGTTCTGGGGCTTCGCTGGAGGGGGGGGAAGACGAAACCTCATGTTGAGTTGTTGGATTAAGATTTGGTCAACTTTCAAAATGAAATTAATTTCCCGTTGAGGTCAATTAAATCTCATTTCATTACACGTATCAATACTTATTTCCTGAATCGATTTGATTTCACTTCACAAGGTCAATTCAATGCGATTCGATTTAAAAAAAATTCAAGCCAATATTTACTCATTTGCTCCCAATAACGTGAAAATACGTTTTTTTCATGTTTTAAGTGTCCCAAAGACGTATTTATATATATATATTTTTTTTATTTATTTGTTTATTTTTTTTTTTATGCTAGAGCATACAGAATGCAGCCTCTCAACTGCAAAGAACGGTTGCAGAAATGGTAGTTATTACACAAACGGCCAACAGGTGGCAGCAGAGCAAAGGAGATCAACCAGGGCCATCTAGAAAAAAGCTATATTACTTAGAATTATAAATAATTTGTGAAAACTGATGAAACTTAGCTCTCTTCTAATGCTAATTGCTGCAAAACGGAAACAGATAGAAACACTTTTTTTTCCGTGATGAAAGAAGAGACTTTAATCTTTCTTTTGGTAGGTTCCATGCTTTTATAGCAATTAAACACAATATTCTGTGGGCCTTGCAAAATCTGTCAAAATTCAGTAAAACAGCCGGGAGCAAACGGGATTGTTTCTGTGAAAATGGCTGGGAGTGAATGAGTTAATATACATATATTTATGGAACACTAATTCTTTTTAAATATCCAGGACATGATAAAATTCCACAGATATTGCATTCCAGGTTAAATTATGTAGAGGTAGTAAATGGTCAAATGTTGTGGGTTTTATTGTTAATCAAAATAGTGCACGTTCTAATCAGTAAGGAAAAGTTGAAAATACTATTTTTCACAATTAATTGTAAATATACATCCAAAAGACTGAATTGTCTCAAAGTGCAAGAAGTAATTTCTTTCATAAATGTAAGAAAATACTGAAATTACCGTGCACAGTAAATTTAAGAAAACAGCAGGCTAAAAAACCCCAAAACAAAACAAAAAAACATTTCGGCCTTTAAAATTTTAATTTCTCATAAATCTACGTGTACCGATTCATTTGCACCCATTACACTGCTGAGTCAGCTCATCGTTACGATTTATTGCGTCACTCATCGGGTGAATGTTTGTCATTTTTTCATCTTGTGTTGCCAATTGCTCACCACTCCTATGAAAAACAAATCACCAAATTATAGATTGGCATCACTTGCGCCCTTCCTTGAAAGCGAAATGTGATCAGAGGGCCGCCGAGCTCGGATCGATTTGCAGTTGTGCGGAGGCGGCGCGATGCCTCGGCGGAAGCAGACGGGCTGGGGCGGAGCCAAGGTTAGTCCAACACTTCCATGGCATTAACAAGAACACAATTGATCTGACAATACCGCTTATAAAATGGCAATTAAGCCACAGCTGGGACGGGCTTTTAACCTCCAGGAGGAAGCGGAGAGAACGCGACGCTTTTATGAATATGGGAAGAGGGGAATCGATCGCAATCAACCAAATCCTTCACAATTAATCCATCGATTATTTTTTTGCCCGTCGCTAGTCGAGACAACCCCGCTATGAGGATTAGTAGAGAATATAGATGTTATGTTTCTTAATTACAAAGACACTAGACTGTAATTACCGCCTTATGCTTGTATGCCTCTGCAAACCACTTCAGCCAGCAGGCGCATAATATACTGCATGCAGTGCAGACAAACAATTACCTGCTAAGTATTTGCACTGCAAAGGCTCTTAATCTTTCTTACAGCAGAGCGCAGAGGTGTAATGTCAATCACCAGATGATCAATAGTAGTAAAAAAAAAAAAAAGGGGAAAAAAAAGGGGAAAAAAAAAAAGTTTTTACGTTTAACCTTTCGGCTAGGAAATGTCAATGCTCAATCATGCTGTCTTTTTAAGACATTTTGTCAGCACGAGCTCACGATTTAGCCACAAATGTGTGCCGGTGGCCTTTATTTTATGTTATTTTATTTTTAAGGGGATCCAAACTCCAAAAATTGACTTAAGTCCCTGGAGGCTATGATTAGACGGCAAACCTCAGCCACTGGACTCTCCTGGTATGCGTGGACGTTTTTGTGGTGCGGTTGGGACCGACGGTGCAGCATTCCACAAAACTGTCCCATCTTTGACTCCAAGAAAGAAGAAAGAAGAAGAAAGCGGTGCTCCCATTTGCTACCTCGGCATGACTTCAGCTAAAATGCAGTGAGCAGACGAACTCAAACATGATAAACGACTTCATAAACTATATTTATTGGCCGCGCTGGACGCCGCCATTGAGAAGTACCGGTTGGGAATGTAAATTGCTATGTAGATTTATCCTGGCTGCGTGCACTTACAGTGGAATGTCCAGTAAAAATATGATAAAGACTGACAAAACAGATTAGTTTGGATGTCAACGACTGACGGCCCAAACTAAGTAAGCAAATTTGCTTATCAACGCTTGTCAGAAATGTTTTCTCTTTCTGTTTTGACTTTAAGGCTTTGGAGGTCAAAGCTCGTCAGCTCAAAGTGAGATTTTTTATTTTGCTCGCAAATGCGGTACAAGGCAGGATTTCGGCAACAGTAATAGGCATGATGACCTGCTTAGTACAGTGTTGGATACCTTGTTGGAGGTGCTGAGTGTTATGCGCATCCACTGAACCATTTTTATTGAAAAATGAGTTCAGAACGAGAGTAGCCTTTCAATCAAATCTGGTTCGATTGAATTCAGAAACTTTTGTGTTCTTGCATTCCGCATCTCCATGCAGGAAGTGTTTCGCTAGCTCGCAAGTTGTGCTGGAGTAGAATTGCTCAACTTTAAAAACAGCCACTGCTGTTTATTTGAAGCCAGGGGCAGCAGATACAATAAAAACAGCAGAGGCCCCAGAATTGATCCCTGTAGAACACCATATATTTCGTGATACATGTTACGTCGATCCTGGACGCAAGATCGAGTCCGGGCTCCGGCCTTCCTGGGTGGAGTTTGCATGTTCTCCCCGTGCCCGCGTGGGTCTTCTCCGGGTACTCCGGTCTCCTCCCACATTCCAAAGACATGCATGGCAGGTTAATTGGGTGCTCCGAATGATCCCTAGGTGTGCTTGTGAGTGTGGATGGTTGTTCGTCTCTGTGTGCCCTGCGATTGGCTGGCAACCAGTTCAGGGTGTACCCCGCCCTATTGCCCGAAGCCAACTGGGATAGGCTCCAGCACCCCCGTGACCCTTGTGAGGAGCAAGCGGTTGAGAAAATGGATGTTCCGTCATATTGCACACATTTATCTGACCACTTTTTTTGGCTCGACAGTCAGTATGAAGGGATTACAATCATAACGACGTACCATCACAACAGTCACAAGTCGACTACTGAGCGCACCAATGTCTCTGCAGCACAGATAGGCCAATTTAATGTAGCCGAACACCTGAAACTGACTCACCCAAGACCTTGGGTTTGATCGAACCGCTACCTTAAACTTATCTTACCTCAACCAAACCAAACCCTTAAACTTACACATCCGTCCATTTTCCGTATCCAACCTCAACCAAAACCGCCAATGTTAAACTTGTGGTCTGTGAAGGACTGGTTGAATTTCTCAATGTATAAAGACTGCCGAGCTGTGATTAGATTTAAGCACAGTTAATTGTCATGTAAGCAATGGAAGCCTCTCTTGCTCCTTTCTAAGCACCACTTGCAGTAATAAGATCCTTTCTGTGTTCCATTACCATCACTATCATTTGACTTCTTAGCTTATCACCATGGATACCCTCGTGAAAGGCGATCCGCGCACAAAGACGACGTTAGCAGACGCTAACAAATACGGATGAGGAGTTGAGGGAGCTCTCGAAGACATTCTTTGTCTACTTTTGTTCTCGTCTCTTGACTTTTCGACCCAACCATTCAAACTTTAGAACAAACAAACTGACGAGTGAAGTTTTTAGGTTTCTATAACGTAAAGTATGTTCCACAGTTTTTTTTATTTGTTGATTGGTGAATCCAAACTTTTAGACACGACCGCAAAGCAGCGCGACTTACTGAGCATGACCAGTTGGGTGGCTCCCTGCTCGTGTCCGCTGGGGTAGGAAGCAAACTCGCAGATGTACTTCCCCTCGTCCGTCATGCGGACGTCGCTGATCTGGATGGAGGGGCTGTCCACGATGGTGGGGTCCTGCATGAAGGTGACCCGGCCCTTGAGCGGCGATTCGGGGAAGTTGGGGCCGAAGGTGGGGTGCAACACGGCGATGTTCATCCTCTCCCCCTCCTTGGGCTCGTAGATCCACGTCACCTGCCGGTGGAGCGAGAGTTAAGTGACATGCATCCTGATAAATGTTTGTGTGGATTTTTCTTCCCCTGATCTGCTCTGGAAACGATTGAAAAGGGCTAATTGGGAAGGTCTGGATTGAGAGATTTTATTAGCAAAGTCACAAGTGGCAGCCATCTTTTGTGGAATTTCCTAAAAATCTATTCCAAATAATTTCACCAAAAAAAACAAAATGATGATTAACTCATTCACTCCCAGCAGTTTTACTGGATATTGACTGATTTTGCAAGGTCCACAGAATATTGTGGTCTATTGCTATAAAAACAACACCTATCAAAATATTAAAGTCTCTTCTTTCATCAGGAAGAAAAAGTACATTTCTATCTGTTTCCGTTTTGCAGCAATTAATATTAGAATATAGCTTAGTTTAATCAATTTTCACAAATCTATTTAGAATTGTGAGTAATTGAGCTTCCACCCCCCAACATGGCCCTGGTTGATCTCCTTTGCTCTGCTGCCACCTGCTGGCTGTTTGTGTAATAACTACAATTTCTGCAACCATTATTTGCAGTTGAGAGGCTGCATCAAAGCCTTCTGTATACTTTAACATAAAAAAAAAAAACACACACAAAAAAAACGTATAAATACGTCTTTGGGACATTTTTTTAAAAACGTATTTATATGTTTTTGGGAGCAAATGAGTTAAATTAACGACATGGCCCATTTGTCATGTTATATTTATGCCAATAATTGTGTGCGCGTGAGACAGTTGGAAGCGACACGGTAATTCCACTTGAAGAATACCTCTAAATTTTAGCCTGTACAAGCCTAATGGTGGATATTTTTTAACTCAAACCCATCAGCCAATCATAGAAGGGGTTCGCCAAAGTTGACGACCAAATTAATTGGTCGAAGAGAACGTTGACAAATGATGAAATTATACTGGTTTTATTCTAATTTGAAGGTGGTTTGGGACCAGATTTTCTTGAGGTGGTATACCAAAAAAAATCCCTAAAATGGGCATTTTTCTTCCGACAAATAATATAAAACAAATTGTAGCATCCATTCGTCCATGTTAGGTTTGTTTGTTAGCCCCGGCGTCGGCGCTGACTTCCTGGTTTCGTCACAGTTGCATATCCCGCCCCCCCCACAAACAATGCCGGCGGAAATCAACGGGAGCGGTACAAGATGTATTCTCCGGAGTTTGTGAACTCACAAATATCGCGAGAATTCATCTTGCCAGAGTAAGGTTAGGGTTTCCTCACAGTTCTTTATGAGCCTGGTGGTCAAAATGGCTTTTAATGCCTCATTGCCAGGCCAAGTCCGCCGCAATGCTAACAGCATCTGTAGCATGAAATAAGTTAGAGCAGAGCATTTTAATTTGCTTGATATTTAATTTTATTCATACATTTGTTTTTGTATTTATTTCCACATGTATTTATTTTTTAAAATTTCATTTTTATTTTTTTACTTGTATTTTTTTATTTCTGTGTATAAATTATTTATTTCCAATGATTTTTTATTTTTTTCATTATATATTTTTTATATGGTTTTTATTGTATTTATTTTTTTTATTGTTATTTATTTTGATATTTTGGCAGTCTTCCATATATTTATTGCCCCAACGCCGACGAATATGACGATTTGGAGCATGTGGTTGATTTTAAAGATCGGTTAAGATGCTAAAAGACGCCCTTGTATGGTATGTAGCCCGCGTTAGGTAACATCCATTCATCATCCGCATCATAAAACGCCTCCATTTTGTTGTAAACTCCACCCGGCTGCATCGAGAGCACCAAAAGCACATAAATGGAGCAGGTATGAATATGGATGGTGCATTTTCAGGAGCGGCACGCCATCCCAACCGCCCCCCCCCCCCCCACATCATCTGCTCCCACAGACTTTTGCACTTCATTGAGATGCAACTAAAAGGAGTGTTACCATTACCACACTCAATCCCCTAAAGCAAAATGAAGCTTAGCATTGTTTGTTTGGCGTAGTAAAACGTTAAGCCGAAATGTGATAAAAACCTATTAGCAGCCTTAGGATTATTTCCGCAAGCTATGATTTGCTAGATTAAAATTTAACGCTGGAGGCAAATAAGACCGCAACTGTCCTTCTGCTGACAATTGTGGCTGGAAACGAGCAATTTAAAAAAAATTATTAGCACGAGATACGATTGGGGCGGCACGGTGAGTGAGTGGTTAGCACGTCCGCCTCCCAGTACTGAGGACTCGGGTTCGATTCCAGGCTGCGGCCTTCCTGGGTGGAGTTTGCATGTTCTCCCCCGTGCCCGCGTGGCTCTTCTCCGGGTACTCCGGTCTCCTCCCACATTCTAAAGCAAGGGTGTCCACACTATTGCCCGGGGGCCATTTGCGGCCCGCCGTCCATTTTTCAGTGGCCCGCGACATACGCTTTGGAGATGGTCAAAGTAAGAAGCGAGGGTGTCAAAAACCACATGCTATTAAAGTTTATTTAGTTAACTAAAACTAACGAAAAAACTAAAATTCAAAAAACAATTTCATTAACAAAATAAACTAAAAATGAAGATGCTTTTTGAAAAAAACTACAACAAAACTAACTAAAATAAAACAAAATAAAAAAAATATTGCGCACAATACACAAAAAAAAAATACTGAAACTAACTAAATTAAAAATAAGCATTTATTAAAGAACTCAAACTAATTAAAAAAAAAAAAAACACTCATGGAACCACCCTGAAAACTAATTAAAACTAACTAAATTAAAAAACAAACAAACTCAAAACTAAATAAAAACTAAAATGAAAATTTCCAAAACTATAATAACCCTACTACCATATTACAAATAAATTGGTTTATATACTGTAGCATTTTTCTAAATATGCAAAAGAACAAATAATTTGTAAAATTTTTAGGACTAAACAAAATATCTCTTCATAACGTTATGTAGCCCTTGTTCCTTCTGATTTTCTGTATGTGGCCCTCAAATGAAAAAGTTTGGACGCCGTTGTTCTAAAGACATGCATGGCAGGTTAATAGGGCGCTCCAAATTGTCCATAGGTGTGCTTGTGAGTGTGGATGGTTGTTCGTCTCTGTTGGCTGGCAACTGCCCATAGCCAGCTGAAATAGGCTCCAGCATCCCTTGTGAGGAATAAGCGGTCAAGAAAATGGATGGATGGATGGAGATACAATTGGCAGCTAATGTTCTATGACCATTTTGAGGATTCACATTTATTTTTTGCATCAAAAAATTGAACCAATCGGGACGATGTCTGACCATGGTGAGCTGAATGCCAGTCGTGTCGGTGAAGGCGCAGCGCAGGTTGACCGTCTGGCCCGGGTACGACAACACCTCCGGCTCCACTTTCACTCGCTGGCCAAACGCCCCTAAAAAAAAAAGGAAACCACACAGAGAAGAGAGAAACGTTCATTTCTGCCGTTCAAAAGTCGGGACGGAGGAGATGAGAAAAAGAGAAGCACATAATAAAAGCCTCCCGGTGATGAATGGGAGCGACGCACGAGTGTCTGCTGCAACATATGAACCCTGGCAAGTAGGCCAAGAAGAGTCTGCCGTCCCCAGTGTGACTGTGCCTGCGTGGACAAGTAGAAAATAAAAACAACAACACACAAAAAATAAAAAATAAATAAAAAGGGGGGGGGGGGGGGGGTCTCATAAATCATCGGGATGGCCTTGCTGCTCGATCACCTCCCACTTGCCGATACCAACACATTCCCTCGCAGTGGCAAGGAGTCAAAATAAATATGTTTTTTTTTTTGTTTTGTTTTTTTGCCGAGCGAGAAACTGAGCGCCGGAGCTTTAGAACGACAATCTGCCAGCGTGTGCGTGTGCGCGTACTGTATGTGTGTGTAATCCAGGTCTCTGTGAAAATGTAATTACTTGTATGAGTAAGCCGGCATTAAGTATGTGTCAGCAAGATGGCACCTGTTTCAAGTAAAAAAAAAAAAAAGTGGATTACCTGCAAATACGCAACCTCAAATTTCTGCAGCTGGCACACGCGCGCACACACACACACACACACGACGTACACGCGCTGTAAGGTGTTAGAAGTGTTTTTAAATCCGACTCCCACTATACGAGTTAATCGCCTGCGACAGGAAGTCAAAGCTGACGATTGAAGTGCTCGCGCACTGAACGCTGTTGCGGTGTCCTTGCTGTTCCACTCAAGTCCTGTAGGTGTCGTAAAAAGTTTCAAATTGTTGTCGAATGCTAAAAAAAAAAAAAAAAAAAAAAAAAAAAAAATGGCCACCAACAACTATTTGAGGGAGGAGTTTGTCAAAAAGTGGATTACACACCTGACATCCATGTATAATAACTACTTTTTTTCTCCAAATATGCTCCAGCTGGGCCATAATGCTACTCGAGTGCTGACAAGAACCCCGAGAGAGAAGAAAAAAAAAAAAGAAAAAAAAAAAAAAAAAAAAAAAAAAAAAAAAAAAAAAAAAAAAGCAGTGGACTCAAAATGCTACTCGAGTGCTGACTAGAACCCAGAGAAAAATACTTTGTCCTTTATCAGACTTGCAATTAAATAACAAAAGAAGAGAAAAACTATTAGTCTATTGCACCAATTTCAGTCAAGATGCTCCAGAACGCTACTCGAGTAATGACTAGAAAAGTGTTTTGTTTTTTTGCATTGTATTAACATCACTGTACAGCAACTTTTAGTTCATGGCTAACTAGTCCAGAATGCTACTTGAGTGCTGACTAGAACCCAGAGAGAGAGAACGAGAGAAAAAAAAAAAAAAAAAAAAAAAGTTTTGTTGTCTTGTAATATAGCCTCACTGTGTGAAACCCCCCAGCAATTTTAATGCATGGTACTTTGTGTCTTGTAACGACGCACCAGCGGACTCAGAATGCTACTCGAGTGCTGACTAGAACCCTGAGAAAAACATTTTGTCCTTTATCAGACTCGCTATAAAAGAGAGCAACTATTAGTCTATTGCACCAATTTCAGTAAAGATGCTCCAGCTGGTCAAGAATGCTACTTGAGTGCTGACTAGAACTGACAGGCTTAATGCAAAAGGCAGCAACTTCCATGTCTTGGTCCTTTTTCCTATTAAGAAAAAAATGCTCTAGAATGCTACTCGAGTGATGACGAGAACCTTCAGAAAAGTGTTTTTGTTTTTTTGTCTTGTATTAACATCACTGTAATAGAGCACTTTAATTCACAGTGAAAATGCGCTAACTAGTCCAGAATGCTACTTGAGTGCCGAAAATAACTCACAGTTTCCTTGTATTAGGCTCACTGTAAACAGCAGAATTCTTTTATTTCAGCGTTCTTTTTCTGTAAGGATGTGCCAGAATGCTACTAGAGTGGAGACGAGAACCTATAGAAAAGTTTTTGTATTGTAGTAACTTTACTGCAATAGAACAACTTTTAGTTCTTCTCCGAAAATGTGCTAGCTCGTCCAGAATGCTACTTGAAAAGAACTCAAGTCTCAATGTAAACAGCAGGATTTTTTTTTTCTTATTTCATGGTTCTTTTTCTGTACGGATGCTCAAGAATGCTACCCGAGCGCTAACTAGAACCGACAGACAAGTCATTAGCGTCGCTGTAAAAGAGCAACTTTTAGTTCATGGTCGTTTTTCTGTGAAGATGACAAAGTCCGGAATGTGCTACTCGAGTGCTGGCTAGAAATAAGAGAAAGTCACTTTTTTTTTTTTGTCCCTGATTAGCTTGACTGGAAAAGATGGCAACTTTGAGGTCAAGAAGGATAATCAGGGAATCTGCGAGTCTGAAAATCGGTCTTGATTGAAAAGCGAGGTGCTGTCTCGGAATTGGGCTTAATTGACGAGTGTCTCGCTTTCGACACTTGCACACACACACACCAGTGAAAGCTAATTCCTCCCTTTTACATCAACAATTACCGGCGGATCCAGTTGAGCCGGTTCGCGTCGAGCCAAAGCCGCTGTGTTGAAACTAATATCACCGAGACAAAGCCACGAAACGCACACAAGAGTGAGAAGCCATATCGAGGCGGGCGAGATAAAAAAAAGCAAAAGGGCAGCGCTGTCTTTCTTTTTGACGAGCAATAAACTCCACACCTTTTCTTCTCCGGGGAGATGTGAGATATCAATACGAGCGGCGAGGAATGAGGAAAAGAAAACAAGAAAAAAGAAAAAAAATAAATAAATTTTTTTTTGTTTTTTTTAAAAAGAACGAGGAGGAAGAAAACAAGGCCTTTCCTAGAATAACAGCAGCTCTCCCAGGACCGGCCCAATTTGCAACCACAAAACAACACGCTTGTAAGCCACAGAGGAGCCTTTGGACAAGCACCAGGCGGCGGCGGCGGCCCGCAGAGGCTCGGGCTAGCTTGCGCCTCTCTCAAGACCGCGAGGAATTCCTACGCGTGAAAGCCCCGCGATGGCTTCATTGTGATTTTTTTGCATCCGTCGGTGGGAGGAGCCAAACTTGATCTAGGCTGACGAGCCGCAGATTAGCTTTGGGATGGGGAGTTGCACTTAAGTTGCCGCAGATTAGGCAGAAGACGCCGTTAGCGGCCACGGAAGCGCCTCATTACACGACTTGATTGGAGGGACTCGCATACACCAAATGTCATTTCAAAAAGGAAAAAAAATGACACTCGAGCTGCCCCGCTGTTGATTTTCATGCCAGAAAGATTACGTTAGCGGACATGCGTTGGCCAACACTTTGATTGACGACAGTCGTTTCGGATGTTATGACTACATTATCCCCATTTTATTTACCTTTTGTTTCGACAGCCTGCAACAGGTTGAATTAAAAAAAAAATAGAGTAGAAAAATTACTTTTTAAAGGTATTCATTGTACATGAAAAATAATGAAGTTAAAATATGAACTTATTACTGCTGAAAATGGTTCAACGAGTCAAGTATCCCTTTAATCGACCAAAAATAACTCTCAAGTTGGGGCACTCGTAAATCAATGTAACACTGCACATCTTTTTTTCGAAATGCCCTAAAAAAAAAAAAAAAAACATTTTCCCCCCATTGGCCATGCTTTAAATCTTCTGCCATTTATTTTTTGACTGTCACCATTTTCGACGAGTGGCTCGCTGCCAGTCGCCAAACTTGGCTGGAAGATCGGGATCCCGTCGGCCATTTTAGCCTTCTCGTCCATGTAGCAGAACGTCTTGCACGTCACGCAAGGGCGCCGTCTGACCGTCCGTCTGTCTGTCATTCCCGGGCAACAAGAGGAGCGCCAACACGGGTCAACTCTCGCCGGACTGCCGAGAAGAGACGCGTTTGGCCTTCCGAGACGCGACTCCGCCCAGGGAAATGAATATTACACGCGCGGAAAGATGCACAAAAGCCCTTTTCCGAACCGTCAAGATTGTCATTGAGGCAGCGGCGATGCTCACAGGCCAGGGAGAAGGCATTTGGAAAGAATAATTGCCTTTATAAATATTTAGAGTGCGGTGGTCATATGAAGAGAAAGGGAGGCAGACGAGTCTGGTGGCAGAACGGAGGGAATTGCGGGATTAAAAAAAAAAAAAAAGCAGTTGAAGGGTAAGAGAACAAAAGCGAGCGAGGGGTGGAAGAGAGGGTTGGAGGGGAGGAGAGCGCCAAAGACGTGTGTCGCCTACGAGTGACGCTCCAGACACCGACGGATGCCCCCCCGACATCTTACAGTCGTCAACTTCTGTCATCGGCGGTCACGTCTCCAAAAACGCACGCAAAGGTATCGCGGGGGGCCGCCCCGATCCTCTGGCCGGTCACGTTGACATTTCCATGTTTCCCGCCATTGGTGTGTGAAGAGGAGAACGAGAAAGGGGGAGGTGTGGATGGATGAAAGAGTGCGAAGTGAACGCTGTGCCAGGAATAGGGAATGAACGAGGGAAGAGGCGACGGAGGAGGAGGAGGAGGAGGAGGACGCGGACCGGGGGAGACAATGCGATAAACAAGGTTAACGGGAGACGGCCGGAGGGACAAAAGAGCGACAAATAAGGCGGCGAGGAAGAGAAAAGGGGAAGAGAGGGTGAAAAATGGAGCTCGTCAGCCGGCCCGATGGAAAAAATAGAGGCGGCACGGGAAGAAAGAAACAGAGCGAAGCGGCTGAGCACCTGACCTTGTATAAAAGACTTGTCATCCCCCACACACACGCACACAGTGAGAGAAAACACCTGTGAGCATGCAAGAAAAGATAATTCAACAAAATCTCAAGTACTCCAGCTTCCTCTCACGTTAGATTCATTCATTCAAAATTGAAAATTGTCCTTAGCAAAAAAAAAAAAAAAAAAAAAAAAAAATTAAGATAAAATAGATGAATAAAATAAAAAATAAAATCCCCCTCCTTGCTATTCTCTCTCTGCATGGCGTGTGCATACTCGAAGCTGACAACGAGGCACTCTAAAGTGGACAATTCAAAGGGCAAAGTATTCTCAGATTTGTGATGTCTCAAGTCAGACTTTTCTTAATCCCTCCCCCCGCTTCGTTTTGCCATCTTCTTTCCATCACATGCGTGTACTAGAGATAGACCGATATGGTTTTTCCAGGGCCGATACCGATGCCGATTATTAGTAGTCAAGGTTGCCGATGTTCATTTTCAGTAAAAAGGGCAAAATATTGGCATCAAAATTTTGGAAAAATACGAACTTCAGCTCTTAGTTTATTGAGCAACTTATAGGGTTAGTAAAAATACTGTTTTTTTGGGGGGGGTTTTAAATTCTTTGTTTTTAAAATCTAACAAGTTCCGGGATCTCCCAGGGGCAGTACGTTTTCAAAAGTTAAATAAAAACAAACAAATGTTTTCTACACTAAATAAAGTATTCCAAAATTTCAATATTTGTGTCTACGTTTTTGGGATCCAACCCCAGAACATAACACTTGACAGTCATGTCTTTAAGGTGAATGCATGTCTTATTTAGTGAAGGATTAAGGGAAATGTACCAAACCCTGGCAAGCAACCATATTTACTACAAAAGCAAATGTGCTTTTTCAGATGCCCGCTCTCTACAAATTTAATAGAATAAAAGGCGTTCTGGTTTACCACAGTCCCATTACAGGCGGTTTTGAGGTTACAAATGGCACGCAACAAACAGCATAAGAACATGTGGTCATGCGGCACAAGAAGGAAAACTCTGCCGTTCTTGAGTTTCCAAGGTAGAAACAGAAATCTATGGTTAAATTGAAAAGACCCAAAAATCAACCAAAGAGAAAATGTCCAGGGCCGGATGGTATTCCAGAAGAACTTTCAAGATTGTCAGATTGGATCAATTGGACAGCTTTACAGATGCCCACTTCCGACATACGCCAGCATTTTATCTTTAGGATTTGTGGATTATTTACTGGGATGTGAACTTTTGCTAGAGTCACAACTCTTTAAGTTCGTCTTTGGATGCTCCAGAAAGTTCGACGGAAATCGGCAATGTAGCAAACAAAAATGGTAAATAGCAAATGAAAACAACATTTATATAAGACCCTGTAGAGCCTTGAATGCCATTTTGTATCAGGTATGTACAGCTTTACAGAAGCACAACCTTGGGTTTATTCCAATAAATGTCATGTATAATTCACAGAGAAATGAAAGAAAAGGTTCAAAAATGCCCCCCCCCCCCCCCCCCATCTCTCGCACTGCAAGAACTTTAATGTCGAGTCATTTTTGCATAATCCCACAAAATAAATAAAAGCGACGAAAACCCCACAACGTTTAAAAAATAAAAAATAAAAAATAACAATTTTCTTTCCTGCCTATCTGGGACAGCTCGTCTGCATACAAAACACCAGACAGAGAGAGGGGGGGGGAGTCTTGAGCCGGCATCTGCTCGCCTCATTCCCTCGGAGGCTGACTTTGACGCCTAATGGCACCCGTGCCCTCCGCGTGATCCCCACTATAGCGGAGAAGAAGCGGCGCATCCGAATGGGGAGAGCGATGCGGAGGCCATCACCTAAAATATCCAACGGCCTTCACAGCTAACCCACTCTGCCACTTCATCAGCCTCGTGGCTGCCGACTGACAGGTGGGCTGCCGGCAGAGCGCCGGCATTGTCCGCGCCGCTCCTCCAGATTGCTTACACTCTGCTGTGCACTGTCCAAATATACCAGGATATATATATTTTTTAACACAATAAAAAAAAAAAAAAAAAAAAAAAAAAAAAAAGTAATATCGTGATATTGAGGTGCACAACATATCGGCGTAAATCTGATGATTTGATGCCAGAAAGGGCAGTGATGTGTATTGTTGGTTTTGTAGAATGCCGCCCAACTCTCGTGTAAAGGCATGCAGCTAGTTTGCACTTTCAAAGCGAATGAACAGGATTATGGGGAAAAATTAAAATAAAGTTGCGCACAATTACAGTCGCAAACGTCATAAACAAAGGTCGTAAATGTGAACACTCAAATACATTTTTAGGGAACATGCCTTAGCTTAGCTTTGCTATGTTTCTACTTCCGCAGCCAGCAACTTTTTGTGAACAAAGGACTTGATTTTAATCTTTTGCGACTCGCATTTTGAGTCCAGTTCTGTTTGTCCAGAAAGTGAAGGAGCACTTAACTCATTTACTCCCAATTACGTATAAATACGTTTTTTTTTAATGTTCTAAGTGTCCCAAAAACGTATTTATACGTTTTCGTTTTTTTTAATGTTACAGCATACAGAAGGCTTTGATGCAGCCTCTCAACTGCAAAGAACGGTTGCAGAAATGGTAGTTACTACACAAATGGCCAGCAGGTGGCAGCAGAGCAAAGGGGATCAACCAGGGCCATGTAGAAAAAAAGCTCAATTACTTACAATTTTAAATAGATTTGTGAAAACTGATGAAACTTAGCTCTCTTCTAATGCTAATTGCTGCAAAACGGAAACGGATAGAAACATACTTTTTTTTCCTGATGAAAGAAGAGACTTTAATCTTTCTTTTGATAGGTTCCATGCTTTTATAGCAATTGAACACAATATTCTGTGGGCCTTGCAAAATCAGTCAAAATCCAGTAAAACAGCCGGGAGCGAACGGGACTGCATCTGTGAAAATGGCTGCGAGTGAATGAGTTAATGTTGACGTAGACCACCGACTTTAGCTTCAGACGTTCACTGGCTAGCTTGCGTATGCTTGTCACTTGTGATCAAGAGATACAAACAGTGTACTTTAAAAAAAAAATAAAAAAATACTTGAACCCTTTTTTTGCAGAATACTTGATCTGGCCCAGGCAGAACCCAGTCTCCATTTCCAGCAGCCCTCACATGAATTGGGTTTGGACCCTTCCAATTCCAAATAGTGCCTTCGATATCAGCACACATTTTCACAACTTCTGTGTTTGGCTCTGATAACGCTACTATTTTGGTATCTTTCGACTTCACGTCATCCCATTAGGATTCTCGGCCAGAACTTTTAGTAAACAAAAGATTTGGAGCATCTGTGTCTGGTGTTATGTTGTGCATTCCAGTCCAATCTGTTTGGGCCGTTTGACAAGGAGTGTTTGAGTGAAGCTGTTGAACAATATGTTAGCCTGTTAGCTGCCATATGTTTGTCATTAATGCTCAAAAGTTCAAGCATTGCAAGTGTCTTTTAGTTTGTAATGTCACCATGCAAAAAACAAACAAACAAACAAATAATAGCTAAAGTACTGTAGGGGTTTCATTTCCGATTCAAGACGAACAAATGCAAATGTAAATATGCCATTTCGAGTTTCATAACGGTTTCTGGTGGTACTGGACCGTTTGGCCCATTTCCAACAGTTTCTAGGAGACTGTTCGAAGCACAAGTTCTAAATGAGCCTTACTTCAAAATTTAGCTAGCACTGCAATGCATTGCTGAGCACACGAGGTTGGTTTACGAAGGAGTTCCATTTCAGTTCCAATGGCAAAGACGTAACCTGAAATGTCACGAAACTATGCTAACACAGTACTAAAGTCAGAATTGGAGTAAACGAGGGGTGTCAGGCGATTAAATTTTTTTAATTAGAATTAATCGCATGACTTCAATAGTTAAGTCACAATTAAAATCAAATTTTATAGATGTAAATGTACAATAAAATGTACGATAATTTATATATACACACGTTTTCAATGTTAAATATAAACATGAATGCATCTTTTAGTCATTGATACATTAATTTCACAACAATTCATGAAACTGAGTTAAAACAAAAGATGTACTGTACTGTAAAAGAATGAGTGTGATATTGATTTGTGTTAATCATTGTTCTGCCACTAGATGGCATAATTGCATTTGAGAAGACGGTGACAGCTCAGTGCATTTTTCTTTTCGCATTAAGACCTAGTAAATAATTAAAATAAAGTAACTCGTGAAATTCTGCACATTTTTAAATTTGTAAAATACAATTTGACCCCAGTCTCCTCCAATATATGTATTTTTATTCAATTTACGACTGCTAAATTTTGACATGGACGCGTCTGCTACGTTGCGACTGGAATTCCCCAGTACTGGCTTGAATGAATCGCGCACTAAAAGAAAAAAATAGCGACGTTAAAGGAACTGTAAATTAACTAAGAATTAAGACACTAATTTTGACACCTCTAGAGTAAACACTTGTATGAAGACAACTTTTTCAGATAATTGTAAAAGTATATAATATGGCCATAACTGTTCTGTGTGACCACGTATTCTTGAGCCAAACTAGTTGTTGCGCATTGCTGGCAACCTAAAAATCTCAAATGTCGGAACGGTCATATACCAGCAACCTCTTTCGCTCTTCTTGGTTGCAAGTGAACACGTATTCGGCATCCATATTTGAAGCAAGAAACAATTTCTACCTCTTGGGCATGTTAGCATAGCGCGGGGTGACCCGCAAGTCACAATTACAGTTAAATGTCAATTTTTTTCCCCATCATAATTCATTAGCGCAATATTTCCAAAGTCAGAGGCCAAAACGCCCACATTGAGAGGAAAGATGTGGGAGTCTTCTCCTTTGGCCTTTCTTGCGCACTAATTCCTCGACAGCTAATTACGTCCCCATTATTTCCGCAGGTCGGTGCAAAGTTCTCGCTTTCTATTAAATCTCGAGTTGTTGTTGTGACCAGCCGCCCACTCCGCTGGTGGACAATAATAGCTTTGACAGAGGCGGTGGCAGAGTGGGCAGTCGCTGTGCTGCCCGCCCTGATGGAATGCCGTTTCTGCCTGGTTACTTCCTCCCTCAAGCGAAGCGTTTTATTAAAGCGGAACGAGATGGCTTCGCGGGCCAACCTATCAACGCTGATGACTTGACAAGCTCCATTTTTTTGCACCCGAGGGCGGCACCCGTGTAATGAAATGAGTTTTTTTTTTTTTTTTTTTTTTTTTTTTTTTCCTCCTCGATACCGCCGGAGCAATTTGGGCAGGAACACAATGAATGTCAATGTCGGCGGCTTAATGATTGCCTGCCAGTGACCACGGTGACGCAAACATCTACAAATATGATTAAAATGCTAAAAGATGTTTCATCATTTCCTTTTTTTTTTTTCTTCCCCCTCTTCAGGCGAGTGGGTCAGCTGGTTTGCGCTCTAGCCTTGAATACAAGCTTCGTATAACCTTCAAACACGTAATATGCCAAATAGTTTTGTTTATTTTCAAAAATTTCAAAAGTCCTTGAATTAATTCTATGATGACTAAAGGGATTTCTACATTGAATTCCAAGTACAGTTATTTGGAAAACAAATGTGCAAATGTATGAGTCCGCAAACTTCTTTTTTTAAATATATAAATCCCGAGGCAGTGTCTTAGCAATGGCATAATTCTCACGCCAACATGCTCCAATTTTAGAAAGTCATTGACTCATTTAGACCAGTGCACAGAAGACCACACACACACACACACACACACACACACACACACACACACTTGCTCCGCTAAACGTTAGCCGCTTCAGTGGCAGTCAAATGCCAACCTAAATAATTGATGACATTTATGACACTTTGAATTACCTGACAGCTTAATGGCATTTTTTGTATGAAAATGAAATCGTGGGGCCTCACATTTATTCAGCGGACAGGCCAGGAAGAGTGGAAATGCTGGACTGGCACAAAACAAAACAAAAAATAAAAAATAAAAATTCTGGATTCAATTCTGGACAATTCTGATTTTAGTCGACATCTACGGTTATACATATTGATTTCGCAGCTGACATTTATCGAGAGGTGTGACACGCCCCCGGACTGGTCGCCAGCCAATCGCGGTGTAAATAGAGAAAACCAAACAAGCCTTCACATTCACCACCTAAACTGCCGCCCTTGCGCACCGCACCGACCAACCAGCTGCCACTAACACACCAAGTTGCACGGCGCTGATTCGTCTGACCTTCACGTCGACACACAGATGTTCAAGCACAAAGACACACACACGCGGACTCGGGTGTACTTTGGTATGCAGAGAGCAGAGCGGGGTAGTCAGCTTAGCTTTGACAGGCACGGCGCTTTGACAAGCCAAGAATAAAACTCGGAAATGAAGACTTGAGCCGCGCGTGTCATCTCCTTATTGACCTTTTCCGATGGACTCTCCAATCGATAGCACGCGACCGGCTTTTATAAGCAGACGCCCGCGCATTTCCGGGCGTCTCCCAAGGCGACGATCCGACTATTTTTTCATACTTAAGGAAGGCTACAGAGGAATCTGGGTTTGCGCTGAAATACTCTTCCCAACTTTATTGCTGTGCTTTGTTGTGTAGTTTTTGAAAGGGTTTTGACAAGACAGATAAGTTCTTCCGTTATTCACTGAAAAACTCATCAATAGATTTGTCGTCAGGTTCAACTGTTTGCAATGTTTATTGGCATTCTCAGATAAAGGATATTCTCAATCGATATCACACTATAAAGAGAATTAAACATTGTGCATTTGAAGCTCTATAACATCCATTAGCTTAATGCTAGCTAGCATTAGCAGTGCAATGATGAATCCATAACTACTTGTTTGTCAAATTAATGACTTATTTTTGATTAACCTTGATTACTTTAGAATTGACAAAATCCTCAGAATTTCAGCCTCAGCAGTAAATATTCTCAAATTTCTGCCGTCCTCCATGTAAGCAGACCAATTAATATATTGAATCAAAATAAAACTTTGTTTTTGCCTATTTTTTGGCATTAGAGATAAAATCAGCAACTGAATCTTAATTTATCTTTGTGCATTTTCTGCTCCGTCAATTTGAAATAATGCTGTTTTTTTTTTCCCGTTTTTTTATACACGAACAGAAATTTGAATTTGAATTTAACATTTTTGATCCTACTGATTAATTGACAGACTAATCAAATTATTAAAAAATTAAATACATTCTAAATGCATTTTAAATATATTTTTTTTAAATAAATTAATCATATAATTAGAATAAATTAAAAATTACAATATTTTGCTGCTTTTCCCCCCTTTTCAAACATAAAATGTTTTGAAATACATTTAAACTGAGGTTTACAGACTAAGTACAGTGTTGCAGACTTGCAGACCAAATGAGGATGGGATCCCCTTGCGAAAAAAGGCATTGAAAACATTGAAACATGTGGCAGCTCTGACGCAACCAGAGGAAGGCCTTCATTTTCACTTTGTTCGACGTGATATGATGAAATATTTGATAAGTGAGCGCACACAGTGAGGACGATAGAGGAAAAGTCATGAAAGACGAGCCGAGCGGAGGAGACGTGTAGGGCGGGGACACGGGGAGACACCAAAAGGCTTCAAAGCGTCAAGGAGAAACGAACAGCTGGAGGAGAAACCTGCACACGGAGGTGCGCGCGCGTGTGAGTGTGGGAGAGAGCGAGCGAGCGAGCATCCGTACACTGATGCATATTCCTATTAAGTCGACTGTTTATACAAACATGCCCGGAGAAAAAGAGAGGATATTATTTGCAAAAATAAGCGTTTACCAATTCAATTTGGTGCACGGCATTAATACAAACGCCCCGGGAGGGATATATGGAAATACTGCCTCATAAAAAGTGCATGAACTTTACCTCGAAATGCTAAAATGTCTCCTCGGTGCACGAGGTGGAGCGGGACTTAAAATCCGGATATTGGGGGGGGGGGGGGGGGGGGGTAGTTTATAAAGAGAATATATGGAAGGTCTCCAAAGTGGCATAAAATATGGAGACGTCAGCAAATCCCGCGAGATTATGCTGCACTGCATAGAACTGGAAATTGAGTCAGCTTTAGCGTTCCGTGAACACCCTTGTTTGTTTTGATGGTAGAATGAGGTTGGAAATAGAGTGCGGTCTTGAGATACGAGTTGAATTCAGTCAAGAACATGCTCCTAAGGAGGGATATCCAAACATCACGATACGACATCACGATATGAAGGTCACGATACGACATCACGATATGAAGGTCACGATACGATAATTATCACGATATTGCGGGGGTTTGGCAATATCTAAAAAATATCACAATAATGTATTTAAGAAAAAAAAAAAAAGAGCCCATACTAAAAAAAGCACAATATTGTGCTTTTGTACATAACAGCATCGCATATAAACCACTTACAATCTCTAATAACAATATTGCTAAGGCAAGCACACATTGATCGCTTCACAAGCAAATTAGTTTCCCCTTCATCTGACAATTAGCACAGATTTTAAACATAGAAGGCCAAAACATCCCTAATGAAAACTAAATTGCAATAGAGTAGCCACTAGAGGGTGCTAAAACTGCACAAATGGAAATCAACCTGACTTTTTAACAGATGCGTTCCTTTTAAACATTGTGAGCATGACGACAATGACATTGTGGCAGTTTTATCACGATATCACAATATTGCCCTTATCGTTACATCCCTACTCCTAAGTCAACAAAAAATTATTTTATAAAGGAAAAATAGCAATCTATAATATTGCAACAGACTAATAATAAAAAGAGAAAATAAACAGACTGTGTCATGAATTAATGCTGCAATGCTGTTCATTGTGCTGCTCCTTCGTGCCAACCTTGGCCAAAAGGAGGCAGTATACTACTGTCGTAAGACAGTACAGATACTTTTTCTACTACCAATAGAAATGACCCATTAAGATGCTGTAATATTAGTCATTTGTCCATTCTTAGAGCAGTGGTTCTCAAATATTTTACACCAAGTACCACTGGTATCAATATTGGGCTAACATAACCTTATTTCAAGGTTGAGATACTGATGGTGGCGGCCGATGCTGGCAGTGGTATACGTTTCGGCCCTCTTCTAGCCGTTTTATTATTAGGAACTTGTAAAGTTGTGATGGGAACTTTTACCGGTTCTTTAATCGTTAAAACTTGCTATGCTAATAACAACAACCAGGAGACTGCATATTCTCAGTTGAACGATTTACTGGACGCCAGAAAGATGGACAGCTGGAGCCTTTTCTAATGGATGCGGTCTAATCTATTCAAAACAGTCTCTACTCATACTGTCTTGGTCGCCCACCCACACAGGAGACAGCTCAGCCTAGCCCATGTAAAAATATATGTTGGTCTTAACTGGTTTCAATGAGATAAGTTGTGCCAGAGTGCAGATAGATGGGAAGGCGCCAACCCGGGACAGGTCACAGCAACACAACAGCTCAAGTCACCCCGGCAACGTTGCCCTGTGCAACCGCACTTTGCACATGATAAAAGAAGAACAGAATGTATACTGGATAGTAGGGGTGTGAATTGCCTAGTACCTGACGATTCGATTCGTATCACGATTCACAGGTCACGATTCGATTCGATACCGATTAATCCCGATACGAATTTATAAGTCGATTGTTGCGATTTTTTTTCATTCAAATTTAGAAAATACTAATCAGTAAGCTTGTAGAGTGTAAGATTTATATGAAAATGTATTATTTATTTATCTGAAATTTCAGTCTTATAGAGGTTGTAATCTGTTTCATGTTTGAACAGCATTAAAATAAAATATTAAGGCTTAATGTTCTGTTCATATAACATTCTTCCATGCTCAAGGTGTGAATCCTAAAAAAAAAAAAAAAAAAAAAAAAAAAAAAAAAAAAAAAATTCTGCCCTTTTTGAATCGATTCGAGAATCGCGCGATGTAGTATCGCGATATATCGCCGAATCGATTTTTTTTTAACACCCCTACTGGATAGTGAGCTGCTATTTGGTAGAATCTTGATGTTTTTTAAATAAATACAATATTGAAAATAAGTCCAAATTGTTCAAACATTTCCAGGAAAACGAGTCTCAAGTCGCAAAAAAATCCTCTGCAAATCTTTGCCACTCCAAACACTTTTCGCTTTTTTTATTTGGCTTGTTTGTCGCCACTACCCAAGGGTACCAGTAATGGAAAAGTGGGAAAGTATGATGATAACAATAGAAACGGAAATGGAACTCGCTGCATGATGCTATAACTTGCTGTGGGATGCAATTTATATACAATATAGACTGGAGGAACTAAGGGAAATGTCTCCTAAGCCACAAAAAAACAGCAAAGCGCATCTTATCTTGTAAAGCAATACCGCCGCAAATCAAATCAACAATAATAAGCAATAAAGGAGAGCTCCTCTCTCCCTGTATGTCAGTGATATGTAAATGTTACAATGTTCACCCTAAAACATTGCCTGTACAGTCCATAAAGGCCTAATGACGGTGACACATCATTTGTATTTCAATTACTCCCAATGGGAGCAATGTGTCAAAATAGGAGCAAATCAGAATATGATTGCACAGACCGCACACCACAAACAAATTGTCCCGTCGATGGGCGGCCCGTGATGTGAATGATGAGGGAGAAAATGAAACTGGAAAAGAAATATCCTCACTTGTCAATTAATTAGGCACATCGCAGAGGGAAGGGAGGGAAAGAAAAAACAAAAAAAAACGCAATATAATGCAACAGTCCCGCAATAAATCGTCGGCCTTGGTGGGGACTGTGACATTGCGTTTTTATTGGATGTGTTTCAGACAGCCGCTGATTTATATTAATTGTCATTTTAATGGCTGTACAATGTGGCTCTGGTGAACTCCACTAGGTTATGATGCGAGGCGTTCACCATGCACTTTGTGTCCGAGTGTGCAGGATGATCGAGCAAAACTTCTAGGAAATGCAAATAAATATACATGGAAATGTGGTGAAACCCTAGTTTACACACTTAATACGTTTCAATGTGAATGGTGAAAATCCGCAAATTAATATTTCTTATTTAAACTTCTCAAAGTATTCCTTAGTGGCTGAACCCACTTTTTAGTTCGTACAGTTGTCCAGTGACGCATAAAACAAGATGAATTGGATCGGCAAAATGTTCAACCAAACCATATCAAGTGTGCTAGCTTAATGCTATGTTATATAATTCATTGATTGTTCCATACCTGATCTATTGAATTGAAGTGTGCGGTGTGCAGCCAAAACCTACACCGATTCCATCTTTCTTTTACAGAAAACGTGCAATTTGGGAGGAAGGAGGAAGTGAGAGTGCGAGAGAGCGTGCGAGAGAGAGAGAGAGAGAGAGAGAGAGAGAGAGAGAGAGAGAGAGAGAGAGAGAGAGTGCGAGAGAGAGAGAGAGAGTGCGAGAGAGAGAGAGAGAGTGCGAGAGAGAGAGAGTGCGAGAGAGAGAGAGAGAATGCGAGAGAGAGAGAGAGAGGATGCGAGAGAGAGAGAGAGAGAATGCGAGAGAGAGAGAGAGTGCGAGAGAGAGAGAGAGAGAATGCGAGAGAGAGAGAGAGTGCGAGAGAGAGAGAGAGAGAGCGAGGGAGAGAGAGAGTGCGAGAGAGAGAGAGAGAGAGAGCGAGGGAGAGAGAGAGAGAGAGAGAGAGCGAGAGATAGAAAGAAAGAGAAAGAGCGAGAGAGAGAGAGAAAGGAGGGAGAAAGAGGAGGAGAGAGAGAGAGAGGGAGGAAGAGGAGGATGAGAGAGAGAGAAAGGAGGGAGAAAGAGGAGGAGAGAGAGCGAGAGAGAGAGCGTGCGAGAGAGAGCGTGCGAGAGAGAGAGAGAGCGAGAGAGTGAGAGAGCGAGAGAGAGAAAGAAAGAGAAAGAGCGAGAGAAAGAGCGAGAGAAAGAGAGAAAGGAGGGAGAAAGAGGAGGAGAGAGAGAGAGAGAGGGAGGAAGAGGAGGAGGATGAGAGAGAGAGAAAGAGAGAGAGAGAGAGTAAGAGCGAGAGAAAGAGCGAGAGATTTTTATATGTTGGTTTAGGACACATTATCGTCATTATTACCATACAAACGGAACTTTGTCACTCGTTTGTCTAAAAATAAAAATGCTTCAAGATTTACTGTATTCCTATTAATTATCAGTAAAGCAACTGAGAATTTCAGTCTTTTTAATGCAACATTAACTTATATGACAGTTAAAAAGGTACTTCAAAAATGGCCTGTAGAACTTTTATGGTGGTGACCTTTTGGACTTAGTCATGATACAACTGGTTAGCGTTGTGGTGTCTTTGTATAAAAACAGAAAAAACACTTTACTCCATGTTGGTACTACAAACATAACACTCAAGCTTAGGGAGAAAAAAACCCCCAAAAAAAAAACCTGTTTAAGAGACAAGGTGTATGTGCAAAATAAAGTGCGTGAGGTAGAAGTGAAACAAAATCCACGCAAGCACCCGATAGCCAGACACAGACGCACTCTTCTCCGCCGGGTGAATAATTCATCTCCGGGTTAGAACGAAAGCGCCGCGCTCGCCTCCTCCTGCTCTCATCTCTTCATTATTGATAAACAGCAACATCTACACTGTACCTGACCCAGGAGAGAGCGCGCGGGAGAGACGCACGGGAGGGCGGGCAGCAAAAAAAAAAAAAAAAAAAATGGCAATAAAGAATAACTGGCTGGAATGAAAGGCAGTAAAAACCCGAACAAGGGAAAGAAAAAAAAAAAACAGAGGGCCATATGACAACAAGAGGCCAGTTTAACAAGCTGGCTCCGGCTGGCTTTAGGGTCCGTAAAAGTCCTGCGGACGGGCGGGAGTTTAAGTGTGTCCAGAAAAAGGCAGAGTCCTCCTGAGACGGACAAACAGCGCACTGAATAAGTGACTGAATAAGTTAGAGGCTGGACGGCTGACAGACACCCCCCCCCCCCCCCCCCCCCGCGGCTCCTGGATCCGCTTTGTCGGACCCTTCACGTCAGTCTTACCTCCAACGCATCACTTCTTGCCTTCCATTATTTTTTATTATTATTTTTTTTTACACACAGACTCTCCTCAGTGATGTAGCCTCATCCTGTCTTTTCATTTTGGAACAAATCCGTTTTTTTAACCCTCTGGCTCATTCTGCTCTCCTTTCGTTTTTTTTTTTTTTCAAGCGGCTGATTCATTTTCTGTCTGGCTTCTTCATACAAGACCTGTGTGCCAGTGCGCTTCGTGGTAATTGGACTGGCCGTGAGGTTTTTTTTTTTTTGTTTGTTTTTACTCTTGGAAAAGAAAAAAAAAATTTGAGCTCCATGTTAAAAGGTTGACCTCCATTTTGCGTCAAGTCACATTTTTAACCGAGTGGGTTCTTGCTTTTTGAATTCCATTACATGTAACCCTAATTTGTATTATATATATCACTAACAGATACTACTAACGCAGTACTGAACCTAAATCATAATTGCTGTAAAAGTGAGAAATCATAAATAAATCTATAGTATGACACTTAAAAAACAAAATGGCAGACTCCCTGCATCTTTTGGGGCGTGGCTCCTGGGGTGTTTTTTTTTTTTTTTTTTTGTGGATCTACGCGTAATAGACATGCCTACAAAATTCATGTCGACAATTCAAATTTGGGAGTAGCGATTCGATTTATCGAAAAAATATCAATGTCATGATATTGGCCCATGCAATATGCATATCGCAAAATGTGATTTTATCTGAATTGCACCAGTCAAACACTAACTAAAATGTCCACCACCATCCAATACTTATTGAGAGGTAATTACAATTAACTGAGAATATATTGAGAGGCCTGGAACAAATGTGACTCGACGAGAAACAGAGTTGCACAGATGAACAGAAGGCAATAATCCGGCAAACACAAACACTTCTCAGAACGCCACTACAGACAGTGAATCGATCTGATTGGTTGTCACTAAGTAAAAGATTAAAGATTGACATCACACAGGTCCTGACATCACATAGCGTCTTTCCAGTTGAAACCAGATGATGGTTACATCAGTTCAAAACAGACACTTGACCTCGCAGTCATGAACCCAAACTTAACAGGTCATGAACTCAAACTTAACCCTGGCGTGACCCCAGACATGAGTCAAGACCCAAACATGACCCCTGCATGACCCGAGTCATGACAAGCTAAAGTAAACACAAGGTAACATTTCGATCCCAATTGTTTTTTCCTCCTCGCTTGGCATCATTCTGCCAACTTATTTCTCCGCAAATTGGGGCCTATGTCTTCAATAACATTAGTCCATGTTGAAAAAAAAGAGAAAAAAAATAATAAAAAAAATAAATAAATAAAAAAACACGATTCCTGCAAAGCTTTTGAGAAGCAGGATTTCGACTCGAGCTTTTTTTGTAAATGAAGTTATGGGAAGAATCTTTGCCGCCTTATGTTCGACATTCCTCAGTACTGCGAGAACAGAACTGAGGAATGAAATGTGAAAATCGATGTGAGGCTTTGTACAAGCACAGTTCACGGCGGTCTTTGGGTCGGCCCCGTAAGACGCGTCTCCATCGAGCATATTCATACGGAGGCTTTGCTGCATTTTATCAGGTCTGGCGGGGAGCTCGCCAAAAGATCTTTCACACACACATCACAACGGGGAACGCGTTTATGCACGCACCCAAAAAGTTGGAAGTGCTCGCACGTCGGACGCAGTCATGAATTAAAGGCAATGTCACAAGTACACAATCGGAGAACAGTGCCAGGTAATTCGACAAATGTGTGCGTGTGTTAATCCATCACTTTGTGTATTTGTGTACGCATCCATCCTGGCGGCGTGTTCGCATAATGTGATTATACGTCCTATTTTTGTGGGTGTGAGAGTCTGGCAAAGTGTCAGTGGATATTTCCGGGGGAGAGTGGGGGGGGTGTTCTCGGAGTGATCCTTTCGGAGAATTAAAGCGGCGCCGCCCCTTAAAGCCAGAGGAATTCCATGACAACGCCACCTCAGGATCTAAACACAGCTGTGTGATTTTTTTATTTTTTTTTCCAGCGTTTTATTGTTTTGTTTTTAGTCACCTTTGCTTCACCTTGGGGGAGTGCGATTCATTTCCCAGCTGCTCCCCCCCGAGACGACGAGGCCCCCCCACCATATTGGTCAACTGTCAACTCATCATCACTCATTCATCGACAGACAGCGCGAGGAGGAGCAATCCCACTTCGACATCACATTAAAGGATTAAAAACAAACAGCAGTCGTGTCATATCGACGAAGACGAGGGTGGGGGGGGTTGGGGGGGTGATGGGTTATTAAGCGTTGTCAGTCTACCAGGGGGATCACACAGCAGGCGAGCAAAATCGACGGCATCCCATATGGGAGACAGAAGGTCAGGCACAACAAAGTAAACAAACACACAAGCTACGGCGAAATATCGTCATAAACTGATGACGGCGTCTGCCACAACATCCAGCGACGACCAGCTGGATTGAATTACTGATGAGTGTCGTTTGTGTTTGTGTGCGAGACGGCTCGGAGAAAGAAGGTGAAGCTGGGGGGAATATTTTAGGGACGCAAGGGAAGATTATGTTCCAAACAAGTGCTCTTCATTAAGTTATTGCGCAAGTAAGGACAAAACTTGGCCGCGTCCATGCTGGGAGACGACGCGCTCGTGCCATTCTGCATTAAAAATTGATCGTCTACAAGCGGAGGTGGGCAAACTTTTCATGCTTTGCGTTTTAAAAACAGACAGATGGGACATGACATAAGTAGATTAGGCAACAAAATAAAATGATTATGGATAATTAACCAATTAATAAAATAAACTCCATTTTTTTTTAGTATTGCTATGCCTTAAATTAGAAAAAAAATATGACAAGAGTCATTAATATCAGTCGAGAATGAAGAAAAAATATGGAAATAAATTTGTAATTTCAGTAAATATGAACTATATGCTATACATCACAATACTTTTTTTTTTTTTTTTAAATCCACAAAAGTAACCTATTACTCGTTTGTATACAATCATAAAACTAAAAAAAAATCCATACATACAATCTTTCACCAACAAATTCAGTCATAATATTACAAGAAAATACTTTATGGAAATAAACATGGTGAAGTTGCAAATTTATGAGAACAAAATTCTTGGAATATATGCGAAGAAAAAGGCATAAAATAAAGTATTTCGAGTAGTAATTTTATGAGAATAAAGCAAACATTTTGCAACTTGTAATTATATAATAGTTTTGAACTAAGTTATTTATATAAGAATAAGACAAAGTATTCATTTTGTGAGACTAGAGTATTAGTCCATGATGAATTCCTCTAAAAAATATTACACAGTGTTTGTCAAATTTAACCAATTAGCATAATAGTGAGATAAAGACAAAACTTAATTGAAAAACTTATTACGTCTTAGTAATAATAAATCTTCGGACACTAAATTCATAATACTGCTAGAATAAATCTGAAATAAAAATAAATAAATAAAAATCACCAATGTTAACTTAAGCTGTTTGTCAAAAATGAATGCCAATACTAATCGTATTTTTTTTTAGTTTATTAGTGTATATAAAAAAAAAATGAATCTAATAGTGCAAGTCCTTTCAAATCAGACTGATATCGTGTCATTCCTATGCTGCTCAAAGCCATTTGTATTTTACATGGGGATTGCTATAATGTACATAATAACAGTGATGTAAAAACAAAACATTACAGTCCACAGTGAATTCCTTTCCCCGGCATGTCAATTATTATAACGTTATTTCAAGCTCATTAAATTTAACCTTCTGCACGTTGTCCATGTTGACAATGGAAGCCGCTGCGGGTTCGGAAACCGCCAACAATTAAGACGGAAGGAAGGAGGCGCAGACGACTGGAATGCGGCACAATAAATAAATAAGCCGAGAAGCGGCTACGAGCAGAACAGGTTTTGTTTATTTCGAGCGGTCGCATTGTATACGTTTCGTTTCCGTCACGCCGGTCCGCAGGCATCCCGCCGTGGGTGGAGGACAACGGCCCATTGTCCGGAGACTCAATAGCGCTCAGGTAAGATGAAACTGCTCTTCAACACTTTGCTATCAGTTCCAGTAAAGGAAGGGAAAGGTGAAACCATGCTGGAGCATGGGGGGAGAACAAATGAATGAATGAATGAATGAATGAGAAAGAACAGGGTAGGGACTGTGTTTTTTTTTGTTTTTTTTGTTACCCTCTAATCAGCTACAGTACAGAAGAGTGATGGAGTGCAAGAGTGTTTTGATAAAGATCATCTTGTCTTTGTACTGACTATTAACATCAACTTTGATGCTTCCCTGCAGAGAAGACATAACACGCCGGAGTCATCTTATCTTATCGCCCGTCTGTCTCCAGGAATACAACCAAATGTACTAAATGATAATACAAAGCAAGCAGGGGAGACACTAACGGTCCAGACCCTGAGTGCAACTACCGTATAAAAGTGCTCATAAAAAATAAATAAATAAAAGGCTAAGACAGTGACAGGCTATAAAAAAAAAAGAAACAACAAAACGCAAAGTCCCTAGATTGTCCTCAAAGTAACTTTGAGGTGTGCCATCGTTTATTCACCTAACGATTGGTCGCTCAGAGGAACAACCGTCTCCTTGTGTTTCATTCCACTAAAACGTCAACGATTGAACAATTGTTCAGCCACCTTCCCGCCTTTAATGAAAAGGACGAAGAATAATAAATGTGCCAGCTCCTTAATTGAGAATCATTTACTTTGCGCTCAGGAAAGATCCGCTTTGTTTTGTTTTTAAGTTGGTACCACTTTTAAACGTCCACCAGCTAACAGAAAAATCTTCAACGGAGCAATCGTATGCAAGAAATGGGGGAAAAAGGAAAAAACAAAAACGATGAGTCTACAAGGTGAAAGATGAAGATGGACAAGGAACTGGTCAACTAAAGAGACCCACTGCTGCAGAAATTAAAGTGTAAACTAAACTCGTAGATAGGTGACCATAGCATTGACACAAAAAAAAAAAATACCAAACTATGCTACAACACCTTTTACATGGAACAAAATCTTCATTGTGCTTTCGACAACCTCAAAGAGCACTCAAATTGCATGGGGACGCGTTTCACAATTTTAAAGAAGATACTGGGCCAATTAGGGTTAGTTATTGCCCCACGGACAGTAACAACAATAACCGAGGCCCCTGTATGAACTGCGAGGAGGAGGAGGATCCTGTATTGATCAAAGACATCACCAGATCTTCAGTTGGATGAAAAATTAAAAGGTCAGAAAGTCTGATGCCATTTGTTAAAACGGTCTGTGGTCTACAGGATTTAATACGTCGGAGAGATGTGGGAAAACCGTAGTTCATCTACTCTGAAAATGACCCAACAAATCGATTGATTTTGCTTTTATTGGACGAATTCATCTGTCAAAGTTAACTTGACTTCAAGACCAGATTAACCAACAATTAATTCCACACAATTGGGAGAAAACCTAAAATGAATTGATTATTATGAATAGTTGGAGAAATAAGCAAGTGGTAACCCAACATGACATATTCTGATGTTGGTACTGACGATAAAAATCCATGCAACATGTTTTTTTTTTTGTTTTTTTTTATGTGGTAGATTCTCAGTAAACAACATCCGCCCTATCTTGAAGGCGGCGGCACATGTTCCAGAAAGAATCTTCAGTCAGGACATCATTACACCGGGTTGGCGGGGCTTTTGTTTACCATCAAGCCCCTTGAGGCGGCGTGACAGGCAAAGGATTGTGAGGTGAGCGATAGCTAGAAGGTGCTATGAACAGAGGAGCACCCCCACCCCCACCCCGCCCCCGCAGCCGCAGCCCCCCGCCATGCTCGACTGGCCAGCTTCAAGGACCCTTCAATAACACAGCCTCTGTGTAATTAGACAGCGCTCTGTCACACACATAGCAAACAAATCCTCCTATTGGTGCCACATTAAAACGCTGCAGGGATATCTCCCCTCCCCACGCCAGCGCCTTTTGCCTTGGAGACCCGGCGCAAAAGAGGGATTTGTACAGATTTAATTACGTTCATGATTCTGCCATCTTTGGTTGTAATCGCTTAGGGTTGGGGTTAAGTAAATCCCCCCTTTCCTCGCCAACCACCCACACCCTTTTGTTGCTTTAAGCTAGGCATACACTGAACAACTTTAGGTGTTAGCCTGAAAATCCAACTTGCGCTGTATGACTTAATCACAAAACATGTTCAGATGGTTTCTGTTGAACAAGCGCTTGTTGACTGTCAAAACAAATCGAAATGACATTTCTGCTTTCCGTGTCAGATTCTCTGAATGCTAAAAACAAAATAGAAACAAAGCGCTTCTTTTAATTGTGAGTGTATTTGATCTTTGCAAAAACCAAAGACAAGCCAGTTAACGCTAGTTTCTGTAAAATTGCTGGTTCAGTGATTTACCACCGCCGCTGCCGCCACCACCACAACTACAACACCTACAACAACAACAACAACAACAACAACGCCTACTACTACTACAACAACAACAACTACTACTACTACAACAACAAAAAACACCTACTACAACAACAACAACAACAACTACTACTACAACAACAACAAAAAACACCTACTACTACTACTACTACTACTACTACTACAACTACAACAACACTAACACTAACACAACAGTAGCAACAACAGGCTACTACTAGACATAGCATTCTGAGAAGCAAGTACTTTTAGAGTTGTGCTACGTTTTAATTTCAATTAAAGCCATTCATTTCCTTTTTGCGTTTTACATACCCATGGAGTGCATTTGACGACATTTAAAATCATCTCCGAGCCTGAATCAGTCTGCACTCAACTGTTCTTTTCCGAGGACCTTCACTGACAGGCTAAAAAGTAAACGCTTAATTTTTTGACAAGCAAGAAATTCCAACTATTAGTTCAAGGACCGGTCAGAAGCAACTGATCGTACTTTGACCAACGACATTGAAAATCGTCTCCGAACCAGTCTGTCGTCCTTTTTCCAAGAATTTTACTGACAGGCTAGAAAGTAAAAGCGACTTCTTGTGGGTGAAATATTAACAGGTGCACATTCTTTGCTTCTTTTGAGTGCTAAAGTGCTTCGTGTTATGGCGCATCAAGCTACCGTGTTTGTGCCCTGATGTACGATAGCGCATGTCTGAGGCCACCTAGAGAGTCTCCAAAAGGCTGCGGAAATCTGCCTGCAGAGTGCATGCTTTTGAATCGGTGTGTGTGTGTATTTGTGTGTATTCAGTGCACCTCACAGCCAAATCACAGCACCGGCAGGCAGCCTTTCTAAAAGAGAGGGAGACGAGTGAAGCAGATCAAACACAAGCCAACTAATCACAGACGCCGGCTAATTAGCGCAGCCCTCAAAGGGGAACCAGGAATGAGTGATGATTACCCCTTATGAATTTCCCAATGACGCTGTGCCGTATGCCACCACAAATAGTCCCAATTCAGGAGAGCGGAGGGGGTAAAGTGCAGCGGGAGCCACCATCTTATCACCAGCGAGCAGCACGGGGGCAAAGTGGCGCTCGATATCTCTTATCTGAGTTTCAGTCATGTGCCGGCAACGCGCAAAAACACCAGCGCTGACTTTTAATCTCGCCCTTCACAAATTAGACTGCACGTAGAGTTTTCCCATTAAGGGATTTCTGGAGCGGTTAAAATCCCACGAGCGCAGACGTGCCCGCCTCCGGAGCGTCGAGCGAGGTTGACGTTGCGGAGTGCAGAGTGCGACTGCTGATTAGCGCTTGGATCTGCCACGCTGATCCCAGATTTCCGCGAGATCAGAGGCCGAGCTTTCCGGCACGGGCGGCGGCGGCGGAGGCAACCAATTAGAGAGGTGCCGCCTGTCCGCGAACGCCGTTCCTCGAGCTGAAGCCATCAAAGTGACGTGCGCTCCCCAGCACAGATCCTCCACATCCTCCTTCAACCAAACGCTTGCTCGTCTAATCTCAGTCGAGAGGCACCTGTCGGGAGCGGGCCCGGTTCACCAGTCAACCTCACAAAGTCAAAAGCAAGCGTATTAAAAAACGCAGAGAGCCAGTAAAAGACCGTACCAACACTCACAGCTTGAACATTTGACACCGGTTAAGCTTCAATATACGATCTGAATAGTCGAAAGGTGGGACATCCAGAAAGGATCCATGAAGGCCACGCTGTAATTAGATGCTTCATAACTAAACATGAGCAGCTTAGATTTTGACACAAGTGTTTAAACATCATTTTGCATGCAAGACTTGAGCTGCTGCCAAAAAAACAGGTAGTCACGGGAATGATCTCCGTTCACAGATGCAATCAGTAACACAAGAATAACTGCCGGGCCTGTTTGTGTTGCCAACCAAAACAGTGTGGCGTACTCATATTTGCTACAAAAGGAGCTCCATGCCAAGCATTAATCATCTTACATTAGGTGGAAACAGCATTTTAAGTAGATGGTTCTGTGTGTACGTCTAGCCCAGGCGGCCTCTCTTCGCCTTTTAATTTTCAACTCCAGTTACACTTGGTGGTGAAAGTAGAAGTCTTGAAGAACCTGCACTCCTGATTGTAATTGAAACACTATTGGACGTTCAATATCCTGATGCAGTTGCAGACAACGCAAAAACCATGCAGCACGTGCCGATATGCACAAAATGTTAACCATCAGCGCCCATAAATGGGCCTGGCCGATGATCGGTCTATCCTTCGTTTTTGATACATACAGTAATTTGTGCATGGAGAGACTGCATTTGGTCGTTTATTGAAAAGCAACATTTCAAGTTCATCCTTACTAAACCCAACTCTTTCAAATAGGAAATTGACTCATTTGCCTTACTAATACTGTACACAAATGACAAAGACTCCTAAAATCGGAGAATACCAAGACCAAGATATTATCGAGACTAGAGGGCATCAAGACAAGACCAAGACATCTGGAGGTTGAGAGCAAGACTAAACCAAGACTAGATGAATTAAAGAAGGAGAAAAAAAAAAATGACCGGTAGCTTTTTTTTTTCTTCATTATGTTTGCAACAAAAAAAAAAATTCCGCTATGCAGTATTTGGAACATTACAATGAAATAAAGCACCATTTTTTTTCTCAAAAATCCAAGTCTGCCCTGTCCAAGACCGAGACAAGACAGACTAAAAATGTCTTTTATTCCAAGACCCTTAAAAAGTGGTCTTAAGGCCTGTCTCGAGACCAAGACCAATCGAGAACTACAACACGAGTGTAGAACAAATCAAAAAGTATGAACAAAACAAAAAACACCACCACTACTTACTTGGTAGCAGTTGGATTCAGTGTGGGTCTGAGTGGGGTGCAGGAATACCAATCGACTTAATCCAACTGTTACGTGGGTGGTGCGTTTGCATTAAGTGACCAAACCACACACACATCTTGGACCACAGAAAAGGACCGCAAATCTTGAGCAATAAATACTCCCACTGCACAGCGAGACCAGCAGGCGTTATATCACGATTCAAACACGGCATTAAAAAGCACACGACATGAAATTTGTCACTAGACTTGTCACTGTATGCAAAGAAACCAAAATCAACACCAGACTTCAACTTTTCGTATTTTGAATACTCCGCTCGTAATAGTAGTTTTACTTTTTACTACGTCCGTGAAGTTGAAGAGTTAAATGTAAATGGTAAAAGATGCCGACTAACTAATAGGTACAATGTTCTCAATGTGAGAGCTCACAAACTAATAAATACCAAAACTGTTGCCTTGCTGAAGTTGGACAGAATAACATTGCTGATTTTGGTACAGCTGGTGAGTGATTGATTGCCATCCGACTGACCGGTAACCAAATTTGCATGGGACAGGCTCAAACCCCTGCTGTGATCTTGAACAGGATAAACCTACACAAGCGATGTATGGATAGATGATTAGAGAGAAAGAGATAGAGGCAAGGCCACCTGATGTTCTAATTACAGCACAGAACCAGTTATTGGACGGATAAATGCTACCAAAACAAACAGGCAAGCATTATTCATCCAACTAATTCTGCCAGATATACAGAGGAACAATACCCTTTGCAAACCTGCCATTTGCCAGTCAGCGGTTTATTTCACAGGATTACAACGTCAGAGTTGGCCTTCATAAGGCAGACAAACAAAAAATATCCCAGACTTATTGTCACGCCCAAAAAGAAAAAAAAAAATCTTAATATGCTTTGGAATTTCAACCACGGCATCAGAAAGCTCAGCAAGTGGAACCAAATTGGCGCGGCTAATCAAAGATAACAAAATACCAGATTTGGGAATAGAATTTAAACTCTGCAATTTACGGTCGAGCGAGCGCGTGACGGGAGGAACAAAGCGGCGTGCAGATAAATAAGGACATATTGGATGGGAGGCGAGAGTGAGATGCGCAAGAGGGGGCGTGCTGTTGTGCGCGCTGCAAAGCAACAGCTGCTCGGCATCACATCTGCTCCAAGTGGAGTCATCAGCAAACAGACAGACTGGAACCGACCCACCGAGGCAGGCCCCGGGGAAGCAGTGGGGGGAGGGGGGAGATGGAGGGCTGCGGGGAGGAAGTGGAAGAACAGGGGAGGGGTGGCGTGGAGATGGAGACGACGCAATTAGAAAGGAAATGAGGATGAGCCCACACCAACCGTCGAACGCATATAGCGCATATAGCGTTTGACCACTTGTTGATAGAGCCACCGGCTATTTCAACTCATAAGCAGACGTTTGGTGAACTGTTAATAATTTATCATAAAGGAGGATCAAAACCGTTTGCCACTCTCATTTTAAGTTGACTGTCAAGCAAAACAATTACAACTTGTGTACAGTTTTCAAAACAACGTTGTCTTCATTTAATGCTAACAATGAAAAACGCCATTGCCATGCTAACGTTAGCAATGACGGCCCATGGTTCCGCTCAAACGGATATTTCATCACAAACTGTGGAGCAACATGTAAACAGATGACATTTACTCTAATTCTTTTAATCCTCTACACACAATTACTAATATTACAGCACCTTACAGTAATAGTAGTTTAAGTACAATTCTTATTCTTTTGTGTTTGTGTGTTCTATGACGGCATTATACTGCCTCACGGTGGCCAAGATGGGCAGAGCAGAGGGAACCGCACAATGAGATGGATTGCAGCATTAAATCATGATGCACAAATGGTTTAATTCTTTAATTTCTATTTACTGTTTTTATAAAGCACAATAGTGTTTTGAGCTAAGAATATGGCCAGATGACAAACTGAATTTGTAACTCAAGGAACCACTGTTCCTTACAGAAAACAAGAGGCTTGTTAACCTTGTATGGATGAGGCAAATTATTTCACTGAATGACAATTGTGCCTACAAACGTCATCTGCTTTCATTTCGGACGGTGACAGACATGAGCGTGTTGCGTTTTAACAACGTCTGGAGGTAATTACCGTTATTCACATCTAACTGGACGGCTAATTTGCTTTTTCAGGGCTAACATGAGCGATAAAAGCAGTATTTTGTGCAGTTTTCTGGAACAAGGTGTGTTGAGGTCGTTTTAGGGATGCGTTTTCATAACAATGGTGACTTGGTGTCGGGAACTGCTGAACGTCGAAGTTTCTGAAAGGTACGGTCTGTGTGAGTCCCAAAACAAGGGAAGAAGCAAAGGGCTGTTGAAGCCTTCTGTGCCGATTGGGGCAAAGTGTAGATTTATTAAACTGCTACTGAGATCATCAGAGATGCATAACATTGCCATACATTTATGGAATGATATTCATCAACATTACTGGTATATTACATTGTGTGTCAAGTGAAGTGGAGTTTAAAACAAAGTTAAAAAAAAAAAAAAAAATGACTTATGGAAAATCCGAGGCCAACTATGCGGAACTAATAAGTTGTACAGCTCCGCTTATCATAAAAATGCAATCACGTAACAATGTGGACCGATCACACAAAGGTCTACTGGAACACTAATCCTCAATATCATATTTAAGAGTGGGCAGGAACACCTGAATTCATCTGAGGTGCTGCTGTTTTGGTTAGCAACAGAGGTCAAAATGGCTCAGCTCTACATCTTTATGGCCGTGAGTTTTTTTTCTATTTTTTGATTTTGCTAGCCGTGCTACCTGGCTTGCTAGCAAGTCTATACTATTCAACCACGGTAAATAGGGGTGTTAAAAAAAATCGATTCGGCGATATATCGCGATACTACATCGCGCGATTCTCGAATCGATTCAATAAAAAAAAAAAACGATTTTTTTTTTTTTTTTAGGATTCACACCTTAAGCATGGAAGAATGTTATATGAACGGAACATTAAGCCTTAATATTTTATTTTAATGCGGTTTAAACATGAAACAGATTACAACCTCTATAAGACTGAAATTTCAGATAAATAAATAATACATTTTCATATAAATCTTACACTCTACAAGCTTACTGATTAGTATTTTCTAAATTTGAATGGAAAAAAATCGCAACAATCGACTTAGAAATTCGTATCGGGATTAATCGGTATCGAATCGAATCGTGACCTGTGAATCGTGATACGAATCGAATCGTCAGGTACGAGGCAATTCACACCCCTAACGGTAAACATGGTAACTCTCGTAGCTTGTTGCAAATGTTTATTTCAGGGCAGTTTTACAGTAATACAGTATATTACTGTCTATTACCTTGAATTAGTCAAAAAGTGAAGGTTGGAGCTCTTACAAATTTAATACGCTTCCTCTACCAGGCCACGTTACGTCACTGACTGCTCACATTAACAATGGAATACCTTGAAACAAGGAACCAGCCCACATCTAGAATGACGTCATCTTATCCTGCTCCGCAAAGTATCATTTCACGACATTTGTAACCTCCTTGGCAAGCTGGCGAAAAAGGGTGTGGCCGATTGTTGTTGTTGTTTTTTTGCATGGAACTCAAATGCGGTTCTTATTCTTCTTTGCCTTTTAGCCGCCCTTCCCTCACATCCTTCCTCTCTAAGACTCAAGTCACTCGCCTTCTTTCTCTGCAGCTACACTGGCAGAACAAGAGAAGCCTGTGAGGGCAAAGATGAAAGACCGCTGAAGGGAGGTGTGTGTGCGCTTGCAATGAATGAATGAGCACTCTATCCCTCATCCCCCGCCAGGGCCGTCCTGGCCAAATACAATGGTAAGAAAACAACACTACAGGGGCAGTCAGGAGGGTCACTCAGCAGCCGGCGCGGTTCTACCGTGTTTACACATCCCCGTGCAGGTAGCAAGCGAGAGGGATGAGACGATTCCCTCCCCCCCCCCCCCCCCCCCCCCCCGCGGCGTCGCAGGGGTGTACACCTCACGCGCCCGAGGAGAGGTGCGCGCCCCGAGAAGATGGCGCACCGATCACCCGGCGCCGCATCAGCCGACCCCGCGGCAGAGGAGACCTCGTCATTTGGCAGCAAATGAAGGGGAAAGACGCGGAGCAGTTGATGCTAGCCTCTCGCAGCGGGCGCCGAGTTAGTAAAAGGACAAAGCTTCGTGCTCGCGTTTCGGCGAAACTGGATACTGTAAGGAGGCCATTTTTTTTTGCGGTCTCCCCGTAGCTCGCCGTCACCTCACGTCTTATCTGGCCCTCACCCATTGCTGCTGCCTTGCTGCTTAGAAAGAACAGCGCAGCATGTCTGTGTGAAAATATTTACTCAGCGATACAAAAGGCTGCCGCGTGACGTTTTGCATTCAAATGCGAGCGCAAACATACACAGAATGAGTGCCCCCGTTTTGTTTTCGGTCTTTGCAAACTACACAATGCCTTGGACCCATCCTGACTCCAAGTATGTTTACATTAGGGAAGGGCATGTATTACATTTCCCTGCTCAACTAGGGAGGTATCAAATTTCTCAGTTATTATTTTGAACATTATTATTGTCTGAATCAGTGTTTTACGTGGGCCGGAACCCACCGGTACGGAGCTCCGGCACTTCTAAAAAATCTCACTTGAGCGTTCAGGTACTTCTCAACGTGCAAAGAACGTACTATCAGTGTTCCGGTACGCTCGACAATGCACGTTTTTATCCCCAGAAGCTGTTCTGGCAAGCGCCGTTCATCCACGGACTTACATATAGTATTGAAGTCCTGCGCTCATCACGTTAACATGCGCACGCATACTCCAGAACGTTTGCAGATCTCTGCTTTGTGAGTGAAGCACGCTTACGTCATTCAAGTCGGCCGCTGTGAACGTGATGCTTGCGAAACCGAATGCGTGTGTTGAACAAATAGTTCTTGAGTTAAGAAAATGAAATAAAAATGCTACCATGCTGTTCCAGCTCAAAGCTTCAAAAAGACTACTGTCAGATGGATTCGCAGGCTGCTACAGCACGGACGTAAAATCAAACAGCTGCTCATGCTGTAGCGAGAAGTGAAGCCTGTGGCGGCCATCTTGCGTTGCCACACCTATCTGACCTACTGTAAGTTGAACACATCATTGACTTTTCTGCTGAGTACGTTTCACGTTATTTTCTTCCTTTATAAGGAAAATACCACTGTTTGGCGAATGGTTGAACCAATAAGTATAAAATAAGTGTGGGGGAAGCTCTCAATGCAGATTTCATCAGTAAGAATGTAAATACAAATTTTCTCGGTATTTTTCCGAGTGCTACTCAGATTGGTCTGCATCATCAGAACCAGTGATCAGAAACAACAACGAAATAGAAGAAAAAAAAAATAATAATCACTGTGAAATGTAAACCTAACTTCTGCAAATCCCGACTCACAATACTGAGCTAATACTCTGAATGGTTGATGCAAACAATTAAGTTCTTCCTTTGCTCTCATTATTCTATACAAGGGATCCTGGCGTAAACACCCACTTATAAGTGTTTTCTGGTCTGAATGCAGAAAAAAAAATTGATTTTGCATTATTAAACAACAGCAAGATAAAAGGATTTGTGAGAGACCGTTGGAACAGAAGTCAATCATGAACCGAGGAACCTTGATACGGCTGTCACTATGTTTGACAATCGATTCATTGATTGAGTGTGTGATTAGGGTGACCAGATGTGCCATCTTGGATGGGGCAGTCCCGTATTTGAACCTGTGTTATGTCGGATTTTGCAAACCTCATTGTTTTGTCCCAATATTACGCAGGTCTCCGTCCTGGCTTTATTTGTTGTGTATGTTAATCATACAGTCGTCATGGTGATCGATATAATCCCATTAAAAAAAAGGGGGATGTAACAAACTACTTCTTATTAACTTCCAAATACAAGTTTGCTTTGGCATCTCATCAGTTAGCAAGATGGACTTACACAGCCGCCGTGGAACTAGAACTAGAACTACTTCCTGCTTTTGCATCTAAGAATCATGAGAAATGTAGTCCTACTGTGGTCACCAGTTGCCGGTCAGGCAACGCAAGCTAAGCTTTCTAGCGGTTTATTTCCAATGTTACAATGCATGACCGGCGTGAGGTAAACGGCACAGCCATCTCCCAATAGCTGTCGGGACCGGGGGAAAAAAAAACAAAAAACGGAAAATGATGGGTGCATTGTCTTGTTTAGTGCAGTTGAACAGTCAACCATGATAGCATTTAGCATTGGTGATTAATGCGAATGTCAGCCATCTTTTGTACGCTCCATTACCCCCACCCCTGTCTGTGATGGAAGAAGCACTCTTCTGATCTCATGTTTGCATAACTGCACAAGTCATGTACTCAATTCCAGACAATTGATCCTAATGATCAATAAATCAAGGAACAATTGATTGACGGCTCACCAGTGCAGACATTTTCGGAGACGCCATTTCACACACCTTAAGATAAGCACCCCAGTGCAATTCTCTTTGAAGGTGATTGATTAGAAAAAACGCCATTAGTTACCTGTTATTAGTATAGCGGGTTATTTGTATGTGAAATTGCATTTGTTGTGTTGGGCTGAGGTGTTAAAGCGTCTTAAAAGTTTCAGTCAGCTTAATCCAACGGCGCATACACGCCAAGCAAATGAACGCGAGCGCGGAACACTCAACCCTCACCCTCCACGTCGCCAGGGGCAATGAGCGTGCATCTGCCGCCGACATCCTAGCGCACGCTTGATTTCAATTCCCTCGACGTTGACTTAACACCTTTGCCTCCCCGCGTCACCTTTCCCCTATCTCAATCTCGCACCTTACATTACATTTACCCCCCCTCGGCCCTCCTTAATCGCTTTGCTCGTCGCCTGCTCTGCTAATTTTCCGAGCAGGATGATCCAACGTTTTCTAGCTTTGGTAAACTACGAGAAGTTCTGAGAGCGTAGGTCGCCCGAGCGTTGCGCGGTTGTCTTTTTCGTTGCCTGCTCGATCATTAGCATGTGTTTGACAAGCGAGCAAATGAAATGATCACAGACTATGCTGATCTACAAACGCAGAATTAGCGCTTGTGCTCCCACTCAATGTCACTCTTGTTTTTGGATGTCTCGCACTCATGACTCTTTAACTAGGCGCTCAAAATAGATGCAAATGAAGAGAGAGCGAGCGCAACAGAGCGAGAGCGAGAGTCAGAATGGCATCTTGAGGCTCGTCCCCAGGTTGCCAACTGTTTTTTGGGTGACTGTTCAAGAACTATCAGGGGCGCATGTTGTGAAAAATCCTGTTCCATTAACTCTGCGGTTGTTTCTCCACATTTTTGGACTACTTTGCTCCCCTACCCATCACTCCCCTCTCTATCCACGCGTTGCACCTGTGCCTCATTACCACCGCTGATGCTAACGGGCTTCCACCTCCCTTTAGCTACTGCCAACATCCATTTACGTCCAACAGCACGGCCGCCACTCGCCTCGTCCCCCGGCTAGCCGTCCACACGTGACGCCATTTACCTTCCCCTGTTCCCCCAACACTCCCCCATCACTTCTGCCATTACACACTCAGCCTGCAAATCAGCTTTGTCAACCGTCAGGTGATCTAATGATTTTGTGCCACAACGACCTGGGCTTCCAATTTGTCAGCAGCCTGTCCAAGCAGCCGCTGTTTACAGCTGTGCGTTCCTGCTACTATAGTTAAGACTCAACAACAATGGGTCTTTAAAAACACATTTATAAACACCGACATTCTTACAGCGCGCAACGCACAGCTTGTGTTTTTATTACCTCAATGGATATGCCGAAATAAGAGAGTATGACGCCAAAACGCTTGAGTGATGTTTCGTCTTTCCTTGAGGACTCAAACATAGCACGAAAGCGCTACAGTTACCTCTAGCAATTCTGGAATTTGGCGGCTCACGGGGGTAGCATCAGAGGTGGGAAGCTGTGTGAAAGGTAATAGCAAAAAGCCAAGACTGGAGTGTTCGGTTTAAAACCGGTAACTTGCATCTCCCGCCTCGTTCATAGTGACTGAGTATTTTATACATCACACTTGACTCTGGGACTGGCATCGACAGGCATCTAATTATCAGATTGGGGGATGCCATGTTGCTGCGTGAAAGTACATGGAGTTCAAGCTTCAATAGCTCATTTTGTTGGACCTTCCTTGTATAAAAAGGCAAAGGCTGATAAACGATGGACATTCTCTCACATTGCTGATCTGGGTACTGACGCAGATTTGGGATTTTAATATGACCTTCAAATTTGCCAACTTAAAAGATCGTATCAGAGGAGAAATAGCATCTGTAAAAAGGGGAATAGTGGGAAGAATGACCAGGGTTAGGGTACAAACTTAAACACCAGACAATTGGTCCCAGACAGACAACAATTTTATAAGTCACAGCAGAAAATCGGGGAAGCCTTAGCCATGTATCTGATTGTCTGATTGGAGAATAAAGTGCTTCAGTGTTAAAGCACAGACACAGTTAAAGCAATATCCCGCTCCGGTGTCTTCTATATAAATGTCAATTGTGCGTTTCTCAGAAAGTAGTCTGGCCAGACGCTCAAACGCTGATCCACTTCGAGAGTCAATATTTTTACCTCTTTAGAATCAATCGTCAGATTTCTCTGCTTACAATATTGAATATATACTGCAGAGAGAAAACAACCTTAATGAGGTTTATGCCGTTGTTGGTGTGAGAATGTATTTTGAGAGGTGAAACAAACGTCGCAACAACTTCCTGTTCATGAGATAATGTAATGAAGAGCACACTTTATACCCTTAAAACGCATCACTATTTAAAACAGTTGTTACTAATCAACTGTCGATGCAACACAACACAGTTTAATCAAGTAACAAAGCTTAAGCCAATTTTCTGATATTAATAACTAATCGGTAACCTCCTGACTACTAGCAATTCAAATTTGTCATGTAGTGGACCTTTTTAAACCTGAATATCTCCCAGCCAGTGCATATGATTGAATTAACTCCCTTTGTGCTCTGTAGAGGACATTCAGAGCTTTCCAATGGTACCAAATGTGTAGGGGTGGGGCTTTGCTACCTTTGATTGCATCATAAAAGAAAATGGCTTCCCTAAGAGCAAGCACTTTTTAGGGAAGAGGAAAAATAAGGATATAACACATTTTACTGAACAAATTTAGGCTTTAAATGTTGTTAGCATGTTTTCTATAAGACTCTTAAGAACACAAAGTATTGTTTGAATTATTTTAACTGTATTTGAGCCTAGCATTTAAGTTTTAAAAAATGTCCTCTGTAGTGGACACATCATAGCTTAAAAATGAAAACTCCCCCCCCACCAACAAATTATTTTGCATTATTCCAGTTACTTCACAAAGATTGGGGAATATCAAAATAAACATGATTGGACAATATTTATTTTTCCTAGTAGTCAAGGTTTCTCTGCGGCAACTTTTCTATTTGAAAATATTGCCAGGCATCCAAAGCAATCACAGCCTGTCAAGTTTGCCAGTCTCGTTCCCCCGCGTTGACTCATGAATCATCTAATTTTGTCAACCTAAAATGCAGCTAACCAGGAACATAGTGTAAACATAGACTTAGCTTCGAGCAGGATGTCGTGTCGACGTGTGAAAGCTCACATAGTTGTGGCAGTATTTTACTTTGCTGTGTTGTATGAATGACAGGTGGATAAATTCCCTCATCCCCATGGACTCCATGGATTCCAATTCCCACACCAATATTAATGCAGATGCTAGGCAGCAGCTATTGTACTGTGGCTGGGCAATTTGCACCAATTTGAAATCGCGGCTTCAAAACCAAACGAGCCGAGAAAGATTTTCACTCGAGTCGCCAAAACAAATACACGTACATAGACAAAAGACATCAACTGGCCACGGGCTGGCAAAGACGTTGCTTCAAAACTAAATCAATTCAAGTTAATTAATGAACGAGAAGCGTTTACGCACTTGGAAATGAACCATTATGACTGTCTTTATAAAAAGGAGTAATGAAATTTAATGAAACGGTACAAGAATTTGAGTGGCCTTTAATTATGAAGCACGTAGCAAGTCTGACTACTTGCCAGCCTAAAGTCTCACAGGGCTGTAGTCGGTTTTATATCCCTAAATATTAGATGTAGTCTCACACTCTGCAAAACGTACAAGCAGCTTTTTTTTTTTTTTTACACTGATGGCATATTAAAGCCAAATCCATGTGAGGGAGCCCATGGCATCAAACTATCACTTTCGTCAGGTACCCCAGACTGGCAGCCACGGCTTGTACTGTAATTACCATCTTGTGAGTGTTAAAAAGATTAAACTCCACCTTCTGGAGATGTATGCCGGTGCCAAATATTAAAACTGCATTCAGCGCGTGTTTGATATAGAGTTTCAACAGACATCCGTCTGGAGCTGCTGTTGGAGCAAGACAAGTCAAATTGACCCGACTCGGCACATAACTCAGCCTTAATGTGACCGAGGATGAAATGCAAGGAGATAGGAGCAGAATGAATCCCCCCCCCCCCCCCCGGCTTGCTATGATCAACTCGGGGCTTTCATTGATTGGATGAAATATTGAATTATGCATTATATATGTAATCAGAGTGGCTTAACTATTATATCATGGCCGCCATCACATTCTTTTACGGCCAATTAACTCCTGGGTCAGCATTAAAAGCAGCAAGTGAAAAGTGGAGTATGTCCACTCCACCTGACAAATGAACGCAAGCACAGTCAGTGAGTGCTAAAATGCAGTCACGGGGTGGGGGGGAAAAAAAAATAAAAAAATCGAGCCCACCCACCCGTCACCCAATATTACCATTGATGGCTTCAAAGATAACCTGCTGGGGGATGAACGGACGCCAAGTGGATATACAGCCATGAGAGCATCGCGGTCAGGCTACACGCCGCATATTAAGTCTTCTAATGCGGCCAAAGTCAGCTTGTCGCACGCCGACGCCGCATAATTATGTCATCTGCTCGGGACGACTTTTTGAAAAGGGCAGATGCGCAGCGGAAAGCGAGCGTCATTCCATGTTCTGAAATGTCACTACATGTGGAAAATGGTGTTACTGTGAGCTCATTAGAAGGCAAATCAAGTTGGATATGCCTCGTACTGAAAGACAATGAGAAGAAGGCAAAAATACTAATATACAGTAATGGTAAGGGTGTCAGGTGATTACATTTTTTATTCATATTTGCATGACTTCAACAGTTAATCGCAAATTTTACATCTGTTCTAAATGTACATTTTTTCTAAGTTTTTTTCTAAGTCAAAAGTGGGAAAAAAAAATGTTAAACTAATAGAAATATGGCCGCATCTTGTAGTCATTAATTTCATAATTCATAAAACTGAATTAAAATTAAAAAGATGTATTGTACCGTTAAAAAGTGTGATATTGATTTGTGTTGATCTCATTTTGCTGCCACTAGATGGCATAATTGCATTTGTAAGACTGTGATAGCTCAGTGCATTTTTCTTTCCATATTAAGAGCTTTCTAATCTTTAACATGAAGTAACTTTGTGAAATTCTGCATATTTTCAAAATTGTAAAATACATCTTGACCCAAGTCTCCACAAACATATGCACTATTTAATTTATTGCTGCTAAATTTTGAAGTTGACGATTCTGTTGCATTGCGACTAACATTAGGGATAGACCGATTATCGGCTGGGCCGATTATCGGCGCCAATATTCAGCATTTTGAGTAATATCGGCATCGGCCATTTTGAAGAATCATATGGCTGATAATCGATCCTTTTTTTTTTGTTAAGTGTTAACTTTAGGGAACTAATTTAAATGTAAATTAAAAAAAAAAAGTTTTTATTTTCATTTTTGTCGACCCTGGGAACTCTCTGCACCTTCTGTTTTTGATTGAAATTAAAACTAAGAGAAGTAAAAATGTAATAATTTGGATATTTTGAAATACTTTTATTTTGTGTAGAAAATAATTGTTTGTTTTTATTTAACTTTTGAAAACATGCTACTGCGCCTGGGAGATCCCAGAACTTGTCTATTGACTAAGATTTTGGGGAAAAAACAAAACAAAAACAAAAAACCTCAAAAATATTTTACTAACCCTAAAAGTTGCTCAATAAACATATGCTTTAAAATTTCAAAAAAAAAAAAAAAAAAAAAAGATAAGAGCTGGAGTTTGTATTTTTTTTCCAAATTTTGATGTCCCTTTTTAGTGAAATTGAATATGGGCTCCAAATATCGGTTATCGGCATCCTTCACTACTAATAATTGGTATCGGTATCGGGCCCGAAAAAAACCTTATCGGTCTATCTCTAACTAACATTCCGCCAATACAGGCGATCATTAATCGTGCATTAAAAAAAAAAAAAAAAAAAAGTGCCATTTGAATTAACTCAAAATTAACGGACTAATTATAATGCATTACAAAATTTTAAAGGAGAAAAAAAAAAGGTTAATTAAAATGTACTTATTTTCTTGTTAATTTCTCTAACTCATTCACTACATGTTTATTCGTCAACTGGAATCTAAATACAGTATTTATTGCCAACAATTAAATGATTGCTAGTCTATCAATAATCGCCGACCGTGTGTACTCCCTTCCCCCGTCTTCGAATAGGATTTAGCACGTTGTTGGTTACTCCCTTTCAAAGTCTTGATAAACAAAAATGAATGATAACATTTTTAAATAAGAATGAAATAAAGCATTGTAAATACATTTTAACTGCTTTTAACCTCATTTATGGCTTGGCCCGGCTGTAAAAATCAAAGTTGACTAATCGAAAATGATTTTGCACAAAAGTTTAGCCATCTTTAATGTTTTCTACACCTGACAATGACATCCTGTTGTTTTTTTAGACAGCAAACTAGTTGAGACTAAATCAACAGCGTCTCAACTGCAGGTGATAAACTTCACATTTTGTTTACTGGCCACGTGACCCAAAACTTTTGCCCATGCGTCCTGCTGCATCCTATCTGCGGCCGACGGCAGCGTCCATCGAGCCAACCGGACCTCCTCTCTCTCTCTCGTGGGCCCGCCATCCGTCAAGCCAAGGATGACGGCCCCGCCTCAACCTCGCCCCCATTTTTAAATAAACAACAGCAAGGAGAGTAGCACGAGGCAGGGGGCAGGGAGGAGGAAATCAAAGTAGGACACACACACACACACGCACAAACCTGAGACGAGGCGTGTCCGTCTCGGGAAAGGAAGCGCCATTTAACAATGTAAAGGAAGAGCGGCGTACGTGCTTGTTGTGAGGATGGAGAGAAAAGAAGCGAAGGAAGGAAGACGCTCACAATGGACTGAGGTGAAGGGGGTCGTGTCCAACCAAGACGAAAATTTTTTGTTGCTTTCCGTGCTCTCGTTTATTCCTCGATTTCAATGGGTGCTGTTCGCATTGATTTTTTTTTTTCTTTTGTTCATTACAGAACTCAAATAAGGTTGTTGTTGTTGGTGCACTCCCGTTTCTCCTCGTTTGTGATTTGAAAATTACTTTCCACAACAACATTGTAATGTCGATTTGAATTTGCAACATTTAACCGGACTACAGGTACATTCAGTCAAAAATTTGAACTATTTGAAAAAGCACTAGTGCTCCAATCGATCAGCCACCGTTCGCGAGCGGCCAATTTCCGTGGACAAGTGCGTGATCGGCATGTGACGATCGATGCACTTCATTGGTGATCACAAAAAAAAACAAAAAAAAAACGACTGCTGGCAGCTTGTACTTTGCAGCCAACTCGACACCACACATCACATACCAACGTATATTCACTTTCTGCACTCTCAATTTGAAATGATGTTCTGTTTTTGGATAATAAAAGGATGAAAATTTTTATGGATTTTCTTCTTTTTTTATCAGATTCATCAATTGAAAAAAATGTGACAGATCGACTATTAAAATAATTAGTGATCACTGGCAGTTGTAAAATTAAAAAATGTGCAGCTAACCCATGTGATCGGAATTTAACGGGATCCTTCACTTATTTAGCCCATTATAGCCATAAAAAGTTCATATTTTGTCTATAATTAATTTGATACTTTCATTATTTTTCACATACAATTAGTACCTTTAAAAACACATTTTGCAAGTTGCTGTCGACTGAAAATGACATCACGAGGGCTCAGGTAACCAATCACAGCTCACCTGTTTTCTAGATTTGATCATGTGACATTCACAAACTGAGCTGTGATTGGTCATCTGTTTTCTAGATTTGATCATGTGACAGTCACAAACTGAGCTTTGATTGGTTACTTGAGCCCTTGTGATGTCATTTTCAGTCGACAGCAAGTTGCAAAATGTGTTTTTAAAAGGTACTAATTGTACATGAAAAATAATGAAAATACCAAATTTATTATAGGCAAAATATTAATTTTTGACTGCCAAACATGGCTAAATAAGTAAAGTAACCCTTTAAATTTGAATGCTGGGGGAAGCCGGTCCATTGTTGATATGAGCCTTTGCCTGCTTTAGTCCAGAGTTAGAAGCAACAAGTGGAAGACTTGTGACAAGTCGGTGTGTTGGTCTTTTGTTATCGATTTTGACTGCCTTTTCTGATTTATTCTGTGGTTTCCCTGCAGGCATTGTTGTCTTTCGTAATTGCTCTTTGCTCTCCCGTCGCTTCTCGTTTACCATCAAGTCTCCAAAACAGGTGTTGCTGTTGACTTTTGTCATTGCTTTGCACTCTTTCGCCCCGTTTATTTTCTCCCAACTTCCTCAACATGTCGTCATCTTTTGCGATTGTTTTTTTGTGCTCTCTTTTCCCTTTCCTGTTTTGCACTCCATTTTCTTATCGTTTATCACCAGGAACCCCAAACAGGTCCCAGGTGTTGTTTCTGATTGTCGTCTTATTTTTTTCTTAAACTATCCAGCCACATTCCGAACAAACTAATTTGTTAGCTTGAATAAAAGACATCAGGGATTGCATCCTTGCGCCCAACTGTTACAAAGCAAATCAACTTTGACACAATAATGTACACAAGGCCAGTCAGATGCAAAGACGAAGCTGCCTAACAGAACAGGTTAATAATATAAGAGAAGAAGAGTCATTTAAGAGGAACAGGGAGGGAGGAGGGGCTGAGTGACTGTGAGTAAAGTGAGGATTTCAGGAAGGATAAGAGAAATGGTGGCATCAATAATCCATGTGTTAAGAGTAAGTATGGAAAGAAAGAGATAAACCAACGAGAAGGCAAAAGTTGGTCGATGGAGCCCAGGGGGATTTCTATTTAAATCCAGAACAATTGTGAACGCTCCTTTTAGTTTACACAAACGCATCCTTAAAAAGCCCTCCCTCAACCACCCCCCCCCCCCCCCTCCAACATCCCCCAGCAATGTCTATTTTAAATGTGTCTTTTCAAGGAGAGTGTTACATCCCAATAACGGCTGGCATCACAGCATCTCTCCCTCTCCCCCCCCCAAAAAAAAAAAAATCATTCCGGGCTTCTTGCGTCTCTTGGACCGCACACGCTGATGATGATGCGTGCACCCGGCATGACTGGCGCAGTCGTGTCAGAGATAAATTCATGAATCACTGGTGCACAAATCAGCCGCGAGCTTGTTGCGAGATGAGCAAAGTGGGAGGGGACGGAAAGGACAGGAGTAAGCGGTTCAAGTGATTCACTTTAAAAAGCTCTTAAAAAGACGGCGGGATGGGGTGGGGGGGTGGACGTCTCCCGGCAACCTGCGTGAAGAAGAAAGCGCACACCCGCAGGGTCTCGGTGACAAGAACTAGTCAGCACACCATCTCCCTGCCGTCTCCTCCTTTCCTTCCTAAGGCGGCCGAGACAGAAATCCACAACAGCAAGGAGCCGACTAACCGGTTTGTGTACAACGCATGCGTGGGGGGTAAACATGCAAATCCCCCCCAAGATATGGGAAAACTGCAGTTTTGTACACATGAGAACAATTTCAGGTAGACGTGGAGGGAAAATTCGGTCCAGCCACTGAGAAACTGCGTGAGCCGCCATTTCCACGTAGACGATCCAATCATCGCCCGCTGCCGAGCCACTTTCCCCCCCTGTGGGGGAACTACTCAATGACAAGCCCGGCATTGATACAGGTGTGGCGAGGAAGACGGAGAGTCGGACAAAAGATGGCCTTTTCAATGCCGCCACCCCCTGCCTGACCCCCCGGCTCACCTGGATTAAAAGAAGACAGGGAAAATTTAAAGGGGGAGGTAGGGGAGCATCAGTGAACAACAGCGTCTTTGTAGTCTGCCACATTTAGTGTATCATTCCGTGTGGAAAACAGTGCTGCAGTACTTATTGGAATCTCCTCGCAGGTGGGAAAGGAGAGCAACTGTCACAAATGCACTTTTCAGGCAATTATTGAATGCCAGAATGACACACAACCACAAAACAGAAGCTGCTGTTGGCCAGATTTCTTGCCGATATACTGCTCCAATTAGACCCCGCCTCTTAAAAGCAGATGCATGTGCACAGACGCTACAATGCGTACATTAACTCATTCACTCCCAGCCATTTTCACTGTAGTATTTTCCTGGTTTTTGGACTGATTTTGCAAGGCCTGCAGAATATTATGTTCTATTGCTATAAAAATAGGGAACCTACCAAAAGAGAGATTAGTCTCTTATTTTATCAGGAAAAAAAGTACATTCCTATCTGTTTCCACTGTGCAGCAATTAGCAACAGAACATAGCTAAGTTTCATCATTATTCACAAATCTGCTTAGAACTGTGGGGAAATCAGCTCGTTTTAACATGGCCTGGTTGATCTCTTATACTCTGCTGCCACTCAACCATTTTCTGCAGTAGAGAGACTGCATCAAAGCCTTCTCTATGCTCTGGCATAAAACAAACAAACAAAAAATATTATATATACGTCTTTGGGACACTTAAAACATTTAAAATATGACGTATTTATACGTTTTTGGGAGCTAATGAGTTAATATCTATACATACTTACACTTCTTTTGTCCTCAAATATGTTACAACTTACAATGCGTTTAAATCAGGGATAGCCCAACTAGCGGGAGGGCGAATATCGGCTGAGCCAATTATTAATGTTTTGTTGTATTCTGGATTTGGATCCCAAACGCAGACACAAATAAGAGTTTTAACACTTTATTTGCAGAACATAAAAAGGCGTGAAACTAACTTGATCAGAAACAACGAGAAGATTCTTGACATCACATAGCTCCTGACATCACGTAGCTTAAGACCAGTTGAAACTAGATGCCGGTTACATCAGTTCAAAACAGACAACCTCACGGTCATGACCCAAACACAACCCTTGCATGACCCAAACTTAACCCTGACCCTTAAACTTAATGTTTTAACGCGCATCGGCAACAACCTTTTTTAGAAATCTGGTGGCTGATGAGAGATCAATTTCAAAATAAGCAATTTAAAAAAAAAATTAAGCCAATATTTTACCTTTTACTACAAACAAATATCTTGTCCAAATATCGGTTATTGGCATCCTTGACAAGTAATTGGTATCGGCCCAGAAAAAATAAAATAAAATAAAATAAAATACCGGTCTATCGCTCGTTTAAATACTGATCAAAGTTTGACATTAATTCATACTAAAGAAAAGAAGATCAAGTGCACAAGTGCAATGTGTCTACTGAAAATATAAACTAACATACCAAAACAGCACATCCTGTTTTTGAATAAAGGGATGGAAATTAAAACATGTTTTTTTTTAATCCAATTCATCAATTAATCAACAAGAGACTATGAATGCATGTCCAACAAATCCACTTATTAAATAAATCATTACAGTCGTTAGCGACTAAAAATGCTTGATAACCGCAGCCCGAGACGTCATTTATGTCAACGCTTTGTAACATCGTCAATTACTGACCTGGCATGCAAACTAGAGTTCGGGAATTGTTTATTAGTTTCAAACACACAAAGAATATTTCATTCCCGTTTTGACTCGGTTGTTGACGCATAAACAGACCATGAAAGTGCATTTGGGGAGGAACACTTGCCAACCTTCCATGCAGATTACCGTTTGCGTCGTCTGTCAGTCTCGGCGAAATAAAAAAGCACTTTTAAGTCGCGCAAAGCACATCGACTTGTACAACATTGTACTTTGGGAATTAACTCTTCAAAAGTAATCCGATTCCAACGTCAAGTGTGAGATTCTTGTTGGATGAGTCAGGCTATGTTGGTGGCCTCGTGGCTGCCTGCAGGGGAAGATGAGTGTGTGACAGCGCCGAAGCCAGGCCCAGTCAGCCTGATCCCGCCTGAGCCGCACGACAGGTTTACTCAGCGTGCAGCCGCTCTCGCTTTTCGCCCCGGCTAACGACCCGATCTAACCATCAAATGGAGTCCGACCGCGCGGCGGCATGTGCGGTCTTACCCGCCGCGTGGCGACGAATGTCTTTCTACGGAGAGAAGGTGAGATAATCGCGGGAAAACGGCGAGCAAAGAGGCATGGTGTCACAGCAGCTTAACCTTACAAAAAAAAAAATGCTCATCGGTGATAAGAGTGGGAGAAGTGCCGGAAGAGAGAGAGAATAAGGAAGAAGAGTGGGAGAAATAAGAAACAGAGGACCTTGTTAAGTTGTGGAGGTGGAAAAACCAAAATGTCCGCAGGGAGGGCAGGGGCAGGTTGCAATTTGGATCATCTTAAAGACAAACTTCGGGGCTGGCATAGTTAGCGGTGGAGGAAAGCGGTGGGTGGCAACGGCGGAATCGAGAAAAAGCGCTTGAGGGGGGCTAAAAGGCAGCACAAGAGGATGCGGGGAAGCAACACACGTTCCAATTAGCCCGAGCGAGATGAGGGATTGATGACTCACAAGAAGAGAGGAGGGAGCGAGAAATGCGGCGCTTTAGCGAGCAGATGGATCAATTATGCGGGTCCAAATTACAGCCAGAGGAAGTTTGGAGCATTAGGGAAATAGACATAAACAGGCAAAGAGGACGAGAGGACAACGGGAAGAATGAAAATCGGGAGGGGGAGCCATCGGAGGTAAACAGTGCGGCCAAATTGCGGGCCGGCCAATCAGTGGAGTAGATAGGAGACAAATTGTTCCAAACAAAGCCGGGACCGGCCGTCTCCTCGGAGACGGCGTCCGGCACGCCCCCACCCTCGGTGACAACACGCAGATAACGGCGTAAACCTGCTTCCTCCGTTTGCCCTTAATGTGGCGGCGGCTTCAGGGGGGGATTTAAATGCCATTTTCAGGCTCGGGGGACGAATAACGGCGGCGGCGCTCGCTTGTCGGCGTCGCAGACGTCGTTAAAACCAACAAGTGTCGCGCTCCATGTGCAGTCATGAAAAATTAAGGCGCCGCATCTCAGCAGCGGAATATTCTGCTTCATTATCTCGCGTTTCGGAGCGGATGATGTACGGAGGAACGCCCCAGACTTCGTTGCTTTTCTCCAAAGTGGAACGAGAAAATGGAAAAGTCAAGCCTCGTGTCATGTGACGTCGTGCTCGTCCCCGCGGACATGTCGTGTTGCGTTAGCTAGCGCATGACAACTAGGATGGATTCGAGCGCAAATACACATACACTGTAAAATAATAAAATAAATAAATAATCTTTCAACCATTTTAAGTGCATAATGTTTTCCCACATCAATACGTTTTCAATTGTTAACTTCTGTTCATGCATGTTCAACGGTGAATAACTTTTAGGTGAGTTGTTCAAACAAAATGTTAAAATTGGAATACGTGAACTCGACAATGTGCCAAGTTTAAAAGTAGGACCTTGTAGCAACAAGTTAAAGAAAGGCTTACTCTTTATAAAAACAAAACAAAACAAAAAACAAAAAAAACTGCTGCTTCATTTGATTAAACATACATGCACAGAACTCAGCGCATCATGGTGAGTTTTCAACAAAGACTTATGTTAACTGCCTAATTTCTTTTGTGTACGCGCACTATGCACCAACTTGACACAGAGGCTGCAGTTCTGTTTTAGGCCAGAGATGGCAGTCACGCGTAAAAGTGACAAACTCCGCAATGCACCTTTAATAAATTGTGTAGAGTGTGTGGGAGCGGTAGAACTTATGTTTTTTTTTTTCTTTTTATATGGTCTCTATGTTGCAGATTTACATCTACAGTGTTGCGCATATGTCTGGAATACGGGTGAACACGGCATCACTTTTAGTTTTACGTTACAGTGCCTGATGGTTAATAAAAGGTTCTGCACTCATCATTCCCGAAGGGAAAATTTGTTTTGAAATGAGAAGCAGCTTAGAACAACCTCAGGACAGATTGCATTTGACTGTTGAGGTTTGACGACATGTGGAAGGAAAGGATATTTTCCTTTTTTATGACGGGGTGTAGTTTTACACTCCCCGTCTCCAGGGATCACGGCCGGGGAAAGCGTGAATTGGAAGCAGTCGGGTCGCGGAGGGAATTTTTTTTTTTTTTTTTTTTTTTCCGGCGCGCATGACAACATCCAGAGACCTGGACGAGGCCCCGTTCACACCAAATTCAATTTCCTGCTCCACAAGCCAGCCAGCCCAGCGGCCCCCCGGTGAGCGTGTATTCTGACATGACCTTGTCAACGGCTGATGTGATGAAGACGCGGCACATGTGTGTATTATTAGTTGAGCTTAGTCTGGCTGCGGTGATGCTGTTGACATGTTGTTAAGGAAGAGGGAGAGGGAGAGGGAGGGGGAAAGAAAAAAAAAAAAAAAAAGGACAAAATATGGTGACTAAAATAGAGCTGACCGACATAAAAGTCGGGACGGTTTTATGCGTTCCATAAATTATTTGCTGTAACCTTGCGAGGCAGCTCGATTGAAACAAGAATGCAGGTATGAGATCTTGCTGGGCTTGAGAGCGATACAATTGCGAAAGGCTGGACACGTCTGCATCCTTTCAACAGATAAAAGATATCGAGATGATGGCGGCCCCTCAAGTGCTCAAAATCCTTCATACAGAAAAGCGCACTCAAGTCTTTTCTGAACTATAAGATTTTTTTTTTATTCATCTCGACTGGCTTTAAGCGACCACAGGCTGATTTTCAAGCCAAGCACCGTATACAGTACGTGACTCTTCTACTTGATGGCCACAAAATGAAAACAATAGGCCCGAGTTTGTAGTAGTTGCGAAACAAATGGTGTTATGGAAAAAGACAAAATGTGCTGTCAGGTTGTGGCTATACAATGCTGATACAACATCAGGACAGCAAACAAACTGGTCTAACGGACTCTTTAAATTTCTTAGTATTATTTATCCTCGTCAGTTTTTCTATTGTCCACTTCAGGACTGTGTTAAACAAATCAAAACGTTCCTTAAAAGCATCTTAACGAGAACCTCCATCAAAACTTTCACCACTGCTTTCGGACTGTACTTGCGCCCATTCCATTTGCTTTGAAGTCCAACGCTGACGAGATGAAAGACAAAATCACAGTTTCTTCATTTCTACAAACCGAGTAGCGACAGCCACAGACAATAGAAGGTAGATTTTTGCTGAACCAAGTCGTATTCATCCAAGAAAATCATGTAACCATGAAAGTATGCAGACAACAATGTAAAATCTCAGTGATGTTTGATATTGTCAGGTTGGTGTCATTTTACTTTGATACTGATAAAAATGAATGTACACACGTCCTTGGTCGCACACACTCCACTGTTACATTTCAAAACATTCAACATTGAGGCGCACCAAAAAGATGGAGCAAAAGCAAAGATATTGTTATATGTTATGAGAACTTGGATTGGATATATTTGACAATATTCTCTTGATCAAACATGGGGGTGAAACAATCAATTTACATTCATTCTGGATGGGGAGGGTTTTCTCATTTATGTTCTGAACTCCTGTTTGCATGCAACTTTGCAAGAATGATCCAAATGAGGTTCATTCGAGACTATGGGCCCTATTTTAGTGACCAGCACGAGTCTAGCGAAAAGCGCACAGCAGTGCACCGCATGGAACGCAGCCGACTCCCAGCCAATCGAAGCGGCTCTCCTCATTCCCATTAAATTCAGGGTGGTGGAAGCACACACATGCTTGACATTCAGAGATGGGAAAATCAGGTCAAGAAAGTAAAAACCCTTCCCGAGTTTGGCTTTAGCCACAGGTGCTTCTCCTAATGACCTCGTTTACGTGCCGGTTGAGTACAAAGCACCTGTAGCTAAAGTCAAACTGTGGCAGGGTTTTTACTTTCTGAACCTAGACTTCCCATCTCTGCTGACATTGCGGAAGCAAAATTGACTCGTTGGGTTCTAAGACAGGAGATTGGTACGCGCCAAGTGTTTATACAGTGACATGACATCCACCACACGTCCGCAGAGCGCAGAAATCGACAGTCTGTGCCTTGATCAAATCAATATCACGTGCACACCACCTGCCCCACAAGTTAATCTTTTTTTTTGCTAGTCTAAATTCAAGTACTTTTACCCAATGACTAGATGCGCAGCGGCTCGGGCCACCGGAATGCCCAGCGAGGCTTCGCACGCCTATCAAATTCACAAACCTGGCATGAAAATGAAGGTGCACTCGTTTTTGCGCCAATCACGGTCTACTTTCTGTCACTAGATTGACAGATGCCACCGGAGCATGTTAACGCTGTCTGTCGAAGGGCCAGCCAACGGCAGGACACGGCCTTAAACACGGTAAACTAGACTTGCCCTGGCACGAAAATGACTACGCACCCGTTTTTACGCCGAGCGCCTGTCTACGAAAATAGAGCCCTAAATGTTTATTGATGTGAATGGTTGTCTGTCTTTGTCCTGAAATTGACTGGCAGCCAGCCCGAAATGAACCCCGCCTCTCACCCAAAGTCAGCCGCCACCCTAATGAGGACTAGCAGTATTGAAAATGGATGCATGATTCAACAGTGCACTCTATTTTACCTCGACGCCTGATTCATCAACTAGCAATTCCACAAACTCGACAGGATTCGTCCCAATCAATTGAAGCGATTATTCTTCCGTGCCAAGACAATGCATAAAGTATTTAAAAAAAAAAAAAAAAAAAAAAGTGTAATTTCCCAAAGTGTTCTATGCAAAGAGGACATTGGGAAGGTGATGGAAAGATGTTCTGTGGCGCTGTCATTTCCGCAGCTTTAAATGTTTTCAATATCACGTAAGGGCACTGCATCATTCACCATTCAATACCAGATCGATAACGCCAACCACCTTCCACCTCGCCGACTACATTTAGACACATTAAAGGTGACTGCTAATGAGAAGCGGTGCATATCTGGGTGCTTTAAAAAAGAAAAAAAAAAGTGGGGGGGTGGTTTGGAGTACATTAAGGACAATGTCAAGGGCCTTGGTGCTTAATTCTGTACAGTTGTGCCGATAGCTCCATGGAGGAGATTTGAGAAATGAAAGAATGTGACAAAAGAGAGACGTGCGGATGGAGGGAGGGAAGGCGAGCGAGAGCGGCGGCCAGGCTGCAGGCTGTAATAAACGGGAGAAAAGGTTAGCGCTCGCAGTCCTTCACACAGTCCACAATGGACGCTTCTTTAACTATTAAAAACGAGTCTCATGCTTTAAGGGCGAGACGTGCGCACGGGAGCTGCGACTAAATTACAAATGAGCTGATCATTGGCGGCCTCCCCGCTCGGCCGGCTCGCACCGGTGTTCCAAATCCTACTTCATCCCCCTCTGCCAAGATGCTGCGGGGTGCGGGATTTGAAAATGTCGACATCTTCAACCCCACACTTCTCCGAGGGTTTTTACTCCGGCAGGGTCACGAGGAAACGAGTCTCCCGGGTTTGATTCATTCAAAAGGTGGCTTGGTTGTTTGTTTGTTTTTTCCCGATGGAAGTGAACACTCGTTCTCCACTTTGTTCGGGACGGCGGGGTCTGTTCGACATAAGGAATTGCACATTTGGCAGAGGGTGTCTCAGTTAATGGTGTGGAAATGTGTGTGGGACCAAAAACGAAAAAAAAAAAAAAAAAAGCCTTAATATTTTCATGCAAGATAAGCTGCTGACATACTCCTCAAGCTAATAGCACAGTCTTAAAACCATCCATTACGTCGAATCGCGGCTGGTTCGGGCACATTAAGAAAGACTCTCAAGCATGCTGATATAATGTAGCTCTTCCAAAAACATCGGCGACTTGTGTTATTGGAAACTCCTCAACCGGCCAATTCTCATTACAGACTTTTGGCGCCATTTGTAAAGGGCTGCCTTTCGGCTTATTTGACTTTGGATCAGAAGGGAACCAACTCCAGCAGTCTGGATACCCCCTCGGAGCCAAACACAACTAACCCGCTGGGGGGCTCTCAGTATGACCTCAGCAATTCGGCAGCGATGTGGGAGGTTGGGGGGGGTTAGGTGGTGCATGACGTGGAGCTGTCACGGTTATCTGTTCTGTTCTACTATTTTCACAAGACCGTTTCAACTAAAAATGAGTGATAGGCATTATAATCAATTAATTGATCACTCTCAATTATGTCAATTATGTGCAATGAACTGCGATTAATCATGTCTTGAGGCAACAGGGGAGAAAAAAAATTACAGGCTTTTTCACCCGCCAATGAATGAATCTCTTAAAGACTTTTTGTCTAGCTTGTAGAGTGGAGCTATTGGAGTTTTTATGTTTTATGCCGAGTCATCAAGCTTCGCTGCCAGGCTTCGACCCCACATGCAATGACTAAAACTCAAATTTCTTGCACTTGCCCATCTGTCTGGGTTCAAATTTGGTAGCAATCATACTAAAATCTTTTGGTCAACTTCACATTTTGAAGAACATTTGGAAATGTCCAAAAGGCCTTAAAACAAAACTATAAGAGTTCTTCAGACGTTGTGGGTTTACTCATCATTCATATGCCCACCAAATTTTATGTTGAATTTTTACGGACAGGGTTAGGTTTCCAAGTGTACCTAAATGGACAATTTTCGGTTTCTGAAAGATTCGGGTAAATTAACATGCATGAGTAGACAGAGTAACATTTCTTCCGTATACATGATAATACCGCTACGTCTGAGTTTCGCCATTTTTGTTTACCTCTGTGTTGCACGCCACGCATACAGTACAAGTACTTCCTGAACTCAAAAGACCATGATTCCTTGTGGATGGAGCATGTGCAGAACTAACTAACCAGTGATCCTTTCAAACGAGGTATTCCAATCGCATTTATAAGACCAACTATTTTGGTTATTCTGGGAGTAACCCAGGGATCTTATTTGGGTTTTTAAAAACCTAAATAAGATCATGTCCGGGTTTTTGTGCATGGTTACAGGGCCTTTCAAAAACCAAATATTTCCAATATTCGTGTTTAAAATGGATATTGACTGCATGTAAACGTAGTCACAGAGATGCCTGGAGTTACCTACAACAGTTTCATCAGCTCAACACACAAACAACTGCAAATTAGTTCAAAACGCAATTAGTGCGTTTCCAAAAATGGCACTTTAAAAAGGTGAGACAATTCTGTCTAGTAACAATTAACAAAAGCTGTTATAAGCGCATTACACGGTAGAATACGAACACCGAATCATCAACTTATTTCAAACAAAGAAACATGACTCACCATATTTGATGCTTACCGGTTGGCAGTCTGAGGAGTTCATCGTCCATTTTGCCAAGTATAAAATTTGTAGTCTCCTGAAAGTGTTGTCACCTGTGTGCTTAACGTATCTCCGCACAAACAGACGGTTGGCATGGTTCCTACTCAGAAGTATATCGGAGACATTTTTAACTGGATATCGCTGCATCCTCAGTTTGAACACGAGGATGTCGTTTTTCAACCAAAGTTCTGTTCTTGAATTAGGGTTTTAAGGCAGAATTAGGTTCAGTATTCCCTCGTTTTCCGCTGGGGTTAGGTTAAAAAAATACCCGCAATAAATGAAATCCGCGAAGTAGTTAGCTTTGTTTTACATTTATTGTAAATGTCTTACGGCTCTAAAACCCCTCACCACTTTTCTCCGGGGAATTAACATTTTCTCATATTTTCTCTCTTGTTTAAACATTCGCAATGTTCAAACCTTCATAAATTTTATAAAATAGGTACATAACTGAAAAAAATAATACATTCAAAATTATGCGAAACAGTGAGACTATGAAACTTGAACCACGTTATAGCGAGGGAACACTATTTGTTAAGTTAGGTTTCAAATTAGTGTTTCAAGAAACATTTGTGGTAAGCATACTGCAAAGGTCAGTGGTTTTGTTGTTGTTTTTTGCAGCTCTTTTCCTTTTCCAACATTGCACATAGAAATTGGTCATTCACATGACCAATGTGACAGGAATGCTTTTTTTCTTTTCTTTTTTTACAGGACCCTGTTAAACGAGGAAGAGATTAAAACAGGACTTCCTCAGATGTGATGTCTGCGGAAGATAACACTGCTGCTGATGGGGAATGATATATACACACGCCCGCACTCACACACCCCTTTAGTGAAGGACACGCTAACGTGCCTCGTCATCCTGCAACGTGACGCCACAACCTCCTCATTACCGGAATGTCATTCGACTTCCAGTATTCATCGGACACTGCATACGTGTTTGTGGCTCAATATCATAAGCTCAAACGAAACAAGCTCATTGACGCCAACGCACCCCCTTGCACCCACCCCCAGTCCTCCTGCTCTTCAGCTTCATCTCTCCTGTCTCATAATATTCCCCAAGTCAACAATAAGCCTGATGGATTCTCTGCGTTTCAGGTTACTGGTAATGAAAAGTCCACAAAGCAAAATGATTTCACCAAAGCTCGTTTATCAAGATATACGAGTACAAAAAGCCTGAAAGACGTCCTGCCTGCGTGTATGTACATCACTGCGGCCAGTGAACCGTCCATATTCGAGAGGGGTTGTGGAGGGGGAGTTAAAAATGAAAAGTGCCTGCTGTTGAAATGTTTTCAATGCATTTAATAGAAAGAGCTTTTCATCCAGAGCTTGAGATATCGTTGACCAGAAAAAGGTCCTCGGTTTCTTGGAAGGTTTTTACAAAGTAAAAACCACACCCAGAAGAGCACACGCTCATAAACACACATGACCTTTTCAAAACACCGACATTTATCAGGCCGGAGCTGAATAGGGGAGGACAGCTCATTTAGACTGGCCTAATGATAAGACTTAACCACCGTAATCATTAGCACTAAAATAAACAAACGCAAAAGCCTTCGCCGAGCTGAGTGCTAATGAGATACTAAGCGCTTGCCTGTTCCTTCTTTTATTAGGCAGGAAAAAAAAAGGATAAACTTATCGTGATCCATCAATTACATTCCTCTTAATAGAGCCAGCATAATGCTCATTCTGGGCTGGGGTGATGATGAACGGCGGCGGGCTTGGCAGAGCGACAGAGTGTTCGCACAGCGTTGCTCAGCGTGCAGGGAGACGGTTACAGCTCATAACGCCGGCTCAACACAAACGGCGGTACTACAAACAACACCGCTACAAAACCTACTCGTCCACTTTCACCACAGAACAAAGAGAAATAATGGCAACAATTAATAGAGAGATGGACGACCTATAGTAAAGCTAACGTGTTTTCAAAGAATCATCCACGCAGCTAACCCACTACAAATTTAATCAATAAATATGATGAAATCAACACATTCTTGCTCGAGTCCAGATCCAATATCTCAGCAATATATTGATGGGGGGGAAGCACATTCAAATTGCCTTAATTTATTTATTTACTTTACTTGAACAAAACTATCTCAACATAACATCTTTGATAGCAATGAAGCAACAGTTTAAACCAGTAAAACTATTTTTTTGGATGGTACAGTCTTCCCTCGCTATAACGCGGTTCACTTTTCGCGGTCTCGCTGTATCGCGGATTTTTTTTTAAGTGCAATTTTGCATATTTTTTTCTACAGTAATATACCCATTTTATAAAATTTATGAAGGTTTGAACATTGTCAATGTTTGAACAAGAGAGAAATGTGAGAACATGTAAATGCCTCAATGAGAAAAGTGTATAAATTGTGCGGTCGGGGATTTTAGAGCCTTAAAACATTTATAAGAGTTGTAAAACATAAAGCTAACTACTTCGCGGATTTCATTTATTGCGGGTATTTTTTGGAACCTAACCGGAAACCTAAGCGGAAAACGAGGGAACACTGTACATCAATTTTTCAGGTGGCTGGCATATTTGTTGTGTTAAACACAGCTCTATCCTTTCCGCCATTGAGAAATGCTCAATATGTACACATTGCAAGTTGCACTGTCTATGCTTTCTACATTAAAAAAATTCACATGCTGCAGACGTTGTGAATGTTACATAACGCCAGCTTAATGTTAGCTTCCAAATACCAAATAAGATAAATATCAAAACGTTCCCCAAATGGCTGTGTTTACTTCCACCGTTTCCAGCTGTGTGCAATGTTATATAGTATAAATCACATATTTTGTTTCTTTTAGATATATCGGTGTACCTCTAGATTATTTTATTGCTTTGTATTCCTTGAAAAATAAAAAATAAACCCGATCTTCTCCCAATTCCGAGCAACTGAAAATGACGTAACCGGGCCCAATTTCCTACATGATCAGGATCGCGACATCCCCTAAAAATCAACCTTACCGTATTATATGATGAATATATGGGGCTAGTACTGGTTCAGATAGGGCCACAACAACTTGGGCCCACTCAAAAAGGCTTAAAGTTGGACATTGCATCATTGACAGAAATTCATATGAAATCCGACCCACTTCAAAAGTGAGTTTGAAGTATCAGGTTCATTCACATGATATACAAGCCAAGCTTCAGCATGCAGCATTAGCATTTTGTCTTCTTTCTGTAAAGGATGATTTGCTGACGAAAGAGGTGGTTTACTGCAGCCTGGTCGAGCGTCGATCCAATTATTCAAGATATCAAACAAGGCCAACCTTGTTCCATTTTATCCTTCTTAGCACCGTTTCACTCACTACTACTCCCAATCCTGAACATTATTCCCGTTGACATTATTACGATCAATAAAAAGAAGATCGGTCTCAAAAGATTTGTTCCAACACATTCTTGTTGGCTCAGATTTTTTAACAAAACCGAACCACGGCGGGAAAAGGACCGAGTTTACAAACCCATCAACTGATTTGTACCAGTGAGTCAACTCCGAGCGCGAGTGTCAGGGAGGCACCGTGTTCCTAAATTGGGTCTTCTGGGTCTTTCTTGACATAGAAGAGCCGGATGAAATCCAGGCATTTCGGCAGAGCATGAGCTCAGCTGCAACCATGTTGACAGACCACGTCAGGCTATTTTCCCCCCGCGAGCCACCATGTTGTTTCTGCCATAAACGGCGTGGCCGCGAGTCCGGTGGGGGCAGGGTGAGGATTTGAATACACCAATGACTACTGTCACTCAAACAAAAGCACTGGGCAGTGGGGTCAAAGATAGAGGGGCATAAAAAGATGAGAACAAGGCCCCTGTCTGTGTGTACTAGACAGCAGAGCAGAGGAGAGGGGGGGACAGGGTGGGATGTAGATTGGCGGGAGGTTTGGAGCGGGAAAGAGGGGAGGTGGATGGGGGCGTATGCCGACTTAAATCGCTTGCAACAAGCTTGCTTAGAAAAAAGAAAAAAAAAAAGATAGGAAAAGCAGCAAAAAAAAAAAACTTCCAATCACTGAAAGGAAGCCGAGCAAATTCCATTCAGCATAACTTTGCATCCCAAGTGTTTTTTTAGCGGCCTCCGCTAAGGTGAAGCAAATGAGCTGTGATTCATTTAAGAGCAGGCAGTGAGGCGCCCTCCTCCCCCGCGCATGACCCTGCGTGCCCACCAGTTTCTCAGGCAGCCAGCCAGCCAGCCAGCCAGCCAGCCACCCCCTGCACGCATGCAGCTTACTCAGCCAGAAAGACAATGCCCCCAACTCCCCCACCCCTCCCCAACCGCTCAAAACTCCGATCCACATAAGCCGAGTCCTCTTCAATAAAAACATCACCATGGTAATGGGCCAAGCCTTTCTGACCCACATCCCTTGCTACTTTGACGTGGGAGGGGCGGTGGCATTACACTGTTTTGTTTTGTTTTCCTGACTTGTCGATATCACTTTACTGTAAAATAATAGTTTTGCTCATAGTTTATCAGAAAATAAATTGTCCTTAGGTCGCAGTCTACAGTAGATACAAGTTGAGAAAAAGTGAGAAACTAATAAAACACTACGTTTGATAACAAGAGACACGTATCACCTTGCTTCCAACTAGCATGAACAGCTAAAGTTAGCATGAGAGTAGCTGGCGTAGCTAGCGGCTAGAATGAACAGCTAATATTAGCCATCCATCCCACTGCTTGGACTTCAACATTTTATTTACAGTCTTAAATGTCACAAGATTAAAAAGATTACTGTAAAACCTAAAATTAAGACACAATCAGCTAGCCAAATTGGTGGCTAGCTAACTAACTTGCAGCAACGGTTAGCAGGCACCACCACCTATTGAACTTATTGGAGTAATTGGACCATCTTTTTTACATTCCTAAATGTCACACAAAGGGTAAAAATATGACCATGAAATACAAAACTGATCTTATACTCTACCTTTGAGAACAAGTAAGGATGCCAGCAGCTAGCATGTGGAGCTAAAGTGAGCAACGGCTGCCATTGCTTGCACTTAATCTTTTTTACACTCTTAAATGTCACAAGAATAAATAGACTTGTGTAAAACCTAAAATTGATGGAGATTTCTACCTTTGACAGCATGTTATGACATGTCAACGGGACTCAAGGCAGCTAGCCAATCGATAGATAGCTAACTAGCTGCTAGTAGCTAAAGCTAGCAGCTAACTTTGAATAATCAACGCAACTACGTGGACTTAGCCTTTTTTTTAACTTTCTTAAATGTCACACAAGATTATAAGTACTGTTAGTTTTGTGTTAGATGTGTGCCTCTAAGGGGCGGGGCTTAGCGAGGGACATCATAAGCTGGAGTCAGAGTAGCGTTCTGAGAGTTTTCTCATTTTGTTTTTGGCTGTATGTCCTGCGCTGATAGCAGATTGACGACAGTGGCTCACCTTGCCCACCTATGAGGGCATTACAGTCGCTCCATTCATTTTTCGAGTAGCAGTGATGGCTTGGAATGTTAAGCTCGTAGGTTGGGGGAACTTGTAAGTCAAAATACAAACTAATTATTTTTTAACATGCAGTCCATTTAACCACACAAGTCAACCTTAATTAAAAATGCATCTGCTCCCTTTAAACTCTGCATGAAACTTTCTGAAGTGGGTAAAAATTCAATCAGCCGCTTAGAAAGGAGAGGCTAAGTGGTTGCCGTCAAAGCACAACAGGTACGAGAAGCGCACCAACACGCAGCCGTTGCGTCGTCCTAAGTTGCACAAATAAAATGATTTAAATGCAAGAAAACTCGAAAGGAATGTTTCTGCCGGTACTGCTTAAGCTTTGCATTGCTCTCCACTCATAAATATGGAAAAGCTTTTGTTTTGTACCTCCCCTACTCCTCCACCACCACCACCAGAGTACTCCATGCTCCGCGCAATCAAAGTGAACATAAAAAGGTCCGCCGCATGAATAAGTCACCAGCGTGCATGCACGGTCAATGGCGAACATTTAGAATAGAGCGTCGGGTGCGAGAGCGGTGGCTGCAGCAGCCCTACATACTTGCCCTAATTACTGCACAAAACAAACAGCCGAGGCGCAGGGGAAGCTGAGAAAATGTTCAACTGGTTTCACACGGCGCTCGCATTCATATGTTAATAAGTTAACTGCATGCCGCGGATGCTTGCTCTACTGACTGCCGCGCTCCCAGTGGCCTCTCACCTGTTCTCTGCATAGACGCCAGAGGAAAAATACGCATTCTCTGAGCTGGAAGTCGCATTACGCTCATCTACAAGTGAACACAAGAAGGTTTATTCTTGTGCTCCACCCTTTTTGGTGAGCGACATGGAAATAGTGTTTTTGCATAATCACGCAGAGTAACAAGCAGATCAGATTGCTTGGAGGAAGGATTTATATACAGTGGTGCTTTATAACAGTGGTCCCAAACCACAGCGCAGGGCCAACAATCGCACAACTCCTCCCCACAACCACAGTTTATGCTAGCATAGAATTTGGGCTAACATGCTAGCTAATACTATTGATGAACCTCAAGAGAAGATGGTTTTATTTGTTGCATAATTTAACTCATTCACTCCCAGCAGCCATTTTGACTGAAGCAACCCCCTTTACTTCCGACTATTTGACTGGATTTTGACTCATTTTTCAAGGCCCACAGAATATTGTGTTCTAGTGCTATAAAAACATGGAACCTACCAAAAGAAAGATTGGAGTTTCTTCTTTCATCAAGGAAAAACAAAAGTATATTTGTATCCGTTTCCGATTTGCAGTAATTAGCATTAGAATATAGCTAAGTTTCATCATTATTCACAAATCTGTTTAGAATTGTGGGGAAATCAGCTTGTTTTCAACCTGGCCCTCTTATACTATGCTGCCACCTGATGGCCATTTTTGTAATTATTACCATTTCTTTCACCCATTCTCTACAGTTGACAGGCTGCTTCAAAGCCTTCTGTATGCCCCAACATTTAAAAAAAAATAAAAATAAAAAATCATATAAATACATCTTTGAGACACTTCAAACATCTAAAATAGAACGTATTTTTACGTTTTTGGGAGCATATGAGTTAAATACCAGGTTCTTTAACGTGGGTTCGTAATGCGTACATGTTAGCTACATGGTGATGTTCTATGATCCTCTTCATTTTTGGTGCTTTGCCACCATCTTGAGGCATTATTCAGTAATTTGAGGCCAAAATTGCTGAATAACGCTGGCACAAATAGCCAAAAATTTTAGCTATTCGCTATTGGGCCTTATCCCACAGGTATTCACTGCATCGTCATTTGCTTCCCCGCTGTGCTGCAATTCTTTAGAGGTGCTATGATTAATCAATTAACCAACAATATACTTGCAAATGAACTAATAATAGATTCAGCATTTAGATACCTTTTTTTTATTTAAGATCGTCAAAATCCTCCAAATTTCAGCTTCTCGCCAGTAAATATGATCCAATTTCTGAAGTCTTCAATGAAAGTAGACCGATCATCTTTGTGTCGAATCCAAAAATAAAACATTTGCTTTTACTTTGGAAGACAGTGATCAACACTTTGGCCTATTTTATGATTTGTCACAGACCAAACGAGTAACCAAATTCTAATGTATGTTTGTGCATTTTCTGTACTGACAATTTGTTTTTGGTTTGTGCCATGGCATGTGGGAGAGGAAAGGATTTCAGACGTTTACTGAACAGTGGGAAAACGGCAAAACACAGTGAGCACACTCACGCAAAAGCTGCTGTGGGCCACAGCTCACACAGACACTCACACGCAACCTTGCCCCACACACGCACGGACTTTCACCCAGTTTAAGTGGTGTGGAATCTAGCGCCCAGGGTTTCAGGGAACTAGCCCTTATCACCACTGCCAATAGCGATCCTAAGGGTCAAAGTTCAACTGTCTGACCTCTCTATCGCACTGCTGTTTGCCGTCCAGCCCGCCGACCATCAGCTGGTGGACAACACTAGATTTTCCTTACGCCGACTACGCCTGGGCGGCATCTTAGGCAGTTGTACAAAGAAATGTATGCGGATGAGTGCATTTTTTTGCAGCAAATTCGCGAGTAGGCGAGGGTTTACTAGACGTCATGGGAAAGGATGTCAAATCGATTGCTCAGTGAATAAGGCTCACAGTGGAACGTTATGGGGGACAAAAGGAGAAAAAAAAAAAAAAACAGAGTTGCACCTAAGCAAAATAAACACAACAAATTGTCCGGGTTCCCACTTTGCTATTCTCTCGAGTACATTAAGAGCAAGTTGGCAGGGCCTGCAAGTCAAGTGGAACTAATAGAGGTTGATGTGTGGAAGAAAGCGAGCATGGCAAGGGGAGCTGGGTGGTTTTGGGACAAGGCACCAAGGACACAAAAGCGTGTGTAGTGAGAGTGTGTGTGTGTTTGTGTGCATTGTGGAAGACGCAGCTGTCAATCACCTGCGAGCAGACACCTTGCAGCCCCGCGGAGCCACACCTTAAAACGGGCACTACGTCACACACCGAAACTCAGGTCAAAGGAGACCAAAAACGCGATAAGAATACGAAACTCGCATGTACACAGTTTTTGGCAGGTAAGCAAAGTGAAGTCAATTAATATCCCAAAAAAAAAAAAAAAAAAAAAAGCGGCGGTATGAGAGGCACCTGTGGTGGGACTTCCGCGTCCTCTCGCCGCCGTGACAAGATGGTATCGAAACTAATTTAAAAAAAAAAAAAAAAAAAAAAACGAAAGTAGTTTGGAAAAATTCTCTTACCGTGCGGTAAAAGTGTCGAGGCGAACAGCAAAAGCAGCACTTTAACGCAGTCTTGTCGACTTGGTAGGGGGGTTTGTCCGGCCATGGTCGCTCCGAAATGTTCCGGTGGGGCGACAGCAGGTTCACTTCGCTGGTAAGGCAGACGAAGAAAAAAATAATAAAATAAATTAAAAAAACGTCCGACTTGATGTAAAATCTCGCTTTTAAAAAGAAAAGTCGCCTCCAGTTGAATTCCGTGATAGCGCACGCACAGGTAAACGATTCCCCTTCTTTTACTCCCGGCGGGCTGACTCACTCTTGACTGCTGTATGTGTGTGCCTGTGTGTGTATGTGTTGCTGCGCTGCTTGCGCTCCAACAAATAGTCCCTCTTCTTTCTCGTCCGTCCGAGCGAGCGGGTGGGGTGACGTCATCAGGCGGAGGAGGCGTCACAGTCCCGCCCCCCCTAACCTTCCAAAACCTCAAGTCCCACGGAGAGCGAGCTCCCCTGGACCGGATTCATTTTGACTTGAGTTAGGTGGGAGTGTTTTGTGTACAACTTGTTGCAATAGCCCAAAGCAGTTTAATCCTCTGGGGTTGGAAAAATAACACACTTTACAGAGTATATTTGCAATACTTGCACTAGTGAGTCACTCGGTGTGTGCAGAAGAAGAGGACTTAAGAGAAAAAGTTATATTTGTACTGAATATATGCAATAATCCAAGAGACGACCCGGAAAGTGCCACCGGTTCAATGATTGCGCAATGGATGAGAGTTGGTGGAGAGGCTTCTAGCGCCCTCTGGTGTTTTGCGTCGAATAGAAAATCTCAGAGCAAAGCAGGCTTTGTAAACCAGAGGCGAGGCACATCGTTTAAATTAGAAAATCACATCACAACAAATGTCACATAAAGTACATACATTAAATATTGATCATCTCATCTCTAAAGGACAGCTGTCAACAACCTTTTTGAAACTACTTAGATGCTTCGTGAGTGCTAAATGCAAAGAGGTTGCCAGTTTGATATATACATCCAGAATAAAACAATTGCCCAAATTAACTTTTTTTTTTTTTTTTTTTTTTTTTTTATGCTGCTAAAATGATAGTGTGGTAACCCACAAGGAAGACACGCTTACCATAAATCTCTCATTGTCTTCTCATAATAATAATAATAATAATGATGATGATGATAATAATAATAATAATAATAATAATAATAATAATAATAATAATAATAATAATATGTTTACCGAATCTCCACAAATAATTATAAGATTTAGCATTGAGAGCTAGCTTTCTGTGAGTGTGAATGTTTGTTTGCTTTTACCTGATTATTCCACTTACTAATTCCTCTTACGTCGCATATGATGACGTCACCATACAGTTTCAAAATAAAAGAGAAAGCATTAAATGGGGGGGCTCCGGGTGGAGGGTGGAACCATCACTTGCCTTCGGTGTCGGTTAGCGTGGGTTCGCTTCCCCGCCTGGGAGACCGTGTTTGTGTGAGTGAGTGAGTGAGTGAGTGAGTGAGTGAGTGAGTGAGTGAGTGAGTGAGTGAGTGAGTGGGAACAAAAAAGTATTAAATGGACCCTTAAAGATCAAATACAACAATCCATAGGAAAAACAACATTCATATTCCAAAATCCAAGTACATCCAAAAAAAAAAACAATTTGTAACTTTTGGTGTAAAGCATGACTATCAGTTCACATTAAAATTTCTTTCTCGGACTTCTTACTTGCTTGCACGACTCACACCAACCCTTGTTATCTGTTTTCCGACTTGCTCCACATGCAAAACGGATGCAAAACCCTTTGATTGTGCATACATTTACTGCCAAAATGGCCGTCAGCGTTGTGCTGATAAAGTCAATAGACAATAGGACATCTGAGAAGCTCGTCATCTATGTGCTGGCTTGTTTGTTGACATCCTTTTTTTCTCTTTCAGGGCAAGCTCAAATTTTTGGTTCTATTTTGCTCTGAATGCAAGAGCACACTCGAGCAACCAAAGCATTATCCAGTCTCGATCTAAATCCCCAAACCCACGCGCCTTGCAGCCAGCATAATTACATCTTCGGAAGTCGTGCGGTTCAAAAACCGGCTTTCTTCATCTCGCTTCCATTTCCACGAGTGTCGACATCTTATTTAGCGTATTCGCCGAGGTGCGAATTGTGAAGGCGACGATAACCATCAGAGGTCAGGCAATAGCGTGCGCGCCGGGGAAAAACAAATTATACCATATTATGCCCTTTCTTTTTACTTTTTACTTTTTTTTTTTTTTTTTTTTTTTTTTTTTTTTTTTTTTTTTTTTTTTTTTTTTTTTTGAAGAGCTCAGAATTGTTCATTCGGTAGTCTTACCGATTCAACGTCTTGTCATCATTGCTCTTTTCCTTTTTTTTTTTTTTTTTTTTTTTTTTTTTTTTTTTTTTTTTTTTTTTTTTTGTGTGTGTGTGTATGTGTGCGTGCGTTTGCGTGCGTGCGTTTGCGTGCGTGCGTGCGTTTGCGTGTGTGCGTTTGCGTGCGTTTGCGTGCGTGCGTGTGCGTGCGTGCAAATACGTATAAATTTATACTCATTCATTCACCTAAAACCTTATAAATAACCCATTACCCTTCGCCTTAACCAGGTACTTCAGAATCTTGCCAGAGTCGTGAGATTTAAATGGTCAGGAGACCAGAGAAAAGGTCAGAAAAAAAAGAAATAAAGAGAAAAGAAAGGTAAATCAAAGTGACATCCAGCACCGACCAAACACTTCCTGCCTTCCCCATGATTACAAAATCAAAGTCTTACGCCAACCCCGGAAGCCTCTAAATTCCAGCAAATTTAGCGAGATCTCAAGAGCCCAGAGGAAAAACTAAAGAGAGGAAGGAGGGAAGGATCGATAAGGCAGAGTGAGATCAATAGAAGCCAGTACATCCAATCCATCAAAGTGAAGTCCAGCACCAACAAGACCCCTCCTGCGTGGTTACAAAACCGGAGTCTTATGCCAACCCCAGAAACCTCATACTTCTAATAAATTAAGATCTCAAGTGACCAGAGGAAAAACTAAAGAGAGGAAGGAGGGAAGGATAGATAAAGAAAAGTGAGAACCACAGACACCAGCACCAACTGATTCAAGGGGCTGTGGGAGGGAGAGGGTACTTCTGTTGAGTTTCAGTAGATGCTGGTGCGACGGATCTGGCATGCATAAGGACCACCACCAAAGAGAGAAGCCGTCAACCGCGGTCCAGCAAAGCGAGCACCCCCCCCCCCCCCCCCCCCCCCCCGGAATCCCCAGGCCGCGGCAGCACCAAGGCCACCCCCAAGCCACCCGAGCGGACACCGGTCAGCGAGCCGACCCAGACACCCGGAACACCCCCGCCCCAGCCCCGGCCCACACCCCCGAGCCCAAGGCCGCAGAACGAGGCCCAGCGGGCCCCCACAGCGCCCCACCGGTCCCCAGCCCCCATCCCCCCACGACCCCCCCGCACCCCACCCAAACCCGCCATCCACCACGACCCAGGCCCCACCACCCCCGACCCCCAAACCCCCGAACACACCCCGACCCCCAGCACCCAACCCCCCACCCACCCATACCTCCACCCCCCCCCCAAACAAGCCGCCCCCCCCCCGACGGCCGCCACCCCCCCCCCGCGAACCCGGCCCCCCGCGAGAACCCCCCACCCACCCCCGGAAACCGGCACCGGGCAGCAGCGCAGAGAGGGAAGATGTGCCCACCCCACCTCCAGCCGCGCGAGAGTTGCACCGCGGCGGGAGGGGGGAAGCAGAGGAGGAAGCACCAGGGGAGAAGGCGGGACACCAGAACACCGAGCCCGGTGGGGAGAGGCCCCGGTCGTCACGCCAGAGTACAAGTGACACCTAACCCTGTTACTGAGTCCGCCAGCTCGCCGACTGGCGAGCTCTACCCTTACACCGTGAATGTGGCCCCACCCAGTGTATATACAAGTGTGTGCGTGTGGTGCATTAAAATTGGGAGCAGGTGAGTCGGAGCAGAGGGAAAAAATTTCCCCTACTCCGACACACCCGTATCCCCCCCCAAAAAATGAATATGTATATGTGTGGTGCATTAAAAAAGGGAATGGAGGGACAAAGTGGTGGGGCAGGGACACAAATGGGGGGGACCACAGCGCTGCCAGGCACTGCAGTCCATCCCCTCTGATGGCTCCCCGCCCCAACTCACCCCTCCCCTTGGACGTGAGGTGCATTAAAATTGGAGGGGAGTTGAAGGGTGAAGACGGTGTTTCCACCCTTCCCCACCCCACCAAAAAATGTGTTGTGTGCCCTATGTGTATATTTACAAAGTGTATAGTGCAAGCTAGTGAAGTGAGTAAGAGGAGCGACCAGCGGGGCCTCACCCAACCCGGCGGGTGTAGGTGGCACGCCCGCCCCCCAGCACCCCCACCCCCTGCCGCCCCCCACCTCATCCACCCGGCACCACAATGGGCGGACAGCCAGCGCAGCAGGGCTACCGGACAGCCCACCAGCCACCGGGGCCCGCCCGGGGCACCAGGAGTTATACCGGAGCGGGGCAGGCCCCAAACCCTCGCCCGGCCCCCGGAGCCCGACGCCCGGGCCGGGGAGGGAGCCCCAGGCCCAGGGAGAGGGAGGGGGAGGGGCCGCAGGGCAGACAGGGAAGGGGGGGGGGGGGGGGGCGGGGGAAGCGGGGAGAAGACGACAAGAAGGCGAAAGGGCGGCTGCAGGGCAGGAGGCGGGGGGGGAGAGGAGGAGGGAGGGCGACAAGGGAAAAGGGACCGGGAGGCAGAGGAGGATGGGCGGGAGGAGGCGAGGAGGGAGAGGCGACGGGGGGGAGGAAGGGGGAGGGGAGAGGGAACCACGGGGCACACCGGAGGCCCACCCACCCCGAACCGCGCCGCCGGGCACGGAGCAGCGGACCGCGCCGGGACGGCACCGCCCCGGGCACCAGGGGAAGCACCCCAACACCGCACCCCACAGGGGGCCCAGGGAGCGGCCAAGACGCAACCGCCACCGAGCAGACAACGGGGGGGGGGGGGGGGGGGGGGGCAGAACCACCCCCGCCCGACCACAGGGGACGGCGTCAAGAAAATTGACTAATTAGCATGCAGTAACACCAAGTGTTGATGCTTAGTGCCCACTAGAAATAGATCTTAAGGAGTTATTGAGTATAGTGTCGTATAGTGTGGTATGCTCGAGCCCACTAGCAGCAACTAGGTTCCTGACTATATAAAAATAAAAACAATCAGATACAAAATACCAAATACAGGAGCAGCGAAAACAGAAGTTGTAACGATGTGGTGGCTCTCGTTAACAGGCAGAATCTTGGCAGGATTAAGTTGCCAAATTGAGATTAAAATATTCTATGTACATAGACCATATTTGTTTAAATCTTGATACTTGATTTTTATTTAAGGCAGAGATTTTTTCCATTGAGATATAATTTATTAGTAAGTTTAACCAGTGGTCGATATTTAGAGATTGTTTATTTTTCCAATTGACAAGGATTATTTTTTTAGCAATAGTAAGGGCTATAAATATAGATTGAGATTGTTTACATGGTCGCTCAGTTATTGTTAAGTCACCTAGTAAACACAGTCTTGGAGATAAAGGAAGCCTACAGTTTAATATATCAGCGAGCTTTTCCAAGATTTTAGTCCAGAAATGCAGCACTGGAGTACATGACCATAAAGCATGAAGATAAGTATCGGCAGTGTTTTGTGAGCACTGGAGACAAATGTCGGAGTCAGAGAGTCCCATTTTTTTCATCATATATTGTGTAATATATGTTCTATGAAGTATCTTATATTGGATAAGTTGCAAATTTGTCTGTTTGGTCATTTTAAATACATTTTCACAGATTTGGGTCCAAAAGTCTGGTTCCGGAACTATAGACAAGTCTTTTTCCCATTTTAAAGTCGGTAAATACGTTTTATTTGTGTATAAAAATAACTTATATATTTTTGATATTTTCTTTATTGTTGTTGGAGAAAGCTTTATAATATCTTTAGCTAAGACAGGCAGTTGGAGCGTATCTTGAAGTGTTGGGATTTGTTTCTTAACCATATTTTTAACTTGCAGATAATGTAAGAAATTTCCCTTTTTTATTTCATATTTCTGGACCAAGTTTGTATACGGTATAAACTTATTATCTGAGAAAAGATGATGAAGGTGTGTAATTCCTTTCTGCTCCCATAGGCTTAAATGGAACGACTGATTATTAAGTTGAAAGTCGGGGTTATGCCAAATGGGAGAGAGCCCACAGGGCGCCAATTGGGAGTTTGTAATTTCTAATGCCTTCCACCAGGCAGTCAGGGTGGCGGCTATCATTGGGTTTTTAAAACAATTATGTCGTCTTATTGATTTTGTAATAAAGAGTAAATCTGACAGTCTAAGATTATTACAATCCTTCTGCTCCAATTCCAACCAACAGTTAGTATCTCTGTTGGGTTGTGTCCATAGCACAAGATATTGTAGTCTTTTTACTTTTTACAAAGAGATTTCATTTTCCCACGGATACTTGGTCAAGCAACGAGAGGCGCTGCGGATTTTAAATGCCAACGGAGTTTTTCTTGCTTTTATCATTAGCGTTTGAAATCTGTTTTTTGTGTGGAGCACCATTCTGCTCGGTGAAGGTGTCCCCACAGGGCAAAGACCCCCACCCCCCATATATCTGCTGCTATTCATAAGCATGCATATTGACTTGAAAAAAAGTCACTCTAATACTTCCAAGAGATGTTATGATTCATCCGTTTTCTGTCATTGGTGTCACTGTTGATCTGAAGTCTCTCTGTATATTCGATTTACCAAAACGAAAGCCTCAATCCGTCTTAAAAAAAAAAAATGTCACAGACATAAGAAATGTTGCTGTAGTTAAAATGGAATTTCAAAATTTGTAAGTAGCATTTGTCTAACTCAACACAGGAAGGCTAGAACTGAGATTTGAACCCTGAACCCCAGACTAAAGCTGACGTTCTAGCGTCCTGTTATTTTTCTTATTATCTTCGAGTTCGTCACCTTAAGCGCCATTTCTGGTTGACAGTTGTCCTAACTGCTGCTAACTATTGATTAGGAGTGTGACGATATAGATATCGCGATAAATCGTGATACTTTATCTCCCGATAGATTATCAATATGCCTATGCCAAGTATCGCGATATTTGTAGTTAATATACAGTCACGAAAACGGCTCCATTGTTCATGACTTATTGAGCAATTACTTGGCGGGCCACTAGGGGGAGCACTTCATAAGAGTGACGGGGAAATGGACGGAAGTCCTCAGGTGAAGAAGACTCATCAGCTTACTTTTACTGACTCAGTTTTGCATACGTTTCTATGAAAAATGTGTATTATATCTTTAATTTTAAAGTTTTAAAACATATTTTACACTTCGAAAAACACAATTTCTGAGGAATATTAATATTGTTTTAATTGGATTTAATATTTAAGTAATTTTATTTATTTATTTACTTCTGCAATGTCACACAAAAAATGGTGTCACAGTTTATAAAATGAAACAATTGACTGACATGTTGCATAACAATGTTTAAGAAATACACAAATTCTATTTTCTCATTGGAAAAAAACATTAGTTTATGTCTTGTTTAGTTTTATCATAGATTATGGTGGATTTATTACCTGACCAATATATCGATAATCGTGGTCATATTGTGAGATAATCGTTATCGTGAGCCTTGTATCGCATACTGTATCATATCTTGAGGTACCCAGAGGTTCCCACCCCTATTACATGATGTTGGTTAAGAAAAGTTCGTTTTAACCACTGCTATCTTTCGCTATGTTTGAAAGGAAGCCCTTTTTCATTTCACTTTGACTCGATGATGTTTCCCAAAAAGTTGAGCAAAGGCGGTTTGAAGGTGAGGAGATTTGAAAAGCGATTTTGAAAACTTCACTCTTCAAAAATGAACAGACAAGATGAGAGAAAATATTTTCAACAAACGGCAAGAAAAGATTCTGGCGAAAGGCAATGACGGAGTCACTCGTGCTGAACATTGCCAAAGATGTGGTTTCCGTTTTGTAAAAAAAAATGCAAGGAAAACATTGTTTTAAAGATAAAGCGCAGAAGTTTAAAAATAAATAAATAAATGTTTCAGCGAGTGTCAGTGTCATTAGCTTTTTCTATTAACAAAGGTGTGAGGGGGAATTAACTAAAATTGCAAATGGGGTTTTTGTGAAAAGAAAATCAATTATTTTTTAGAGCATACCTTGATTAGTTGCTTTAAATTTCGTACGTTTTATCCTGCATTTTCCCAACAGCCTGCTCCCAATGTTGAAGTCAAGATTGTTGTCATCTCGGGTGACGGCATCGCCGATTAGAATTCGAAAGGTTTGTGCAACTATATCACCATTTATTTCTTCTTTTATAATAAATAAAGTTTGCTTTTCGTTCATCCCCACAGCAAATCCACTTTTCTCACTTTTTTTTTTTTTTTGTCCTTTCCCTGTGAGCGGCCACTTCCCTCCAAGCCAATCAATTTCTTTTGTGGCCATCTCACACCCTTCACTCCCTCTGATCGTTTGCACTTTCCGCCGCAATCTCCGTCCCCGCGCTCATCCCTCTCGTACCCTCCCTTTCTTTCTCCCTTCCAATGGCTTTGTCCACTCGTCCTTCGCGCCTCTCCGCCATTTCAGTCTGTCCCCGGGCTCTCTCTGGGGGCCCCCATGGCACTGATAATGAGACGCGTAGTTAACAGCAGTGGCGGTGGATTCATTATAGACGAGTCTTATGGCGATTATTTACCCACAAACCCTTTCGTCATTACATGTGAGCGCCTCTATTTTCTCATTCCCTGTCATTACACTCCCACAATAAAGATTCTCCCGCTTACTTCTTTGCTCTCGCCTACTCGCCCCCTCCTTATACGCCCGATGGTAATTATGGAAAAATAGTGCTCGGGGGAGCTGATAATACCTTTAACTTAATTAAAGACATTTATGGGATGTAAAAGACATGTCGCCCGGGGGGGTTTAGTGTGCACCCACACTCACCCAAAACTCTTTCATTTGATCTTTCTCAATCCCCGCCTTTCATGTTCCAAGTTTCACGCAGATTCTCTTTCTTGCGGGTCAGGAGTTTTAGCACTCGTTTTTTTTCCCCAAGCACACATGGAAAAAGATCTCAACCACTGTTTGCTAAAACGTAATACAGTAATATGTTCTATGCTGCACCACTATAATCTAAACACGGTATTCTGATTGTGTTTGTAGAATATGAATTAAGCAGCATAATCCCCTCCTATTTTCGTCCATTTTAGGGGGCAGCCATTTTGCTGCTTGCTGTCGACCAAAAATGACATCACGGTTGCTCAGGTAACAACCAAAAACGACTCAGCTTGTGATTTTTTTTATTTTGTTTTTATTTATTTTTTTGTGACAACTATACATTGAAGGTTTATCGGTTTACAAAAGAAAAATTTGGCCTCATATATATTTTCGCTATTCGAAAGCAGACTGAGTCCATATCCCACGCAAATTGTGTGATTTCGCTGTGTAATTTTTAGTTGTAGGATCTGCATTTACCACTAGAAGGCAGTAGGGGTGATACCCAAACATCACGATACGAATCATACGATATTATCACCAATCCACGATATGAAGGTGAGATAATTATCACGATTTTGTGGTGAGGTTGGCAATACAAAAAAAAGGTCACAATATTATAAAAAAAATAAATAAAATAGCTCACACAACAAACGCACACACGCACACAATAGTGTGTTTTTGTACATTACAGCAATGGGGGGAAAAAAAAAATATATATATATATATATATATATATATATATAAAATAATAAATCAATTAATAATTATTTAAATTAAATAATAAATTAATAAATAGAATAAATGGCGTCCCTCCACATATCCACTCTGTTCACAAGAATATTACGTTCCCCTTCATCTGCCCATTAGCGTGGATTTGAAACATAGAAGGGCCAAAACATGCCTTGTGAAAATTAAACTGCACTAAAAAAACTGGCCACCAGAGGGTGTTAGAACTGTATAAGTGGAAATTAACACGATTTTTTGAACAGATGTGCTGCTTTTAATATCGTGACATGACGATGACGATATATTGCGGCAGTTTTAATATCACAATATTGCTATTATCGTTACATCCCTAGAAGCCAGACATGTCTTCGTTGCGCTTGCACTGTGTCTTATAGATATTTTTTTTTTTGCGTATTTGGAACGACATGGAGGCCAAACATTATACCTGACTCTTATTAATATTAAAATTGAGTGCATTGATTTTTATGAAAATAAAAATGCACAAAATGAGTTGTTGCACTTAATGTGCATAATGCTGGCAGACCACCATTATGTAAATACGATGTGGCCTGCTATGAAAACAAATTTGACTTTTCTTGAACACGTGTGATGTCATTTTAAGCAGCCAGGACAGACGCATGTCTCCGACTTTTAGGCAAAATGTTCTCTGCTTCCTTGTTGTTGTCTCAGTGCCAATAGAAAAAGTTTAGATTATCAGGCTTGCACACGCTCTGTTTCCTGTATCCTGTTGGGTGGGAAGTCCTAAAAAAAAAAAAGGCACATCTTGTCCTCTGATGGTTTCCTTGGCTTCAAATGTGCGATGGCGTGTGTTTTCATCACCATTCTTCTCGTTGCCTCCGCCTTTGAGCTTTCCGACCTTGTCGGCGCCACAGGTAGTCAAGCTTTCCCGTGGAAATTCTCTCCATGTTGTGACGTAACCTGTCACCCTAGCTCGGAGGAATTGTGTGCGCCTTTTACCTGACGCTGACTGTTTGCAGGCACCGGCGCCAAGTGGGACGAAATTGTGGTGGCAAGGCAGGACCGAGCCACCACCTTGCAGTGCGTCCACGCGGAAGCGAGGGCCGGCGTAAACATCAACTGGATGGCCAAGCCCCTCGACACGAACGAATGGAAGCTGGCGCTGTCGGCCAGCGAGCGCGACGAGTTCTCCGGCGGCGCCTTTCGGCCGTCCATGCGCCTGGCCGACCCCGACTTTCGACACACGGGTAATTTCTCGCTGTTCCTTCAACCTGGCAAGGGGGACGCTGGCTTCTACATGTGCTTGATCGAGCAGCGAGGGAAGACGATCAAGGAGAAGATCATCCTTTTAGCCATCACTACTGGTAGGACAAAAAAAAAAAATGAAATCTTCACTCAGTCTAAACTTTTATACACAAAGTAATGTTCATAATGACGTTTTCCAATTCCTTGCCCCAGAATTGTAGTCTTATGCCAATCCTAGTGATTACAATTTCAGGTTCATTTTATTTTTGCTTTCCAATTTTAATCTTTTTTTTTTCAGCTTAGCAAATGGAAAAAAAATAGATTTACAGACACAGCAACATCAACCCCAACAGGCCCCGCCTCTGAAAGGCACATGCAAAGTGGACTTCAAAATGCATCTGTCCATTTAGATTTTTCTTCAATATTTAAGAGGTTTTTGAAGATTTTTTTTTTTTTCTCGCCAATGCATTTCTGTGGACACGGACATAAGGCTGCGGTATCGATTCTAATTTCCTCAATCGATTTGATATCAATTCACAAGAGTTCAGTCTGATTCGATTTCGATTTTTTTCTCCTTCTTATAACCATTCGGGATGTAACAATAACGGCAATATCGTGATATTAAAACTCCCACAATATATCGTCGTCGTCATGAACGATATATTAAAAGCAGCACATCTGTTAAAAGAAAAGTCGGGTTGATTTCCATTTGTGCAGTTCTAGCACCCTCTGGTGGCTAGCTTTTTTAGTGCAGTTGAATTTCACAAGGCATTTTTTGGCCCTTTTATGTTTAAAATCCACGCTAATGGTCAGATGAAGGTCAACGTAATTTGCATGTGAAAATAAATAAATAAATAAATACATAAATATATATATATATATATATATATATATATATATATATATATATATATATATATATATATATATATATATATATATATATATATATATATATATATATATATATATATATTTCAAACATGTTTAATTGCTGTAATGTACAAAAGCACAATATTATGTGTGTGTTTTTTTTTTTTTTTTTAGAATGAGCTCATTTTTTTTTACAATATTGTGACTTTTTTTCTGTATCGCCAACCTCCCCACAATATCGTGATAATTATCGTATCATGACCTTCATATTGTGATAATATAATGTTGTGATGTTTGGATATCGTTATATCCCTAATGACCATAATAAGCGTGGCTTTTCAACATAAAAGGGCCAAAACATGCCTTGTGAAAATTAAAGTGCACTATAAAACTAGCCACCAGAGGGAGCTAGGACTGCAGAAATTGAAATCAACCCAGCTTTTTTAACAGATGTGCTGCTTTTAATACCGTGACATGACGACGACGATATATTGTGGCAGTTTTAATATCGCGATATCACGATATTGCCGTTATCGTTGCATCCCTACAATTTGCTCTGATGTGAGACAGTTACAAGTCTTAAAAACAACTTGGCGGGAAAAGAAATTCTGTTTTCCTCTCTGCAGTCACCAGCATCCCCGCATCCCCCATCCCTCGGAACAGCACCCTGCGCCTGATCGCCAAGGTCACTCCAGGACACGCCTGCGATCGGATCTCCTGGCGATCTCCGGACGGCGCCTCCTTAAAGATCGTGCTCAAGCCCGTCGCGGGTTTCGTGACCAAACTCCCCCAGGTCACGCTCGACGACGCCGGCGCCTACGAGTGCACGGTTCACCCCCCGGGGAGCGAGAACCGCACCGTCTTCACCTTTGGCGTGAACATCGCTGTTGACGGTGAGGAGGGGAAAGCCAAAACATGACGGCAGTGGTGATGAGCGAACCCGATAGCCCATCAGCGGCATTATTTATTAAAGCATCCTCTGGCTATACTGCTCTTCAGTGTATTTATTTTATGGAGCAATTTCAAGATTTCAAACTCCACTGTAGATCTACACAGCAAAGTCTGCCACTCCTGTGGGTATAACGCTCACTGTATGTATTATTTATTATTTGGCTAACACCCTCCCTCCCTCTCCTGCCTTGTTTCCTCTCTCGCCGCAGCTGTCAGCGTGGCCTCCTTCACCAGGGTGCCGCATGGTGAGTGACGCCTGCAGGAAGTCTCGTGTCAGCATTTGGCTAATCAGACAGAGCAGAACGCAACACGACATAATCCCTATTGTTGCGGGGATGTTTTACCCCATCTGCACTCCCATCTGTGCTTCATCTTCCACCGTGTATATAGTGTAGTCCAACCTCGAAGGTTGAGCACAATCCGTTCCAGAACACTGTTCAACTGAATGTTCGGATTTTGAATACACCGGAACAACAATTTGATGGAGGGACGATTCTCTGTTAAATTGGAGTACTTTTTTTTTGTATTCTATAAATGCTCAGTATAGTTAAAAAAAATAAAAAATAAATACAGTGTAAAAACCATGGAAGCATTTGAAAGTTTTTAATTTTGTCCAAGCTTACCGCAATGCTAGTGCACTTTTTTCCCCACATCCATTCTGATTGGATTCTATGTTAAAAAAAAAATAACATTATGCTTTATCACAAATAGCATGTTTGGGTGACATGTGATGAGAACTCGCTCACAACAGTCATAAATATGAATAGGTTGGATACGACACTCTCCTTTTGAGCTGTGGCGATGCTAAGCTAATGTCCGCGCTTTCCATGACCTTTGACATGGGACAGTTGCCCCTGCAAACATGGCCACCACATACGTCCATGTATCCTTTGCTAAAGTCGCCCCTACCAACATGGCTGACATGCAGGCATATCTGTAAACCCGTTTACTGTGCACTGTGGCCATTTGCGACCAATTCTGGAACCAAGGGGGCGATTTTTTTGTTTTTTTTTTCTTTTCTGTTTAATCTGGGGGTCCGTTGCTTCTGGATTTGTTAAATTGAGATTAAAATTATGAATGAATATATAGTGTCCACTGTCCTCTATTTACAAAGGTGTCTCTTCCTAAGACGGCAACAAGACTCAAATTTTTAATTGTAATTTAAACCCGCACCCCATTTAATGTTTTAACACTGACTTCATATTTGGCCAATCCTGTCTTGACTTGCTTCTTTAATTGTGTACTAAGTACTGTATGACGTAATTGACCAGCAATGTATGATTCACTTTTTACTTTTTTTTTTTTTGCTTGTTTTGTTTTGGTCGCCTCACACTTTAACACTTCTGAGGTGTCCACTTGATTAGAATAGAATCCAACATTCTAACTAATTTGTTTTGGGTTTTTTTTTAGTTCAAACATTTATATAAAAGACTAATAATGTGATAATGCAAAGAGCTGATGAAATGTATCAACATTGCTATGCTAACCTCTGCAGGTCCACCCATCTTCACCGCCACTCAAGCCAGGACATCCTTCCCCCTGGCCTGTCCCGGTGTTCAAGGGGACCGCGTCTTCCTCTCCTGGCAAGGCCCCAAGTCCAACCAGAGCAAGCTGGTGTACCAACACGACCGCTGGAGGGGCCACACGTGGCCCGGCGCGGAAAACCACAAGCTCCAGCTGGCCGGCTCGCCCTACAACGCCAACGCCGGAAGCTTCTCCTTCGTCCTCACGCCGGGCCTCAAAGACGGCGGCCTTTACGTCTGCGAAGTGCTGCTCAACGATCACGTCTTCAGCCAGAGGACCCTGCTGAGCGTGTTGACAGGTAAGCGTCAGATTAAGGCGGGAGACGCGGAGTAGGTATAATTTAAGAAAGAAAAAAAAATCAGTTTTGGTCTCCATGGTACTAGTGTTAGTTTTGTATGCCATTTTTAAATTTAGTCTCAGTTTTAGTCCAATTTTAGTCACGCTTGCTGCTGCTCATCTCCTAACTGGTGCCCGTAAGAGGGAACACATAACCCCTATCCTGGCCCTCTATTCACTGGCTGCCCATGAAATTTAGAGTCCACTTTAAAGAGGGTTTAAGTCTAGTCTAGTCTAGTTTTAGTCAGGTAAAAAAATGTGTGTTGATGTTGACGAAATTATTTTTGTTTAGTTTTTGTTGACAAAATTAACACTACATGGTACAAATGCTGCCATTTTAATAAAAACTTTGTGCAGCGGTGCTCTATCGGGAATTTGCCCAAAATGGCTGCTTGAAACCAAAATGGTGGAGTTCAGTTTGGTGCAGTTTGGTGTGTTGGAGATTTTTTTTTGTGAGTTGTTGTTGTGACAGACATGCCCACCCAATTCCCACGTCAGTGGCGGAAAGTGGTTGTCCAAGGTTTTTCGAGCCTCTGATTTTTCGAGCTTTCTAAAGGGAAGCTGCTAAGTCGGTTTTTGGGCCCGTCGCGATGGAGATCCCGAGCATTTCACCCAATTTCACCAGGATGCACATGGCTAACCACAGTGAGCTCCACCGGTCTGATCAGCATCATTCTTTCAAAAAGTGCAAAATGATTTATGGAAGCGGCGGTGGTGGCGCAGAGGACCAAATCCCCCCGCTTCGGTTGTTGAGCCGGGCTGAGATCCGATGAGTGCGAAGGCCGGCGCGTCTCATGACTCATTTCCGCGCTCCGCCGGGAAACATGGCCGGAATGAAAGCTCGTGTGTGTTCATTATGTTTCAAGCAGCCTCCCTTTTCATCATGTTTTTTTTCCCCTCTCTTGTTTGCTACTTGTCTAAAGCTTGTTCAGTGGAATGGTCTGACATTTTGGAAGAAAAAGCGCCTCATTACGTCCCCGCTGAGAGTTAGATGAGAGGATTTAGTCAGCTTTAGAGGCAGACATCTAACTTCATATGCTATATGTCAAGTAGTTGTTATGCTTCCAAACCTTTGATATTTTCTCTTCCAATAAAGAAAAACATGTCAAGATTCACCCCGTCGGCCATTTTGTATCGCACTTTGTCCTCATGGAGATCACGGGTGAGCTGGAACCTATCCAAGCTGACATTAAAAGGTAAAACAGGATCAACCTAACCCAATAGAATATGCTAAACCAAGAGTACCCACGCTGTGTATTTAAGTACAAGTACAGATAATGTTAAAAGAAGAAGTACTAACTCAACTACTTTAAGTTATGCTTTATTGCACTGTATGAAAATGTTATGTGGCGCCTGACGGCAATTTTTCAAGATACGAGCCATCGATCAGATCTTTTACTTTGATTTGAGAGTACAAACTTGAGGTATGAGCACTGTTTAAAAAAAAAAAAAAAAAAAGGCTCAAAGCCATTTATTGCCACTAAAACAACCGTGTAGCTTTTGCTAACTTAATGCTAGCATACGATGGGAATCTGTTGGGACACAGGCTAAAAATTAGCATCTGTGTGGCAGTGATCTGAAGACAACCAGCGCCTGATAATTTAACAGGCATAGCCTATAAACTTTTTTTTTTTTTTTTATCTCCTGAGAAGGTCATACTCAGAAGCGTCATAGCGCCACAAAGATGCTATACGTTAGTTTGTCTATGGCGTTTCCCATTATGTGTTAGCATTAAGCTAGCTTACAGGCAAAGTTATGTTTGTTTTAGCTGCGCGACTCGAAATTCTCTTTATACTCTTTATACAAATTGGCTCACTCGTATCTAGTGATGTAACGATACCGGCAATAACATGATATCGCAATATTAAAACTGCCACAATATATCGTCGTGGTCATGTCACAATATTAAAAGCAGCACATCTTTAAAAAAAAAAAAAAGTCAGGTTGATTTCCATTTGTGCAGTTGTAGCACCCTCTGATGGCTATTTTTTTTAGTGCAGTTTAATTTTAACGTGGCCCTTCTATGTTTAAAATCCGTGCTAATAGTCAGATGAAGGGGAACGTAATATGCTTGTGAACCGAGTCGATATGTGGAGGAAATCGATGTGTGCTTGCATTAGCAAGTTTGTGCCTCAATATTTAGAGTTATTATAGATTGTAGGTTGTTTATATGCTCTGCTGTAATGTACAAAAGCACAATATTGTTTTTTTGTTTTTTTTTGTCTGAGCTCTTTTTTTTTTTTTTTTACAATATTGTGACAATTTTTTGTATCACAAACCTCCCCACAATATTGTGATAATTATCGTATTGTGATATTCAAATTGTGATAATATCGTATCGTGATGTTTGGATATTATTACATCCCTACTCATATCTCAAGGCACCACTAAAAGGTCAACAAATAAATACTCAACTAATGTGCAGATACCAGAGAAATCTGTTTATGTGCATCAACAAAGTATTTGCAGTTTGTTACATCCCATCGCTGACAACAAAAACATTTAAACAGCTGAGACAAGAGCGGGACATTGAGTGCCATCAAAATGAGTTTGAATTGAAGCTTTTTTTTTCTTTTTCTTTTTTTTTTAAGGCCAAATTATTATTATTGCCGCTTGAAGCACTTGCACTTCTCCGCTCGCCTCTCGTTGGAAGCGGTTGCCCGGCAACATCATTGTCATTCTGGCGCAGCCGCTGCACCTGGTTGGAGTGCGAGCGTACCCAAAATAAAATTGAATCAAACGCAGAAATGACTGCTTTCTCATTCTGTTGGAACACTCTGTCGTGAAATTAGAACTTTTTTTTCTCTTTTTTTTTTTTTATACGATAAGCTCTTCAGCTTGTTTTTGGCCGAGGCCCCATCGAACCGTTCACCCTCCAATTTCGCATTTTACGCTGGGACAGAGACAAGCAGCTTGCTAATTATCACACAGAAATGAAGTTGAAAAAAAAATAAAAATCCCAGCACTCATAGTCTCCCCTGGAAGGAAATTGAATATGAATATAATCACAAGTGTTGAAGTCTTCCATTAAAGTGAACCAGGTAAAAAAAAAAAAAAATGAAAAAAAAGTGTTTCTAAAGGCTACTGCAGTGTGTTTTGAGCGAGATTTGTTTTTCAGTCTTCGCACAACTTGTCAGTAGCCTCAACCGTTGAAGTGAGAATAACAACAGTTATGCTTCAACACGCTCCAAGTAAAACTTGAAAAGCGGATGTAATTTGAGATCGAATTGTGATGCAACACTTCAGAGGTTGTGATGATCGCTCAAATGTTACAGCTGAGCTCATTGCTGTAATCTTTAGATGGTAAGTTTCCAGCACTTGTTTACAAATGCAAGCTCCACTAGCCAATTTTACACAAAAAGCAGATAGAAAAGTTTTGCAAATATTTCTTTTTTTCCCCCTCAAAAATACGATATTCATCTCATGATTTCTTTTTTTTAATTTGAAAAAAAAAAATGAATTCCTTCATTTTCCTAAAAAAAATAAATAAAACTTTTGTCAAACAAAATAAAAATATAAAAATTACTTTAGTATTGTGAGATTACCAATATATTACATGAGTTGTCTTTTTTTAAATATGCCTTAAAAGTATGACTAAATTCCTACTTTTTTGCTAATAAAAGTTGAATTTTATTGTAACCTTTTTTTCTGAAAAAATATGTCTACTTTTAAAAAAATGCAACTTTTATGTCTTTTTTTTTCATAAAGCTGAGTTTATTCTTGTATGGTTACAATTTTTTTATCTTAGATATGAAATTGTCATTAGTTTGCTGTTTTTTAAATAAAAAAACAAACAAACGAAACAAAACAATATATTACTTATGAGGTTTAAAAAAAAAACTATGACTTAAAAGTATGACTACACTCCTACTTTTTTACTAATAAAAGTTGAATTTTATGTTCATATTTGCTGAAAAAGTAACTTTTTTTCTGAAAAAAATCAGACATGGCTACTTTAAAACAAATGCAACTTTTTTTTGTGAGTTTTTTTCATAAAACTGAGATTATTCTTGAAACTGGTAACAATTTTTTCTCAGATATGAAATTGTCATTAGTTTACTACTTTTTCTAAAAAAAACAAAAACGATATATTACATATGATGTTTTTTGTGTTGTTGTTTTTTTCTAAACTATGACTTAAAAGTATGACTACATTCCTATTGTTTGCTAATAAAATTTGAATTCTATGTTCATATTTGCTGAAAAAGTAACTTATTTTCTGAAAAAAATAAGACGTTTTTACAGTTTTATGAAAAAAAAGACAAAAAAGTTGCATTTTTTTGTCAATTTTTTTCATAAAACTGAGTTTCTTCTTGTAACTATTTTTTTTTTATCAGATATGAAATTGTCATTAGTTTACTATTTTTTTCTAAAAAAAAAAAAAAATTGTTACATGAAAACAGGTTTTTTGAAGAAAAATCTAAAATCTTTATTTGTGCTCTAAAAATTTTGATTAAATAATACTATATCCAACTACCCATGAAGCATTCCTAGTTTTGTCTAGTTTTGAAAGAAAAATGCTGCTTTTTCTTGAATTTTTTTTTTTTTATAGTAAGACGTACATACTGTATGTGTAGTGTGTTTCTTGAAGAAAAATACTACTCCGTTCCTTCAAAAAACAACTTTATTCTCGTTGTTGTGTTCTTTTGTTGTTGTTGTTGGTTCTCTTTGGTGTGTCCCTAATCTATTGATTTCCATGAATGGGCCTTATTTCACGCTTTACAACTCCCACGCCGACACAATAGCGTCCCTTCACAGGCGTAAACACAAACAGGCGAGGCGTGCGTCCCTGCGACGGCGGCCTTGGAAGAGTTTACTAATCACAGTCCCCGGCGGCATCCATCACAGCTGCCCAGACATGACGAGCCGATCAGTCACTGTCGCACGTTTTCAGCGCGCGCACACACACACACACACACACACACACACGTGCGCCCACACGGCAATCATGTGACACATATATTTTTACCCCACCTCATTATGAGTATCATTATGTATGATTATACCTGCCGGCCTCCCACGGAGGCTGTAGGTGGCCCGTGCTGATCACACTAATCAACGCTGAAATATGTGTGTTTTTATGTGACGCACGGGGTGGGGGGATGTTGGGAGGGGGTCCGCGGAGCTTGATTACGCCCAGATGGATTCTCATTTCGCTTTGATGAGACACTAAGCATCAGTCACAGTCAAGTGGCGCATTAGCAGCAAATCACTTTAATGAATATATATTATTGTGACCTCTCCATGGATGGTGCTCTGTTTTTTTTGTTTTTTTTGTGTTCTCCTCTCACGTGGTCGCCCCCTTTAGCCCATCACTCCTTATTCGTCCTTGGCCTTTTCTGCAATCACGCCAGCCATTAAGTCAGTTTCTCATCCCGCCTCGCTCTTTTGTCTGCCCTCCTCGTCTGACATTCTCGCAGGCTCATCTCGTCTCCTGATTTCTATCCATTTGTTTATTCGGTCACTTTTTTTTTTTTTTTTTTTTGCACCGCCGGCTGGTTTCGTGTAAAACAAATAACAGTGGTGCCTTTGAGATACGCGTGACCCGACTTGCGAGGTTTTGCTTTAACTTGTGAGTGGCAGCTACTTGAGATACGAGCACTGTAGCAGCAGGCGACTTTGCTCACTTAACAAGTAGCAGTTTGGCAGATAGAATTGGGAAATATTCTTCCAAAAAAGGCTTCAAGCTCCTTAATTCCATTTAGGTTGGATTTTAAAAATGGAATAATTGATATCGAATCAATTATTCTTTTCGAGCCCGATACCGATTGATAAAACCATGAATTGATCATTTTGATATCTCTTTTTATTTTTTTTATTACATTTTCTTATAAATTTATGATTTATAAGAAAATTTAATTTCAAAGGCCGAGTTTTTTTTGGTATTTTACAGATTTCTTGACATTTACTGTTCACATGAATTTAAAAGTATTTTCTTACATTTATGAAAGACCTGACTTATTGGCACTATTCAGTGTTTTTTTTTCAATTTATGTTTACAATTATTGAATTAGAATTAGGGTGGCATAGTGGGTGAGTGGTTAGCACGTCCGCCTCCCAGTACTGAGGACTCGGGTTCGAGTCCAGGCTCTGGCCTTCCTGGGTGAAGTTTGCATGTTGTCCACGTGCCCGCGTGGGTCTTCTCCGGGTACTCCGGTCTCCTCCCACATTCCAAAGACATGCATGGCAGGTTAATTGCGCGCTCAAAATGGATGAATTGGAATTATGAAAATATTTTCACCTCATTCTTGCTGCTGCCAATGTTTGCATAACACGTACATGATTATAACATTAAATCATTTAACCAGTTACTTCCTCCTCAAAATTTAATTTGGAATTTCATGTTTATGGAGTCATGTCCTTAATATTTAAGAAGAATTGATGTCCCATAATTAATCAATATCGGATTGAAGTCAAGTGAATCGAATCGAAGCGGTATAAAAATCCAAATCCAATTAAACTGAACTCTTGTGAATCGAAACCAAATCGATTGAGGAAATTAGAATCAATATCCAGCCCTAATTCCATTCCCAGTTGAAGTGTACTGTTAAACTAAAGAATTAGATGTTGAGCTCTCTCTTAAAAAAAAAAAAAAAAAAAAAGAATTACATGTTTATGTAAAACAGTCTCAGCTAGCTTAATGCTAACATACACTGGGGAGCACCATAGCACAGGCTAACAATTAGCTTCTATGTGGCAGTGTTTTACCCTTACGGCACAAACTTTGGAGTAACTCATGTAGGAACTCACTGCTTTCTCAGCGCTCTCTGTAGATCAGATTTGTACCCTTGCAGGTGGTATGTACCCCATATAGTGAAAAAAACAAAAAGGTGCAACAATCTACAGTATGCCTCACTCACTTCCACTTGTTTGCAGCACAGATTCACCAAAAAGTACTGCAGGGACAAAGAGTTTAATGAAAACTGCTATAGCAGCGACGGTGGGTGGTGGTATGCGTGGTGAGCAGGGAGTGAAAACGAGGTGGTGACAGCACATAAACTCCAAATTCAAATCCAGGAACTTTTGACTGTGAGGCAGCCTTGCTAACCTAACCACTCGAGCACCCTTGTTCAATTCCCCTGTCAACTTGTTCCCATCGTTTTTTTTTCACGCCTCTGCTGTCTCCGCAGTGATGGGCCGACGTTTGGGTTCCAAGCTGCAGCTGGACTGCCTTTACAGCGGGGTTTCCCAGGTCCAAGAGGCCGGGTGGAAATATGAAAATAAGAGTCGGCGCTTGGCCGTGACGAGAGCGTCCGGCAGCGTCACCACCGCTCTGCCCTTGCCCGTCACCTCCGACGCGGCCGGCAACTACACGTGCACCTTGCGGCTCAAAAACGGACAGACTATCAGCGCCACGCACACCGTCAAGCATCAAGGTATTGTCACTATATGATGGTGAGGTGCAGGTATTGTTTTTGTCAATTTAATTCAATACATTCTACAGTATTGTAGTATCTACATACTGTAGCGGTGACTGAATGCAGACTCGGACTGGGCCATCTGGAGGGGCGGAACAATTCCCGGCGGGCAGTCCTATATTTCGACATGCACGTCAGCCAGGTTTATCGTAGACTCAAAATTGTCTGGAAAAAAAAATAATTGAGTAAATGTGAGTTGTTGTTTGCCTGTGCAATTTGTGCATCAACATTAACTTCGCAGGCAGTCGTCTTGCCCAACCTAAGAAAATCAAGTTTCACATTCAAACCACCAATCAGATCAAAGGGAGACGGTTGTTTGTTTTGGGGTCAATGACCCCATGTTGTAGAAAGAACAAATTTGAACCCATAGGGAGGAGGGAGAGAGAGGCAGAGAGAGAGAAGGAGGGGGAGAGAGAGAACGAGCGGGAGAGGAGGAGGGGGGAGAGAAAGAGAGAGCGAGCGAGAGAGTCAGAGAGAGAGAGAGAGAGAGATTATTTTGACCCGTTGTGTAACTGTACAAAACATGTTGACACTATGCTGGAAGATTTTTTTTTCTAAATAAGTGGAGTATCCTTTAAATGTATTAAATGTACATAAAAAAAAAAAAAAAATAATGAAGTTACCAAATTAATTTGTGACAAAATATTAACTTTAGCTTGAACTATTAATGTTACTGCTGAAAGTAGCTGAAGTATCCCTTTCTCTATTACTTGTACTACATTATTTTTCCCGGCATAAAATCAAGTGGTGTCATCTGCAAAGAAAATACATTTATCCAATGTGCCACTCCTCAACTTTTAAGCAAATCTAAACAATCAATAGAGATCAAAACAGAGCCTCTTGCCGTTCTATTAATTTTGCCCATTTGTTTGTAAAAAATAAAAAAAATTAGAATTATTCCACAAATGCTTAACTTCCATTTTCATGAGGCATAAAGGTCAGCATTTTTCCTGATCACGAATATAAGCAGACAGAACCGCGGGACATATCCTCCAACAATAACTAAATAATTCAGGCTTATTGTGTCGCTGGTTGAGAACAGGAGGATGTGACAGCTAAATGGATCCGTCCGCCGCCCCCAGTTGAGATAAGTCCAATGCATCACTCGGACCGCGGGTCCCAGGGCTGGCTCATCATAATGCACGACTGCGGCTATGGGAGTAATGGACACTCGCAGAGTGCGATGAAGACCAGGGAGCCGTTTCTTATCAGAGGGGAGGCATCCGGAGATGGAGGGCGGGATAATGGGGAGATTTTTATGGCTTTTATGGGATGACAACATTTTTTATTACTTCCACCGAAGGAGGTTTTTGTTTGTTTGTTTGTGGGCAGGATAAGGCCAAAAACTGCTTGTAGATACAGTAAATATAATAAGTCTACACACCCCTGTTCAAATGCCACATTTTTGTCACATAAAAAAAAAAAAAATGTACCAAGATACATTATTTTAAAACTTTTTCCACCGTAAATGTCAACTAAAACTCGCTAGGGCAATGTTGCCTAATCATATATGACAAAAAAAAAAAAAAAAAATATTTGTTACTACTAATATTTTTTTTACTCCAAATATATAAAAAAAAAAAAAATAACTATTAGTAGTAATAAATAGTTTTAATATTTTTTTACTCCATATATTAAAAACAAAAATAAAACTATTTGTTAGTACTAATAGTTTTTTACTCCAAATAATAAAAAAAAATATATATTAGTAGTAACAAATAGTTTTAATATTTTTTTTACTCCATATATTTAAAAAAATAATAAAACTATTTGTTACTACTAATTTTATATGGAGTCAAAAGTACTAAAAACTAAATACTGGGGGAAAATGAACTAAAACTAAACTAAATAAACTAAAAAACGAAAACTATTTGTTACTACTAATTGTTTTTTTGTTTTTTTTAATATATGGAATTTTGTCAAGTGCCAGATTTATTTAATTTTTTCAATTAGTAGTAAAATAAACTAAACTAATAAAAACAAAGTAAAGAAACTTCCATTCTGAAACAAAAGTTGGACCTTCCTTCTTCTTTATGGACGTAAATTCATTTCAAATGAATCCTGAATGCACAGATATGAAAATTAAGAATATATATATTTTTTTTTTTTACTAATCACAGTTTTAGTTTTATAAATATACTACTTAGTTTTCATATTTTTAAAAATGTAAATGATTTTTTTCTTTTAAATTTTAGCTTCAGTTATTTTGTTACTTTCCGTTTCTTACAATAACCTTGAAGGTTGTTTAATGTTGCAATTCTTGCACTAAATCAAACAATGCTACTCGAGTTGCAGAAACAACATTTTTCTTTTTTTTTTGTCTTTTTTTTTTTTTTTTTTTTTACAGCAACATTGTGAAATTCCTTCCCCAGCTGTTGTTTTTTTTTTTATCCATGTGCATAATTTCCCTCGGAAGCCATATGGTATAAGATTTGTGTGAAGTCGAACTTCTTTGGTGTGCCACCCACTTCACCGCGCTCACATCCTGCGCGCGCAAATAACCCCCCCCACCTCCCCACCCCCATCCCGCCGCCTCCTCATTTTGAGATTGAAGCATTGCGATGAGGTGCCAGTGGAGGTAACGAAAAGGTGAGAAGATGAGCGTTTCAAGTGAGGCAGACGCATAAAGCCTTTCTGCTTGGCTTCGCTCAGCACTTCACTTACTTTAATTCATGTGTTCGCTTCGGCGCGGGTCACCGGCGACTTCCATTAGCGAGGCCCCCGGCTCGCGCTCGCCGATCAATTAGGGCTCACGCGCGCATGTGATGATTGATGGCTCGGAGGGGCGGCTAATGGCGGTGACACCGCGGGGCCAAGGGGGGCCCCCGGCGGGTCCTTTCTTTTACAAACAAAATTTGTCAGGAGCGCTGGAGTGGACGGCACTCGTGCCGGGTTCCTGACCTGCTGCATACATTGCGTATTCATGAGCATAATTATGCATAAGTCAGATTGAAGTAGATTTTTTTTTTTTTAAGAAATCCAGAGATGGAAAGAGTAATAAAATATTTCGTATGTTAAAATACAATTTCAGTGACGCCTTTTTTTATGTTTTTAAATTAGGAAAGTAGTACTCTAGAATATTGGACTTCTTAAAAGGAGAATGTAAAGTTAATTAGACAGTTTTAGTTAGTGTTTATTCATTTTTTCAATTGCTTTATTTAACAAATTGAAATCAAAAGCCAAACGTGGCAAATATTAAGCAAACAATATGTAAGTAAGTAATACATAAAATTCTTACAATAACCGTAAAGAACAAGGAAAATAAAATAAAGTAAATGAAATAATTTAAAAAAATTCATGTTAATTCATAGCAACTCCTTCTGGTGTGTGCAATTTGGCCACCAGGGAGCAGTATAATACTTTCATGCAGACACCAAAAAGAAAACTTTCACTACTACTGTCAGAGACTTAGTAGCTGCACTATTATTATTGTAGAGGATAAAGAATATATGCTTGTGAGTATCGATATATTCTTGCTTCGTGACTGATCAAATCAAATCAAACTTTATTTGTAAAGCACCTTTCATACTTTCAAATGCAACTCAAAGTGCTGAACAATTAAAGCATGCATAATACGATAAAAAGAAAATCAGGGCTAAGGCACAGTTGTTCCGTTGTCAGGATCGCATTTAGTGTATTTAAATTTTTTTGTTTCATGTGATGTTTGACACTAAATTTCAACTTGAAATTTCATTTTTGACCCTTCCGTCAAAGTGCGCCCCTTGCGGTGGAGGGCAGGCCGTCAATTTGTTTGTTAGCAGCTAGCAAGCTAAGATAGCTTGAAAACTTCGATGTACAGCAAGACGAGCATATCCGGACACAAACGATTTAATGAATGACAATTTACATCATGAAAGTAGTGATTGACGTACTGTTTCAAGCAAAAACAACATATCTTAAGCTTCCGCTTCCACTTTGCCTTCCAACAAACTCAATTTTTTTTGTAGCTAGCGGCTCCAAACGGCTGGTTGCAATAGTAGACGTATATATACGTTTTTCAATACTTTGTTCTTCACTCCCAAAAACATATTTATACGTTTTTTTTCTGTTTTTTTGTTTTGTTTTGTTTTTTAAATGCTAAAGCATAAAGATAGAGCTTCTGACATGAAGAGGTCATTTAAAGCAATGGTAGTTATTGCAAAAAAACGGCCAGCAGGTGGCAGAAGAGTATAAGCAACGAGCTCTTTTTGCCAGTGTTTTCAACAGGTTTGTTAATAATGATGAAATTGAGCAATATTCCAATGCTAATTGCTGCAAAATGGAAACGGATATGTTTTTATAGCAACAGAACAGAACATTCTGTGGACCTTGCAAAGTCAGTCAAAATCCAGTAAAACAGACCGGAGCAAAAGGGGTTGCTTCTGTGAAAATGGCTGGGAATTAAAGAGTTAATAGAGTTGATTTGTTTTTGTTTTTCTGGTGACACCACCACGCGTGTATGTGTGTGTGTCAGATGGATGTCTGACAAGCGCCTTCATCCTCCGGTGCGTCCATATTGTGCGTGTGACTGACAGGTGCGTGATGGAAACACATGTAACATGCCTGGAAGGCGGGCGGGGACGTTGCGTCTTTCGTACGGAGTTCAACCCCCCCGACCCGCCGTCGTCGCCATGCGCAACTTGTCAACTCCCCAAAAAAATGAAAGTTTTTCTCTCATTTTTTTTCTCTGTGTCAGGGAGCGCCGCGGCGCCCTCGTTGCACTCTTCTCCCCTCCGCCTCCTCCTGGCTTTATTACTTGTGGTGCCCCTGGTTGCCGCCACTGTGGTTGTGTTGCTATGGCGACAGAAGCGCATCTCCCGTCGAGGTGAGGCTATATGGCCGTTTTTTTTTTCCTTCTCTCTCTTCCCTCTGACAGATGCGGCCCGGAACATCCTCTGGGGTTGTTGTAATGAATCTGACCCGATCTCTTCTCTTCCTATGTGTGTGCGTGCGTGCAGGTATTGAGCAGTCTCTGTCCGTCCACTCTGGCGAGACGGAGAACATCTACGAGAATCCCGAAGATGTCAGACAGGTGATAAAACTTGACCATTTTCCCTCCTGATGAATTGCCCTCTCTTTCTTTCTTTTTTTTTTATTTACTCGTCTTTTCCTACTTTCTACTTCCCAGCCTCCCTCACTTGTTGCTCATTAAAGCTGTTTTGTTTCCCTTCCCGGCAGGCTCTTCCGCAAGCGTCCGTTTATATGGTGAGTTATTGCGCAATACACTCACGCATCCTTTTGTGTATGAAAATGTGTAATCAAGCTATTGTTTTTATTTTATTTTTTAATTTTTTTGCAAAGCATACGATTCGTGAATCCATATAAAGAGAAAATTATTTTGACCTACACTAAAAAAAAAAAAATTCTGTCTGTTCTCACTCTCACTATCAAGAAAAAGGCAGACTTGAATAGCAACTAGGGATGTGACGATATCCAAATATTACGATACGATATTATCACGATTTTGTGGGGAGGTTGGCGATATTTAAAAAAGGTCACAATATTGTAAAAAAATGAGCTCATACTAAAAAAAAAAAAAGAAGAACACAATATTGTGCTTTTATATATAACAACAATACATATAAATATCCTCCAATCTCTAATAACATTTCATATTGAGGCACTTTTACCACAAGCACACATCGAGTTCCTCCACATATTACAGTCCTGTTCATCTCACAATTAGTGATTTTAAACATAGAAGGGCCAAAACATCCCTAATGAAAATTAAACTGCACTTAAAAAACTAGCCACCAGAGGGTGCTAGAACTGCATGAATGGAAATCAACCTGACTGTTTTTTTTTCATAGATGTGTTGCTTTTTAATATCGTAACCATGACGACGACGATATTGTGGCAGGTTTAATATCACGATATTGCCATTATCGTTACATCCCTAATAGCAACACGTTGAAGAATTGCTTTCACAGTTTTTCAAATAAGAGGCAAAACTTGCTTGCTTCAAGCTATTTGTCGTTCCAACTTTAACAAGTTTATTGTCAATTTGACACATAAAACTAAGAGAAAACTCAACAGTCAGTATGTATATTTAAATATCAAGCTGCTTAACCAAAATACACAATAATGAAAGTCTGCTAGCTTAATGCAAACATATAATGTGCAACACCGTAGATGTGCTTACAGAAATTAGCATATATGTTACTGTAATTCCAAACAACAACAGAAGACAGTATTTTCCAGACAACAATTCATTTGTATTTGTACTCAAGTACTCTGTATTTTTTCCAAACGACTTCAGAGGGAAATCAGTACTTTTACCAGTATTATTTTTAAGTACTTTCTAAGTATTTTCTGTACTTCTAATTGAGTACAGAGTGTGAGTACTTTTGTCACCTGCAGTTACTAGTGTTTTGTATTTTTTTTCATTTTTTTTTTATTATTATTATTATTATTGTTTCTCCTTTTTCCCTCCAGGATTTGAAGCCAAGACAAGATGATGTGTACAAGGAACTGGAGCGCTAAGCCAAGAGCAGCAGGTGATGACCTGCGTGTGTCTTTGCATGTCGTATGTGTGCTTGCGACGTCTCCCTGGCATTCTCCTCCTCGTGCAGGCTGCGCATCACGTTGACACGGTGTCGCAATATGGCGTCACGCGCTGACAGGCAACGCTCCGCCGACTGCGCTCTTGTTTGCGTCGCGTGGCCTGTCTGTGCGTGTGCGCGTTCGCGTGTGTCGAAAGACGAATAACACCTTTTTTTTGTGTGTTTTTTTATTTTTGCAGTGAGTTGGTCTTTATGCCCCCACCCATTTTTTTTTTTTTTTCTTCCAGCGCCAGAACTGATCATCTTACGTGCACATGTCACCCTCATGCTGCTGTCACATCTGCTCGCCGGCGTGCAGCAGCAGGGGGGGGACCTTTTATGAGGCGCACAGTAAACTGGATTTTATAATTGGCTCTCAAACAGACTTGGAAATGGCACTCAAGTGTGTAAATGTTCTCAAGAGCGATGCTTATTTGTTTGTATGTCATTACAGTATTAGCGGTGATGAAAATGGGGATTATTTGAGCAGAAATAGAAACACTGGATGTTGAAGGAGAAATGTTTGGCTTTTTTTTTTTTTTTAATTTATATTTGTCACCTACAATTGAAAGCAGTGTTTTAATATGTATGTGGGGTGTAATAGGAATAATAATAATTGCTTTGCTGAATTGAGCCAGTAGATTGTACTGTATCACGTTTATTAAAACCATAAAAGCATCGCGTGATGGTCAAGAAGGAAGAAGCAGGTTGCTACAAAGAAATTTTGAGAGGTTGCCTTGCCTCCATTCACTGACTGCACCTGACATCGCTTGCGTTCATTTTGGTGACAGTTATAAACTTGATTTCATCCACAGGTTCGTATGAAATTGTAAATATAGTTGGGTATTATTTTGGGTAACAAATTCTTCCTATTTTTTAATCAGTTGTTTTTTGTCTATGACGTCAGGTTTTTATAATAATAATAATATATTCAGTTTTAATTGTAGTAATTAATATACTAGTGTACTTTAGTAATTTATTAATATATTTATGAATTAAAAGTTAGGTTCAGCAACAGTTGGATTTTTTTCCCCAAAAAACGTCGTACAACAAAAATTTGTGTTGTGTAAACTTTTATAGGTCAAACTTAAAAAAGAAATAATTAAAATATCTCAAAAACCTGATGTTTTATGAAAAGTAAAAGAAATCAGTGTTTAGAGACACAAAAAGCCATCTCTGATTTTTTTAAAAATGCTGTTGAATAGTATTTTTGTAGAACATACGAATATTTTTATTAGAATTATTATTATTTCCATTTTAGAATTTATATGTTCTGGACTACAAGTGTTGGTGAAGTTTCTGCTAAATCTGGTGCAAGCATCTTGTCTTATGTGCATTCTGTCAATAAACTTACTTTTATAAAAACGCGTTTTTCTTGCCGGTAGATTGGTAATGTTTGTATTTTGCACGCGTCACATTATGCCCTTATCACTGATATAAACAGATATTTTTTTTAAATCATTACTCTCTTTTAAATTAATTACTTGTATTATTTTATTTTTAAATATTAAAATATTTATTTAAATATTTATTTAAATATTTATTTATTTATTTAAATATTTATTTAAATATTTATTTATTTATCAAACCATTACAACACAATGACGAAGTTTGTCCATCGCTGGCTTCCGTCGTTATCGAGCAAGTATGGCCGTCTGGTTGTGGCTTCGCTGTGTTTTCGGGCCTCACTTGCAACGAATTCATCGCCACCCGCACCCAAATTGGCCCCACGGACGAGTGGTCAGGACGGTAGGAGCATGCACGTCATTTCGCGTTCATTTCGACGCGACTCACTCCACAATCGAAACCATTTTGGCGGCTGTTAGCTGAACATGTCGCTCCCGGGCTCCTACATGCGGAAGTGCCAAATGTTTATCAATGAGCACTTGCTGACGTAAGATAGTTAACGTTAAAAATAAACAATGAATGAAACGAATGACATGAAGCATTATCCTTGTTTGCATTTGATGTTTTACTGGTTTTCACCGTTTAAGTTCGCTAGCGTTCTCAATGACATCGAGCTAATGCTAACGTTAGCATGATGTGCAGTTTGTAGTTTGATCAGATAACCTGACGGCCAGGTGATAAGTAGATAGAGTTCACTTTGTTTATGTAACACTTTTTAGGGAAATGACTCACAAAGTGCTTCAAATGCTAAAGGCAGTCATAAATATAGAAAAAACAGAATCACAATATTTTACAAGAAAAAAAATCGATTAAATGAAATAAAATGACTGAAAATCAAAACAAATAAAGAATTAATCGAGTCTTACTGTAATTCTCGCCTAATTCAGTAATTTAGATAAAATTGGAAAATGCAATATGTATGGCAAAACTGTTTGAATGTTGATTAAATGGTATCCACCCACTTTGTACAGGGATGGAACTACCAGCCAGGGAGTTTGGAGAAACACACCGACAGCATTCTGGGTTGGGTCAGTATTAGGTGTCCTGTATTGTCACATTATACAGTTTCACATCTTTGAATTTAATGTCAGACTCAGTGTATTTTTCCCCCCCATTGAGGCCAATGATGATGTTGATGATTCATGTGTTTTTGTGTCTTTCCTGCAGGCTTCAGCTGTGTGGTATCTGTCCTATTGCAGCTCTCCATTACTGCTATGCTATCTGTATGGAAAAGGTAAGAAAAAAATGACATTCACACACAATAACTTATGTTATGAAATACATGTGAACTGTAACGTTGAATATGAATATATTGTTGATGTTTTTTGTTGGTCGTGTGTGTGTGTGTGTGTGTGTGTTTTTTAGGGTATATCTGCAGCAGCAAGTTGGCGCCAGTGAGTCAATACGTGGCCACGACGCTGCTCTGTCTTCTCGGCGTGGCGTGTCTCCGAGGTAGGTGAGGCCGCGCAAATGTACAGTCGACATTTTCATAATGCTAGCAAACAGTTTGCATGATATACTGCCACCTGCTGGCCGTTTTTTGTAATAACTTCCATTGCTTTAAGCAACCTCTTCAGGTCAGAGGCTGCATCAAAGCCTTCTGTATGCTCTTGCGTAAAAAACAAAAAAACAAAAAACAAAAAAAAACAACATATAAATACATATTTGGGAGTGAAGGTCAAAGTGTTAAAAAAACGTATTTACACGTTTTTGGGTTTGAATGAGTTAAAAATGATGCCATACCACTCCTGTAAAATGATTCCTATCTGGAAAGAGTCGTATGTTGCCTCACTCATATCTCAAGACACCTTTTTGTTTTCCTCTCTCAAGGCTGGGGAAGATGGAAGAACGCTCAATATCTTGAGTTTGTTTCCGTTTTGGAGGAGTCGAAGAAGAATCACTCGCCAGACAACAAGGTGAGCTCATGTCACGTTCAGCCAGGAATCGGCGAAAGGGATTTGAGAGTCAAATGTCCTTGTTTTCCGTTTCTTGTAGAAGAAGTTGCGATGCTACAACTTTGACTTCTCTCACTGGCCTGCAGATTTCAGCTGGACCGAAGTCAGCAACCCGTAAGCTGAACTGTCAATTTGAAATCATGTCCTGTTTTACAATAATTATGTGATTTAAATCTGATTAACTCATTTTCTCCCCAAAATGGATAAATACGTTCTATTTGAAATATTACCAAGCTCCCAAAGACATATTTATACGTTTTTGTTTTTGTTTTTGTTTTTTATGTTTTTTAAATGCTAGAGCATACAGAAGCCTTTGGTGCAGCTTCGGAACTGCAAAGAATTCTTGAAGCAATGGTAGTTATTACAAAAACGGCCAGCAGGTGGCAGCAGAGTATAAGAGATCAACCACGGCCATTTGCAAACAAGCTCTTTTCCCCACTGTTTTCAACAGATTTGTGAATAATGATGAAACTTAGCTGTATTCTAATGCTAATTGCTGCAAAACAAACAGATAGAAATATACTTTTTTTTGTTCCTAATGAAAGAAGAGACTCTAATCTTTCTTTTGGTAGGTTCCATGTTTTTATAACAATAGAAGACAATATTCTGTGGGCCTTGCAAAATCAGTCAAAATCCAGTAAAACAACCGGGAGCAAAGGGGGGGGTGCTTCGGTGAAAATGGCGGCCAGTGAATGAGTTAATTGACAAAATAGATTGATTTATGAAAATAATTGTTAGTCGCATCACTAAACCAAACATTTCTTCAGCTCCTCATTTTGATTTTGCCGATTTGCGCGACAGGAAGTTGACCAAGGCCGGCGTGTCGCTGCTGAAGCGCGATCCCCGACCGAGGGGGGCGGCGGACGCGGCGCTGCGCTCCGTGCGAACCCTGCCCTGCCACGTCGTCAGGTCTTTTGGTTTCGCTTGCTGATTTTTTTTTTTCCACGACACTTGGCCGTTTCCTACACTGCTGCGCCGGAGGCATCCTCACCATTTTTTTTTGTTTTTTGTTTTGGCTCCAGTTTCCTCATCGTGCACTCGTTCGGGAGGAGGATGCTGTACCCGGGCTCGGTGGGATTGCTGCAGAAAGCCATGAGGCCCATGCTGGAGCAAGGCCTGTCCAAGCTCATAGAAGAGGTAAAAGCGCACGTGCGGCCGAACCGACGCAGGCATCAACGCAGGTTGACTTTCAAAGTTATTGTGAGAATGTTTGTTTTTGTTTTTTTTATGTTTTTTTTTGTTTGTTTTGTTTTTGTTTTTGTTTTTTTTTAAAACAATGTTATAAATGAGGATGGGAAATGACTGTTTGGATGCTTGGGGCAAAATTTTGTTGCTCTATTTTTGACAAAAAAAGCCTTACATGGTGACATAAATAATACTAATAATAATAAGAAGAAGAAGGAATAATTTTTAAGTAATAAGTAATATAATAAGTTTTATAGTAATAAGTAATATGTTTTTATGTTTCAAATAATTATTAAGAAATAATAAGAGCCGTATTTTTCTTATGTATACATTTTTGTTATAAGCTACAATATGACGTTGCTGCTGTTGTTTTTGTAGTTATTGTTTCTTTTCTTTCTTTCTCTCTTTGTATTGGGTCAGATGTTTATATTTTTACTTGTTGTAATGTCTGTTTAGTGTTAAATATTTGTTGTCATTGTATATCTCCCTGTTGGTATTGTTTACAAAAAAAAAGAAAATACAAATCAAATATTTAATCACACATTAAAAAAACAACAACCTTGCTATACCTTAAACAAATAAAAGCCTTACTATAAATCATAACTTTTTTTTATAATAAAAATAAGCCATTTTTTTTAATAAGAATAAATAAATAAAAAGTCTTATTATACATCATGGTTTTATTTATTTATTTAAAAAAAGCTTTACAACATGGCTTTTATTGATTTATTTATGTATTTGCTTTTAAAGCTTTACTATACACTATGGCTTTTTTATTTATAAAAATAAATACCTTGCTATAAATCATGACTTTTTTTTTTTTTTTTAATAAGAAAGAAAAACCATTGTGTGTTTTTTTTTTTTTTTTTTTTTTTTTTTTTTTTTTTAAATAATAATACATCAATAAAAAGCCTTACTATACAGCATGGCTTTATTTATTTATATTGAAAAAAACTTTACATCGTGACTTTTTTTTAAATTAATTTATTAAAAAAAAAAAGCTTTACTATACATCATGGCTTTTTTATTTATAAAAATTACTAAATACCTTACTATAAATAATTGCATTTTTTAAATAATAAAAAAAGCCTTACTATACATCATGGCTTTTTATTAAAAAAAAAAAAAAAAAAGAGCCTTACTAAATACATAATGATTTAAAAAAAAAAAAAAAAAAAAAAAGCCTAACCATATGTGCATCATGTTTTGTTTTTTTTAATAAATAAAATATAAATAAAAGCCTTGTTATGCATCATTTTTTTTACAATTAAAAAAAACTTACTGTACATCATATTTATTTATTTTTTAAACCAAGAAAAAGAACATTTTCAAATCTCCTCTTTTTCAGCCCTAATCAATCAGCCAAAAATCCTGTGACTAAATCCGGTCAATCCTAACTCATTACTGTATATTAAAAGGAAGTCCAAAATCTTCCTTGCAGTTTGATGGCCAAAGGAACAAGCTGGTGGCCTGCGACGGCAACCAGATCGACACCATGTTTGTGGACCGCAGGGGACGCGGCGGAGATAAAGGTCGCACACTGGTAAGTCGCTCGGCGTCTTGTTTGCGTTGCGGGTGAGTCACGCGTGCGTCTTCTTCGCGCCTCAGGTCGTCTGCTGCGAGGGCAACGCGGGCTTCTACGAGGTGGGCTGCATGAACACCCCGCTGGAGGGTGAGAACTCATCAATCGCACATCCGTCCACACGTCGGCCATTTTCCGATTTTGAACCACGTTACGTTTGATGCAGGCGGCTATTCGGTCCTGGGATGGAACCATCCGGGCTTCGGAGGCAGCACGGTAAAAAGTCGCGTCGCTTGATTTCAACAGAAACTTGATTGCAGCAGAGGAAATGAAATGAAAGCAAAGCGACGTTATCAGATTGTTGAAGTCCAAATCTTAAAAAAAAAAATGTTTGTGTGTGGTTTTGGTGGCAGGGGGTTCCCTTCCCTCAGAATGAGGCCAACGCCATGGACGTGGTCATCCAGTTTGCCGTGCACAAGCTCCACTTTCAGCTCAGCGACATCATCGTCTACGCCTGGTCCATCGGCGGATTCACAGGTTTTTTCGATTTTACATTTGACATCATAACATGGATTTTTTTTCCATGCCTTGTAATTTACAGAGATGACATTTCACACACAAAAAAACCTAACTCTTATTAGGAATCAACAACAAAAAAATTCCATTTTTTTTTTACATTCCAAAAATGTAAATTAAAAAAAAAAAATAAATACAAACAAAATTCCAAAAATTAGTGCAAAAAAAAAAAAATCCAACTCTTGTTTGGAATAAAAAAAAATCTTTGTAATGTTTACCTTGTAAAAATGTGTTGACCAGTGTTATTTTTCGTGATGTCCAGGCTACAATTTTTTCGCATTCCAAAAATGACCCCCCCCCCCCCCCCCCAAAAAAAAATAATAAAATACAACCAAAATTCCAAACAGTAGTGAAAAAAAAAAAAAAAAACACGAACTCAACAAAAATATATTCTTGTAAAGTTACCGTGTAAAAATTTGCTGATCAGTGTTATTATTCAGCACGTCCAGGCTCCAATTTTTTCACATTCTATAAATGTCCCCAAAAAATATTACAAATAAAGAAGACTTGACTTGATGAATAAAATTCCAAAAGGTAGTGCAAAAAAAAAAAATTATTGTAAAGTTTACCTTGTAAAAATGTGTTGACCATTGTTATTATTTGGGACGTCCAGGCTACTATTTTTTTCACGTTCCAAAAATGTAAAAAAAAAACCCAAATACAAACAAAATTCCAAAAACTAGGGGAAAAAAAAAATCCACCAATCGGTCTATCCGTGGTTGCTGAATTGGTTCACCGTCTAGCCCCTCCAAAAACATTTTTGGCTTTATGTTTTTTAATTGGAAAATTAACACTCTTCCAGTCTTGTGTAATATAAAACTGTGCTTTGAGTTTTACTCAATTGATTCACTTTGATTGAAATGCAAGTTTTAACATCATCTGCTTGTTCTTCTCAACACTCGCATTCTTAAGACCCATGATTAGTGGGGAAAAAAAGCCAGAATATCTGCACAAAAAATGAAAAATACACCAGAATACCACCATATGTATACATTTGATTAAAAAAAGAAAAAAACAAACATGTTGCAAACAGTGACCTGCGATTTAATGAATGCACTCTCACCCCCCTTCCTCATTTGTATGCAGCCAGTTGGGCGGTGATGTCATACCCCGAGATCCAATCGGTCGTGCTGGACGCGTCTTTCGATGACCTCTTACCTTTGGCCCTCAAAGTCATGCCCGAAAGCTGGAGTGAGTTCTTCCTTCCGCTTTGCCTTTAGCGTTAGCATTAGCACGTGCTAACCCATTTGTGTTTTCTCTGTCAGGGCCGCTGGTTCAGTACACGGTGCGACAGTACATCAACCTCAACGTTTCCGAGCAGCTTCTCAAGTGAGTCCCACAAAGTGGTGTTATTCCAGTGCGGATGGGGAAAGCATCGATCTATCGGGCTGGTGTGACGTGTGCGCTTGCCTCCGCTCAGGTACCAGGGACCCGTGCTGCTCGTGCGCAGGACCCGGGATGAGATCATCACCACGTCGTAAGTCGCGCGTGCACACACACACACCATTCCCTCATTTTTTTTATTATTATTTTTTTTAATCCTCATATGCAGTAAAATGTTACAGTTTATAATTTTATTTATTTATTTATTAAAAAGCTGAACGGCGATGTATAATAAGGTGGAGGTTTTTTTTGTTTGTTTTTTAAAAAACGACCATGTAAAGCGTTGACCATGGGCGTAAGGCGTTTTTTTTGTTTGTTTGTTTGTTTGTTTTTTTAACAACCACGTAAGCTTTTTATTTTTAAGCAACCATCTATAGTTAGGTATTTTTTTTAATGACCATGTATATTAAGGCGTTTTTTTTGTTTTTTTAAACAACCATGTAGGCTTTTTATTTTTAAACGACCATCTATAGTTTGGTATTTTTTTTAATGACCATGTATAGTAAGGCGTGTTTTTTTTGTTTTTTTTAAACAACCATCTACAGTTAGTTTTTTTTTTTTTTAATGACCATGTATAGTAAGCCGTTTTCTTTTTTTGTTTGTTTGTTTTTTAAACAACCATCTATAGTTAGGTATTTTTTTAATGGCCATGTATGGTAAGGCGTTTTTTGTTTTTTTTAAACGACCATCTATAGTTAGGTATTTTTTAATGACCATGTATAGTAAGGCGTTTTTTGTTTTTTTTGTTTTTTTGTTTGTTTTTTTAAACGACCATCTATAGTTAGTTTTTTTTTTTAATGACCATGTATAGTAAGGCGTTTTTTTTTTTTTTGTTTGTTTTGTTTTGTTTTTTTGAAACGACCATCTATAGTTAGGTATTTTTTTTAATGACCATGTATAGTAAGGCGTTTTTTTTGTTTTGTTTTTTAAACAACCATCTATAGTTAGGTATTTTTTTTAATGACCATGTATAGTAAGGCGTTTTGTTTTTTTTTTGTTTGTTTTTTTAAACGACCATCTATAGTTAGGTTGTTGTTTTTTTAAATGACCATGTATAGTAATGCGTTTGTTTGTTTTTTGACCATCTATAGTTAGGTATTTTTTAATGACCATGTATAGTAAGGCGGTTTTTTTTGTTTGTTTTTTTAAACGACCATCTATAGTTTTTTTGTTTTTTTTAATGACCATGTATAGTAAGGCGTTTTTTGTTGTTTTTTTTTTGTTTTTTTAAACGACCATCTATAGTTAGGTTTTTTTTTTTTAATGACCATGTATAGTAAGGTGGGTTTTTTTTGTTTTTTTTTTAAACGACCATGTATAGTAAGGCGTTTTTTTTTAATGACTATGTATAGTAAGGTGTTTTTTTTTTGTTTTTTAAACGACCATGTATAGTAAGGGTTTTTTTTTGTTTTTTTTATATAAACGACCATGTATAGTAGGGGTGTTAAAAAAAATCGATTCGGCGATATATCGCGATACTACATCGCGCGATTCTCGAATCGATTCAATAATAGGCAAAATCGATTTTTTTTTATTTATTTTTTTTTTATTTTTTATTTTTTTTAGGATTCACACCTTAAGCATGGAAGAATGTTATATGAACGGAACATTAAGCCTTAATATTTTATTTTAATGCTGTTCAAACATGAAACAGATTACAACCTCTATAAGACTGAAATTTCAGATAAATAAATAATACATTTTCATATAAATCTTACACTCTACAAGCTTACTGATTAGTATTTTCTAAATTTGAATGAAAAAAAATCGCAACAATCGACTTATAAATTCGTATCGGGATTAATCGGTATCGAATCGAATCGTGACCTGTGAATCGTGATACGAATCGAATCGTCAGGTACGAGGCAATTCACACCCCTAATGTATAGTAAGGCGTTTATTTTGTTTTTGTTTTTTGTTTTTTAAACGACCATGTATAGTAAAGCGTTTTTTGTTTTTTTTTTGTTTTTTATATAAACGACCATGTATAGTAAGGAGTTTTTTGTTGTTTTTTTGTTTTTTTTAAACGACCATGTATAGTAAGTTTTTTTTTGTTTTTTGTTTTTTTTTAAACAACCATGTATAGTAAGGCGTTTTGTTTTTTTTAACGACCATCTATAGTTAGGTTGTAGGGCTGCACAATATATCGAAAAAATATCGATATCGCTATGTTCAGCAAGTATATCGCATATCGCATGTTTTTCTAATATCGTGCAGCCCTATTAGGTTGTTTATTTTTAATGACTATGTATAGTAAGGTGTTTTTTTTGTTTGTTTTTTAAACGACCATGTATAGTAAGGGTTTTTTTTTTTTTTTTTTTTTTAAACGGCCATGTATAGTAAGGTTTTTTTTTTTTTTTTTTAAACAACCATGTATAGTAAGGCGTTTTGTTTTTTTAAACGACCATGTATAGTAAGGCGTTTTATTGTTTTTTTTTAAATGACCATCTATAGTTGTTTTTTTGTTTTTTAATGACTATGTATAGTCAGGTGTTTTTTTGTTGTTTTTTTTAACGACCATGTATAGTAAGGTGTTTTGTTTTTTGTTTTTTTTAAATGACCATGTATAGTAAGGCGTTTTTTTGGGTTTTTTTTTAAACGACCATCTATAGTTAGGTTTTTTTTTTTAATGACTATGTATAGTCAGGTGTTTTTTTTTGTTTTTGTTTTTTTTAACGACCATGTTATACATCATGGCTTTTTTTAATTTAAAAAAATAAAATAAAATCCTGACTATTCATCATGGCTTTTTTTTTTTTTTTTAATTAAAAACAGACTTAGTAAACATCATGGCTTTCATTTCAAGATTTATTTTATTTCTTCTGTTAGAAGTCCCGATGACGTCATGTCCAACCGAGGAAACGACCTCCTGCTCAATCTGCTGCAGTTCAGGTTAGCGCTGATACGTGTTTGCAGTCTTCCCAGTTACACGCACACACACACACTCGTGCAAACGTTGGCATCATGCATGCATGCATCGTGACCTCGGCAGGTATCCCAAAATAATGAGCAAGGACGGGGTGCAGGTGGTCCGGCAATGGCTGGGTGCCTCCAATCACGTGGAGGAAGGTAAGCAGCAATATGACGGTGCTAGAAACAAAAATCGTTCGCAATTGTACAACAACAACAAAAAATAAATATATACAAACTTGCAAGTATTTGTCGCCATGCAGCATCCGTCTACAGCGGCTACCAGGTGGACGACGACTGGTGCACGTCCGTGTTGCTGTCGTACGAGAGCGACATGGACGTGAAGTTTCCCTGGAATGTCGGTAAGCGTCTTCATCGTCGTCGTCATCATCATCATCGCAGTCAGGTGACGCTGTCATGTTTCGCCAGGTGAAGACATGACCGTCGAAGGGAAGCAACAGCTTGCTCTTTTCCTGGTAAGGAAATCCATGTGTGCCTTTAAGGGGCGTGGCCGACCGAGTGACGAGCCTCTGCTCCTGCCCAGTATTTGGATTTGTCCATTTGGCTCTTTTTTTTTTCCACTTCAATAATCAGCAGGTGCCCGTTTGTGGGCATTAATATGAGCCATTTATTTTTTCACGCTTCACTCATGTGGTTCGATATTATGGAGGACCAAAACTGACAAAATTCAAAACAAGTGACTAAATAAATAAATGACTAATGACTAATGACTATACTTCAAAAATTATACCCAAAAAATATATATAAATGGAAATAAAATAAAATAAAAATAATAAAAAAATATATAAAAATAAAATAAAATTTTGACAGTTTCGGTCCTCTATAATATATAACGCACACTTGCAAACTAGAAATTTAGGTTATTAGGTGTACCTAATAAAGTGTCTGCTGCATCTTGAGACACTTCAACAATTACAACTATAAGAACCTCTTTTTTTTTTTTTTTTTTTCTCTCTCTTTTAATGCCCTCTCTCTGTCTCCATGGCAACCATCTCACCTGTGCTCCAGGCCCCTCCTGACTGCTGTAATATATTTCCTTGGCAGCCGGCCTGGCTTATTGAAGTCATTTAACATGAAAGGGAGCGGCGTGCCATCAATTACAGCTCGAGCGACGCTTCCCCGCCATCCGTTCACCTCCGGTTTAAAAAAAAAAAAAAAAGTGAGAAAAGAACAAGTAGTGAAAAATCATTTGTTTTCTCTTTCCCTACCGGAAGGCTCGCAAGCACATGAGGAACTTTGAGACGACGCACTGCACGCCGCTGCCCGCGTCCGAGTTCCGCCCCCCGTGGAAGCTGTAGAGACGACCCATCGGAAACGGCGTCACCCTCGGCACCATGTCGTGACTTGTTGCGTTTTGTTTTTAAAGTGGAAGTGCTGCTGTGCTGGTAGCCCACAACTAAATTATTACTTTTTTTTTTTTTCTAAAGAAATGCACATTTGTTTTTTTGCCATCCTCAGCTACCTCTTGGGGAAAAAAAATACAATTATTTCTTCCATTTTGTTATCCTGTATGACTTGTGAAATATGAAGAATAAAGTCTTTCAATAAGGGACTCGGCTGTTTTGTGGTTTTTGGCTTTTTTTGGGGGGGGGGTGAAAAGTTTATCAAAGACATTTTCTAGAAAAAGTCAACAGTGTTGCAAACTATCCCAGCCCATAATAGCACCTTTGAGCCATACAATACGACAATAGAAAGATATTAAAGATATTCCTTTTAAACTGACTAACTTTTAGTCACGGAATGTTTTTATCTTGCACTTTCATCTCTTTTGAGAATTTTTATTTCAACAGTTTATCACCCCCCTTGAGAAATCTTTACTTGTGCTCCCTTATTTATTTATTTATTTTTTGTCGTGATCGTTAAGTCGCGCCTCCTGTACCAAGTACACACTTTATCTCTGATAGAATTTCTTTCCTGCTTATTTTCTGAAAATATATTTCTCAAACTTTATTTTATTGTGCTTATTTCTCAAAATGATGCAACTTTCACTCCAAAATGTGACCCCCCCCCCCCCCCCCCCCCCCACCCTTTTTGAAAAAACGCTACTTCTGGTGGGAAAAATTACTCGTGGAAATATGAGGGGTTTTTTTGAAAATATTTAAAAATAAGAGTTTTTCCAATTCACATTTAAGGAAACAAGTCGAAACTGATTTTCTTCAAAATTGATCATTTTTCTTGAAAGCTTTTTTTTTTTTTTTTTTTTTAATATACCTCTCGAAAATTAAGACTTACTTGGAAAATATCTGAAGAAAAAAATTTAAATCTAAAGTGAACAAAATTATAAATTGATCTTGAAATTTAGCCACAAAATTATGACTTACCTAATTAAAAAAAAAAAATCACTTTCCTAAAAAAAATAAAAATTACTAAAAATATACCAGTAACTCAGCTCTCTGAAAATACTTAAAAAAAAATTAAAACTATTTTGTTTATGTTACAACTAATTTCTAGATCATTTTGTTCCCTCATAGCATGTAGGGAGGAGAAAAATAAATAAATAAATAAAAGACTACATGATTACATGATACACTGATTTTCTTTTATCTAATTTCTTTTTGACATGATCCTCTTTGAACAAAAACTAAAAATCTAACCTAATAACGATGCATTACATCATCTTGCTAAAGTTGTCCATGGCTTCTTTAACTTTATCCAACTCTGTCTGACTCTGCCGCAGCTGAAACAAAAAGAGACGTAACGAGCGCTTGTTAGCAGCTAACATGAAAGTGGAGAAAAGGGAAAAAAAACAAAAACAAAAAAAAACACCACCACGAGGTTATCGTCACCTTTTCGGCGTCCTGCTGCTGCACCTTGAGCGGCACCTTTTCCCTGTAGTCGCTCTTGGCCATCTTGTCGTGCAGCTTTTCCATCAGTTTGTCCAGCTCGCCTTTCTTGGCGTGCAGCTTGCACAACTCTTTGTCCACGTCGATGAGACCCTGACGTCACCCACGACAACAACAAAAGCTTCACTTTGGGTGGATCAAAACGCAAACAAAAACACGAGGACCGTCGTGTGGACGTTCACCTTGATCATGAGGTTGACGGTGCATCGGTCGGACGCGATGGCCACAGCGCAGCCGGCCGGCACCGCCTGCTCGGCGCTCAGGGGGACGACGGCCTGGCAGGAGGACAGAGTCTGGATCTGCACGTTGGACGCCTGCACCAGGGACGCCGTGGCCGAGTCCGCGCACTGGAGGTAACCTAACCCACAAAAAGTATGCAGACTTTTATTTATTTATTTATTTATTTATTCTGTGCGCGGGTCCACTTACAGTCGGCTCGGGTCTTGGTCAGGTTGTAGTCGGCCCTGAGCGAGCGGATGGTCTTGACCACGTTCATGACGAAGTCCATGTTGCGGTCCACCTCGTCGCTGTTCCAGCAGAACTGCAAACACAAAATGGTCACCCATGGATTCAGGATTGGTGTCAAGGAAGTAAGGACAAATGACACATCTTAAAAATCCCAAAACATATAAACTTTGTCCTGCACTCCCGAATGTTTTTTTTTTTTTTTTTTTTTTTTTTTTTATATGATAGAGCACACAGAAGGACTTTGCTATAGCTTCTGACATGAAGAGGTGGCTTAAAGCAATGGTCATTATTACCAAAAAAAAAAAAAGAAAAAAAAAAAAAAACTAATAAAAAAAAAAGCCTATACAATCATGGCTTTTTTTATTTATAAAAATAAATAAATACATTACTATAAATTGTGGCTTTTTTTAATAATTAAAAAAAATACCTTACTATACATCATGGCTTTTTTATTTCTAAAAATAAATAAATGCCTTACTATAAATTACCCTCCCAAATAAATAGGAAATGGACACATGATATCGTCAGTGCGGCACGAATACGAGTCATTCTTCGCAGAGGATAAAGAAAATATGATGGTGGGTACAGTTACATCATCTGATTATGTGTTTCTGCACCATTTGTGTTCAAGCCGTTCTTGAAAGAGTGAAAGCACTGCAAAATAGATGCTATTTAACATTAGCATTCACGACTAAAAAAAGCTAAGCTATGTGGTTCTTTTCTGCACAACTGGTAATAAGCATCCGGAAGTTCACATGCTGGTCTCGCTCACCTCTTGCGCGTCGGGATACGGTGTGACGGAGATGCTGGGGGGGTCTAGCTGCGGCCGTCTCCGCGGCAACCTCTGATAGAGCTCCTCGGTGACGAAGGGCATGACGGGCGCGAGCAGGCGCAGGCCCACGTCCAAGCACGTGTACAAGGTCTGTCTGCACACGCCGGCTTGCTTCTCCTCCCCTTCTTTGCCGAAGACGGGCTTCACGCTCTCCTGCCGGAACAAAAAAAAAAAAAAAAAAAAGGTGATGATGATGAGAGGAAACGTGACGATGGGTGGGGGGAGGAGTAAACGTGGGTTACCAGGTAGACGTCGCAGAGCTCGTAGAGCCAGAAGTTGTAGATGGCGGTGGTGATGGCGGGGAAGTCGTACGCCTTGAAGCCGGCGTCGCACAGGCAGACGGCGGCGCTCAGCCTGGAGAGAATCCAGCGGTCCGGGACGCTCTCCTCGCCGCACAGCTGACAGGAAAAAATAAGTCAAGTCAAGTCAAGTCATCTTTATTTATATAGCGCATTCAAACTTCAGTTGGATTCTACTTTTTAGCACTTACACATTTGCATTATATTAAGAATTTTTTGGGGGAAAAGTTTAATTTAATTGTATTAGTTCTTAAAATTAAAGTCAAATAAAAAAAAATAAAAAAAAATGAAAAATAAATATAAAATAAAAATAAAGAAATATTTTAAATAAATAATAAAATAAAAAATGTAAAAAATAAATACAAATTCATTCATTCTAGCACTCAACCGACTTGGGCTTTCTCTGAAGGTACGAAGTTGTCCCCAAGCGTCTTCATGGCAAACTTGACGGCGTTCCACAGCTTGTTGCAGAAGTGACGATAACCCAGGATGCGATTGACATCCAGGTTGATGTCTCTGCCTGAAGAAAAAAAAAATAGATAAAAAAAATAGAAATACACACACAAAACACAAATGTTAATGTGAAAATACCCCAAAACTCCTATAGACGATTTAGTGTTGTTGTGCTAATTGAGGTCAACATGACGGAAAAGAAAGAAAGTACTTCTTGTAATCGTCATTTGAAATCCGATTCACTATTCGTGTTGACCATGCAAAAATAAAGACGTCACAGTCCTACAATAAAAAAAAAAAAAATCCAATTTCATCAAAATAGATAGGACCACTCACTAATGCTATGTTAAATATACGGGCTCTTAACTCATTTGCTCCCAAAAACGTATAAATACGTTCTATTTTACACATGCTCCCAAAGACATATTTATACGTTTTATTAAATAGTGATATTACAACTTAAAACTACTGTCGAATGCACATTTGCAGTTGGGCTCCCGCAAATTTGCATGATTCAAGATTTTTTTTTTTTTTTTTTTTTTTAAATATTGATTATTATTTATATTTTTGTCATTTATAATTATATAATTTATAAAATAATTTTTATAATTTAGAATTTAGAATTTAAATTATCATTTTATTATATTTTCCCCATTTACACACATAAAAGATTTGGTCTAGCTTCCATCAAAATATTTGTGCCACTCGTTCACCTTGGCTGGTGTACGCGCACAGGGCGAATCGGAGGGCGTCTGTGCCGCACTCCGGGATGCCGTTGGGGTAGTCCGACTTCTGGCCCTGCTTGGCTCGCTCCACCTCCACCGGGTCCAAGTTGCTGTACGTGAGCTGCGCGTGCAGACCCTGGAGGAGTATTTAAAAAAAAAAAAAAAGCTTAGCAACAACAACAATCTGGCACGCAACAAGTGCTTCAGAAGTGCTCCAGTGCCCTCTGGTGGCCAGCTCTGTCAACAACGGTCCTCCAGGCTGGTAAAACTCATGACGGATGGCTTCAATAAAAGCTCTTTGGGTTGCTTAATAAAGCTTCGAGAAGAGGATGCTTCTCGGGGGAGCGATGTGAGGGAAAAAAAAAAAAAAAAGACTGCGTGTGTGCGTGTGGTACGCTTCAAGCAGCGATTAGGATTCACCTCCAGGGAGATCCCGGTAATGACATCAAGAGGGTCGATGACGTTGCCAAGCGATTTGCTCATCTTCCTGCCGTGGGCGTCCCTCACAACGGCGTGCAGATAAACCTGTCGACATGCGACATCGTTGTTGTGGTCCTAATCGGGCTGAACGAGTGTTGTTGTCGTAGTGACCGCGCTCACCTCTTTAAAGGGCAGCTTGCCCGTCAGTTTGAGGCCCATCATCACCATGCGAGCCACCCAGAAGAACAGGATGTCGTGACCCGTCTCCAGCAAGGTGCCCGGGTAGAAAACACTCAAGTCCTGAGTCTTGAAGAAAACACAAAAACAAAACACAAACGAGTTTGCATTGGGACATAAAATGACATTTTGAAAAATGATGGCTTGAGTTAGATGCCAATTAATATTGTCACCTTCTTAAAATGTTTGTTTTTTTTCCCAGAAAACATCAAATACTGCATGAAATGCTGGTTAGTTATCGTCTACTTACTAATAATTTCATTTAAGGTCTAAAATTAAATCGAACGGGCGTGGTCTCGCCGCAATATGATTGGCTACTAGCAGAGATCACTCAATAAAGCTGTCTCTTTGCTGTTAATTATGAGAGAGGCCGGTCGCTTTTTACCCTCTCTTTAACTGAGCAGGGAAGGGAGGGCGAGCAGTGACTTTACAAACAAAAAGTGGGCAGACAGGGAGAGGGAGGGAGGAAGAAGAGAGCAACTGACTTGCTGTCAATTAAAGTGTGCATTCTACTTTATAATAAAAAATAAATAAATAAAAATTTAAAAAAGCCTAGGTGCCGACAGGTACTAATTAGCCCCAAGGACGACATGAGTATTCCATAGGTCCGTTCTAAAAATAGCTCACCAGTGATGTGATGCTGTTACTAAGAATTAAAATAAAAAAAATTTTTAATATTTATTTATTTATTTTTATTTATTTCAATATTTTCTTAAACAAATAGATTGTGCTCAATGTATTTTTTAATAAACTTATTATTCATAATAAACATACATACATATACATATATATATATATATACATATATATATATTTTTTTTTATTATCCCAAATATATTTTTTAAAACGGACATTTTAGAGCTGCAATTTTAATACTACAGCGTGTCAAGGTCTTGCCAAAGGTAAGCTATGTTGCCGTGTCTCTCCAGCAAGGAAAGCATTGGTGAAGAAAAACTCTCAGATCCCGAGTCTTTAAACAAGGAAAGGTGTAAATGTGTAAATATTTTGAATGGAAATGAAAATGACATTTCCACTTTAGTTTTGTGACTCAAATGAGCCTTTAAGCTTTTTCCCCGCTGTGCTAGAGTTGTTGTTTGTACCTCATTAGGCCAGCCGAAGATGGAGAAGGGGAAAATGCCAGATGAGAACCAAGTGTCCAGAACATCCTCATCTGAAACACAACAACAACTTATTAAATATTAAAGAGGATTTAAGCAGCTTGTTCACCCAGCCATTTATTTTCTAAGTGCTTGTTCTCATTAGGCTTGCGGGTTGAGCTATCCCGGCTAACTTTGGATAATAGGCAATGTACGCCCTAGACTAGCCAATTGCAGGGCACATCGACAACAAAACTACTGACTGGATTCTTCCCAACGGGGAAACAAAAAAAAACAAAAAAAGTTGCACTGTATTTCAAAATCGTAGGTAAAAAGTGACCTTGTCTGAGTGTAACTTTGTCAGGCGTCACATTGAAGCGCTTTGCCGCCTTCTCTCTGGCCTCCTCCATTGTTCTGCCGCTCACCCAGTAATGACCGTCAACATCCTGCAAGGACAGACGAGAAGAAATGCATCATCATAATCATAACATGCAAATGAAATAACCAACTATCGGGCATCTTACCTCTCCCGCTTTCACGGACGGGTCGTTGACAGTGATGAAGTAAGCGGGGATGCGATGACCCCACCACAGTTGCCGGGAGATGCACCAATCCCTGAGAGGAGCGCAAGGGGGACATGTGGCAGAAAACGGGCTTTTGTAATGGGAACAAATCTGGGTCGCCATGGTGACAAAACGTACCTTATGTTGTCCATCCAGTTGAACCAGGTCTTCAGGTGGTGGTCGGGGATGATTTTTAGGCGACCCTCCCGGACGGCGTCCGCCGCCTGCTTGCCCATGTCGGCGCAGTTCACGTACCACTGCGGCTTCAACAGCGGCTCCACGATGTCCTTTGAACGGCTACATACGCAAGCACAAATACACATTAATGCACACACATACACAAAATATAAAAATGTACACACATAAAAACTCAATATAAACTTTCAAATATCAGGAAAAAAAAATACAAACACAAAAATGGAGAAAAAGAAAAAACACCCAAAAAGTACAACAATAACCCACAGCAATAGACAAAAACCTCAGATGGAACAAAAAAAAAAAAAAAAAAAATTTTTAAATACAAAGACAGACAGAAAAAAACAGAAAACAGAAAAAACAAACAAACATCAAAACAGTTAAAAACCACAAAAATAGACAAAAAATAAAAAGTTTTTGCACAAGACAAAAACCTCGTATGGAAACAAAACAAAACAACATCAAATAAACACAAAAATCCAAAGACCAAAAAATAAAAAATAAAATAAAAAATCAAAATGACAAAAAACACAAACCAAAAATTTTTGCATACACAAAAAAACAACACACAAAAAACGAGAAATACAAAAAGTACACAAAGTATACAAACTACACACAAAAAAATTACAAAAATACAACCAAACACCATGAACACACACATTATGAAACCAAAATCTGCAGACAAAAACAAACTAAAAAAACAAACACACAACATACAAAAACCACAAAAAATGCAAATAAAATAAAACAAAAACAAAAATACAAAAACAGAAAATAAAAAACAAAACACGCAATACAAAAAATATACACATGACAAACACCATATAAAAACAAAAAACACTCAAATCAAAGACACAAAAAAAAGGAAAAAAGCACACAAAACAAAAACATATATAAAAAAATATATAAAAATAAAATAAATAATAAATAATAAAATAATATATAAAAAAATAAAAAATCACCACATACAAAACCGAACAAAGACCCAACCACATGCATATATGCGACAAGCGACTGTGCATCAGAATGAAATGTGAACTCCAACGCAGCCTCCTGACCTGCAGACGGGCACCACCATGGGGTTGTCTTTGACCTCTCTGAAGTGTCCTCTGTCCTTGAGCGCCTCCAGCACGGCTTGCCTGGCCTCAAAGCGCTTCATGCCCTACATCACAACAAGAAATGTTGGGCATAAAAATTGCCTGAGCGAGCACGTGCGGGGATCGCCGGCTTCTAACGAGCGGGTACCAGGAAGGGAGGGGGCACGTTAATGAGCAGGCCGTTCTCGTCCAGGATGTTGACGAAGGGCAGGCCGTGCCGCACGCCCACCTCGTAATCGTTATGGTCGTGGGCCGGCGTGATTTTCACGGCGCCTGAAGAGAGATGAGAAGGTATTCAACCAATTTATTACTCATTGAAAATCTCGCCTGTTTTTGTGCCATTTCTGAAACACCCCAAGACGGCGCTTAAGCATAAACGTAGTGCTTTGGTGTCATCTTGTGGCAACCGTTTTAGGTGGCATGTCAATTTCTGGTGTTTTTTTGTTTTTTTTCCGCTACTCTTGGCGCTGACTTTAATCGGCTCATGTGTATAAGTTCTCTTACCCGTCCCAAAGCTCATGTCCACAAAGTCGTCAAAAACCACCGGCATCTTGCGGTCGCAAAAGGGGTGCGTCACCATCTTGCCCTTCAGGTGTTGGTATCTGGAGTCGTCGGGGTGCACGGCCACCGCCGTGTCGCCCAGCATGGTCTCGATACGAGTGGTCGCGACGATCACCTCCTCGTCTGATGATGATGATAAAAATAGTCACCGACTTCATCTTGACGGCAATCGTTCTGCTGCAGTACCTGAGCCGTCCACTTTGTACGCGAAGGACACCAAGACCCCGAACTCCACTTTGTCTTTGTAGCCTGGCACGGGCAGCAACGTTCTCCCCGTCAGCTCCTTCTTGTCCACCTGGAAAGCAAGTGGCAATTTTGATTAACAGGGTTTTTCCCGTGTACAAAATTCAGAAGCGGCCACCCCCACCTTATTTACTCACCACCTCCAGCCTAAGTGACTGAAAATGAATGAATGCTTTAACATGGTAATAGTCATATTCTTATTGGAACTATTATTCTTATTATTGAAAAATGGAATTTATTATATGTTGCCTGTAAAAAAATGAAAGTGAGTTCCGTTAAAAGAAACACATTTTGCAACTTGCTGTTGACTGAAAATGGGCTCAGGTAACCGAATGAATGTCACATAACCAAACCTAGAAAACAGTTGAGCTGTGATTGGTTATCTCAGCCCTTATGATGTCATTTTCAGTCGACAGCAAGTTGCAAAATGTGTTTTTAAAGGTACTAATTGTACGTGAAAAACAATGAAAGTATCAAATTAATTATAGACGAAATATTAACTTTTTTTTTTGCTATAATGGGCTAAATAAGTGAAGTATCCCTTTAATATCAAATCGTTTTAATTCCCATGCTTTGCACCTCACCTCGATGTCTGAGATGGCGGAGTTGAGCGAGCAGGACCAGTTGACCAGCCTCTTGCTTCTGTAGATCACCCCCTCGTCGTGCATGCGGATGAAAGCCTCCTGCACCGCGTAGGAAAGTTTCTAGAAAGCAAACAAACAACAAAAAACAGTAGGTTAGGAAGGACGTTGTGCAAGCTTTTGGTGAAATGAGTTGAAAGATTCTGACCGGATCCATTGTGAAACATGCTCGGTCCCAGTCCAGAGAGGATCCCAGTTTCTTCAGCTGGTGGTAGATGCGATCTCCTTTTCTGTCAAAACAAAACAGTAGAAATAAGACAAAAGTTTCTCCCCGTTTCACTGCATGAAATCCTTAACTGAATCGAAAATAAATGTTTATCGTAAATTGAATCTACTCACTCGTTCTTCCACTTCCACACTTCCTCGACGAACTTGTCCCTGCCCAGGTCGTGGCGGCTCATGCCCTTGTCCCTCATCAGCTTCTTCTCCACCACCACCTGGGTGGCGATGCCGGCGTGGTCGCAGCCCGGGTTCCACAGGGTGGTCTCGCCGCGCATCCTGTGCCTGCGCGCGGACGGGAAGCGGGTCAACGCGCAACTTGCAATTCCGAGCGGCGGTTGCAGCCTGCGACGAGCGTTAAACTCGCCGTTACCATCTGGTCAGGCAATCCTGGATGGCGTTGGTGAGGGCGTGGCCCAGGTGGAGCGATCCCGTCACGTTGGGTGGCGGGATGCACATCATGAACATGCCGCTGGGGTTTGGATCGCTAATGTTTTGCCTCTGTTTAAAATGAGGGGACAGCAGTTCATTATTTTGTGGTCATATGACCTGAATACAGAAAATTCACAAGTAAATGCCTGTAAATGCCACTAGATGGTAGCAAATCGCTTTTCCCTAAAAGATAATGCTGGCCTGACTACATGAAGTTCCAACTTTCAGGTCAACATAGCTACTTGGTACCCGGATGCCACAAGATGGCGACGGTGCAAAATGTTTATATTCAGGATTTCAGAAATACTTTGTATTTCAATGTATACATATAATACTAATAAAATGAATTAAGCATTTTCTTACATGCAAACTAAAGAGATTTCTTCAAATATATTTTATTACTATAACATTACTTTTTTTTTTAAATATAAGTTTTAACCCTCTTGTATAGTTGAAAATTGACCGTATTTAAAGTTATTCTGGTGCAGTTTTTTTTTTTTGTTTTTTTTTTGTTTTTTACTTGCATTTTTTTTTTCCTTCTTTTTTTAGGATTGCTAAATGTTTAGTGGGTCAAAACAGGCGGGTTACAATAATATTTTAAAATTTGTGACAAGTGAAAGTAATTTAAATTGAATTACTACATTTAATTTAGCAGTTTAAAACTTAAAAAAACAAAAAACAAAAAAAACAACACACTGGATTGATACTCTTACAGGACAAAATAAAAACTGAACGCAAGATGTTTGTCAATATTACACAGGGAAGTCATTTACAACATTGGCGTGACAGACTTGCAATGATTCTTGCCATTTCAACTAGCAAATGTTCAAATGGGTTCAGCAGTAAACGTCTTCATGTCCATAAACCAAAGGAATTCCAATTACACTCTGTTGCTTCCAGAGTGGCAAAAAAAAAAAAGGGGGGGCATCAATTTGGAGGAAAAAAAGCACCCAGACGGTGCATTCTCGAGATGTGAAGCTACTACATGAGCAGATGCAAGGTCCTTACCCCGTATTCTGGCTTGAAAAATCCCTGCTTCTCCCACCACGGGTACCAAGCGGCCTCCACGTATTGCGGACTGTATGAGTCAGGCAGCGGACTGATGACATCTGACAGTACAGGTTGAAATATTCACTTGAGGCTAAAAAGGTAGTTCACGTTCTACATGTCATATGACTCCTCACTCGCGGGCTGAATAGATGAATGTACAGGACAGTAGTGCCTTGACTTGACAGTATTCTACTTTATAAAGACACTCATTATGAATAACAACTAAATAGAAGGCAGTACAGCATTGTGATTTCATGTTTGAGTGACGGTTGATATTGTGCTGACCCTGTACATTCATTTTAATGTAAACAATCTTTTTTTATTTTTTTGTGACTCACCTTTTTTCTCCCCAGCGGGAGTCGGAATGTTGTATGTGATGATCCCCAACTCCTTTTTCTCAGGTTTCACCTTTTTCTAAAAAAATGTTTTTTTAATAAAATAATAATAATAATAATAATAATAATAATAATAATAATAAAAAAATTGAAAGAGCGAATAAATCACACCTTTGATATTATTGTTAACAATGTACATTTCCTGTAATATTTGTTGCATTAATTTTACCATTTTTTCCCTATAATCGGTTAATATAAATTTATTTTTGCTTCAATTATTTATGTCATTAAATAAATGTGAAATTGATTTATTGGAAATAATAAAAATATTCATAAAAACAATTTTATGTGTAAGATTGTGTAATGACAAACATCTAAAATTTAGAGTATTTAGTAAAAATGAGAATTAAAATCATTTTACATTACACAACTTAACTCAACCCCGATCTACAAATGACCTAACCCATCTGTCTGTTTAAACAAAAACATCAAAGGTGGCCCTTGATCAGAAAAGTTTGTCCAGCCTGACCTGGACTTCTAAAAAGTGACATTTAGCCAGGTCGTACCTCCGTGGCTGGCATCGTCTTCTTCTTTGCCTCCATCTCCTTCTTCTGTTGGAACTTCTCCAGCTTTTCTCTCTTCTTTGCCTCCTTCTTCAGCTGCGCTTCAGTCTTTGGCGGCCCTGAAATAGTCAACATGTCAACATTTAGTCCCAAAAACAACAATACCCAACACACAAAATGTTATTTACCGACCATTGAGCGCATCTCGTGCCATGTCATCAGCAGCGTTGTTAGCAGCAGCAGCAGGACTAGCACAAACGTTGTTGGGCTCTACGTTTTTGTTCACCGGCGCCATCTTCTCACACAGAGTGACTTTCCCAAGCACTTTGATGAAGTGTGGCTGGTTGATGCAAGTGGTGAACCATCTAGTCAGGTTGGTCAATGCCTTCCTGTCGGACGGCTCCAGAGCCTGCACAAGTGTAACGGCAACAAGAGTGAGGATTCAGCCGAATAGGGAGAGGCAGACATGAGAATACGCACGTATTTGAAGGGCAGAAGAAGAGCCGAGGTCACGGCCATGTCGGCGAGGGTGACGCTCTCCCCCACTAGGTACGTACTTGGCTCCAGCATCTTATCCAGAACCTTCAGGACGCGCAACAGCTCAGCACGGGAAGTCTGCTGGAGCTGACATGTAAAAACCAAACGTCGGTAAAACTAACAGCACTAAATTACGCCACCCTAAAATGCGTCAAAGCGCCACTTTTCTATTCGACTATAACATGAAACTCTTCCTCCTCACTTCAACATAGTTCCTGGGCACAAAGACGCTACAAGATGGCATCCAAATCTAAGATACATACTAGGGCTGGTAAAAAGTTAATTAGGTCGACCAAAAAAAAAGTGTGGACACAAAATTTCGAGTCTCCCACCTTTTTGTCCAGCGTCACCCCCATGAGGGGAAAGACGACAGCGCAGGACGACGGGATGAGCTCGTTGTCGGCGAAGCTGAGCCACTGCCACACCTCGCTCTGCTGCTTAAAACCCGCGCCGGCCCTCTTCCCCTGCACGGCCAGGTACCAGGCCACTGCGTTGGCCCCGCTCAGCACGGTACCGCCCTCCCCGGCGCCCAGCACCAAAGCGGGAGTGGAGCGGGCGAAGAGAGCGGCGGGGGGGTCGTCAGTGACGGTCTTGACGCCAGACGATGGCCACGCCTCGGCGGCGAGGAGAGCCAGGACGCTCCGGAAATCATCGGGATGGGGGGACACGTAAAGAGTGGCCATCCCTGATGGAAAAACATTAAAAAAAAAACAATTTTTTTTTTAAAGTCCCTATTGTTTACTAACATCATCTTGTGGTCCTAGGAAGTAACCATAGATGTCTCCTCAGTATGGCTTTGAAGATGAAAAACTGTAGTGCTTCAATGAATATCGTAAATTGAACTTGAACACAGTAAAAAGAGATTCGAACTCATAACCTCTTGACTATGAGCAGACATGCCGACCACTAAGTACCACTTCCACATTTCGATTGTTTCATTAAAAAGTCATTGTGGTGGTGTATCAACTTACTTCCAAATATTTGAATACATAGTGTATTTGGCACAATAACTAAGAGGGTTCCTCCAATTGTATGTGTTTTATTGAAGTTGAAAGCGAAACAGTCTGAAGAAGAGCCGAGCAAGCCGCTTCAGCTTGATTGTCGGCACCTGTCAAAAGCTGACTCGAATCAAAGGCTAAGTTAGCTTTCGCTATAAAACAAAGTCAAACACAGTTTTAGCCACAATAATGTGCGTCACTCGTCAAGTAAGACGTTGATTAAAAGTGTTTCCAGGGATGGTACACGCGTGTCCACATGTGTGTTGCTCCTACCTTAGAAAGAAACTATAAGAGACGTTAGCCGGTCAAAATGCTGCTCGCTGCATGGGTTCTCTCACGCCACATTCAGCAATCTGATGCAATGAGACAACACTTCCGGGTTTCAGCCACCACTTCCGTCCCAGAACGGAATTCCCGAAATAAAAATTATTTCAATTTTTTTTTTTAACGCGGCTAAAATATCTATTGTATCGTGAATAAAATAGCCTTTAAAGACAGTCATTAATTGTAATGAATTTGTAGAAACTAATAAGTTACTGTCACTTTATAACACTGTACTGCGTTGATTTTTTTTTTTTTTTCCATATGCTGCCTTCAAGTGCTGTCGTAATTCTGGTAAATACCACATTGTCGAGTAGAAAACTGCACGTGGACGCCCCCTCATGTCGTATTTTCTACTGGACAACTGGAAATTTATTTTTGATACAGCGCGGAAGGATTTGTGAATGGCAAGAAATCTTGATACCCGAGTTTCCGAGTTGAGAGAACTATTCAACATGGCGGAGAGCGCTGAAGGATTCGTGATTGGCAATAAATATTAACACTTATAAGGGCGTTATCGTCCGCTAGCAGGTTGTTAATTTAATGTCCTGACTTTACAAACTCATTATTTGCCGTAATATTGTTTCGTTTTGCGAGCAACGAGTACATCAGCTGCTCCGTGTAGTTTTATATATTCATATTGATATTTATGTTTCCGACCAGCTTGTGTACATTTAGGAACTCACCTATCTACATTTTTATTATTATATTCTTTTTTTTTTCTTTTTTTTGTGCTATTCATGGGAGGCCAGGGACCTTGTCACCTGCAAACACTGTGGTTTATTATATTAGTGGCTTCATGTTACTTATTTTCTTCAACACGACAGCTGTTATCACAAATCTAACAATTTGGTTTATTGTCTGCAGTTTATTGTCAACCGTGTGCTAGTGGTTAGTACATCTGCCTACCAATCGCAAGGTTCCAAGCAGTTAGAACAGTAAGACATGAGCCATAATTGTCTTTTATTCAAACATAAAAAACACAAACACATCCAATCATTACCTCAATGATTATAAAACAAAGGCACATTCAGTGTCATCAAGCAGTTCTTCCCTTTACCACATTTCAGAGTTCATTTGCAAAAAAAACAAACAAACAAATGAAGCATTTTAAATGGTTAGCAGTGATTTAAAGAATACCTAGTGGGCTGTTTTATTTATTTATTTACAACTGTTTTGTTTTCACTCATGGAGGCAGCACTTGATCACGTGTCGCATTGACGTCACCAAACACAAATACCCACTCTCACCGTCAGCCATTTCACAGAGCAATAATGTGTATGTCACTTATCAGAAGCCAACGCTAATTTGTGCATCACACAAAACTCAAGGCAGCTCTGCTTACCTCTTGGCTTTGACGTGGCGTCATAATAGTTGCGGATGAGTTTGTTTCACAACAGTCAAAACTTGAAATCGAGTGGCCCAGAGCCCACCCGCCACCAATTAAGCAATAAAATGTTTACTTCATTTCTTTTGTCATAAAGCCTGAACCGAAATGTAATTTTCTTCATTTATTAACTCCACTTTCATCGAGTGGAACCTTAACTTCAATCTGGGCCCATAATGAATGTGACTTATTTTTAGCTGTTACTTGAGAGTGGTAGTGGATCTTCATCCAGCCTTGCTGTTAAGTCATAGGTGGTTATTATTGTTCTGTTATGTAAATGTATAGAGGAGCAGAATTGCCTGCTGGCAGACATTTTCCAACTAAAACTAACGAAAAAACTAAAACAAAATTTCAAATTTTTTTTTTAACAAAATTTAAAAAACAAACAAACGGAAATGCTATTTAAAAAACGAGAATACATTTTATGTTTACAAAACTATAATTATAGCAAAAATGCCCTTCGCTTTCATCTTTGGTAATTAATTTAATGGGTTAGGGTTAAATGTGATTTTAAGTAGATTTATTTTGATATTAATCGGAATAAGCACGTTTGAAATTGTGTCACACGGAAGTGACGTCATCTAGCAGCAGCCAATGGTATTTTTTTTTAATATTACGCACAAGTAATACACATTTAAAAAAAACAAAAACACTGAAACTCACTAAAACTAAGCATTTATTAAATAAACTAATAAAAACTATCAAAACCACCCTGAAAATTAATTACAACTAAATAAATTTTTTTAAAAATACGGAAGTGTAGACTTGCCAATGTGGAGTAAACTTTTTTTTTTTTTTTTTGGTTGGCGAGTATGTTCAAACGTACTCATAAATACGCCCGAACGTATTCGCGGGTACGTTCGAACGTACTCGCCAGCCAAAAAAAATGTTTAGTCCACATTGGCAGCTCTACGCTTCCATAAAATAAAAAAAATTAAAAAAAAACACGAAAAAATACTCAAAAGGGGGAAAAAAAAAAAATATATATTACCAAACTATAATAACCCTGGCAGGCAGATACTTCTTTAATTTCAATACATGATGAAAAAGTAAAATGTTCATAACATATCCCCTTTTAATAGAATAATCATTTATTTTTGTTGTTAATCCCTTTAAAAAATAAAAATAAAAATAAAAGTTTGTAAAGTAAATTTCCAGTAAAGCACTCCATAATGTTTACTCGGTCTCTGACAAATCCGTGTGGACCGGCGCGGTTTCCCTCTGCTGTCCAGAACCTCCCGCGAAGGCCCCGAACACCACATCCGCCACCCCGAACACGATACCCCCCCCCACGACGAACACATTCAACACGCCGGCGACGCCGCTCCACGCCAGCACTCCCGTGCCCCCGCCCACGGCCATCGCCTGGTCCCCCATCTCCGCGGCCACCGTGCCGGCGTAGTCGCCGCTCTGCTTCAGGAGACGCCCTCCGAAGAACTTGCTTACCCGCCAGGTCTTGCCCAGGGCGCCACCGCATATCCCCAGCGTGTCGCCGGCCAGCGTGCCCGCGCCGGTGACGCCCGTGTAGCAGCTGTTGAGCAGCGCCGCCAGCATGGAGGAGACGCAGTAGTAGAGGTCGTAGGCGCCGTTCAGCAAGAAGTCCAGCAGCGTCTCGGCGAGCCAGCGTATCCATGACAACGAGTCCGACGTCAACAGGTAGAAGAGGTAGCAGGTGTCGCCCGGGAGGGCGGCGAGGACGCCGAGGTCTTCCTGCAGAACGTATGTCACCTGCATCGAGAGACACAACGTCGAATAAGACAACTATAAATGAGAGTTGAATTGAGTATAGGCTGCCCTCTAGTGGCCGTGTCACAATCGGGAATTAGAAATTAGAAGAAGAGAAAATTGCCATGAATGAAAAATGCTGTATTGGAATATATAGGGTTTTCTTTAAAATGATCTGTCATCACTTTTCGGGGAATTTTATGTACTTGTATGAAAAAGAGTTGAGTACGAACATGCTTCGTTTTAAGGTCATGTCGATAGGCTTATAGGAAAATATGGCAAATGTTAAACTGAGGGGAAATTGGTCAAATAAAACTCAGATGGCATTCAGAAAAATTACAATAAATACAATTAAAATGTTGAATAATTCAAATAAAAGTTTAAATGATTTAAATGATAAATAATGAATTTCAAAAGTATGGATGTCAAAATAAAAATAAAAAAATGCCATTTAAGATTGTGTTTTGATTGTGAAATTTGCTTTAATATGCCAAAATAAATAAATGAATGAAGGTGGAGTTTGGAAAATACAAAAATATATTCTGGTTATTTCGGATTGAATTTGTAAAAATTACAAATATTACAATAAATACTGCGATTGGCTGGCAACCAGTCCAGGGTGTCCCCCGCCTACTGCCTAGAGCCAGCTGAGATAGGCGCCAGCACCCCTCGCGACCCTTGTGAGGAATAAGCGGTCAAGAAAATGGATGGATGGATTACAATAAATAGATCTGAGATGTGGTTAAGTTTAAAAAAAAATAAAAAAATCAAGCAAATCTTTCACCTGTCCGGGGAATTGTGTGATTCTGGAGAAGATGGGCCTGAGTGGCGCCTTGAGGATGGACAAGATGGTGGAGAAGATGGAGACCACGATGCTGCTGGAATTGTCGGCCGCCTCCTCCCGTTCAGCGACGCGTTCGACAAAACGCGTCTCGTCAGCCTCCTGAACGCTGCGGCTCTCCGCCTCCGTCACTGCGGGCTCGCCTGCCGCGTCATCCGCTTCGCTCGCGTGTGAATCTCTCGCTTCCGATTCGCTCGTATGCGACTCTCTCGCATCTGATTCGCTCGTCTGCGAATCTCTTGCGTTCGATTCGCTCGCATCAGACTTGCTCGCATCTGATTCGCTCGCTTCTAAGTCGCTTGCATCGTGAGTGTCTTCTTTAACCAACTCTTGTGTGCGACCCTCGGTTTGAAGAACTAACGTGGCACCCGCGTCAGCCCCCCCGCATCCCTCATAGAACAGCTCATTGACTCCCAGCCTCTCCCGCAGCTCCTCAACGCTCACTCGCCGCACGCCGTCGTCATCGTCATCGAGCGTCTCGCTGATGAAGCCCACGCTGAAGCCGCCATCGCCGGCCGGGACGACGCAGCACGCCGCGGACCACAGCGGCCCCGCCCGGCAACCCTCGACCCCGATTAGGACGTAGAGTTCCCCGCCGAGGGCGCTGCACCGCGGGGCGACGCTGGAGCGGAGCAGCGTGGAGACGAGCCAATCCCAGCGTCGCAGGGGGGGCGAGTCGGTTGGGGGAGACGCGGGGTCGCCGCCTCGGAGGAGAGCTGGAATGAAAACTTGGACGCCATCTTCTTCGATTGCCTGTG